>NC_091282.1:1179068401-1180268401 GCF_032444005.1 Ranitomeya imitator
TTTATCAAAAGCAGATTATTGCTACTGCTAGATCTGCAGCAGAGAAAAAAACAGTGATTTATCAAAATGACAGCATGCAGCCCAGTAAGTGACACATCACTGGAATCAGTCTTGTCCCTTACATGCTGCTCTCAGATGAGTAGCAAAAACCTGGTGACAGATTCGCTTTAATTCTCTGTTTTATAACTTTGTACGACTTTGTGTGTGTGTGTGTTTTTATCCTTTTAATTATTTTTTTAATTTCTGATTGATTGTTTTTTTGCTTTAGAGACTTAAAGCCAGAAAATATTCTTCTGGATGACCGTGGTAAGTGCACTGCGTGGCTGATGGGAATGTTCTGACGTGGATCTGTCACCAAATCTCACAATGCAAACTGTATGGACATCCCTGAAAAGATTTTTAGATCTGATGACCGAAACTGACTTAATCTGTGTTCACACACAGCTTTTTTTGTTTTGTTTTGTTTTTCTTTGCTGCGTTTTTTTTTTTTCGGGTTTCAAAATCTGCAGCGTGTCAATTTTTTTCAGCGTTTTTCTGTGCGTTTTTGCTGCAGTAAAGTGAGTGCGATTTGTGGAATCTCTATCACGTGTTGCTTTTTTTTTTTTTTCCTTGCAGATTCGAAGCCATTTCAAATCAACCATTCAACGAGGGGCAAAAAAACAAAAAAAAAAGCATAAAAAAGCGGCGTTTTTCCCACAAACAATCCAGTATTTGAAGTGGATTTGTCAATTTTTTTTGTGCAGTTTTGATGCTTTTTTCACATTGGTTTCAGAGGGTGAAAAATGCTGCCATTTTTTTTTTTTAAATACTTTGGTTCGAATCTGCAAGGAAAAATAAAGGTCAAAACATTTTATAAAACCGGATCTCTCAACAGATTTAACAATATACGCTGCATACATTATTAATCATATATCTTGGACCTGATGGAATTTGTGTACTTACTTTTAAACTCCTGTAAATCCTGATATTTAGATGAGAACACTTAGAGATCTACAGTCCTAAAATGCTTATTTAAATATCAGAATGACATGGCCACTCGAATATGGAATTTCAAAGTAAGTACATCAACTTCATCAGGTTTTTAAAAAAATTTTATTTGATTTTTTTAAAGTATTTGTGTGCCGTATATTTGATGACATTCAGTGGCAGGTCCAGTTTTGTACAATGCTTGACCTCTTTTGGAGACATTGGCTTTCCATACGTCAATTTTGGATCAAACGTCTGCTGGAACATAAAAACGGTCATCCGTGGACCCCAATCCGAAATCTGTCCGCGGGGTTTGTTCGTAGCGCACAGATGTAGCAGAGTTTAATTTGTCATATCGGTGTTCGCTTTGTGCTCTGTGAACAGTCTGAGCTCTGCTACATCCACGGTACAGCCCGGTGTGCACGGACGATACAATCAGACAAGGCTGAAAACTAAGGATAAAATATATATATGTAAATGGGAGAATGGCCGCTACATCCATCATTGATGTTCCCTGAGTGTTTTTCTCTGCCGAGCTGTGTGATGTGACCGAGAGCTGAGCCGACTGCTCTTCTGCTTACAGGACACATCAGGATTTCGGATCTGGGATTAGCGGTGCAGATACCTGAAGGCGAGTCCATCCGCGGCCGAGTGGGCACCGTGGGTTATATGGGTGCGTGCTCACATTGCGTCCTAGAAACCTTTCCTATGATAAACTTGTCTAGTTTACAACCCGACATCGGACCAATACATCTGTCGTTCCATCTATCACCGCATCACTGCACAACTTGATCAATTCATGAGAGCCCACCAGCCACGGAAAGGGAACTTGTCTTTGATGGAAACCTAAACCTAATATTCATCAAATGTCTGTAGTTCCAGGTTTCTTATCTATTGTCTATTGCATGCATCATCAGTCCATCCATTGTTGCATTTATCTAACATCTATTGCTGCATCCATCCATTAATTCATCAATCCATCGGTCTGTTGTTGCATGCAACATCCATCCACCCATTTCTGCTACCATCTATTGTTCTATCCATCCCTCCATCTACAGGATGTTTCTCAGGATCAGTAATGTAATGTATGGACACCGTGACTGCACCAGCAGAATAGTGAGTGCAGCTCTGGAGTATAATACAGGATGTAACTCAGGATCAGTACAGGATCAGTAATGTAATGTATGTACACAGTGACTGCACCAGCAGAATAGTGAGTGCAGCTCTGGGGTATAATACAGGATGTTTCTCAGGATCAGTAATGTAATGTATGTACACAGTGACTGCACCAGCAGAATAGTGAGTGCAGCTCTGGGGTATAATACAGGAGGTAACTCAGGATCAGTAATGTAATGTATATACACAGTGACTGCACCAGCAGAATAGTGAGTGCAGCTCTGGGGTATAATACAGGATGTAACTCAGGATCAGTAATGTAATGTATGTACACAGTGACTGCACCAGCAGAATAGTGAGTGCAGCTCTGGGGTATAATACAGGAGGTAACTCAGGATCAGTAATGTAATGTATGTACACAGTGACTGCACCAGCAGAATAGTGAGTGCAGCTCTGGGGTATAATATAGGAGGTAAGTTTGGATCAGTACATGATAAATAAAAATGTTTTAGTTGTTGAGAAGTTTGATTTTGTGATTGAAAAAAAATTGACGTGAAAAAAAGGAAAACTTGTGATTGTGTTTCCTGTTCAGCACCAGAAGTCATCAACAATGAAAGCTACACGTTCAGCCCGGACTGGTGGGGGCTCGGTTGCCTTATTTATGAAATGATTCAAGGTCAGTCGCCCTTCAGAAAAAGAAAGGAGAAAGTAAAGCGGGACGAGGTGGACCGGCGGGTGAAGGAGGACGAAGAGGAATATTCTGAGAAGTTTTCTGAGGATGCGAAGTCTATCTGCAGGATGGTGGGTACACAAGGAAGTAAGGAGACTTTGCATTTTTGCTGTAGATGGCTGAAACTTCACATCCAAATTCTCAGTATTTATCGGTTCTCATTGAAGGGTTACACGCACTATTGGCAGCAGAGGGACATGTCCTCATGGGAAATCCCATCCATTGCTGCAGATACCTGTATGTTCTATTGTGTGGTCTACGGCCTTCTTAGAGGGATTTCTCCACAAAAGATGTTTAGCGATGTAGATTCCTTGGGGCTCTAATGCTAAGAAAAGGGGTCCCAAAGCCTAATGGGATGGGTGAGGTAGTGCACGTACGTGGCCACTGCTCCGTTCATTTCTATGGGACTAATACAATTGTCACCTGTGCTGTGGATGAATAGGGAGAACCCCTTTAAGACCTTTCGGATACATTTAGGATTTGGAGTATTCTGTAGGACCCAATCATTTTCTTTCTCTGTCCTATGGCTACCTGGCATTTATTTAGCACTAGATGGTGGCCCGATTGTAACGCATTGGGTATTCTAGAATATGCATGTCCACGTAGTATATAGCACAGCCACGTAGTATATTGCCCAGTTACATAGTATATTGCCCAACCACGTAGTATATAGCACAGCCACGTATTATATTGCCCAGTCACGTAGTATATTGCCCAGCCATGTGGTATATTGCCCAGCCACGTAGTATATTGTCCAGTTACATAGTATATTGCCCAACCACGTAGTATATAGCACAGCCACGTATTATGTTGCCCAGTCACGTAGTATATTGCCCAGCCACGTAGTATATTGCCCAGCCACGTAGTATATTGCCCAGCCACGTAGTATATTGCCCAGCCACGTAGTATATTGCCCAGCCACGTAGTATATTGCCCAGCCACGTAGTATATTGCCCAGCCACGTAGTATGTATTATATTGCCCAGCCACGTAGTATGTATTATATTGCCCAGCCACGTAGTATGTAGTATATTGCCCAGCCACGTAGTATGTATTATATTGCCCAGCCACGTAGTATGTATTATATTGCCCAGCCACGTAGTATGTAGTATATTGCCCAGCCACGTAGTATGTATTATATTGCCCAGCCACGTAGTATGTATTATATTGCCCAGCCACGTTGCCCAGCCACGTAGTATGTATTATATTGCCCAGCCACGTAGTATGTATTATATTGCCCAGCCACGTAGTATGTATTATATTGCCCAGCCACGTAGTATGTAGTATATTGCCCAGCCACGTAGTATATTGCCCAGCCACGTAGTATGTAGTATATTGCCCAGCCACGTTGCCCAGCCACGTAGTATGTAGTATATTGCCCATCCACGTAGTATATTGCCCAGCCACGTTGCCCAGTCACATAGTAAATGGCACAACCCATGTAGTATAAAGCACAGCCCACGTAGTATATAGCAATGTGGGCATCATATCCCTGTTAAAAAAAAAAAAAAAAAAAAAAAAAAAAGAATTAAAATAAAAAATAGTTATATACTCACGTTCCGGAGCCCCCGGATCCAAGCGAAGCGTTTACCTAAGCTCCTCGCGCGCGCTCTGGTCTCAAGAATGCATTGCGGTCTCGCGAGATGATGACGTAGTGGTCTTGCAAGACTGCTACGTCATCATCTCGCGAGATTGCAGCATGGACCGGTTACCGGAGCGTTGCGAGCGGGAAAGGCCTGTTGTGGATCCGAGGGGCCGACGGACGGTGAGTAGATAACGATTTTTTATTTTTTTTTTGTTATTTTTAACACTATATCTTTTTACTATTGATGCCGCATAGGCAGCATCAATAGTAAAACGTTGGTCACACAGGGTTAATAGCAGCGTTAACCGAGTGCGTTACACCGCGGCATAACGCGGTCGGTTAACGCTGCCATTAACCCTGTGTGAGCGCTGACTGGAGGGAAGTATGGAGGGGGCACTGACTGCGGGGAGGAAGGAGCGGCCATATTGCCGCCGGACTGTGCCCGTCGCTGATTTGTCGTGGCTGTTTTGCCGCGACCAATCAGCGACTTGGATTTCCATGACAGAGGCCGCGACCAATGAATATCCGTGACACACAGAAGGACAGACAGACAGAAAGACGGAAGTGACCCTTAGACAATTATATAGTAGATTGTGCCATGTAAATACTAATGTTCCTTGCCGTCCTCTTGGCCAATAGTTCATCTAGGGAGCTGCTGTAAATCAGGCGTACATTGGGCTTCATTCATATTTAAGCACACTGGCGGGATACAAGACAAAGCTTTTCTAAAACTTCGTTTTAATGGATGTTCCATCCCAGCTTCTACATAATTCGTGAGGTCTTTAGGAGACCGAGATCAAAGATTCTCCATTTTTCTAAGCCGTGTCCGCCATATGTCCACCTTAGATCCCCTGCGTGACATAAGATGTCTCAATTCATCATTTTGGGGTTTTAAGTCTTTTTCTTCATGTTTTGTCTCGTCTTGTTTTTGCTTTGGCAGATTTTACATCCAAATTGTACAAAATGTTTGATGAATTAGGCAATAGATTTTTTTTTTGGGGAGGGGGGGGACCTTTTCTTTTTCTTTTTTTTTGCTTCTTTATGGGGCATGAAGTGTTTTGTGAAGTGTCTTCATTTTGGAGAACTCTGCAAGTTTGCCCATCTGTAAAAGACACCGTGTGCACATGCCGTTAGTGTAAATTTATCATCTGACCCTTTCAGTATTAATGTAGTATGTCTGTGTAAATAAATAAAATAAAAAAAATAAAAATATATTACATTTCCAAAAGTCTCATATGATGAATTGGCTGAAAACTTCTGGATGATGAAAACCGTGGCCATATTGTTGAGTAAGCCCATTAAAATGTTTAAGACTGAATAAAAATTGCATAAAAATAGCCCAAAAGCCACAATGAATTTTGTGCAAACACAAAATATGCCTAAAACCCCCGAACATTTTTACTCAAGGCATAAAAGAATGATAAATTGAAGTGCCCTGGATCCTCTGGAGATAATGATTCCGAGGGTTCATATAATTTGGATATGTCCCAGGGCGATCGGTTGTAATCGAAGTGAGTACTTGGCAGCAAGTGGACGATTTCTCTGCGGCGCCTCCGTAAGTGAATTGAAGTATTACTGAAGTGGAGAATATCAGCAAATCTTCTCTTCAGAGATGGCGGACTACAACTCTAGCCACCTATCCTATAAGTCATTATCGACTCTCTGACGAGCCGCGCAGTATGACTTAGGATAAAAGCCAAACGAGAATCTTTCCAGACCCGGTGTTTCGGGGTGTTGCTCCTCCTCAGTGCAAAGCATGAGAGCTGGTTTGGCTAGGTGAGAGGCTCTGGTGGCAAACTGAGATTCTGGTTTAACTGTTTTCCTAAGTCATATGGCAAGGCTTTTTAAAGGGTCGATAATGACTTTTAGGATTACTGCTTCCAGTAGGTGGCGCTAGAGTTCTAGTCCTCTCTAAAGAGGCAATTTCCTTATTTAATTTCTCAGAGGAGCATTGCATGGCCATGTAAGTCTCCTTATTCTGGCATACCCGGCCTGGCTTGTCACTCTGCACAAGGAGAAACGTTATCCCTAACACTGGAGAGAAGTATCAAACGCTTCTATGTGCCAGGTCGCCAAACTGTGAGTCCCTGCACTCCTCTCTGAATCAGACAACACTTTGAAAATAAGTTTTCTTAACCTTTTATTGTATAGAAATATCCATTTTTTTCGCATTAATTCACAGGAGAATTGTTGTCTTCTGGGCCTTTTGGTATCCAAGCGCCATCATCATGTAAGAACTCGAGGCCTCCAGCATTACTGCTCCATTCTGACTACAACTTTTCACACGTTCTTATTTAGGATAACACTTGGAGAAATGATCAATCCCGTCTTTGTGTATTTCAGCGATCACAGAATGTTTTTTTTTTCCTCCATACAGTTACTCACAAAGGACCCCAAACAGCGGCTTGGCTGCAAGGGAGATGGAGCTGCAGGCGTCAAACAGCACCAGATATTCAGAAACGTCAACTTCAAGCGTCTTGAAGCCTATATGCTGGAGCCTCCGTTTGCTCCTGATGTGAGTTTTTTTCTCCGACTTCCCCAGAAACCTTCATTCCGTTTTGCATATAACATGCCGCTGTTATTAATTTCAGAGATTGGGGTCATCTATTCCCAGGTTCCAGCATATAAGGTTGCCTTCAGTAGGGTTCAATTTCTGTCCCTCAGCCTCTAGGGTCTCACTACTGCAGTTCTGGTTCATCATTAATTACTGATGATGTTAATCGCTTAATTAAAAAAAAAAAATCTTGCATTCGGGTGAAATAGTGGGAAAAAACATTGGGACTTGTTTGAGATTTTATTTTTCTAGTTTTCCTATGTGGTTTAGTTTAACAGCATTTATTGTGTGGAAAAAATGATGTTTAATATTCTGCGGATCACTAAGTTTAGTGATACCAATTGTATAGCGGTTTTACTACAATAAAAAATACTTCTGTTGTAATGTTTCAAGAGTCATTGCTTTTTTTTTCTCTATTTTTCATGCTTTGTCGGGACGTGTTATTTATTTATTTATTTATTTGCAGAGTGAATTTCCAGTTTTCATTGGTATTATTTGAGGCCCATACCATTTTTTTGATCACTTTCTACTTTTTTTTTTTGATGCAGGATAAAGTCAGTGTCTTTTCTTTTTTAAGGTTTTAATTGGAAGTACAAAGACAGACCTGGGAACCTTCACTAGGCACTTACCTGCAATGACATGCCAATGATTTCAGGGTGGAGGTCAGATGGAGAGCTCCTCCCTCTGTCTAACCACTTAGTTGCAGTGGTCGCATTCGACCATGTCATCTAATCAGTTATGTAGTCCAAATTTTCTCCATTTAAGATGTTACAACAGGAGCCTGAATGTAATTTACAGTGGGTACGGAAAGTGTTCAGACCCCTTTAAAGTTTTCACTCTTTGTTTCATTTCAGCCATTTGGTAAATTCAAAAAAGTTCATTTTTTTTCTCATTAATGTACATTCTGCACCTCATCTTGACTGAAACAAAACAGAAATGTAGAAATTTTTGCAAATTTAATAAAAAAGAAAAACTGAAATATCACATGGTCATAAGTATTCAGACCCTTTGCTCAGACATTCATATTTAAGTCACGTGCTGTCCATTTCCTTGTGATTCTCCTTGAAATGGTTCTTCTCCTTCATTGGAGTCCAGCTGTGTTTAATAAAACTGGTAGGACTTGATTTGGAAAGGCGCAGACCTGTCTATATAAGACCTCACAGCTCACAGTGCATGTCAGACCAAATGAGAATCATGAGGTCAAAGGAACTGGCCAAGGAGCTCAGAGACAGAATTGTGGCACAGATCTGGCCAATTTACAAAAGAATTTCTGCAGTACTCAAGGTTCCTAAGAGCATAGTGGCCTCCATAATCCTGAAATGGAAGAAGTTTGGGACCACCAGAAGTCTTCCTAGACCTGGCCGTCCAGCCAAACTGAGCAATCGTGGGAAGAGCCTTGGTGAGAGAGGTAAAGAAGAACCCCAAGATCACTGTGGCTGAGCTCCAGAGATGCAGTAGGGAGATGGGAGAAAGTTCCACAAAGTCAACTATCACTGCAGTCCTCCTCCAGTCAGGCCTTTGTGGCAGAGTGGCCAGACGGAAACCCTCTCCTCAGTGCAAGACATATGAAAGCCCGCATAGAGTTTACTAAAAAACACATGAAGGACTCCCAGACTATGAGAAATCAGATTCTCTGGTCTGATGAGATGAAGATAGACCTTTTTGGTGATAATTCTAAGCGGTATGTGTGGAGAAAACCAGGCACTGCTCATCACCTGCCCAATACAATCCCAACAGTGAAACATGGTGGTGGCAGCATCGTGCTATGGGAGTGTTTTTCAGCTGCAGGGACAGGACCACTGGTTGTCATTGAAAGAATCATGAATACGGCCAAGTACAGAGATATCCTGGATGAAAACCTCTTCCAGTGTCTGGACCTCAGACTTGGCCGAAGGTTCACCTTCCAACAAGACAATGACCCTAAGCACACAGCTAAAATAACAAAGGAGTGGCTTCAGAACAACTCTGTGACCATTGTTGACTGGCCCAGCCAGAGCCCTGACCTAAACCCAATTGAGAATCTCTGGAGACCTGAAAATGGCTGTCCACCAACGTTCACCATCCAACCTGACGGAACTGGAGAAGATCTTCAAGGAAGAATGGCAGAGGATCCCCAAATCCAGGTGTGAAATACTTGTTGCTTCATTCCCAAGAAGACTCATGGCTGTACTAGCTCAAAAGGTGCTTCTACTCAATACTGAGCAAAGGATCTGAATACTTATGACCATGTGATATTTCAGTTTTTCTTTTTTAATAAAGTTGCAGAAATTTCTACATTTCCGTTATTTTTCAGTCAAGATGGGGTGCAGAGCGTACATTAATGAGAGAAAAATGAACTGTTTTGAATTTACCAAATGGCTGCAATGAATCAGAGTGAAAAATGGGTTCAAGGATTATCGACATTAGTAATTAATGTGTTATATGTGGTGCAGGACCTGAAGGCTTAGTCCATGATGCACCAGCACCTCCCTGGTAATCAGCGCACAATTGATATCTTCATTTAATGGGGAGGGATTTTTTTTTAATGTATCAGTTTTGCCCGGAATATTCCTTTTAAGAAATCTATTGACGTTCCCATTTTTCTATCGCTGTCTTGCAGCCGCGTGCTGTATATTGTAAGGACGTGCTGGATATTGAACAGTTCTCAACAGTGAAGGGAGTAAACCTGGACACCACGGATGATGACTTCTACTCCAAGTTCGTGACGGGCAGCGTCTCCATTCCATGGCAGCAGGAGGTAAGTTGTCTTCCGGGGATGTTGTATGCCTGCGCCGCAGGCATTCTGCACCTTAACTTAACAATTGGATTTCCTCCTTCTTGCAGATGATTGAAACCGAGTGCTTCAAAGACATCAATATTTATGAGACAGACGGCTGCTTGTCACCAGACCTGGATGTGAGCAAACAGAACATTAGACCAAAGAGAAGCTTCTTCCATCGATTGTTCAGAAGAGGGGTGAGGCTCCTTATACGCAAGAGTGCTTGTTTTTCTGGGACCTGCACACTATAATAAAGCGTGTTGTTTGACTTCTAACCTATGTAAAATCTCTGCTTGCTGCCAGTGAATAGAAACGCATATCCTAGTTCTACACCGTTTGTTACGGGGCACCAGAGCCCTGTAGCTGTGTGCAGCAAGTGTCGGCAAACGTCTTTGGCCGGTGCGTGTTAAGAAGGTTTCCATTCATTGATAGCAAGTAGATACCCAATCGGTCTAAAAGTGTGAGGACTCCTGACCATCAAAGCTACACGAGCTTGTTGGACATCCCATTCCAAAACCATGAGTGTTAATATGGAGTTGGGCCCCTATGACGGAGAATACTCTGATACTGGAGCTTGTCGGTGGGAATTTGTGGCCGTTAAGCTAGTTTGGGAAACCAGACACTATTGCCGGATGGGAAGACCTGTTTTGCAGTTTTTCACTTCATCCCAAAGGTGTTAAGGACAGGACAAATTCATTCATCAGACTAGAGAAGCCGCCACTACTCCAGCCCACAAATGGCATTGCAAAATGTGATCGTACGCTCGTGTGCAGCTGTTAGACCATGGAAACCCATTCTTGAAGTTCCTTGATGGAAAGTGGAGACTTTGTGACGTTAAAAATTGCCGAGGAGCAGCAGGCAGAAAGAACCAACTCTCTGCTGACTCCATAATTGCAAAGTCCAGACCTCCTCTGGTATTAACTTCAGCACAAACACTGCGCCCCCGCCAGGAGCTCCATGGCCGAGCAGCCGCTATGCAGCCTTACATCACCAAGCACAGTGCTCTTTGTCGGATGGAGTGGTGTAAAGCCGCCACCACTGGACTCTGGAGGAAACGTGTTGTGCCCTGATTGATCACACTTCTCTATCTGGCGTCTGATGGATGAGTCTGGGTTTGGTGAATGCCAGGAGAATGTTACCCACCTGACTGCTGTACAATTTGATGGAGGAGGGCGAATGCTACGGGGACGTCTTTGTGTATTCGACCTAGACCCTTTAGTTCCTGTGAAGGGAAATCTTAAAGGGCTTGTCATCCTTAAAGACAATGTTTTTATATGCCTTAACTGGGTCCAGTGCTGTCTCCATCTGTCTCTGTTGTTTGGCTGCAGTGGTGACGTCACATTGACAATTCTGCTGCCAGTCACTGAGCACGCTGGCACGTTCACTGATCTCAGTGATTAAGTAAAGAACAGTTTTGTTTTGAACACTTGAAGCTTCTGACCTTTCCATAAACAGTTTGGAGCCAGCCGTCCTGTGTTCCATGGATTGTGCCCAGTGCACAAGGTCCATATAGTCATGGTTAGGGGAGTATGGTGGAAGAACATGACCGGCTGCACGGAGCCCGGACCTCGGCTTCTTCCAACACCATTGGGATGAACTAGAACGGAGCCCGAACTTTCCCCAACATCAGGCTCTGATCTCACAAATGCTCTTCTGGACGAATGAGCAAAAATTCCCACAGACACCGAACATAAACTTGTAGAAAATCTTCCCAGGAGAGTCGGAGCTATTCTATCTGTAACAGGGGAAGGCGGTGGGATCAATTCTATATAATAACTGTGGATGTCGAGTGGGAGGTCATAAAAGCTCCGTAGGTGTAATGTGGAGGCGGCACATACTTATGTCCATATAGTGTATCTAAAATAAATAGGGGTTGGTAAATTAAAATTAGGGATTGATATAGTACAGAATTTGCCTCTTCAGAGAGAGGACTTGAACGCTAGCGCCACCTATTGGAAGTAGCAATCCTAAAAGTCAATTTGCCATATGACTTAGGATAAAAGCCAAACTAGAGTCTCAATTTGTAGAGACGTGTTTCCGAGTACAATTTACATATTTAATTTCCCAGAGGAGCATTGCATGACTTGTAAGTCTCCTTACACTGGCATGTCAGGCCTGTTACTCTCCACAGGGAGAGTTGTTACCCCCCAAAAACCCAGTCAGAAGCCTCTCATAGCCAAAATAGCTCTCATGCTTTGCACTGAGGGGCAATATCCCAAAACACCGTGTCTGCAAATTGAGATCTTTTTTGGCTTTTATCCCAAGTCATGTGACAAGGCTCATTAAAGGATCAATATTGACTTTTAGGATTGCTACTTCCAATAGGTGGCGCTAGAATTAACGTCCTCTTCCTCTCTGAAGAGGCAATTTGCATATTTAATATCCCAGAGAAGCACTGCATGGCCTTTAAGTCTCCTTACACTGACATATCACTCTCCTCAAGATGAGACGTTACCCTTTAGACCTGGAATTGGTATTCAAAGTTTTAATATACAGGGATCATTGGACTTAAGGCTACGTTCACATTTGCGTTGTTGGACGCAGAGTCGTCGACGCAACCAACAACGCAAAACACAACGCTGCTTTTTTTTACTTTTGACGCATGCGTTGCCATAAACTAGTAATGTTCTTGAATTTTGGTGCAGGGAAAACGCTACAAGTAGCGTCTTCCGCGCCCTGTCTGGTGCGTCAAATTGACGCATGCGTGGTAAAACGCAATACAACGTGTACCGGCGCATGTCCATGCACCCCCCATGTTAAAGATAGGGGCCCATGACGCATGCGTCGGTATGCGTCGACGACGCTGCGCCCAACAACGCAAGTGTGAACGTAGCCTAAGAGGAGCCTCACAAGGCCGTATAGCTTGGACCAGGATCGTAACACAATGCTCGGACTGGCCGTCTGCTCTCTCGACCCAAGCGTGAGAGCTTCATAGAAATACATGCTGTCACGCTCCTGTGGGGAGAGCGGACCGTCAGTCCGAGCATTGCAGTGCGATCCTCGTCCAAGTTATATGTATCCTTAATCTGGTTTATTCCAAAATTTGGACTTTATGTGAAGCTGTGCCCCTAACATTTCTTCTTTTTTCCCCTCCTCCCAGGTCTGCTTTAAATCCTCCTACAGTGATGATGACGATGAGGCCTCCAGACCATGAACCACTGTCCAATAGCCAAAAAAATCAAATCCTAGAGCGTTAAAACTGCAAATATTTTATTGTATCTATGAACTGTAAAGGTGTATTATAAATTAAACAAAGAATTCTGTATGAGTTTACAGATTTTGTACATTTCTACTTGAATTCTGTTAAGATGTATATTTTCACAAAGTGTATTGTACAAAAAATAATAATAATAATAACGATAAGGCCATACTCGTACCACTGCAAGGCATATAGTGTGTCTGCGCGTGCATATGTGTATTACCGATACATATAGAATGTGCCGATATATGCACACACCCTGTTATCATGAATGACTAAGTATTTAAAGCCACAGTCTGTGTTAGCGGCATTAAGTGCATACAGTGCTGTAGCGTGGGTCGCCCGTCCCACCCCTCCGCCATACATAGGTATACACAGCCAATAAGGGTCTCGTACCAATCTCCGCTTCCCGGGGGGATTGGTAGCAGCGCTGCGAGGACTTGTCTATATTTGTTTGTATGGTTCTGAGCTATATTTGTGGATTAAAGGAGAACTTTCCATTTTTGTTTTATTTATGGCTTTATTGTTGTCCGCGTGCAGAACCAGATACTACATGGACTTTTTTTTTTTACGGCTTGTCGTTCACAACTATGTAATTTTTTTAACATTTTTAGTAGTGATGAGCGAATGTGCTTGGATAAGGTGTTATCTGAGCATGCTCTGGTACTAACCAAGTGAGTTCGGCCATAAGGATAACTGAGGTCCTTATTCGTGAGTTCGTACAACCATTCATTACATATACCACCTCCATATGGATTATTCATCCCTACCCTACCACAGCTGCTTCCAATACATCTGCTATTGTTAAAGGTACACCGCTACTTGTGCCTAATGGTATTTTTGCATGACCCCAGAGTCTTGATATTTGACCCCCTCTCTCTGATTTTCCATGAGGATGAACTATTGTGGTGGTCAGCAAACATTAAGCTTCGGATCAACATACTGCTGCCGATGGATTTATGGAGTTGGCCAAAAGTTAAAAAAAAACAAAAAAACAAAACATGGTTTTATGGGTTCACTTGGCGAGGTGGATTCTCCAAGCCGTTACATGGATCAGCGAGGAGGAGGCCAGAAGGGTATGCTGGACAGCTAGCAGACAAGTGAAGGACATGCAGCAAAAAAATGGTTAAAGGCAGTCATATGCTGTCCCTTTGCAAAACACGTAGGCAATATGGAAGATCAGACCAACTGAATACTTGCTTGTAATTATACGCAATGTTGGAGCAGAGTTTGTAGTGTGAACAGCCACAGAGAAGAGTTTTTTGCTTACAGCAGATAAAGGATTAATCAGCAGGTCTGAGGCAGGATGTAAATGCAGATGATAGTGAAACAAACAGGAGTTTGCTAACTGGATAATTCAGAGAAATGGATGGTATGGCAAACTGCAAAGCACATGGTAACTGTAAAGGAATCTGCCACTGGGTTTTTGTTACGTAATCTGAGAGCAGCATGATGTAGGGTCTGAAACCCTGATTCCAGCAAAGTCAATTGCTGTTCTGCATGCGGTCGTTTTGATACAATCACTGTGTTCTCTGCTGCAGATCTGGCTGTTCTGTGAATGCTGAGCTCTGTATAACCCCGCCCACACCGCTGATTGGCAGCTTTGTGTATAACCCCACCCACACCACTGGCAGATTTCTGTGTATAACCCCGCCCACACCACTGATTGGCAGCTTTCTGTGTATAACCCCGCCCACACCACTGGCAGATTTCTGTGTATATCTCCGCCCACACCACTAATTGGCAGCTTTCTGTGTATAACCTCGCCCATACCACTGATTAGCAGCTTTCTGCCTATGCACAGTGTACACAGAAAGATGATAATCAGTGGTGTGGGTGGGGTTATACACAAATCTGCCAGTGGTGTGGGCGTGGTTATACACAGAAAGCTGCCAATCAGTGATGGGGCCTGAGTTATACAGAGCAGTTGACAAGGATGCACCCTACACCTAGTCCTGTAGTGATAATCTCCTCCTCATAAAACACTGCCTTTATTGACACAACAGAAATCTGCGGTGCTACTTGATAAACCCGTTGTGGACCAGAGCAACAGAATCCTCAAAGAGTGTATACCATGTTTAGATCCATGGCACTTCCAAACATTAAATAAATAAAAAAAAATAGACGGTGTTACAGAACCCCCCCAGCACCAAGAATGTTATGCAGTATATGTATGTATAATAGTTTCCATGTGAAATGCATCAGTCCACAGGCTGCGCCCCTGGACAAGATATTCTCTTTCTGACTTCCCCCCACCTTTGTAATTCCCACAGTAAATAGCGGCAGGCTCCGGCCCCCTGCGGCTATTGTAATGTATGTCTGGCCAGCTGTTTTCCTATTGGCCTGTCCTGTGTATCTGTGTTATATATTCTGTGTGCTGAAAATAAAGTGTGTTCTTTCAGACTGGAAATATGTGGGGTAGCAGTCAGCTTTTATATGCTCTCACGTAACCAAGGAATTCCAGCCAGCATCCTTCATTCAGAATCCAGCAAAAGCAGCGTGGACCTCCTGAAACACGAGGTGGTACTGAAAGAGGTACCCCAGCTTGTTAGACCCCGTTACACTGGTGGCAGACAGCGGGATCTGATACCCCTTCTACAGGAGGAAAGGAATGAATGGAAGACAACTACCAGAAGATAAAGAGGACTACATTAAAAGATCTGGTGGAAGCCCGAGGGTTAATCGCCAGCAACAAAACAAAAGCGGATTTGATAGCAGCCATCATGGAACACGACAGTGCAGCGCCCCCCAATGTGAACGTGGAGGAGACTGAATTCCAGAGGGAGGTAAAGAACAGACTGGCGTTCTATGGCCCAAATCCTGCAGTAGAGATCATACGAGAGGTGATGGCTGATGTGCGTACTGATCTGAAGGAAAAGATGGCCGAGCGGACCAGGATAGAGCTGGCCAAGATGGAGATGGCAGAGCGGAGAGAGGAGAGTCAGCGAGCAGGGGCAGCTCTGGCTTCCGCCCAGGTACCTTCAACAGTAAGCCACAAAAAGATCCAGTATAATGCCTTCCGACAGTTGGGGAGGCAGAGGAAGACTTTGATGGCTTTCTGCAGGACTTTGAGCGGTAGTGTGCCCTTCATCAAATGAAGCCGGAGGAACGGGTTCAGATTCTGGCCAGCAAGCTGACAGGCCGGGCAGCGGACGCCAATCGCACGGTACCTGATGAGGACTGTATGGACTATGAGCGGATCAAAGAAGTGATCAATCATGGCCCGGTATGCGTTGACACCAGGCATACCGCCAAAAGTTCTGCGGACTTATAAAACGAGTAACAGATACCCACGCTGAATGGGCCTGTAAATTGCGGCGGTCACTGCTACAGTGGGTACAAGGGAGCCAAGCAACCACTAAGGAGGACATCCTCCAGCTCTTCTTGTTAGAACGATTCTTTAATGGACTAAACCCCGAGACACAGGAATGGCTTCGGGACAGGCGGCCAATGACTCTTGAGGCAGCCGCTCGTCTGGCCGATGAACATCGTGACTCCAGGAGGCCTCAGTTGTCAGGATCAAAGATGGTCACTAGGGGTCCGCCCATGGACCTGGAGGGCCCCAAACCACCGAAGATTGTAGGGGGACCAGCTAGAAACCTGGCCTACCACAGTTCCCCTGGGGCGCGATGCCACGCCTGCCGTCAGCTGGGCCACCTGCAAAGACAATGTCCCAACCGGACTCAGCATACCCAGTGGCCAAAGGCGGGAATAGCTACCTTCCGCCGGGCCGCTGTACACTGCTACCAAGGCGAAGCTGACCCGGCATTGGGGGCTACAACTAACCAAGGGGTGGAAGACATGGAGGAAGTGCTGCATGAAGTAGACCCCATGCAGGCAGCCCGGGCAGATAATCGACAGCAGCATCGACAGGTCGTGTGGGTTAATGGGAAACGCATGCAGGGACTAAGAGATTCCGGAGCAACTTTGACCCTTGTGAAGACTCATCTCGTCCGGGACCAAGAGAAGACGGACTGGACAGTGGCAGTCCGTGTAGCAGGGGGAGCCATACATCGACTGCCCACTGCCAGGATTCACCTGAACTGGGGAGTTGGGGATGGCCTTGTTGAGGTCGGCTTGATGGAGGATTTGCCTGCAGACGTTTTGCTGGGAATTGACTTGGGGCCCATGTTGTCTGCCTTCTCGGTTGCCCCTCTGGCTGAGACATATCCTGTGACCACCCGGAGACCAGCTCGAGCTGCGGAAGCGGAATCACACTCAGAGGAGGCCCAGGTAAGACATCCCAGCCCTACACGTATTCCCATAGCCAGACACATTTCTTGGGCCACCCCAGATGAATTTAAGAGGGAGTTACTTGAGGATCCTTCATTGGAGGGATATCGTGGGAAGGCACAAGAGGGGAGAGGGGTACTGGAAGGGGAACAGTTTATATGGAAGCAGGGACTCCTCTACCGGATCACAGAGCAGCACCACACAGGGACGAGCCCCACTATAAAACGACAGCTGGTAGTTCCCAAGAAGTATAGGCAGGAGTTACTGTGAATCTCTCATGACATACCCTTGGCCGGGCACTTCGGCGTCAGTCGCACCAGGCATCGTCTGACACAAAACTTCTTTTGGCCGGGGGTAACCTATGATGTTCGTCAATACTGCCAGACCTGTGACCGTTGCCAGCGCATTGGCAAGAGGGAAGATCGATGCAAGGCCAAATTACGCCCCCTCCCCATTGTGGAGGAACCATTTAGCCGAGTAGCGGTCGATCTGATAGGGCCGTTAGCCAAACCCAGTCCGTCAGGGAAAAGGTATATATTGACAGTGGTAGATTATGCCACACGGTATCCAGAGGCAGTTGCGTTACCTTACTTACTGGCAGAGACGGTGGCGGCTGCCTTGCTCCAGGTTTTCTCACGGGTTGGATTTCCCCGGGAGATTATCTCAGACCAGGGTACCCAGTTTACAGCAGAGGTGACCAACCAACTGTGGAAGCTGTGCGGCGTAAAGTCCATTAGAAGCGCCCTGTACCACCCACAAACCAATGGGTTGTGTGAACGCTTTAACGGGACGTTGAAACAACTCATTGGGTTCAGGTTCGAGTTATGCCATTCGGGATGAAGACTGCCCCGGCGACCTTCTAGAGGCTGGCTGACCGGCTTCTGGATGGTTTCCAGGACTGTGCGTGTGCCTACCTGGATGACATAGCCATCTACAGCGCGACATGGGAAGAGCATCTAAGTCACCTAGAGACAGTATTAGACAGGATCCACAAGGCCGGAATCACCCTGAACCCAAACAAGTGTCACGTGGGCAAAGCAGAGGTTCAGTATTTAGGGCATTGGGTGGGAAGTGGTAAACAGAGACCAGAACCAGCCAAGATTGAGGCCATAGCCAAATGGCCCACCCCACGCACTAAAACTCAGGTCATGGCGTTTCTAGGGACAGCGGGGTATTACAGGAAATTCGTTCCCAATTACAGCAGCGTAGCCAAGCCCCTCACTGATCTGACCAGTAAGAACCAACCTCGCCAGGTAACCTGGACCCCAGAGTATGAGGAAGCCTTCCGCCAGCTAAAGAACGCCCTCACCAATACCCCTGTATTGGCCGCACCCGATCCAACTAAACGTTTCCTGGTCCACACAGACGCTTCTATGTTTGGCTTGCGGGCAGTACTGAGCCAAGTCGGGCCGGACGGCCAAGAACACCCGGTAGCTTACCTGAGTCGGAAACTACTGCCCCGTGAAGTGAGCTATGTGGCCATCAAGAAGGATTGCAGGGCAATAGTATGGGCACTCAAAAAGTTACAACCATATTTGTATGGACGACAGTTTTCCCTCCTAATGGACCATAATCCCCTAGTTTGGCTTAATCGGGTCTCCGGAGACAACGCCAGATTACTGCGGTGGAGTTTAGCGCTACAATCTCTGGACTTCACCATCCACTACAGACCCGGCAAACAAAACGGTAATGCCGATGGACTAAGTCGACAAACGGAATTTGTACCAACCCAATAAACTTCGGTCATCCCCAAACCGATCCGTTAAGGATCAGACTGTGTATGCCGATCGCGTCGCTGAAAAAGGGAGCCGTGTTACAGAACCCCCCAGCACCAAGAATGTTATGCAGTATATGTATGTATAATAGTTTCCATGTGAAATGCATCAGTCCACAGGCTGCGCCCCTGGACAAGATATTCTCTTTCTGACTTCCCCCCACCTTTGTAATTCCCACAGTAAATAGCGGCAGGCTCCGGCCCCCTGCGGCTATTGTAATGTATGTCTGGCCAGCTGTTTTCCTATTGGCCTGTCCTGTGTATCTGTGTTATATATTCTGTGTGCTGAAAATAAAGTGTGTTCTTTTAGACTGGAAATACGTGGAGTAGCAGTCAGCTTTTATATGCTCTCACGTAACCAAGGAATTCCAGCCAGCATCCTTCATTCAGAATCCAGCAAAAGCAGCGTGGACCTCCTGAAACACGGGGTGGTACTGAAAGAGGTACCCCAGCTTGTCAGACCCCGTTACAGACGGGAAGCTATATGCCATAAAATTACATGAAAATTTTCATTGATACAATGTTAAAAGATTCAACGTAAAACCAGTTAGTACGGGGACAGCAATATGCAAAAAAAAAAAAAAAAACAGCCAAAAAAAGGTACACAAATTACAGGTGAATCATGGAGCTGCTATTAGAATTGGAGTGAAGACTAAATATTTATAAATTTGTGGCGCAATGAAGCTTCCAAAAATCTTTTCTATATATCATACATAGTGAGGTAGTCCAAATATAACAAGCCCCATGACAGTGTTTGTAATATCCTTAGATATATTCCTTTGTCAATCCCTATAATGGTAACTGCCTCTACGTGATTCAGCCACAGAAAAAGTATGAAAAACTTTTCAATTAGTGCCTAATTATGGTATATACAGCAAAAAAAAAAATGGGCATGATAGTAAGGAACAGGGATAGGAAACCTTAGGTATGGAAGTAAAGATAGTGAGTACTGTACCTTTAAATGGCTGTGGCACCCCTGACACGCGTTTCGCATTTAAGCTTTTTGCACACTCCCTTGGAAAAGCTGCAGTCCCATCTGCTGACACTGAAGGTAAACTATACCTCCGATTACAGCTGAGCGCTCACGCCGTCTTTTCACAGTGTGGGAACTGCGGCTCTCTGACCAGAGGGGAGGATTTCACTGCCGATCAGAAGCGGTGTTTCATCAGATTGTAAGGCCGGGGTCACACTTGTGAGTGCAATGCGATAAACTCGTGCCTCAATGCCTGGCACTGCCGCCGGGACCCAGGACCAAAGCGTGCGGCTGCATGTATTTTTAAGCAGATGAATACTCCGGTCCCCAGTGCCGAGTATTGAGGCGTGAGTTTCTCGCATTGCACTCAGAAGTGTGACCCCGGCCTAGCATGCAATATCGGGCAGAACACTCCTTATTCCTTTTTACCGTAATATAGTATATTTTCAGAATTGCTACTGACCATTTCTACATTTACTGACTCTATCTGCCCCAGGGATTTCCATTACAGTTCAACAGTGCACCCGTAATCCATTACCTTCCCTTCATGTGGTTCTGCGCCCATCGTCCCCTGTGCGCCAGAGGATAAGGCACTCTTCGTAGTACCTATATCGAGCCTTGAGCTCCTGACGTGGCAGGAATGTTTGCGAAGTATCCCAGTAAGGTCTCCCACTGCCAAGAATGATAGATGCTTGCCTACTGCAACTTGATCTTGACCTTGGTTACTGTACTTCCCTATCAGGAAGCAATCCCTCCCACTATGGGCTAATCCCAACTTTGTCCCTACTATATGTAACTGGGCAGATCACCCTCACAACACTATGTATTATACCACTTATCTGATAGTTGACATTCCCTATATTCCTACTGCACCCTATGTCTATTATGCTAACACTACTTGTCCCACATGATACATTAACCTGCTTACACCTATGCTTCTTACCCTATAGTCAGTACTTTATGTTCTCTCTTACTCTATATTTCTACATGAAGCATAACTTATGAGTCACACATTACCATACCAACGTATACACCTAAACCGTAATGCACACTTCACACTTCACATGACACAATGTACGGTACGTATAAAACGCATGGCATCATTTACATAATAATCTTTTATTTTTATACTAGATGGCAGCCCGATTCTAAAGAATCGGGAGTCTAGAATCCATATATACTTTATTTATTCAAATGTAAGAATAATACAATTAATAAATAATAGTAAGAAAGAACAAAAATAATAGGCAGTATATGGAGAAAACACCAAACAAAAGTTCAAAATTGGTGTGAAAATGTCACTGAACCACTTCACAACTAAATATATATAGTTTTGGTAAATGGTATTATCATTTTTTTGACGAAATTCGGCAGGAGCTTGAAGAGTAACGTCACTGGGCCCACCTCCACGCAGTAGAAACTTGCTGTGAGGTAAAAATTCAAAAATCACACCAAAATGGCGGGCGGAGTGTGTCACAGTACGGCACGTTTCTGATTGGTCGCTCGCAGCAGGCGGCAACCAATCAGACACTGGACACTGTTGACGTCACTTATCTCCGGACATTAGCTCCGGACATTAGCTCCGGACAAAGCCACGGAAGTTGGCACAAATTGCAGGAAGTAGTATTCTAGGCAATTATATATTAGACTAGATGGCAGCCCGATTCTAAAGAATCGGGAGTCTAGAATCCATATATACTTTATTTATTCAAATGTAAGAATAATACAATTAATAAATAATAGTAAGAAAGAACAAAAAATGGCTGCACTTACCAGCTCTTGACAATTCTTGTTATTTAACCCCTTCATGACCCAGCCTATTTTGACCTTAATGACCTGGCCGTTTTTTGCAATTCTGACCAGTGTCCCTTTATGAGGTAATAACTCAGGAACGCTTCAACGGATCCTAGCGGTTCTGAGATTGTTTTTTCGTGACATATTGGGCTTCATGTTAGTGGTAAATTTAGGTCAATAAATTCTGCGTTTATTTGTGATAAAAACGGAAATTTGGCGAAAATTTTGAAAATTTCGCAATTTTCACATTTTGAATTTTTATTCTGTTAAACCAGAGAGTTATGTGACACAAAATAGTTAATAAATAACATTTCCCACATGTCTACTTTACACCAGCACAATTTTGGAAACAAAATTTTTTTTTGCTAGGAAGTTATAAGAGTTAAAATTTGACCAGCGATTTCTCATTTTTACAACGAAATTTACAAAACCATTTTTTTTAGGGACCACCTCACATTTGAAGTCAGTTTGAGGGGTCTATATGGCTGAAAATACCCAAAAGTGACACCATTCTAAAAAATGCACCCCTCAAGGTGCTCTAAACCACATTCAAGAAGTTTTTTAACCCTTCAGGTGCTTCACAGCAGCAGAAGCAACATGGAAGGAAAAAATGAACATTTAACTTTTTAGTCACAAAAATTATCTTTTAGCAACATTTTTTTTATTTTCCCAATGGTACAAGGAGAAACTGAACCACGAAAGTTGTTGTCCAATTTGTCCTGAGTACGCTGATACCTCATATGTGGTGGTAAACCACTGTTTGGGCGCACGGCAGGGCTTGGAAGGGAAGGAGCGCCATTTGACTTTTTGAATGAAAAATTGGCTCCACTCTTTAGCGGACACCATGTCACGTTTGGAGAGCCCCCGTGTGCCTAAAAATTGGAGCTCCCCCACACGTGACCCCATTTTGGAAACTAGACGCCCCAAGGAACTTATCTAGATGCATAGTGAGAACTTTGAACCCCCGGGGGCTTCACAAATTGATCCGTAAAAATGAAAAAGTACTTTTTTTTCACAAAAAAATTCTTTTAGCCTCAATTTTTTTCATTTTCACATGGGTAACAGGATAAAATGGATCCTAAAATTTGTTGGGCAATTTCTCATGAGTACGCCGATACCTCACATGTGGGGGTAAACCACTGTTTGGGCACATGGTAAGGTTCGGAAGGGAAGGAGCGCCATTTGACTTTTTGAATGAAAAATTATCTCCATCGTTAGCGGACACCATGTCGTGTTTGGAGAGCCCCCGTGTGCCTAAACATTGGAGCTCCCCCACAAATGACCCCATTTTGGAAACTAGACCCCCCAAGGAACTTATCTAGATGCATATTGAGCACTTTAAACCCTCAGGTGCTTCACAAATTGATCTGTAAAAATGAAAAAGTACTTTTTTTTTCACAAAAAAATTCTTTTCGCCTCAGTTTTTCATTTTCACATGGGCAATAGGATAAAATGAATCCTAAAATTTGTTGGGCAATTTCTCCCGAGTACGCCGATACCTCATATGTGGGGGTAAACCACTGTTTGGGCACACGGCAGGGCTCGGAAGGGAAGGCGCGCCATTTGACTTTTTGAATGGAAAATTAGCTCCAATTGTTAGCGGACACCATGTCGCGTTTAGAGAGCCCCTGTGTGCCTATGCATTGGAGCTCCCCCACAAGTGACCCCATTTTGGAAACTAGACCCCCCAAGGAACTTATCTAGATGCATATTGAGCACTTTAAACCCCCAGGTGCTTCACAGAAGTTTGTAATGCAGAGCCATGAAAATAAAAAATAATTTTTCTTTCCTCAAAAATGATTTTTAGCCTGGAATTTCCTATTTTGCCAAGGGTAATAGGAGAAATTGGACCGCAAATGTTGTTGTCCAGTTTGTCCTGAGTACGCTGATACCCCATATGTGGGGGTAAACCACTGTTTGGGCGCACGGCAGGGCTCGGAAGGGAAGGCACGCCAATTGGCTTTTTAAATGGAAAATTAGCTCCAATCATTAGCGGACACCATGTCACGTTTGGAGAGCCCCTGTGTGCCTAAACATTGGAGATCCCCCACATATGACCCCATTTTGGAAACTAGACCCCTAAAGGAACTAATCTAGATGTGTGGTGAGGACTTTGAACTTCCAAGTGCTTCACAGAAGTTTATAACGCAGAGCCATGAAAATAAAATAAAAATTTTATTTTCTCTAAAATGATTTTTTAGCCTGCAATTTATTATTTTCCCAAGGGTAAAAGGAGAAATTTGACCCCAAAAGTTGTTGTACAGTTTCTCCTGAGTACGCTGATACCCCATATGTGGGGGTAAACCACAGTTTGGGCACATGTCGGGGCTCGGAAGTCAAGTAGTGACATTTTGAAATGCAGACTTTGATGGAATGCTCTGCGGGCGTTACGTTGCGTTTGCAGAGCCCCTGATGTGGCTAAACAGTAGAAACCCCCCACAAGTGACCCCATTTTAGAAACTAGACCCCGAAAGGAACTTATCTAGATGTGAGGTGAGCACTTTCAACCCCCAAGTGCTTCACAGAAGTTTATAACACAGAGCAGTGAAAATAATAAATACGTTTTCTTTCCTCAAAAATAATTTTTTAGCCCAGAATTTTTTATTTTCCCAAGGGTTACAGGAGAAATTGAACCCCAAAAGTTGTTGTCCAGTTTCTCCTGAGTACGCTGATACCCCATATGTGGGGGTAAACCACTGTTTGGGCACACGTCGGGGCTCAGAAGGGAAGTGGTGACTTTTGAAATGCAGACTTTGATGGAATGGTCTGCGGGCGTCACGTTGCGTTTGCAGAGCCCCTGGTGTGCCTAAACAGTAGAAACCCCCCACAAGTGACCCCATTTTGGAAACTAGACCCCCCAAGGAACTTATCTAGATATGTGGTGAGCACTTTGAACCCCCAAGTGCTTCACAGACGTTTACAACGCAGAGCCGTGAAAATAAAAAATCATTTTTCTTTCCTCAAAAATGATGTTTTAGCAAGCAATTTTTTATTTTCTCAAGGGTAACAGGAGAAATTGGACCCCAGTAATTGTTGCCCAGTTTGTCCTGAGTACGCTGATACCCCATATGTGGGGGTAAACCACTGTTTGGGCACATGTCGGGGCTCGGAAGTCAAGTAGTGACGTTTTGAAATGCAGACTTTGATGGAATGGTCTGCGGGCGTCACGTTGCGTTTGCAGAGCCCCTGGTGTGCCTAAACAGTAGAAACCCCCCACAAGTGACCCCATTTTGGAAACTAGACCCCCCAAGGAACTTATCTAGATATGTGGTGAGCACTTTGAACCCCCAAGTGCTTCACAGACGTTTACAACGCAGAGCCGTGAAAATAAAAAATCATTTTTCTTTCCTCAAAAATGATGTTTTAGCAAGCAATTTTTTATTTTCTCAAGGGTAACAGGAGAAATTGGACCCCAGTAATTGTTGCCCAGTTTGTCCTGAGTACACTGATACCCCATATGTGGGGGTAAACCACTGTTTGGGCACACGTCGGGGCTCGGAAGGGAAGGAGCACCATTTGACTTTTTGAATAAAAGATTGGCTGGAATCAATGGTGGCGCCATGTTGCGTTTGGAGACCCCCTGATGTGCCTAAACAGTGGAAACCCCTCAATTCTAACGCCAACACACCCCTAACCCTTATCCCAACTGTAGCCGTAACCCTAACCACAACCCTAACCGCAACACACCCCTAACCACAACCCTAACCCCAACACACCCCTAACCCTAACCACAACCCTAATTCCAACCCAACCCTAACCCTAAGGCTATGTACCCACGTTGCGGATTCGTGTGAGATTTTTCCGCACCATTTTTGAAAAATCCGCGGGTAAAAGGCACTGCGTTTTACCTGCGGATTTACTGCGGATTTCACCTGCGGATTCCTATTGAGGAATAGGTGTAAAGCGCTGCGGAATCCGCACAAAGAATTGACATGCTGCGGAAAATACAACGCAGCGTTTCCGTGCGGTATTTTCCGCACCATGGGCACAGCGGATTTGGTTTTCCATAGGTTTACATGGTACTGTAAACCTGATGGAACACTGCTGCGGATCCGCAGCGGCCAATCCGCTGCGGATCCGCAGCCAAATCCGCACCGTGTGCACATAGCCTAATTCTAAAGGTATGTGCACACGCTTCGGAAAACGCTGCGGATCCGCAGCAGTTTCCCATGAGTTTACATTTCAATGTAAACCTATGGGAAACAAAAATCGCTGTACACATGCTGCGGAAAAACTGCACGGAAACGCAGCGGTTTACATTCCGCAGCATGTCACTTCTTTGTGCGGATTCCGCAGCAGTTTTACAACTGCTCCAATAGAAAATCGCAGTTGTAAAACCGCAGTGAAATGCGCAGAAAAAAACGCGGTAAATCCGCAGCGGTTTAGCACTGCGGATTTATCAAATCCGCTGCGGAAAAATCCGCAGAGGACCAGAATACGTGTGCACATACCGAAACCCTAACCCTACCCCTAACCCTACCCCTAACCCTACCCCTAACCCTACCCCTACCCCTAACCCTACCCCTAACCCTACCCCTAACCCTACCCCTACCCCTAACCCTACCCCTAACCCTACCCCTAACCCTAACCCTAGTTCTAACTCCAACCTTAGTGAAAAAAAAAAAAAATTCTTTATTTTATTATTGTCCCTATTTATGGGGGACAAATGGGGGGGGTCATTTACTGTTTTTTTATTTTGACCACTGTGATAGATTATATCACAGTGATCAAAATTCACATTGGAACGAATCTGCCGGCCGGCAGATTCGGCGGGCGCACTGCGCATGCGCCCGCCATTTTGGAACATGGCGGCGCTCGGGGAAGAAGACGGACGGGACCCCGCCAGGATCGGTAAGTATAAGGGGGGGAGATCAGGGCACAGGGGGGGGAGATCAGGGCACGGGGGGGCGTCGGAGCACGGGGGGGGAGGGATCGGAGCATGGGGGAGAGTGATCGGTGTGCGGGCGGGTGGATCGGTGTGCAGGGGGGGTGGATCGGTGTGCAGGGGGGGTGGTTCGGAGCACGGGGGGGGATCGGAGTGCGGGGGGGTTTGATTGGAGCACGGGGGGTGTGATTGGAGCACGGGGGGAGCGGGCAGGAGGACGGGGGAGCGGAGCACAGGACGGAGGGGAGCGGGCCACAGATCGGGGGGCTGGGGGGGCGATCGGTGGGGTGGGGTGGGGGCACATTAGTATTTCCAGCCATGGCCGATGATATTGCAGCATCGGCCATGGCTGGATTGTAATATTTCACCATTTTTTTAGGTGAAATATTACAAATCGCTCTGATTGGCAGTTTCACTTTCAACAGCCAATCAGAGCGATCGTAGCCACGAGGGGGTGAAGCCACCCCCCCTGGGCTAAACTACCACTCCCCCTGTCCCTGCAGATCGGGTGAAATGGGAGTTAACCCTTTCACCCGGCCTGCAGGGACGCGATCTTTCTGTGACACAGCATATGCGTCACAGGTCGGATTGGCACCGACTTTCATGACGCATACGCTGTGTCACAGGTCGGGAAGGGGTTAAGGTACAGTTACACAGGATCCATGAACATGCTTATGAGGGGAGGGATGAAAGACATCATACGACAACTTTGCGTGTTGTGGCAAATGCCACAACAACGGTTCTTTGCTTAAGAACAATAATGTAAATAATAAATAATATGTATCAATAACTATGTATATTGGTATGTTCTATGACATTTTAAAATATTTCATTATTATGTGGAAAGGCTCTTAGTACCCATACTGGCGCATACTTGTGTGCCCATCAGGTATTTTCACAGTAATTTTACATCTGATGGGTTGGTATGAAACGTTTTTAATCATCTCTTGGGCTTAGCTAAGCCTTCATTTTAAATAATTCTAATAGGTACAACAGAAATAAAAGCCTTTTTGTGTACCCAAATTTTTTGTGTTTATTTTTACAGAAGTGTAAAATTTAAGAAATCAACGTTCATAGTACACCGATGGGCTAATATAAGCATGCCCATCAACCACATCACGGTAGCCTTTGAACTCATGGGTCCTAACTAACTGATTCCTATTTCTTAATACTCAGACCTCTTTCACATCTGCATGTTTCTGATATTTGCAGAAGTAATGTTAAAAACAATACAACTTCCGCACTTGGCACCAAAGAACTGACCTACAACACACTTTCAGCAAGTGCCATGCAATGTAGATGAAGCTTGGAGTTAACTTGCAGTAAATGCAGCAAACGCGGCTTCGGCAATTGCATTAAATGCAGCCACAACAAAAACACTGGTAAGTGGAGATTTTGTGGCGAAAACAGCAGAAACCACATGTGCCGCACCTGCCGCATCATAAGCTTTGGACTCTGTGTCATTAGTATACTTAACAGTGTCCATGCGCTTGCATCTATCCTCTGTACTCTTGTTAGCACGCTGTTTGCGCTTACGTGCGGCATCGGCGTCTTTTTACTCTGCATTATTAGTATACTTTCTATCAGACCTAATCTTACGTGCGCCATCAGCAGCTTTGGGCTCTGTGTCATTAGTATCCTTACTATTAGAGCTCATGTTGGCTAAGCTAAACAGCTTTAAGCGTGGTGGTGGCAAACAACAGGTTAATAAGAGGCAGTGTCAGGTAGTAGGAAAATAGTCAGTTAATAATAGGCAATAGTTCTTTGCAGGAATGCAGATATTAATAAATAGGCAGTTTATATTGCAGAGAAATTGCTGGGCAATAATGGACAATGTCCTTATGTGGCAAATAATAGAGCAATATACCCAATGTGGCAAAGAAGAGGTTAATAAACGGCAGTCTCTCAGTATAACAGTCAGTGAATAATAGGCAGTATATGGAGAAAACACCAAACAAAAGTTCAAAATTGGTGTGAAAATGTCACTGAACCACTTCACAACTAAATATATATAGTTTTGGTAAATGGTATTATCATTTTTTTGACGAAATTCGGCAGGAGCTTGAAGAGCAACGTCACTGGGCCCGCCTCCACGCAGTAGAAACTTGCTGTGAGGTAAAAATTCAAAAATCACACCAAAATGGCGGGCGGAGTGTGTCACAGTACGGCACGTTTCTGATTGGTCGATCGCAGCAGGCGGCAACCAATCAGACACTGGACACTGTTGACGTCACTTATCTCCGGACATTAGCTCCGGACATTAGCTCCGCACATTAGCTCCGGACATTAGCTCCGGACAAAGCCACGGAAGTTGGCACAAATTGCAGGAAGTAGTATTCTAGGCAATTATATATTAGATAGCGCTAACATATTCTGCAGCTCTTTACATTTTGCACACATTATCATCACTGTCCCCTATGGGGCTCACAGTCTAAATTCCCTATCAGTATGTCTTTGGAATGTGGGAGGAAACCGGAGAACCAGGAGAAAACCCACGGAAACACGGGGAGAACATACAAACTCCTTGCGATTATGGTCTTCAAAGGCAGGAATGCGACCGTACAGTCCAACAGTCTTACATATGTTAAATATTTTGCATGTCTTCTACTAGGTTTTTCTGGCGGTTCCGCTGCGAAATCCACACGTTGTGTGTACCTACCCTAAGGGCAAAATGTGCGGCTAAAACTCTACCCTTCAGAAGAATACAACAGCCGGCCTAAAAAATAAAAAAAAATCACCTTCAACATGACGCATCATCAGAAGGGACCACTAAATGTAGACTGTGGAAAGTAACAGCAGAAGACTGTAAATATACCAATATTTCCAAAGAAATGTCACTATTTTTGCTGCATATTCGATTGCACATTTTCACTTCCTCGTACAAGTCAATGGAGGAAATCCATAACGGAGCCTCCTCGCTCTTCCCTCTTATAGCTCTTCTTCTTTGATCAATTGCTATATGATATTCACTTTCTCATTCATGTTAGGGGTAGAGCTGAGTGAATTTTTCAATATTTGGTTCGGATTATGATCGCCGGCGAATATTGTGTTTGCAATATTCACCAAAACATAGCCGAACGCCATTGGAGTGAATGGGAGTAGAGATGAACGAATATGTTCGGAAACGATCATCAAACATAAATTCGGCACGGATAGGATACCCATATTTCACGAATATAGCAAATTCAGATTTGGCAATAATTTGCTCATCTCTAGTCAGGGGCGAAGGTTTATAGCTGCCTTCGCTCTTTCCGCAGCTGAGGACTAATGACATGTGGAAATCTCATGTCATTGCTATTTTCTGCTACAGTTTCTCCATCCTCAATTCTGGCCTCAAATGCACAGTGTCCTACCATTACTCTATGTATACATGTGTATATATGTATGTAAAGATATGTATATATATGTATGTATGTATATATATGTGTGTGTGTGTGTGTGTGTGTGTGTATGTTTGTGTGTATATATACACTGCTCCAAAATAAATAAATAAAGGGAACACTAAAATCCCACATCCTAGATATCTCTGAATGAAATATTTCAGTTGTAAATCTTTATTCATTACATAGTGGAATGTGTTGAGAACAATAAAACCTAAAAATTATCAATGTAAATCAAAATTAATATCCCATGGAGGTCTGGATTTGGAATGATTACTCAAAATCAAAGTGGAAAATCAAATTACAGGCTGATCCAACTTCAGTGGAAATGCCTCAAGACAAAGAAATGATGCTCACTAGTGTGTGTGGCCTCCACGTGCCTGTTTGACCTCCCTACAATGCCTGGGCATGCTCCTGATGAGGCGGCCGATGGTCTCCTGAGGGATCTCCTCCCAGACCTGGACTAAAGCATCCGCCAACCCCTGGACAGTCTGTGGCGCAACGTGACGTTGGTGGATGGTGCGAGACATAATGTCCCAGATGTGTTCAATCGGATTCAGGTCTGGGGAACGGGCGGGCCAGTCCATATCTTCAATGCCTTCATCTTGCAGGAACTGCTGACACACTCCAGCCAAATGAAGTCTGGCATTGTCCTGCATTAGAAGGAACCCAGGGCCAACTGCACCAACATATGGCCTCACAAGGGGTCTGATGGAGGGCTGTGTGGCCCTCCAAAGAAATGCCACCCCACACCATTACTGACCCACTGCCAAACCGTCATGCTGAAGGATGTTGCAGGCAGCAGATCGCTCTCCACGGTGTCTCCAGACTCTGTCACGTCTGTCACATGTGCTCAGTGTGAACCTGCTTTCATCTGTGAAGAGCACAGGGCGCCAGTGGCGAATTTGCCAATCCTGGTGTTCTGTGTCAAATGCCAAGCGTGCTGCATGGTGTTGGGCTGTGAGCACAACCCCCATCTGTGGACGTCGGACACTCAGACCATCCTCATGAAGTAGGTTTCTAACCGTTTGTGCAGACATGCACATTTGTGGCCTGCTGGAGGTCATTTTGCAGGGCTCTGGTAGTGCTCCTCCTGTTCCTCCTTGCACAAAGGCTGAGGTAGCAGTCCTGCTGCTGGGTTGTTGCCCTCCTACGGCCCTTTTCACGTCTCCTGGTGTACTGGCCTGTCTCCTCGTAGCGCCTCCAGCCTCTGGACACCGCTGACAGACACAGCAAACCTTGCCACAGCTCGCATTGATGTGCCATCCTGGATGAGCTGCACTACCTGAGCCACTTGTGTGGGATGTAGAGTCCGTCTCAGGCTACCTCGAGTGTGAAAGCAGTACCAACATTCAAAAGTGACCAATGTGGTCTGTGGTCCCCACCTGCAGAACCACTCCTTTATTGAGTGTGTCTTGATAATTGCCAATAATTTCCATCTGTTGTCTATTCCATTTGCACAACAGCATGTGAAATTGATTGTCAAACAGTGTTGCTTCCTAAGTGGACAGTTTGATTTCACAGAAGTTTGATTTACTTGGAGTTATATTCTGTTGTTTAAGTGTTCCCTTTATTTTTTTGAGCCGTGTATAAACCTATATACTCCCCTCCTGCATCTGTGCTTTTATAGCGATGATAGAGCTGGGGTCTGCATGACATTATGCCACATGAGCGCTGCAGCCACATATTGGCAGCTATACGGTTAGAGATCTCTCAGTTCTTTGAGGGAAGCAGTCCAATAACAGCCACTGATTGGCTGCAGCATGACAATGCCACGAGAAGCCTCGCAGACCCTGTGTTGACATCCCTAGAATGGCGCATGTCAAGATAGAAGATGAAATATATAATGTGTGTATGTATATATATATATACATATACACAGTACAGACCAAAAGTTTGGACACACCTCATTTAAAGATTTTTCGATATTTTCATGACTATGAAAATTGTACATTCACACTGAAGGCATCAAAGCTATGAATTAACACATGTGGAATTATATACTTAACAAAAAAGTGTGAAACAACTGAAATTATGTCATATATATATTCTAGGTTCTTCAAAGTAACCACCATTTGCTTTGATGACTGCTTTGAACACTCTTGGCATTCTCTTGATTAGCTTCAAGAGGTAGTCTTCAGTGTGAATGTACAATTTTCATAGTCATGAAAATACAGAAAAATATTTAAATGAGAAGGTGTCCAAACTTTTGGTCTGTACTGTAGATAAATATATACACTACCGTTCAAAAGTTTAGGGTCACCCAGACAATTTTGTGCTTTCCATGAAAACTCATACTTTTATTAATCAAATGAGTTGCCAAATTAATTGAAAATCTAGTCCAGACATTGACAAGGTTCGAAAAAAGATTTTTTATTTGAAATAATAATTTTCTCCGTCAAACTTTTGCTTTCGTCAAAGAATGCTCCCTTTGCAGCAATTCCAGCATTGCAGACCTTTGGCATTCTAGCAGTTAATTTGCTGAGGTAATCTGGAGAAATTTCCCCCCATGCTTCCAGAAGCCTCTCCCACAAGTTGGTTTGGCTTGATGGTCACTTTTTGCACCATACGGTCAAGCTGCTCCCACAACAGCTCAATGGGGTTGAGGTCTGGTGACTGCGCTGGCCACTCCATTACAGATAGAATACCAGCTGCCGGCTTCTTCCCTAAATAGTTCTTGCATAATTTGGAGGTGTGCTTTGGGTCATTGTCCTGTTGTAGGATGAAATTGGCTCCAGTCAAGCACTGTCCACAGGGTATGGCATGGCATGGCATTGCAAAATGGAGTGATAGCCTTCCTTATTCTATATCCCTTTTACCTTGTACAAAGCTCCCACTTTACCAGCACCAAAGCAACCCCAGACCATCACATTACCTCCACCATGCTTGACAGGTGGCGTCAGACGCTCTTCCAGCATCTTTTCAGTTGTTCTGCATCTCACAAATGTTCTTCTGTGTGATCCAAACACCTCAAACTTGGATTTGTCTGTCCATCACACTTTATTCCAATCTTCCTCTGTCCAATGTCTGTGTTCCTTTGCCCATATTAATCTTTTCCTTTTATTAGCCGGTCTCAGATATGGCTTTTTCTTTGCCTCTTTCAGCATCCCGGAGTCACCTCTTCACTGTAGATGTTGACACTGGCGTTTTGCGTGTACTATCTAATGAAGCTGCCAGTTGAGGGCCTGTGAGGTGTCGATTTCTCAGACTACAGGCTCTAATGTACTTGTCTTGTTGCTCAGTTGTGCAGCGGGGCTTCACACTTCTCTTTCTACTCTGGTTAGAGCCTGTTTGTGCTCTCCTCTGAAGGGAGTAGTACACACCGTTATAGGAAATCTTCAGTTTCTTGGCAATGGAATAGCCTTCATTTCTAAGAACAAGAATAGACTGTTTCACATGAAAAAGTTCTCTTTTTTTCTGGCCATTTTGAGAATTTAATGGAATCAACAAATGTTTTGCTCCTGATTCTGAACCAGCTCAAAAGAAGGTCAGGTTTATAGGTTCTCTAATCAGCCAAACTGTTTTCAGCTGTGCTAACATACTTAAACAAGGGTTTTCAAGGGTATTCTAACCATCCATTAGCCTTCTTACACAGTTTGCAAACACAAAGTTCTATAAGAACACTGGAGTGATGGTTGTTGGAAATGGGGCTCTATACATCTATGAAGATATTGCACTACAAACCAGACGTTTGCAGCTAGAATAGTCATTTACCACATTAACAATGTATAGAGTGTATTTCTGAATTATTCAATATTAGCTTCATTGGAAAATACTGCTTTTCTTTCAAAAATAAGGAAATTTTTAAGTGACCCTAAACTTTTGAACGGTAGTGTGTGTGTGTGTGTTTATATATATATATATATATATATATATATATATATATATATATACACACACAGTTGTGGCCGAAAGTATTGACACCCCTGCAATTCTGTCAGATAATACTCGGTTTCTTCCAGAAAATGATTGCAATCACAAATTCTTTGGTATTATTATCTTCATTTAATTTGTCTTAAATGAAAAAACACAAAAGAGAATGAAGCAAAAAGCAAAACATTGATCATTTCACACAAAACTCCAAAAATGGGCCAGACAAAAGTATTGGCACCCTCAGCCTAATACTTGGTTGCACAACCTTTAGCCAAAATAACTGCGACCAACCGCTTCCGGTAACCATCAATGAGTTTCTTACAATGCTCTGCTGGAATTTTAGACCATTCTTCTTTGGCAAACTGCTCCAGGTCCCTGATATTTGAAGGGTGCCTTCTCCAAACTGCCATTTTTAGATCTCTCCACAGGTGTTCTATGGGATTCAGGTCTGGGGTTATCCATCTTTTAGAGGACAATTATTTTTTGAAAAAATATTTTTACGATTGGTATTCATTACAAATTTTGCACCGTTTTGCCTTCTGTAGTCTCTGTGTTGCACTATCTATTGCTGGCTGCAGAATGAGTTAACTGAGAATTCATCAGTGAGTTCTCTATGATGATCAGGGAGCTTGCAAACCACTTTTCCATAGAGCCAAAAGGGCAAATCACTAATCTAGAAGATTATGCGCCTTTTTTTTACTAAGCAGTGGAGGTCTCCACACCTGACTCCCCATAGCTCACACTTCTTGATGTTTTAATTTTTATCTTAAAGGGAAACTGTTCACCAGGTTTTCTCACTAAGGCTGCCGTCACATTAGCAGTATTTGGCCAGTATTTTACATCAGTATTTGTAGCCAAAACCAGGAGTGGGTGATAAATACAGAAGTGGTGCATGTTTCTATTATACTTTTCCTCTAATTGTTCCACTCCTGGTTTTGGCTTACAAATACTGATGTAAAATACTGACCAAATACTGCTAGTGTGACGGCAGCCTAATTGGTAGAAAAATGTTGAACTTGATGGACTTGGGTCTTTTTTTCAACCTATATATAGTGGCATGTAAAAGTTTGGGCACCCCTGGTCAAAATTACTGTTATTGTCAGCAATTAGGCAATTTGAAGATTAAATGATCTCTAAAAGCCCTAAAGTTAAAGATGACACATTTCCTTTTCATGTCATGAAAAGAAGTGAAATATAATATGTAAAAATGTAACCCCCCTGTGAGGAAAATGTATAATATAAGTTTTAGTTTCACTGCCTGTTAGCACCATAGGGTGGGCGTTGACCCCCCTTTTCTTTACGTCAGGGTTTAGCTTTTCTTTTCAATGGATGTAGAACAGCTTTTATGGCTTGTTGCTGCAAATTCCTGACTTTCAGCTCCCAAACCCCTCCTGCCCCTCCCAAAAGAATTTTTACGACTAGGCTCAAATCTTCCTCCAGCAGAAACTGGTTTAGGAGTTCTTGTAAAACATGAAGTCCTTTGTCCTAATATTGCAAGATATTGGGCCAACGATTTGGGCTAGCAAATTAATGAGTACATATTGCTAAAGTCCATTTGCGCATCTATCCATCACTGTAAGCAGGAGCTTCCAAGTCCAACAGGGACAGAGTATGGATTTCTCTGGAACTATGCATCACATCCATCCCAAATTTGGTCTCCTTAGAACGCCAATGTTAAAATAAGGGGAATGCTGGGTGTGTTATGATTCTGACATGTTCTGGACCGAAAATACACAAATTATAAGAATTGTTGGAGAAAACTAGAAGGCTGAAGATAGAGGAAGGTCTGGGTAACCCAGCCCTGTTGGTGATGTCATGGGCTGCAGTTTATAAGTTTCTGACAGACCCCAGCAGTTAGTTTTTACCTGTGAAGCCCTGACTGCTAGCCAGATGCATTGGGACATATGGAAACTAGCCTGGTTGCCTGCAATGCTCTGAACACATGTAAGTGTTGATTTCTCATTTAACCCCTATTATTTTTATAATTACCTTGTACATATTTTCAATTGTCTCATATTGTAACATCTTTATATAACTTTTTATAAACCCTGCCTTATCTTTCGGAGTAAAATATATAAATTACTAGTTCGTTCTTCCTGTTCTAAAACATACCCTAAGTCTCCTGAAGGGAATTATGCTACTGTTTTGGGTTAGCTTCAGACCCGTTTAATCGAAGCTGGTGGCAGCATACCGTGTGCGGGTCTTTGGGTTTCGTTGTAGCAACTGCGGCGTTGATAATTATTGTTCCTGCCTGAGTGGGAGTAGTTTATCGCGTCGCTGCAGCGTGCCCAATAGCCAGTACTGTTATGGCTGGCAATCAGGCAACACAGCGTGCAGTAATCAGCGCACATACAGAGATCTGGCAATAACCAAAAACAATAGGACGAGCTCTGAGACGTGGAATCTCTGTAGACTGCAGTACCTGATCTATCCTCACACAACTATAAGCAGCAGTGGATTGCGCCTATCAACTACCTATGCAACTCGGCACTGCCTGAGGAGCTGACTAGCCTGAAGATAGAAATACAAGCCTGACTTACCTCAGAGAAATACCCCAAAGGAATAGGCAGCCCCCCACATATAATGACTGTTAGCAAGATGAAAAGACAAACGTAGGAATGAAATAGATTCAGCAAAGTGAGGCCCGATATTCTAGACAGAGCGAGGATAGCAAAGAGAACTATGCAGTCTACAAAAAACCCTAAAACGAAAACCACGCAAAGGGGCAAAAAGACCCACCGTGCCGAACTAACAGCACGGCGGTGCACCCCTTTGCTTCTCAGAGCTTCCAGCAAAAGTTAATAGCAAGCTGGACAGAAAAAACAGAAAACAAACTAGAAGCACTTATCTAGCAGAGCAGCAGGCCCAAGGAAAGATGCAGTAGCTCAGATCCAACACTGGAACATTGACAAGGAGCAAGGAAGACAGACTCAGGTGGAGCTAAATAGCAAGGCAGCCAACGAGCTCACCAAAACACCTGAGGGAGGAAGCCCAGAGACTGCAATACCACTTGTGACCACAGAAGTGAACTCAGCCACAGAATTCACAACAGTACCCCCCCCTTGAGGAGGGGTCACCGAACCCTCACCAGAACCCCCAGGCCGACCAGGATGAGCCACATGAAAGGCACGAACAAGATCTGGGGCATGGACATCAGAGGCAAAAACCCAGGAATTATCTTCCTGAGCATAACCCTTCCATTTGACCAGATACTGGAGTTTCCGTCTAGAGACACGAGAATCCAAAATCTTCTCCACAATATACTCCAATTCCCCCTCCACCAAAACAGGGGCAGGAGGCTCCACAGATGGAACCATAGGTGCCACGTATCTCCTCAACAACGACCTATGGAATACATTATGTATGGAAAAGGAGTCTGGGAGGGTCAGACGAAAAGACACCGGATTGAGAATCTCAGAAATCCTATACGGACCAATAAAACGAGGTTTAAATTTAGGAGAGGAAACCTTCATAGGAATATGACGAGAAGATAACCAAACCAGATCCCCAACACGAAGTCGGGGTCCCACACGGCGTCTGCGATTAGCGAAAAGCTGAGCCTTCTCCTGGGACAATGTCAAATTGTCCACTACCTGAGTCCAGATCTGCTGCAACCTGTCCACCACAGAATCCACACCAGGACAGTCCGAAGACTCAACCTGTCCTGAAGAGAAACGAGGATGGAACCCAGAATTGCAGAAAAATGGAGAGACCAAGGTAGCCGAGCTGGCCCGATTATTAAGGGCGAACTCAGCCAACGGCAAAAATGACACCCAATCATCCTGGTCAGCGGAAACAAAACATCTCAGATATGTTTCCAAGGTCTGATTGGTTCGTTCGGTCTGGCCATTAGTCTGAGGATGGAAGGCCGAGGAGAAAGATAGGTCAATGCCCATCCTACCACAAAAGGCTCGCCAGAACCTCGAGACAAACTGGGAACCTCTGTCAGAAACAATATTCTCAGGAATGCCATGTAAACGAACCACATGCTGGAAGAACAAAGGCACCAAATCAGAGGAGGAAGGCAATTTAACCAAGGGCACCAGATGGACCATTTTAGAAAAGCGATCACAGACCACCCAAATGACCGACATTTTTTGAGAAACGGGAAGGTCAGAAATGAAATCCATCGAAATATGTGTCCAAGGCCTCTTCGGGACCGGCAAGGGCAAAAGCAACCCACTGGCACGTGAACAGCAGGGCTTAGCCCTAGCACAAATTCCACAGGACTGCACAAAAGCACGCACATCCCGTGACAGAGATGGCCACCAGAAGGATCTAGCAACCAACTCCCTGGTACCAAAGATTCCTGGATGACCGGCCAGCACCGAACAATGAAGTTCAGAGATAACTTTACTAGTCCACCCATCAGGGACGAACAGTTTCTCGGCCGGACAACGATCAGGTTTATTAGCCTGAAATTTCTGCAACACTCTCCGCAAATCAGGGGAGATGGCAGACACAATGACTCCTTCCTTGAGGATACTCGCCGGCTCAGATAACCCCGGAGAGTCGGGCACAAAACTCCTAGACAGAGCATCCGCCTTCACATTTTTAGAGCCCGAAAGGTATGAAATCACAAAATCAAAACGAGCAAAAAATAACGACCAACGGGCCTGTCTAGGATTCAAGCGCTTGGCAGACTCAAGATAAGTAAGGTTCTTATGATCAGTCAAAACCACCACGCGATGCTTAGCACCCTCAAGCCAATGACGCCACTCCTCGAATGCCCACTTCATGGCCAGCAACTCTCGGTTGCCCACATCATAATTACGCTCAGCAGCAGAAAATTTCCTGGAAAAGAAAGCACATGGTTTGAACACTGAGCAACCAGAACCTCTCTGTGACAAAACCGCCCCTGCACCAATCTCAGAAGCATCAACCTCGACCTGGAACGGAAGAGAAACATCAGGTTGACACAACACAGGGGCACAGCAAAAACGACGCTTCAACTCCTGAAAAGCTTCCACGGCAGCAGAAGACCAATTAACCAAATCAGCACCCTTCTTGGTCAAATCGGTCAATGGTCTGGCAATGCTAGAAAAATTACAGATGAAGCGACGATAAAAATTAGCAAAGCCCAGGAATTTCTGCAGACTTTTTAGAGATGTCGGCTGAGTCCAATCCTGGATGGCCTGAACCTTAACCGGATCCATCTCGATAGTAGAAGGGGAAAAGATGAACCCCAAAAATGAAACTTTCTGCACACCGAAGAGACACTTTGATCCCTTCACGAACAAGGAATTAGCACGCAGTACCTGGAAAACCATTCTGACTTGCTTCACATGAGACTCCCAATCATCTGAGAAGATCAAAATGTCATCCAAGTAAACAATCAAGAATTTATCCAGATACTCACGGAAAATGTCATGCATAAAAGACTGAAAAACAGATGGAGCATTGGCAAGTCCGAACGGCATCACCAGATACTCAAAATGACCCTCGGGCGTATTAAATGCCGTTTTCCATTCATCTCCCTGCCTGATTCTCACCAGATTATACGCACCACGAAGATCAATCTTAGTAAACCAACTAGCCCCCTTAATCCGAGCAAACAAGTCAGAAATCAATGGCAAGGGATACTGAAACTTAACAGTGATCTTATTAAGAAGGCGGTAATCAATACACGGTCTTAGCGAACCATCCTTCTTGGCTACAAAAAAGAACCCTGCTCCCAATGGTGACGACGATGGGCGAATATGTCCCTTCTCCAGGGACTCCTTCACATAACTGCGCATAGCGGTGTGTTCAGGTACGGACAAATTAAATAAACGACCCTTAGGGAATTTACTACCAGGAATCAAATCGATAGCACAATCACAATTCCTATGCGGAGGTAGGGCATCAGACTTGGACTCTTCAAATACATCCTGAAAGTCCGACAAGAACTCTGGGATGTCAGAAGGAATGGATGACGAAATAGACAAAAATGGAACATCACCATGTACTCCCTGACAACCCCAGCTGGTTACCGACATAGAGTTCCAATCCAATACTGGATTATGGGTTTGTAGCCATGGCAACCCCAACACGACCACATCATGCAAATTATGCAGTACCAAAAAGCGAATAACTTCCTGATGTGCAGGAGCCATGCACATGGTCAGCTGGGCCCAGTACTGAGGCTTATTCTTGGCCAAAGGTGTAGCATCAATTCCTCTCAACGGAATAGGACACCGCAAAGGCTCCAAGAAAAATCCACAACGTTTAGCATAATCCAAATCCATCAGATTCAGGGCAGCGCCTGAATCCACAAACGCCATGACAGAATATGATGACAAAGAGCACATTAAGGTAATGGACAAAAGGAATTTGGACTGTACAGTACCAATAACGGCAGAGCTATCGAACCGCCTAGTGCGTTTAGGACAATTAGAAATAGCATGAGTAGAATCACCACAATAGAAACACAGTCTGTTCAGACGTCTGTGTTCGTGCCGTTCTACTTTAGTCATAGTCCTGTCGCACTGCATAGGCTCAGGCTTACTCTCAGACAATACCGCCAGATGGTGCACAGATTTACGCTCGCGCAAGCGACGACCGATCTGAATGGCCAAGGACATAGACTCATTCAAACCAGCAGGCATAGGAAATCCCACCATTACATCCTTAAGAGCTTCAGAGAGACCCTTTCTGAACAAAGCCGCTAGTGCAGATTCATTCCACAGAGTGAGTACTGACCATTTCCTAAATTTCTGACAATATACTTCTACATCATCCTGACCCTGGCATAAAGCCAGCAGATTTTTCTCAGCTTGATCCACTGAATTAGGCTCATCGTAAAGCAATCCCAGCGCCTGGAAAAATGCATCAACATTACTCAATGCAGAATCTCCTGGTGCAAGAGAAAACGCCCAGTCCTGTGGGTCGCCGCGCAAAAAAGAAATAATAATCAAAACCTGTTGAATAGGATTACCAGAAGAATGAGGTTTCAAGGCCAAAAATAGCTTACAATTATTTCTGAAGCTCAGGAACTTAGTTCTGTCACCAAAAAACAAATCAGGAATCGGAATTCTTGGTTCTAGCATCGATTTCTGATCAATAGTATCTTGAATCTTTTGTACATTTACAACGAGATTATCCATTGAGGAGCACAGAGCCTGAATATCCATGTCCACAGCTGTGTCCTGAAGCACTCTAATGTCTAGGGGAAAAAAAAGACTGAAGACAGAGCTAAGAAAAAAAAATGATGTCAGGATTTCTTTTTTCCCTCTATTGGAAATCATTGGACGGCTCCTTGTACTGTTATGGCTGGCAATCAGGCAACACAGCGTGCAGTAATCAGCGCACATACAGAGATCTGGCAATAACCAAAAACAATAGGACGAGCTCTGAGACGTGGAATCTCTGTAGACTGCAGTACCTAATCTATCCTCACACAACTGGAAGCAGCAGTGGATTGCGCCTATCAACTACCTATGCAACTCGGCACTGCCTGAGGAGCTGACTAGCCTGAAGATAGAAATACAAGCCTGACTTACCTCAGAGAAATACCCCAAAGGAATAGGCAGCCCCCCACATATAATGACTGTTAGCAAGATGAAAAGACAAACGTAGGAATGAAATAGATTCAGCAAAGTGAGGCCCGATATTCTAGACAGAGCGAGGATAGCAAAGAGAACTATGCAGTCTACAAAAAACCCTAAAACGAAAACCACGCAAAGGGGCAAAAAGACCCACCGTGCCGAACTAACAGCACGGCGGTGCACCCCTTTGCTTCTCAGAGCTTCCAGCAAAAGTTAATAGCAAGCTGGACAGAAAAAACAGAAAACAAACTAGAAGCACTTATCTAGCAGAGCAGCAGGCCCAAGGAAAGATGCAGTAGCTCAGATCCAACACTGGAACATTGACAAGGAGCAAGGAAGACAGACTCAGGTGGAGCTAAATAGCAAGGCAGCCAACGAGCTCACCAAAACACCTGAGGGAGGAAGCCCAGAGACTGCAATACCACTTGTGACCACAGAAGTGAACTCAGCCACAGAATTCACAACACAGTACATAGCAGGCAGCCTTTCTGGCGACTAATTACCCTAGGTGCAGTACCTAATCTGACCTGAGAGTAAGGGGGGTGCCAGAGAGTTGCAAGTTTCAAGTGGAACTGTAAGCGGGATATACATAAATCCCTGCAGTTCGTGGTATAGTGAAGAGCAGTGGGATACCTAAAATAAGCCCCTGCTGTAAACTAAGGTCAATAGCCTTGTGTGTGTTTTCTCATCACATTGTGGAGTGGAGGGATAACTAAGATAAGCCTCCCTGCACATGTGATAGCCGTCTGTTGGCCTAAAGTCACCCCGACCCGTGACGTGGGGGTGACGGTCACGGTGTGAATCGTGACACCCCCACCACAAAAAATGCACAAAAATCATGAAAACCTGTTTCGGCAATATAAACTACACTGCACCAAAAATTTCACTTTTTCATCATACGGATACAAAAAATGTAACAGAAAATGATCAAGAAGTCATAAAAAAAAAATGTATAAAGGAAAATACCAAACTGTCCGGCAAAAAAAAAAGCCTTAGTCTGGCTCATTCGGCAAAAAAATTTAAAAAAAAGTTACAGCTCTCAGAATATGACAATGCAAAATAGTTAATTTTTGTAAAATATTGTGTTAGTCTGTAAAGTAGCAAAGCATAAAAAAACTAAAACAATCTGGTATTGCTGTAATTGTACTGACAAACGAACTAATTAGTCTTATCGTTTTCAGCGCACGGTGAACAGCGTAAAAAAAAGGTTTTTTGTTCATTCTGCATTTGAAAAATTGGAATTAAAAGCAATGAAAAAACATGTTATTTACCCGAAAATGGTAACAGAAAAATCTTAAAACGTTTTGCCCAAAAAATAAGACCTAACGTGACTGTTTTTAAAAAAAAATAAAAATGTATAGCTCTCAGAATATGGTGACAAAAAAAACTAATTTTTTTATACAGCATATTTACTGTGTGATAGCAGCAAAGCATAAAAAAATATTAATCTGGTACTGCTGTAATCTCTCCGACCCGAAGAACAAAGCCATGTCATCACCGATGCTGCATGAAAAACAACAAAAATAAAAACTATTCTTGTGCTGCTGTTTATTTGTTCATTCTGCCTCCCAAAAATTGAAATAAGGCTTGGTTTACACTTATCCTTCACTCTCTGCTGAGCACTTATGTCGGGGTTTCCGTGTCGATCCCAAAAACTGTGATTCTGCGTTTGACACATTAAACACGGTTTTGCAAATACAGTGGGGCAAAAAAGTATTTAGTCAGTCAGCAATAGTGCAAGTTCCACCACTTAAAAAGATGAGAGGCGTCTGTAATTTACATCATAGGTAGACCTCAACTATGGGAGACAAACTGAGAAAAAAAAATCCAGAAAATCACATTGTCTGTTTTTTTAACATTTTATTTGCATATTATGGTGGAAAATAAGTATTTGGTCAGAAACAAAATTTCATCTCAATACTTTGTAATATATCCTTTGTTGGCAATGACAGAGGTCAAACGTTTTCTGTAAGTCTTCACAAGGTTGCCACACACTGTTGTTGGTATGTTGGCCCATTCCTCCATGCAGATCTCCTCTAGAGCAGTGATGTTTTTGGCTTTTCGCTTGGCAACACGGACTTTTAACTCCCTCCAAAGGTTTTCTATAGGGTTGAGATCTGGAGACTGGCTTGGCCACTCCAGGACCTTGAAATGCTTCTTACGAAGCCACTCCTTCGTTGCCCTGGCGGTGTGCTTTGGATCATTGTCATGTTGAAAGACCCAGCCACGTTTTATCTTCAATGCCCTTGCTGATGGAAGGAGGTTTGCACTCAAAATCTCACGATACATGGCCCCATTCATTCTTTCATGTACCCGGATCAGTCGTCCTGGCCCCTTTGCAGAGAAACAGCCCCAAAGCATGATGTTTCCACCACCATGCTTTACAGTAGGTATGGTGTTTGATGGATGCAACTCAGTATTCTTTTTCCTCCAAACACGACAAGTTGTGTTTCTACCAAACAGTTCCAGTTTGGTTTCATCAGACCATAGGACATTCTCCCAAAACTCCTCTGGATCATCCAAATGCTCTCTAGCAAACTTCAGACGGGCCCGGACATGTACTGGCTTAAGCAGTGGGACACGTCTGGCACTGCAGGATCTGAGTCCATGGTGGCGTAGTGTGTTACTTATGGTAGGCCTTGTTACATTGGTCCCAGCTCTCTGCAGTTCATTCACTAGGTCCCCCCGCGTGGTTCTGGGATTTTTGCTCACCGTTCTTGTGATCATTCTGACCCCACGGGGTGGGATTTTGCGTGGAGCCCCAGATCGAGGGAGATTATCAGTGGTCTTGTATGTCTTCCATTTTCTAATTATTGCTCCCACTGTTGATTTCTTCACTCCAAGCTGGTTGGCTATTGCAGATTCAGTCTTCCCAGACTGGTGCAGGGCTACAATTTTGTTTCTGGTGTCCTTTGACAGCTCTTTGGTCTTCACCATAGTGGAGTTTGGAGTCAGACTGTTTGAGGGTGTGCACAGGTGTCTTTTTATACTGATAACAAGTTTAAACAGGTGCCATTACTACAGGTAATGAGTGGAGGAAAGAGGAGACTCTTAAAGAAGAAGTTACAGGTCTGTGAGAGCCAGAAATCTTGATTGTTTGTTTCTGACCAAATACTTATTTTCCACCATAATATGCAAAAAAAAATGATAAAAAAACAGACAATGTGATTTTCTGGATTTTTTTTTCTCAGTTTGTCTCCCATAGTTGAGGTCTACCTATGATGTAAATTACAGACGCCTCTCATCTTTTTAAGTGGTGGAACTTGCACTATTGCTGACTGACTAAATACTTTTTTGCCCCACTGTATGCCTTTCAAAAATTAAGCTATTTACCCAAACAATAGTTTTTGACCATATATGAGGTATCACTGTGTTCAGGAGAAATTGTGTAAGAAATTATGGGATCCATTTTCTCCTATTACACCTTGTGGAAATTATGAATTTGGTGCTAAAAGGTCTTTTAGTGGAAAAAATGTAGTTTTTGGTTTTCCCATTTAAATGTTATAAAGTTTCATGAATCACTTGTAGGTTAAAATTTTTCAATATACCCCTAGATGAATTCCTTGAGGGGTCTAGTTTCCAAAATGGGGTCACTTGAGTCATAATCTATTCGAGAGAAATTTATGCTCCAAAAATCAAATTGAACTCTTTCCTTCCCTTGCAGTGTTTCACCACATATGGTGTGTCATAGTGTTTGGGAGAAATTGGGTAACAAATTATGGGGTTTGTTTTTCTCTATTATATATAGAAAAACTAAAGTCCGGGGGTCCGTTTTCTCCTATTCCTATTTTGTGAAATTACAAATTTAGGGGTAAAACAACATTTTCAAGGAAAAAAATGGATCATTTTCACATCCACGGTTTTTTAAAATTTCAAGTTATTTGTGAAACAACTGTGGATTCAAAATGGGGGGAGGGGTTTTCTTTCCAAAATGGGGTCACTTGTGGGGGTTTGTGCTGTTTTCATGCCTCAGGCGCTCTGCAAATGTGACATGTCCGTAATCTATTCTAGGGAAATTTACACTGCAAATCTCAAATGTGGCGCCTTCCCTTCCCAGCCAGGAGCCAAACAGTAATACTACATGTGGGGGTATCACAGCGCTCAGAAGAAACTGGGTAACAAAGTGCGGGGGTCTACTGTTTTGTTACCTTTTGCAAAAGTAAAAAATTTGGGGATAAAGCAAAATTATTGTGGAAAAAAGACATTTTTCAAGATGACGACAATGTTCTCAAACTCTGTGTAGCGCCTATATACAGACATGTAGAACCGGTTACAGTGAGCGCCCCCTGGTGGTGACTGCGGGGAGACAGAAATGTCCACCTCCTTGCAAAACACGCCAAATTAACAAAAAGCAACGCTCTTGCTTATAACAGTCAGGCTATGTGCACACGTTCAGGATTTCTTGCAGAGATTTCCTGAGCAAAATAGGACAATTTTCTGTAAGAAATCTGCATGCGTTTTTTTTTTTGTGTGGATTTTTCCAGAGATTTCCCAATGCAATGATATAGTGGGAAATCCACAAAAATAATGAACACACTGCGTTTTTTACTGCGATGCATTTTTTCGCGGAAAAAAACGCATCATGTGCACAAAAATTGCGGAATTCATTCTAAATGATGGGATGCATAATGTATGCTGTTTTTTTAGCGGTTTTATAGTGTTTTTATAGTGAAAAAACATGAAAAATCAGCAACGTGTGCACACAGCCTCAATCAGAACACAGCGTCCATTCCCATTAGGCAGTTTACAGTAGAAAATGAAAGTGTGAGCAAGTTGCGGGATGCAGTAACAGACCGGAGGCAGAGCAAGGGTTAACGGTTTTACGTCTAATAGGTGTATACTCCACGCAGGGAGGAGGATGGGGAAACAGGGATATAAAGGAATAAAGGATAAGCAGTTTGGGGAAATGCAAGGTACGACAATCACAACAGGGTTCACGGGTTCTTAGATCCGGGACCCAGCAAAAGAACAGCACAGTTAGCAGAGTTGTCAGAGCCTAATGTACCTGATCTTTCCTGCAGCTCTGGTCACGTAAACACAGACGCTGCCCATGTGCTCCTGTCACTGTGACCGGCAGCCGCTGCCCATGTGCTCCTGTCACTGTGACCGGCAGCCGCTGCCCATGTGCTCCTGTCACTGTGCCCGGCAGCCGCTGCCCATGTGTTCTTGTCACTGTGACCGGCAGCCGCTGCCCATGTGTTCTTGTCACTGTGACCGGCAGCCGCTGCCCATGTGCTCCTGTCACTGTGACCGGCAGCCGCTGCCCTTGTGCTCCTGTCACTGTGACCGGTAGCTGCTGCCCCTGTCACTGTGACCGGCAGCCGCTGCCCCTGCGCTCCTGTCACTGTGACCGGCAGCCGCTGCCCATGCGCTTCTGTCACTGTAACCGGCAGCCGCTGCCCATGCACTTCTGTCACTGTGACCGGCAGCCGCTGCCCATGCACTTCTGTCACTGTGACCGGCAGCCGCTGCCCCTGTGCTTCTGTCACTGTGACCGGCAGCCGCTGCCTATGTGCTTCTGTCACTGTGACCGGCAGCCGCTGCCCCTGTGCTCCTGTCACTGTGACTGGCAGCCGCTGCCCATGTGTTCCTGTCACTCTGACCGGCAGCGGCTGCTCATGTGCTCCTGTCACTGTGATCGGCATCCGCTGCCCATGCACTTCTGTCACTGTGACTGGCAGCCGCTGCCCATGCACTTCTGTCACTGTGACCGGCAGCCGCTGCCCCTGTGCTTCTGTCACTGTGACCGGCAGCCGCTGCCTATGTGCTTCTGTCACTGTGACCGGCAGCCGCTGCCCCTGTGCTCCTGTCACTGTGACCGGCAGCGGCTGCCCATGTGTTCCTGTCACTCTGACCGGCAGTGGCTGCTCATGTGCTCCTGTCACTGTGATCGGCATCCGCTGCCCATGTGCTCCTGTCACTGTGACCGGCAGCCGCTGCCCATGTGCTCCTGTCACTGTGATCGGCAGCCGCTGCCCCTGTGCTCCTGTCACTGTGACCGGCAGCCGCTGCCCATGTGCTTCTGTCACTCTGACCGGCAGCCGCTGCCCATGTGCTTCTGTCACTCTGACCGGCAGCCGCTGCCCCTGTGCTCCTGTCACTGTGACCGGCAGCCGCTGTCCATGTGTTCCTGTCACTCTGACCGGCAGCGGCTGCTCATGTGCTCCTGTCACTGTGATCGGCATCCGCTGCCCATGTGCTCCTGTCACTGTGACCGGCAGCCGCTGCCCTTGTGCTCCTGTCACTGTGAACGGCAGACGCTGCCCCTGTGCTCCTGTCACTGTGACCGGCAGCGGCTGCCCATGTGCTCCTGTCACTGTGACTGGCAGCCACTGCCCCTGTGCTCCTGTCACTGTGACCGGCAGCCGCTGCCCATGTGCTTCTGTCACTCTGACCGGCAGCCGCTGCCCATGTGCTTCTGTCACTCTGACCGGCAGCCACTGCCCATGTGCTCCTGTCACTGTGACCGGCAGCCGCTGCCCATGTGTTCCTGTCACTCTGACCGGCAGCGGCTGCTCATGTGCTCCTGTCACTGTGACCGGCAGCGGCTGCCCATGCGCTCCTGTCACTGTGACCGGCAGCCGCTGCCCCTGTGCTCCTGTCACTGTGACCGGCAGCCGCTGCCCATGTGCTTCTGTCACTCTGACCGGCAGCCGCTGCCCATGTGCTCCTGTCACTGTGATCGGCAGCCGCTGCCCCTGTGCTCCTGTCACTGTGACCGGCAGCCGCTGCCCATGTGCTTCTGTCACTCTGACCGGCAGCCGCTGCCCATGTGCTTCTGTCACTCTGACCGGCAGCCGCTGCCCCTGTGCTCCTGTCACTGTGACCGGCAGCCGCTGCCCATGTGTTCCTGTCACTCTGACCGGCAGCGGCTGCTCATGTCCTCCTGTCACTGTGATCGGCAGCCGCTGCCCATGTGTTCCTGTCACTCTGACCGGCAGCGGCTGCTCATGTGTTCCTGTCACTCTGACCGGCAGCGGCTGCCCATGTCCTCCTGTCAGGCTGTCACTGTGACCGGCAGCCGCTGCCCTTGTGCTCCTGTCACTCTGACCGGCAGCCGCTGCCCATGTTCTTCTGTCACTGTGACCGGCAGCCGCTGCCCCTGTGCTCCTGTCACTCTGACCGGCAGCCGCTGCCCATGCGCTCCTGTCACTGTGACCGGCAGCCGCTGCCCATGCGCTCCTGTCACTGTGACCGGCAGCCGCTGCCCTTGTGCTCCTGTCACTCTGACCAGCAGCCGCTGCCCATGTTCTTCTGTCAATGTGACCGGCAGCCGCTGCCCCTGTGCTCCTGTCACTGTGATCAGCAGCCGCTGCCCATGTTCTCCTGTCACTCTGACCGGCAGCCGCTGCCCATGTGCTTCTGTCACTCTGACCGGCAGCCGCTGCCCATGTGCTCCTGTCACTGTGATCGGCAGCCGCTGCCCCTGTGCTCCTGTCACTGTGACCGGCAGCCGCTGCCCATGTGCTTCTGTCACTCTGACCGGCAGCCGCTGCTCATGTGCTCCTGTCACTGTGATCGGCAGCCGCTGCCCATGTGTTCCTGTCACTCTGACCGGCAGCGGCTGCTCATGTGTTCCTGTCACTCTGACCGGCAGCGGCTGCCCATGTCCTCCTGTCAGGCTGTCACTGTGACCGGCAGCCGCTGCCCTTGTGCTCCTGTCACTCTGACCGGCAGCCGCTGCCCATGTTCTTCTGTCACTGTGACCGGCAGCCGCTGCCCCTGTGCTCCTGTCACTCTGACCGGCAGCCGCTGCCCATGCGCTCCTGTCACTGTGACCGGCAGCCGCTGCCCATGCGCTCCTGTCACTGTGACCGGCAGCCGCTGCCCTTGTGCTCCTGTCACTCTGACCAGCAGCCGCTGCCCATGTTCTTCTGTCACTGTGACCGGCAGCCGCTGCCCCTGTGCTCCTGTCACTGTGATCAGCAGCCGCTGCCCTTGTGCTCCTGTCACTCTGACCGGCAGCCGCTGCCCATGTTCTTCTGTCACTGTGACCGGCAGCCGCTGCCCCTGTGCTCCTGTCACTCTGACCGGCAGCCGCTGCCCATGCGCTCCTGTCACTGTGACCGGCAGCCGCTGCCCTTGTGCTCCTGTCACTCTGACCAGCAGCCGCTGCCCATGTTCTTCTGTCACTGTGACCGGCAGCCGCTGCCCCTGTGCTCCTGTCACTGTGATCAGCAGCCGCTGCCCATGTTCTTCTGTCACTGTGACCGGCAGCCGCTGCCCCTGTGCTCCTGTCACTGTGATCAGCAGCCGCTGCCCCTGTGCTCCTGTCACTCTGACCGGCAGCCGCTGCCCATGCGCTCCTGTCACTGTGACCGGCAGCCGCTGCCCATGCGCTCCTGTCACTGTGACCGGCAGCCGCTGCCCTTGTGCTCCTGTCACTCTGACCAGCAGCCGCTGCCCATGTTCTTCTGTCACTGTGACCGGCAGCCGCTGCCCCTGTGCTCCTGTCACTGTGATCAGCAGCCGCTGCCCCTGTGCTCCTGTCACTCTGACCGGCAGCCGCTGCCCCTGTGCTCCTGTCACTGTGATCAGCAGCCGCTGCCCTTGTGCTCCTGTCACTCTGACCAGCAGCCGCTGCCCATGTTCTCCTGTCACTGTGACCAGCAGCCGCTGCCCATGTTCTTCTGTCACTGTGACCGGCAGCCGCTGCCCCATGTTCTCCTGTCACTGTGATCAGCAGCCGCTGCCCATGTTCTCCTGTCACTGTGACCGGCAGCGGCGGAGCTCAGAATAAGCCACGCCCCGTGACCTTCTTTTCACTACCCGTGTGTAGCCGGTCCCGCCTCTTGCTCGTTACACCAATCACGTTCTGGGTTACGTCACTTGGCACTGTCTCGCTATTGGTTGGTTTTGTTGTCATTCCGTCGGTTGTGACGTTTGCTATTGGCTGAGAGAGGTGAAACGGGTTAGGCTGCGGCCGGAGCTGTCAGTGATGATTCCTCCCGGTGCTGGCGGCTGGTGATGGCGGGCACTGAGCAGGTGACAGCGCGGCGGCGGAGTGCGGAGTCTGCGGAGTGAGCGCTGGCGGCCGGACGTGTGGTGACGGAGAGCAGCGGGTCGCGGCCTTGTTTGCGCTGCTGAGGGAACATGGCCACCATGGAGAAGCTGATGAGAGCATTCGAGTCCCTGAAATCCTTCCAGCAGCAAGGACCGGCGGTGACCGAGGAGCCGGTGCTAAAGGCGTGAGTACCCGGTGATGTCATATCCTGCAGCCCCGAGGTGTGCTGGGACTTATAGTTCTCCTCATAGAAGTCAATGGAATTGTTATCTTCTGATAATGGAGCACGGGAGTGTGCGCTGTGTGTCCGGAGCGTGGGGGGTGCAGGGGTGAGCGCTGTGTCCGGAGCGTGGGGGGTGCAGGGGTGAGCGCTGTGTCCGGAGCGTGGGGGGTGCAGGGGTGAGCGCGGTGTCCGGAGCGTGGGGGGTGCAGGGGTGAGCGCGGTGTCCGGAGCGTGGGGGGTGCAGGGGTGAGCGCCGTGTCTGGAGCGTGGGGTTCGTGGGGTGAGCGCGGTGTCCGGAGCGTGGGGGGTGCAGGGGTGAGCGCGGTGTCCGGAGCGTGGGGGGTGCAGGGGTGAGCGCTGTGTCCGGAGCGTGGGACGTGCAGGGGTGAGCGCTGTGTCCGGAGCATGGGGGGTGCAGGGGTGAGCGCCGTGTCTGGAGCGTGGGGTTCGTGGGGTGAGCGCGGTGTCCGGAGCGTGGGGGGTGCAGGGGTGAGCGCTGTGTCCGGAGCATGGGGGGTGCAGGGGTGAGCGCCGTGTCTGGAGCGTGGGGGGTGCAGGGGTGAGCGCTGTGTCCGGAGCATGGGGGGTGCAGGGGTGAGCGCCGTGTCTGGAGCGTGGGGGGTGCAGGGGTGAGCGCCGTGTCTGGAGCGTGGGGGGTGCAGGGGTGAGCGCTGTGTCCGGAGCGTGGGGGGTGCAGGGGTGAGCGCGGTGTCCGGAGCGTGGGGGGTGCAGGGGTGAGCGCGGTGTCCGGAGCGTGGGGGGTGCAGGGGTGAGCGCGGTGTCCGGAGCGTGGGACGTGCAGGGGTGAGCGCTGTGTCCGGAGCATGGGGGGTGCAGGGGTGAGCGCCGTGTCTGGAGCGTGGGGTTCGTGGGGTGAGCGCGGTGTCCGGAGCGTGGGGGGTGCAGGGGTGAGCGCTGTGTCCGGAGCATGGGGGGTGCAGGGGTGAGCGCCGTGTCTGGAGCGTGGGGGGTGCAGGGGTGAGCGCTGTGTCCGGAGCATGGGGGGTGCAGGGGTGAGCGCCGTGTCTGGAGCGTGGGGGGTGCAGGGGTGAGCGCCGTGTCTGGAGCGTGGGGGGTGCAGGGGTGAGCGCTGTGTCCGGAGCGTGGGGGGTGCAGGGGTGAGCGCTGTGTCCGGAGCGTGGTGGGTGCAGGGGTGAGCGCCGTGTCTGGAGCGTGGGGGGTGCAGGGGTGAGCGCTGTGTCCGGAGCATGGGGGGTGCAGGGGTGAGCGCCGTGTCTGGAGCGTGGGGGGTGCAGGGGTGAGCGCGGTGTCCGGAGCGTGGGACGTGCAGGGGTGAGCGCGGTGTCCGGAGCGTGGGGGGTGCAGGGGTGAGCGCGGTGTCCGGAGCGTGGGACGTGCAGGGGTGAGCGCTGTGTCCGGAGCATGGGGGGTGCAGGGGTGAGCGCCGTGTCTGGAGCGTGGGGTTCGTGGGGTGAGCGCGGTGTCTGGAGCGTGGGGGGTGCAGGGGTGAGCGCTGTGTCCGGAGCATGGGGGGTGCAGGGGTGAGCGCCGTGTCTGGAGCGTGGGGGGTGCAGGGGTGAGCGCTGTGTCCGGAGCATGGGGGGTGCAGGGGTGAGCGCTGTGTCCGGAGCATGGGGGGTGCAGGGGTGCAGGGGTGAGCGTGGGGTGAGCACGGTGTCCGGAGCGTGGGGGTGCAGGGGTGAGCGCGGTGTCCGGAGCGTGGGGGGTGCAGGGGTGAGCGCCGTGTCTGGAGCGTGGGGGTCGTGGGGTGAGCGCGGTGTCCGAAGCGTGGGGAGTGCAGGGGTGAGCGCTGTGAGTCCGGAGCGTGGGGTGAGCGCGGTGTCCGGAGCGTGGGGGTGCAGGGGTGAGCGCCGTGTCTGGAGCGTGGGGGGTGCAGGGGTGAGCGCGGTGTCCGGAGCGTGGGGGGTGCAGAAGTGAGCGCTGTGTGTCCGGAGCGTGGGGGTCGTGGGTAGAGCGCTGTGTCCGGAGCGTGGGGGAGTGCAGGGATGAGCGCTGTGTCCGGAGCGTGGGGGGTGCAGGGGTGAGCGTGGGGGGTGCAGGGGTGAGCGCGGTGTCCGGAGCGTGGGGGGTGCAGGGGTGAGCGTGGTGTCCGGAGCGTGGGGGGTGCAGGGGTGAGTGTGGTGTCCGGAGCGTGGGGGGTGCAGGGGTGAGTGTGGTGTCCGGAGCGTGGGGGGTGCAGGGGTGAGCGCGGTGTACGGAGCGTGGGGGGTGCAGGGGTGAGCGCGGTGTCCGGAGCGTGGGGGGTGCAGGGGTAAGCGCGGTGTCCGGAGCGTGGGGGGTGCAGGGGTGAGTGTGGTGTCCGGAGCGTGGGGGGTGCAGGGGTGAGTGTGGTGTCCGGAGCGTGGGGGGTGCAGGGGTGAGCGTGGTGTCCGGAGCGTGGGGGGTGCAGGGGTGAGCGCGGTGTCCGGAGCGTGGGGGGTGCAGGGGTGAGCGCGGTGTCCGGAGCGTGGGGGGTGCAGGGGTGAGCGCGGTGTCCGGAGTGTGGGGGGTGCAGGGGTGAGCGCGGTGTCCGGAGCGTGGGGGGTGCAGGAGTGAGCCCCGTGTCCGGAGCGTGGGGGTCGTGGGTCGAGCACTGTGTCCGGAGCGTGGGGGGTGCAGGAGTGAGCGCCGTGGGGGTCGTGGGTCGAGCGCTGTGTCCGGAGCGTGGGGGGTGCAGGGGTGAGCGCAGTGTCCGGAGCGTGCGGGGTGCAGGGGTGAGCGCAGTGTCCGGAGCGTGGGGGGTGCAGGGGTGAGCGCGGTGTCCGGAGCGTGGGGGGTGCAGGAGTGAGCGCTGTGTGTCCGGAGCGTGGGGGTCGTGGGTAGAGCGCTGTGTCCGGAGCGTGGTGGAGTGCAGGGATGAGCGCTGTGTCCGGAGCGTGGGGGGTGCAGGGGTGAGCGCAGTGTTCGGAGCGTGGGGGGTGCAGGGGTGAGCGCCGTGTCCGGAGCGTGGGGGGTGCAGGGATGAGCGCCGTGTCCGGAGCGTGGGGGGGGGGGGGGGGGTGCAGGGATGAGCGCTGTGTCCGGAGCGTGGGGGGTGCAGGGGTGAGCGCTGTGTGTCCGGAAGGTGCGGGGGTGAGCGCGATGTCCGGAGCGTGGGGGGGTGCAGGGGTGAGCGCCGTGTCTGGAGCGTGGGGGGTGCAGGGGTGAGCGCTGTGTCCGGAGCGTGGGGGGTGCAGGGGTGAGCGCGGTGTCCGGAGCGTGGGGGGTGCAGGGGTGAGCGCGGTGTCCGGAGCGTGGGGGGTGCAGGGGTGAGCGCGGTGTCCGGAGCGTGGGACGTGCAGGGGTGAGCGCTGTGTCCGGAGCATGGGGGGTGCAGGGGTGAGCGCCGTGTCTGGAGCGTGGGGTGAGCGCGGTGTCCGGAGCGTGGGGGGTGCAGGGGTGAGCGCTGTGTCCGGAGCATGGGGGGTGCAGGGGTGAGCGCCGTGTCTGGAGCGTGGGGGGTGCAGGGGTGAGCGCTGTGTCCGGAGCGTGGGGGGTGCAGGGGTGAGCGCCGTGTCTGGAGCGTGGGGGGTGCAGGGGTGAGCGCCGTGTCTGGAGCGTGGGGGGTGCAGGGGTGAGCGCTGTGTCCGGAGCGTGGGGGGTGCAGGGGTGAGCGCTGTGTCCGGAGCGTGGTGGGTGCAGGGGTGAGCGCCGTGTCTGGAGCGTGGGGGGTGCAGGGGTGAGCGCTGTGTCCGGAGCATGGGGGGTGCAGGGGTGAGCGCCGTGTCTGGAGCGTGGGGGGTGCAGGGGTGAGCGCTGTGTCCGGAGCATGGGGGGTGCAGGGGTGCAGGGGTGAGCGTGGGGTGAGCACGGTGTCCGGAGCGTGGGGGTGCAGGGGTGAGCGCGGTGTCCGGAGCGTGGGGGGTGCAGGGGTGAGCGCCGTGTCTGGAGCGTGGGGGTCGTGGGGTGAGCGCGGTGTCCGAAGCGTGGGGAGTGCAGGGGTGAGCGCTGTGAGTCCGGAGCGTGGGGTGAGCGCGGTGTCCGGAGCGTGGGGGTGCAGGGGTGAGCGCCGTGTCTGGAGCGTGGGGGGTGCAGGGGTGAGCGCGGTGTCCGGAGCGTGGGGGGTGCAGGAGTGAGCGCTGTGTGTCCGGAGCGTGGGGGTCGTGGGTAGAGCGCTGTGTCCGGAGCGTGGGGGAGTGCAGGGATGAGCGCTGTGTCCGGAGCGTGGGGGGTGCAGGGGTGAGCGTGGGGGGTGCAGGGGTGAGCGTGGGGGGTGCAGGGGTGAGCGCCGTGTCTGGTTCGTGGGGTGAGCGCGGTGTCCGGAGCGTGGGGGTGCAGGGGTGAGCGCGGTGTCCGGAGCGTGGGGGGTGCAGGGGTGAGCGCCGTGTCTGGAGCGTGGGGGTCGTGGGGTGAGCGCGGTGTCCGAAGCGTGGGGAGTGCAGGGGTGAGCGCTGTGAGTCCGGAGCGTGGGGTGAGCGCGGTGTCCGGAGCGTGGGGGTGCAGGGGTGAGCGCCGTGTCCGGAGCGTGGGGGGTGCAGGGGTGAGCGCGGTGTCCGGAGCGTGGGGGGTGCAGGGGTGAGCGTGGTGTCCGGAGCGTGGGGGGTGCAGGGGTGAGTGTGGTGTCCGGAGCGTGGGGGGTGCAGGGGTGAGTGTGGTGTCCGGAGCGTGGGGGGTGCAGGGGTGAGCGCGGTGTACGGAGCGTGGGGGGTGCAGGGGTGAGCGCGGTGTCCGGAGCGTGGGGGGTGCAGGGGTGAGCGCGGTGTCCGGAGCGTGGGGGGTGCAGGGGTGAGTGTGGTGTCCGGAGCGTGGGGGGTGCAGGGGTGAGTGTGGTGTCCGGAGCGTGGGGGGTGCAGGGGTGAGTGTGGTGTCCGGAGCGTGGGGGGTGCAGGGGTGAGCGCGGTGTCCGGAGCGTGGGGGGTGCAGGGGTGAGCGCGGTGTCCGGAGCGTGGGGGGTGCAGGGGTGAGCGCGGTGTCCGGAGTGTGGGGGGTGCAGGGGTGAGCGCGGTGTCCGGAGCGTGGGGGGTGCAGGAGTGAGCCCCGTGTCCGGAGCGTGGGGGTCGTGGGTCGAGCACTGTGTCCGGAGCGTGGGGGGTGCAGGAGTGAGCGCCGTGGGGGTCGTGGGTCGAGCGCTGTGTCCGGAGCGTGGGGGGTGCAGGGGTGAGCGCAGTGTCCGGAGCGTGCGGGGTGCAGGGGTGAGCGCAGTGTCCGGAGCGTGGGGGGTGCAGGGGTGAGCGCGGTGTCCGGAGCGTGGGGGGTGCAGGAGTGAGCGCTGTGTGTCCGGAGCGTGGGGGTCGTGGGTAGAGCGCTGTGTCCGGAGCGTGGGGGAGTGCAGGGATGAGCGCTGTGTCCGGAGCGTGGGGGGTGCAGGGGTGAGCGCAGTGTTCGGAGCGTGGGGGGTGCAGGGGTGAGCGCCGTGTCCGGAGCGTGGGGGGTGCAGGGATGAGCGCCGTGTCCGGAGCGTGGGGGGGGGGGGGTGCAGGGATGAGCGCTGTGTCCGGAGCGTGGGGGGTGCAGGGGTGAGCGCTGTGTGTCCGGAAGGTGCGGGGGTGAGCGCGATGTCCGGAGCGTGGGGGGGTGCAGGGATGAGCGCTGTGTCCGGAGCGTGGGGGGTGCAGGGGTGAGCGCTGTGTGTCCGGAAGGTGCGGGGGTGAGCGCGATGTCCGGAGTGTGGGGGGGGTGCAGGGATGAGCGCTGTGTGTCCGGAGTGTGGGGGTCGTGGGTCGAGCGCTGTGTCCGGAGCGTGGGGGTCGTGGGTCGAGCGCTGTGTCCGGAGCGTGGGGGGGTGCAGGGATGAGCGCTGTGTCCGGAGCGTGGGGGGTGCAGGGGTGAGCGCTGTGTCCGGAGCGTGGAGGGTGCGGGGGTGAGCGCTGTGTGTCCGGAGGGTGCGGGGGTGAGCGCTGTGTCTGGGATGTGGGAACACTGGGTCGGGCGCTATGTCTGGAGTGTGCTGGCGCTGCATCCCTACTTGCCCTTATCTGTGACATATTGGACATAATGTGGATATTCTGATGTACCGGTGGCTGCAGATTAGGCTTCTTTCACATTTCCATCGGTACGCGGCCGTCGCTAAGCGACCGATGGACGTTGTTAAAATTCGGCACAACGAGGGCAGCGGATGCAGTTTTTCAGCCCATTCTAAAGTCCCGGGGAGGAGCTAGAGATCTCCGCCCCGGCATGCGCACTCCAATGTGCAGGATGCGACGTACGAAAAAACGTTCCCTTGAACGCTTTTTCGTGATGACGGATGCGATGTGTGGCCATACGTCGCGATCCGTCGGCAATACAAGTCTATGGGAAAAAAACGCATCCTGCGGGCACATTTGCAGGATGCGTTTTTCCAAAAATGACGCATTGCGACGTACACACAAAAACGGAAATGTGAAAGTAGCCTTACGCTCAGTAGACGGTGTTTGGACATCAGACAGTTGATACGTCTGAACACATAAGAGAAGCAGTCGTCAGGATTCTGCACTCCTAGCCGGTGGCCTGTGAGCAGGTTGACAACTTGACTTTTCATTTTCTCTGAAGAAAATGACCATAATTCTGAAGACGTCAGCTGCATTCATGTCCGCTGTAATATGATGAGAATTATAGTATATAGTATCTGTATTAGTTTCTTCAGCTTAAAAAAAATAAATAAGTAATGGCGGCCTCAAATTTATTTTATTAATCTGGGTAAAAAAGTGCCCTATTTTTACTTATTGTCATGGAATTTCTGAACAGTTGGCAGCCTTGCACCTGGGTAAAGGGCCTTTAAAATGAACCTGACAGGTGATAAATGCTGCCCGATCTGTGTGACTCTGACATGCTGCAGTGTTTCAGAGGAAACTTGTATCCTGTGCAGCAGGCAGGGAGAAGCTGCCGGGGACCCGCCACTCCGACTAGTCTCCAGCACAGTCTCGGTCCCCGGCGGCTTCGAGTAAATTTTTCTTTGAAACTTCACAGCATGTCAGAGACAAACATACCTGGCTGAGATCGTACATGCAGTGGGGAAAATAAGTATTTGACACACTGCCGATTTTCCCATCTACAAAGAATGGAGAGGTCTGTAATTTTTATCTTAGGTACATTTCACCTGTGAGAGACAGAATCTAAAAATAAAAATCCAGAAAATAACATTGTATGATTTTTATATAATTAATTTGCATTTTATTGCATGAAATACTGTATTTTTCGGACTGTAAGACGCTCTGGACCATAAAACGCACCTAGATTTTAGAGGAGGAAATTAGGAAAAAAATGAAAACAAAAAATGTGGTCAATTCTTTACTTAATATCCCCTACCCTGGCATGCATGGGCCCCCTCATCCCTATCCTGGTATGCATGGGCCCCCTCATCCCTATCCTGGTATGCATGGGCCCTCTCATCCCTACCCTGGTATGCATGGGCCCCCTCATCCCTACCCTGGTATGCATGGGCCCCCTCATCCCTACCCTGGTATGCATGGGCCCCCTCATCCCTATCCTGGTATGCATGGGCCCTCTCATCCCTACCCTGGTATGCATGGGCCCCCTCATCCCTACCCTGGTATGCATGGGCCCCCTCATCCCTACCCTGGTATGCATGGGCCCCCTCATCCCTATCCTGGTATGCATGGGCCCTCTCATCCCTACCCTGGTATGCATGGGCCCCCTCATCCCTACCCTGGTATGCATGGGCCCCCTCATCCCTACCCTGGTATGCATGGGCCCCCTCATCCTTATCCTGGTATGCATGGGCCCCCTCATCCCTATCCTGGTATACATGGGCCCCCTCATCCCTATCCTGGTATACATGGGCTCCCTCATCCCTATCCTGGTATGCATGGGCCCCCTCATCCCTATCCTGGTAACATAGTAACATAGTAACATAGTAAGGCCGAAAAAAGACATTTGTCCATCCAGTTCAGCCTATATTCCATCATAATAAATACCCAGATCTACGTCCTTCTACAGAACCTAATAATTGTATGATACAATATTGTTCTGCTCCAGGAAGACATCCAGGCCTCTCTTGAACCCCTCGACTGAGTTCGCCATCACCACCTCCTCAGGCAAGCAATTCCAGATTCTCACTGCCCTAACAGTAAAGAATCCTCTTCTATGTTGGTGGAAAAACCTTCTCTCCTCCAGACGCAAAGAATGCCCCCTTGTGCCCGTCACCTTCCTTGGTATAAACAGATCCTCAGCGAGATATTTGTATTGTCCCCTTATATACTTATACATGGTTATTAGATCGCCCCTCAGTCGTCTTTTTTCTAGACTAAATAATCCTAATTTCGCTAATCTATCTGGGTATTGTAGTTCACCCATCCCCTTTATTAATTTTGTTGCCCTCCTTTGTACTCTCTCTAGTTCCATTATATCCTTCCTGAGCACCGGTGCCCAAAACTGGACACAGTACTCCATGTGCGGTCTAACTAGGGATTTGTACAGAGGCAGTATAATGCTCTCATCATGTGTATCCAGACCTCTTTTAATGCACCCCATGATCCTGTTTGCCTTGGCAGCTGCTGCCTGGCACTGGCTGCTCCAGGTAAGTTTATCATTAACTAGGATCCCCAAGTCCTTCTCCCTGTCAGATTTACCCAGTGGTTTCCCGTTCAGTGTGTAATGGTGATATTGATTCCCTCTTCCCATGTGTATAACCTTACATTTATCATTGTTAAACCTCATCTGCCACCTTTCAGCCCAAGTTTCCAACTTATCCAGATCCATCTGTAGCAGAATACTATCTTCTCTTGTATTAACTGCTTTACATAGTTTTGTATCATCTGCAAATATCGATATTTTACTGTGTAAACCGTCTACCAGATCATTAATGAATATGTTGAAGAGAACAGGTCCCAATACTGACCCCTGCGGTACCCCACTGGTCACAGCCACCCAGTTAGAGACTATACCATTTATAACCACCCTCTGCTTTCTATCACTAAGCCAGTTACTAACCCATTTACACACATTTTCCCCCAGACCAAGCATTCTCATTTTGTGTACCAACCTCTTGTGCGGCACGGTATCAAACGCTTTGGAAAAATCGAGATATACCACGTCCAATGACTCACCGTGGTCCAGTCTATAGCTTACCTCTTCATAAAAACTGATTAGATTGGTTTGACAGGAGCGATTTCTCATAAACCCATGCTGATATGGAGTTAAACAGTTATTCTCATTGAGATAATCCAGAATAACATCCCTCAGAAACCCTTCAAATATTTTACCAACAATAGAGGTTAGACTTACTGGCCTATAATTTCCAGGTTCACTTTTAGAGCCCTTTTTGAATATTGGCACCACATTTGCTATGCGCCAGTCCTGCGGAACAGACCCCGTCGCTATAGAGTCACTAAAAATAAGAAATAATGGTTTATCTATTACATTACTTAGTTCCCTTAGTACTCGTGGGTGTATGCCATCCGGACCCGGAGATTTATCTATTTTAATCTTATTTAGCCGGTTTCGCACCTCTTCTTGGGTTAGATTGGTGACCCTTAATATAGGGTTTTCATTGTTTCTTGGGATTTCACCTAGCATTTCATTTTCCACCGTGAATACCGTGGAGAAGAAGGTGTTTAATATGTTAGCTTTTTCCTCGTCATCTACAACCATTCTTTCCTCACTATTTTTTAAGGGGCCTACATTTTCAGTTTTTATTCTTTTACTATTGATATAGTTGAAGAACAGTTTGGGATTAGTTTTACTCTCCTTAGCAATGTGCTTCTCTGTTTCCTTTTTGGCAGCTTTAATTAGTTTTTTAGATAAAGTATTTTTCTCCCTATAGTTTTTTAGAGCTTCAATGGTGCCATCCTGCTTTAGTAGTGCAAATGCTTTCTTTTTACTGTTAATTGCCTGTCTTACTTCTTTGTTTAGCCACATTGGGTTTTTCCTATTTCTAGTCCTTTTATTCCCACAAGGTATAAACCGCTTACACTGCCTATTTAGGATGTTCTTAAACATTTCCCATTTATTATCTGTATTCTCATTTCTGAGGATATTGTCCCAGTCTACCAGATTAAGGGCATCTCTAAGCTGTTCAAACTTTGCCTTCCTAAAGTTCAATGTTTTTGTGACTCCCTGACAAGTCCCCCTAGTGAAAGACAGGTGAAACTGCACAATATTGTGGTCGCTATTTCCTAAATGCCCAACCACCTGCAGATTTGTTATTCTGTCAGGTCTATTAGATAGTATTAGGTCTAAAAGTGCTGCTCCTCTGGTTGGATTCTGCACCAATTGTGAAAGATAATTTTTCTTGGTTATTAGCAGAAACCTGTTGCCTTTATGGGTTTCACAGGTTTCTGTTTCCCAGTTAATATCCGGGTAGTTAAAGTCCCCCATAACCAGGACCTCATTATGGGTTGCAGCTTCATCTATCTGCTTTAGAAGTAGACTTTCCATGCTTTCTGTTATATTTGGGGGTTTATAACAGACCCCAATGAGAATTTTGTTACCATTTTTCCCTCCATGAATTTCAACCCATATGGACTCGACATCCTCATTCCCTTCGCTAATATCCTCCCTTAAAGTGGACTTTAGACAAGACTTTACATAGAGACAAACCCCTCCTCCTCTCCGATTTTTACGATCCTTTCTAAACAGACTGTAACCCTGTAAGTTAACTGCCCAGTCATAGCTTTCATCTAACCATGTCTCGGTTATTCCCACTATGTCAAAGTTACCTGTAGATATTTCTGCTTCTAGTTCTTCCATCTTGTTTGTCAGGCTTCTGGCGTTTGCGAGCATGCAGTTTAGAGGATTTTGTTTTGTTCCAATCTCCTCACTGTGGATTGTTTTAGAAATGTTCTTACCTCCCTTCTGAGTATGTTTTCCTGGGTCGTCTTTGTTCGAGTCTAATGTTTTTCTTCCCGTCCCCTCTTCTTCTAGTTTAACGCCCTCCTGATGAGTGTAGCGAGTCTTCTGGCGAATGTGTGTTTCCCAGGTTTGTTGAGGTGTAGTCCGTCTCTGGCGAGGAGTCCATCATACCAGTAATTCACACCGTGGTCCAGGAATCCAAATCCTTGTTGTCTGCACCATCGTCTTAGCCAGTTGTTTGCATCAAGGATCCTGTTCCATCTCCTGGTGCCATGCCCGTCTACTGGAAGGATAGAAGAAAAAACTACCTGTGCATCCAGTTCCTTTACTTTCTTCCCCAACTCTTCAAAGTCCTTGCAGATTGTCGGTAGGTCCTTCCTTGCCGTGTCATTGGTGCCAACATGTATCAGAAGAAATGGGTGGACGTCCTTGGAGCTGAAGAGCTTTGGTATCCTATCGGTCACATCCTTGATCATCGCACCTGGAAGGCAGCATACTTCTCTTGCAGTTATGTCCGGTCTGCAGATGGCTGCTTCGGTGCCTCTCAGTAGTGAGTCTCCCACCACCACCACTCTTCGTTGCTTCTTGGCTGTACTTTTTGCTGTCACTTGTTGCTGTGTGCCCTTTTCTTTTTTGCTTGCTGGTATTGCTTCATTCTTAGGTGTGCCATCTTCATCCTCTACAAAGATTTGATATCGGTTCTTCAGTTGTGTGGTTGGTGATTTCTCCATGGTCTTCTTGCTTCTTTTGGTCACATGCTTCCACTCATCTGCTTTTGGAGGTTCTCTGACACTTTTTGCACCTTCTGTGACCAGTAGAGATGCTTCTGTTCTGTCTAGAAAGTCTTCATTCTCTTTGATGAGTTTCAAAGTTGCTATTCTTTCTTCCAGACCCCGCACCTTTTCTTCTAAAAGGGCCACTAGTCTACACTTCTGACAGGTGAAATTGGATTCTTCTTCTGGTCGATCTGTGAACATGTAGCACAGGCTGCAGCTCACCATGTAGGTTGTTACATCTGCCATGTTGCTCCTAGATCCTGCTGACTTGCTGTGTGTTTTCCTTCTTGTGTAATCTACTCAGCCAAGCTCTCTTGCAATAATGTCCTACAGGCAAAAATTCGCTTCTCCCAGAAGGCACCTGGAATATGCAAATTAGCCTCCTGAAGCTTGAATCCCTGGTTTGGTGATGCTTTCGAAGCAGCTGGTCCCGGCTGTACCCAACGATCTTCTAGCTTAGGGAGACTTCGCTTCTCCCAGAAGGCACCTGGAATATGCAAATTAGCCTCCTGAAGCTTGAATCCCTGGTTTGGTGATGCTTTCGAAGCAGCTGGTCCCGGCTGTACCCAACGATCTTCTAGCTTAGGGAGACTTCGCTTCTCCCAGAAGGCACCTGGAATATGCAAATTAGCCTCCTGAAGCTTGAATCCCTGGTTTGGTGATGCTTTCGAAGCAGCTGGTCCCGGCTGTACCCAACGATCTTCTAGCTTAGGGAGACTTCGCTTCTCCCAGAAGGCACCTGGAATATGCAAATTAGCCTCCTGAAGCTTGAATCCCTGGTTTTCCCTGGTATGCATGGGCCCCCTCATCCCTATCCTGGTATGCATGGGCCCCCTCATCCCTACCCTGGTATGCATGGACCCCCTCATCCCTATCCTGGTATGCATGGGCCCCCTCATCCCTACCCTGGTATGCATGGACCCCCTCATCCCTACCCTGGTATGCATGGACCCCCTCATCCTTACCCTGGTATGCATGGACCCCCTCATCCTTATCCTGGTATGCATGGGCCCCCTCATCCCTATCCTTTTATACATGGGCCCCCTTATCCTGGTATGCATGGGCCCCCTCATCCCTATCCTTTTATACATGGGCCCCCTCATCCCTATCCTGGTATACATGGGCTCCCTCATCCCTATCCTGGTATGCATGGGCCCCATCATCCCTATCCTGGTATGCATGGGCCCCCTTATCCCTATCCTGGTATGCATGGACCCCCTCATCCCTACCCTGGTATGCATGGACCCCCTCATCCCTACCCTGGTATGCATGGACCCCCTCATCCTTACCCTGGTATGCATGGACCCCCTCATCCCTACCCTGGTATGCATGGACCCCCTCATCCTTACCCTGGTATGCATGGACCCCCTCATCCCTACCCTGGTATGCATGGACCCCCTCATCCCTACCCTGGTATGCATGGGCCCCCTCATCCCTACCCTGGTATGCATGGGCCCCCTCATCCCTACCCTGGTATGCATGGGCCCCCTCATCCCTACCCTGGTATGCATGGGCCCCCTCATCCCTACCCTGGTATGCATGGGCCCCCTCATCCTTATCCTGGTATGCATGGGCCCCCTCATCCCCATCCTTTTATGCATGGACCCCCTCATCCCTATCCTGGTATGCATGGACCCCCTCATCCCTACCCTGGTATGCATGGACCCCCTCATCCCTACCCTGGTATGCATGGACCCCCTCATCCCTACCCTGCTATGCATGGACCCCCTCATCCCTACCCTGGTATGCATGGACCCCCTCATCCCTACCCTGGTATGCATGGACCCCCTCATCCCTACCCTGGTATGCATGGACCCCCTCATCCCTACCCTGGTATGCATGGACCCCCTCATCCCTACCCTGGTATGCATGGACCCCTCATCCCTACCCTGGTATGCATGGGCCCCCTCATCCCTACCCTGGTATGCATGGGCCCCCTCATCTCTACCCTGGTATGCATGGGCCCCCTCATCCCTATCCTGGTATGCAGGGCCCCCATTTCATCCTAATATATGCATAACCCCATCCTTATACTGGTATGATTGGTCCCCATCCTGGTATGCACGGCCCCATCAGAAAACATTAAATTAAAGAAAAACATTTCACTTACCTTCCCTGTGCTCCCTCGCAGCATCTTGTTCTGTTGCCAGCAGCTGCTGCTTTATGCTAGGAAGCAGCGCATGGCAGGGACGTCATGCGCTGCTTGCATGCCGAAGTGCAGCTGCCGGAATACTCAATGCACTCTGGGACTGTGCGCGCAGAGAGCAGTGAGTGTTCATTGCTCTTCAATAGCGTGCACAGTGTCAGCCGGAGTCTTCCTACAGCTGCCGGGCAGTCACGCGTTCCGCTACTTAAGAGAAATCAATATTCACCTCTCTGGGCGTGGAGAGAGGTGAATATTCATTTCTCTTAAATGGAACCTGTCACCCCCAAAATCGCGGGTTAATGTTATTAAAGGGAAATGAATATTCATTGCCCTCCACGCCCATGGGCGTGGAATGCAGTGAATATTCATTTCTCTTTAGCAGCGGGCACAGGAGTTAGCTGAGCCGCCAGCTCCAGCCTTTGTGACCCTCTGCTCTTCTGATATTGCTCCCCCACCTACCCACCACACCCAGAGCCGGTACATCCGGACTATAAGACGCACCCCCCATTTTCCACCACATTTTTGGAGGCAAAAAGTGCATCTTATAGTCAGAAAAATATGGTAAGTATTTGATAAATAGGAAAACAGAGCTTAAGATTTGGTACAGAAACCTTTCTTTGCAATTACTGATGTCAGATTTTCCTGTAGTTCCTGACCAAGTTTGCACACATTGCAGCAGGGATTTTGGCCCCCTCCTCCACATAGATCTTCTCGAGATCTTTCAGGTTTTTGGGTTGTTGCTGGGCAACATTGAGCTTCTGTTCCCTCCAAATATTTTCTATTGGGTTCAGGTCTGGAGACTGGCTTCTTATGGAGCCACTCCTTGCTTTCCCTGGCTGTGTGTTTCAGGTCATTGTCAAGCTGGAAGACAAAGCCACGACCCATCTTCAATGCTTTTACTGAGGGAAGGAGGTTGTTGGCCAAAATCTCGCAATACGTGGTCCAACCCATCCTCCCTTCAATACAGTACAGTTGTCCTTTAAAAAAAAAAAAAGCCAACCCCCTCCCCAAAAGTATTTTTTGCTTCCCTTCTTCCCAGAGCCATAACTTTTTTATTTTTCCATCAATATGGCCATGTGGGGCTTGTTTTTTTGCAGGACAAGTTGTACTTTTGAACAACACCATTGGTTTTAACATATCATGTACTGGAAAATAGGACAAAATTCCAAATGTGGCGAAATTGCAAAAAAGTGAGATTCCACAGTTTTTCTGGTGTTATTCTTTACTATATTAACTAAACACTAATTGCAAAAACTGACCTGTCATTATGGTTCTCCAGGGCATTACGAGTTCATAGACACCAAACATGTCTAAGTTCTTTTTTTTTATTAAAGTGGTGAAAAAAATCCTAACTTTGTTTTTTTTTTGTTTTTTTTTTTAAAAAGCGCCATTTTCCTAGACCTGTAGCGTCTCGATTTTTCGAGATCTGAGGCTGGCTAAGAGCTTATTTTTTTTTTTAGCTCGGAACTGATGTTTTTAGTGATACCATTTTGGTGTAGATACGATCTTTTGACCGCCCGTTATTACATTTTATTGCAACATAGCTAAAACAAAAAAAAACCTAATTCTGGTGTTTTTAATTTTTTTTTCTCTTTACGCCATTTAGCTATCGGGTTAATTACTTTTTTATATTGATTGGGCGAATCTGAATGCGGTGATACCAAATATGTGTATGCTTGATATTTTTTTTATTTGTTTTATTTTGAATGGGGTGAAAGGGGGGAGACAAGATGCAGCAGTTGTCTGATCGGCTCTGCTACACACGCATGCATGATCAGATCGCCTGTCTGTAGCAAAAATGCTCACTTGCTATGAGCGCTGACAACTGGGCGGTACTCATAACAATTCGGCAATGAAAGCCATACAGGCTACTTCAGACCTGTGGTTGTCACGCCGACCCATCGGTGACCCACGACCACGTGACGGGGTCACCGATGGGCGGGATTTCCGATGCACTTCCGGTAAGTGTGCGTTAAATGCCGCTGTCAGAGATTGACAGCGGCATTTAACTAGTTAACAGCCACAGGTGGATCGCGATTGTGCTGTTAGGGGCACATGTCAGCTGTTCAAAATAGCTGACATGTGCCTGAAAAGATGTGGGCTCAGTGCCGGAGCCCACATTAAAGGGAGGGAGTCCGACATTGGGTGTAATAGTACGCTCATGTCGGAAAGGGGTTAATACAGGTAATGAGTGCAGAGTGGGAGAGCTTCTTAAAGAACATCTAACATCCTCTCCTATGTATAGTAATCGCGCTCTTTTCACATTGCTAAACTGCACAGATCCATTCAGTCCCACATCCAACACAAGAGACGCTCTCACAATACTCTTGGCCATCTGCTTTCTCTATCAATCCTCCGTCTCCTAGTCGCAGGAGACATCTCTCCCAACCCCGGCCCCCCATGTTATAGCAAGTCAAACCCCTTAACTGCTACACTCAGAAACCCCTCAAATCTCATTAGTATTCCCTGCGTGCCTGCTGTCTCTTTTAATTGTGCGCTCTGGAATTCTGCTTTTAGTGAAGTTCAATGTCGGCTGGGCCCAGGGGCCGCTGTAGCTGAGGCTGCTCGGGGCCCCTTAGACGGGCCAGATAAATGTCCTCGGCGGGCCGCATGTGGCCGGCGGGCCGTAGTTTGAGGACCCCTGTTTTAGAGAAATCTGGCTTTGAAGTTGTTGCCAGGGTAGTCTAGCGGACCCTGTACTTCCAGCTCTCCCGCATTGATCATTGCCCACCGCCTTCCTCTGGTGTTTGCAGCCCACCTTGCCCAAGATAATTCTTTTTTTTTTTGGGTCTTTGACATCACATGATAAATAACTTACTGAATCCTTCTATGCTTTGCATAGAAACAGGAGGTCACTTTTCACCTGTATGAGTCATAAGCCACTGCAAACGTCCCTGGCAGACGAGAGTAATGACCAGCCGGGTCACAACGTAAAGGGGAATGATTTCTACAGGAAAAAGAGACTTCTTGTTTCTACATAGAGCAGAGAAACGAGAAGAATTAGCTTGGTGGAAAGGCAAAACGAGCAATTGTAAGTGCACAGTGCTATATACTATGATGGCTGCATTATATTAGGAGGACAAAAACTTTAATTTTAAAGGGAACCTGTCACCTCAAATTGGGATATGTAAATGCCTTTTTTCCGGTCTGATGGGCGGCGTTTCGTCTACATTTCTCCACCCCATCCGTCCCTGTTGTCCGCAATATGTTGAGTACTTGTCCTCCATAGTTCGCGCGTGCGCAATGCAATTTTCGCATGCGCAGTATACTTTGCCCAACCGTGGGCAAAGCCGAAAAGCATTACTGCACATGCGCCCGCGCATTATGTCCCGAAAGTATTTTGCTGTGTTCTGGGACATAGTGAGTGCAGCTCTGTGGTATAATACAGGATGTAACTCAGGATCAGTAATGTAATGTATGTACACAGTGACTGCACCAGCAGAATAGTGAGTGCAGCTCTGGGGTATAATACAGGATGTAACTCAGGATCAGTAATGTAATGTATGTACACAGTGACTGCACCAGCAGAATAGTGAGTGCAGCTCTGGAGTATAATACAGGATGTAACTCAGGATCAGTATTGTAATGTATGTACACAGTGAGTGCACCAGCAGAATAGCGAGTGCAGCTCTGGGGTATAATACAGGGTAAGTGCTGTATATGTGCAGCCTTGTCTTGTAGTGAATGAGACATTTTGCTATATAGTATTCCGGTGAATTGTAGAATTTCTAGTTCAAAGTCCGGCTGATTGTGGTGAAATATTTCTGCCATATTTATTTGTTTAAATGATGCAGAAAATTATTGCTTTATTGTCCCTGTAGCAGAAATGCTGAAGTAATTAAAGTGAAGGCAGCAGCTCTGGGAGTTAGAAAGCGGGGGTGCAGGATCTGACAGCTTTTCTCAGTGCTTGGATGTGCTGCCTCAGTCTCCATACTTTTGCCACCTGTGTGCCGGCATCCTGCCCTACTGAGCCAAAAAATGGGGCCACAGTGGCTAAGACTGTAGCCACCTATCAATGGCAACTACATTAACCAGCATGCCTAGCTTCAGTAGTTTAGTGTGTAACTTATCAATATGCCATATTTTCTGAAGAGTGAATTGCTCAATTCCCCTGCAGTGCCTCCACAGGGGTGCTTTAGCATTGCACAATGTAGATTTTTTTTTTTTTAAGCCAGAGGTAGTGTGGATGCAAAAAGAGAGGGAAATATAAAGGAGTGACTTGGTAAGAAGCAGATTTGCTTAATGTGGGGATGTTGCCCTTGCTTGGACTTGGATCTAGACGCCAGTACAGGCGCCCTGTCGGATACGGTGCGGGATCAGGTGCCCTGTCGGGTACGGCGCGGGATCAGGTGCCCTGTCGGGTACGGCGCGCGCACAGGCTCCCTGTCGGGTACGGTGCGTGATCAGGCACCTTGTTGTCTGGAGCCGCCCTGCCGCCATTGTAAGAAGGAGCATAGGGAGCAGTGTGACTTTATGATCCTGTGCTGGGATGGAGCTGCCGCCTGTCGTCTCCTGTCTGCTCCGCTCACTGTGGTTTCCATAGTATTCACCACCCACGGTTTACAATAGGGTATGGATGTGTCCCGTGACCAGAGGAATAAATATTAATTGTAGAGTTTGTAAATTGCTGGCTCCTGTCTTATCTATTTTGGTGTCTGGCCCTTTAATCTTTTAATTAAATAGTGTGCAGACTACAGTATTAATCTGTTCCTGTACAGCAATAGCAGAAATACGTTTAGGTACAGCACAGTACTGTTTTGGCACTCCCTAACAGAAAATGGCAGGAATCTGAGAAACCTCTGAGTTAAATACCTTGAAAACAATCCCTGAGCTCCCCCGATTCTTGAGCCTCTTTCCTTTTTGCTCTGCGTTGCTCTATTGCAGAGATAATCTCATTTGTTGCTTTTGGAGCGCAGTATGTGAAATCTCTGGTGTAGGACAACTGGTGGGAGTTTTTTCAGTGTTCACCCCTGCTTGCCAAGCACTGTCAGTCAAAGGCTGGCAGCTCTTCCTGCAGTCTCAGGTGGTGTCCAGCTGCGATTGGTAGCATCTGAGAAGGACGGGGTTAAGGTGCAAAGCCCCCCAGGAGAGACAGAAGAAATGGTTACTGGGCAGGGAGGGGAGAGGATCTTCATACCAGCGGTGTTACTGGTTATTGTAATACGTTTGACGATTAAAATAAGAATTCTGGGGAGGAGATCTCTGCAGAACAGGAAGCGTCTCTATTATGTGGCTTTATGGCCAATGTGAAATGATTTTTACATAGGTGATTGGTGACTGATAAATTATAAACTTATAGGGAATGCAAGTTTTTGCTAAGTACCAGTACATCGGTGATAAATGCCACCAATCACACCCTTTAAAGATTTGTCCAGCTAGAACTTTTTTTTTTTTAATGAGGAAAATTTTACTAAAGCTTTCTAACTTTTAGACAGTGCTGGCATCAAATTGGCCAAATTTATCACAGTGGATATGACTCGGTCGTATAACTAGGACGAATAGCACAACACAATGCTCGGACTGGCTGGCGACTCTCAACCCGAGCGTGACAGCCGCATAGAAATGCAAGACACACACTCAGGTCGGGAGAGCCGCCGACCAGTCCAAGCTTTGCGTTGCGCTCCTCATCCAAGTTATACGGCCTTCTAACGCTTCCCTTAGACTGTTTAATGGTGTAAATTTAGGCCAATCCGTTTTATTTTATTTTTTTAATACAGAATTTTGTGGCAAATATTTTCTTGCATTTTTTATTTTTTTGGCATGGTGTTAAGCTGTGCCCCTTTTTAACCCCTTCATGACCAGGGGATTTTTCGTTTTTCCGTGTTCGTTTTTCGCTCCCCTCCTTCCCAGAGCCATAACTTTTTTATTTTTCCGTCAATTTGGCCATGTGAGGGCTTATTTTTTGCGGGACGAGTTGTACTTTTGAACGACATCATTGGTTTTAGCATGTCGTGTACTAGAAAACGGGAAAAAAATTCCAAGTGCGGTGAAATTGCAAAAAAAGTGCAATCCCACATTGGTTTTTTGTTTGGCTTTTTTGCTAGGTTCACTAAATGCTAAAAATGACCTGCCATTATGATTCTCCAGGTCATTACGAGTTCATAGACACCAAACATGACTAGGTTATTTTTTATCTAAGTGGTGAAAAAAAATTCCAAACTTTGCTAAAAAAAAAAAAAAAAAAATTGCGCCATTTTCCGATACTCGTAGCGTCTCCATTTTTCGTGATCTGGGGTCGGTTGAGGGCTTATTTTTTGCATGCCGAGATGACGTTTTTAATGATAGCATTTCGGTGCAGATACGTTCTTTTGATCGCCCGTTATTGCATTTTAATGCAATGTCGCGGCGACCAAAAAAACGTAATTCTGGCGTTTCGAGTTTTTTTCCCGCTACGCTGTTTAGCGATCAGGTTAATACTTTTTTTTATTTGATAGATCGGGCAATTCTGAGCGCGGCGATACCAAATATGCGTAGATTTGATATTTTTTTTATTGATTTATTTTGATTGGGGTGAAAGGGGGGTGATTTAAACTTTTATGTTTTTTTTATTTTTTTCACATTTTTTTAAACTTTTTTTTTTAACTTTTGCCATGCTTCAATAGCCTCCATGAGAGGCTAGAAGCAGGCACAAGCCGATCGGCTCTGCTACATAGCAGCGATCTGCTGATCGCTGCTATGTAGCAGAATTGCACGTGTGCTGTGAGCGCCGACCACAGGGTGGCACTCACAGCGACGGGCAATCAGTAACCATAGAGGTCTCAAGGACCTCTATGGCTACAATGGAGACGCATCGCCGACCCCCGGACATGTGACGGGGGTCGGCGATAACGTCATTTCCGGCCGCCCGGCCGGAAGCGGTAGTTAAATGCCGCTGTCTGCGTTTGACAGCGGCATTTAACTAGTTAATAGGTGCGGGCAGATCGCGATTCTGCCCGCGCCTATTACGGGCACATGTCAGCTGTTCAAAACAGCTGACATGTCCCGGCTTTGGTGCGGGCTCACCGCGGAGCCCTGCATCAAAGCAGGGGAGCCGGCATCGGACGGTATAGTACGTCCGATGCCGGTAAGGGGTTAATACATAATAAATATGGGAGAAGTCCTGAAAGACCATTTTTTTGGCGCCGTTAGCTCCTCCATTGTCGCCCCATCTCATGCCACGCTTCATCAATTACAGCCTCACTGTTTCAATAAACGATGTTCCTTGATGCATAATTCATCTAACACATGGCATGAAATTAGATAAAACTTGCTAAAATATTTTAAGAAAGCTGCCCCGTGTCAGAATATTGACACGTCGGTCCCAGCAGCTCTACTTCTGACTTCAATTTGACATATGTAAGCTACACATGATGGCAACCGCACTCAAATTCTTTTAACTTTCTTGCCTTTATTTATATTTAATACACAACAGTAAAAATCCAATAAAGGTAGACCTACTTCATGAAAAAAAACTGGAAAGTATAGTACTCAATAGAGGGCAGGTACAGTCCAAAACTTGATGCTGAATACACCGTGTTCCAAATTATTATGCAAATTGGATTTAAGTGTCATAAAGATTTAATTGTTTTGATTTTCAAATAAACTCATAGATGATATTGTGTCTCAGGGCTCAATGGATCACTGAAATCAATCTTAAACACGTGATAATTAGTTTTCCAGGTGATTCTAATTAAAGGACAACTACTTAAAAATGATCCACATTATTAAGCAGGCCACAGTTTTCAAGTAACATGGGTAAGAAAAAGGATCTCTCTGCTGCTCAAAAGCATCAAATAGTGAAATGCCTTGGTCAAGGGATGGAAACATTAGATATTTCACGAAAACTTAAGAGTGATCATCGTACTGTTAAGAGATTTGTGACTGAAATAGAGCACAGATAGAGTTCATGCAGATAAAGGCATAATGAGGAAGGTTTCTGCCAGACAAATACATTGGATTAAGAAAGCAGTTGCCAAAATACCATTACAAAGCAGCAAACAGTTATTTGAAGCTGCTGGTGCCTCTGGAGTCCCTCGAACCTCAAGGTGTAGGATCCTTCAAAGGCTTGCTTTGGTTCATAAACCTACTATTCAGCCACCCTTAAACAGTTTTCACAAGCAGAAATGGTTGCACTGGGCCCAGACATACTTGAAGACTAATTTTCAAACAGTCTTGTTTACTGATGAGTGTCGAGAAACCCTGGATGGTACAGATGGATGGAGTAGTGGATGGTTGATGGATTGCCACCATGTCCCAACAAAGCTGCGACGTCAGCAAGGAGGTGGAGAAATCATGTTTTGGGCCGGAATCATTGGGAAACAGCTGGTGGGGCCCTCTAAGGTTCCTGAAGGTGTGAAAATGACCTCTGCAAAGTATATAGAGTTTCTGACTGACAACTTTCTTCCATGGTATAAAAAGCAGAAACGTGCCTTCAGGAGCAAAATCATCTTCATGCTGACAATGAACCATCTCATGCTGCAAAGAATACCTCTGAGTCATTGGCTGCTATGGGCATAAAAGGAGATAAACTCATGGTGTGGCCACCATCTTCCCCTGACCTCAACCGTACAGAGAACCTTTGGAGTATCATCAAGCAAAAGATCTATGAGGGTGGGAGGCCGTTCACATCAAAACAGCAGCTCTAGGAGGTGATTCTGACTTCATGCAAAGAAATACAAGCAGAAACTCTCCAAAAACTCACAAGTTCAATGGATGCAAGAATTGTGAAGGTGATATCAAAGAAGGGGTCCTATGTTACATGTAACTTGGCCTGTTAGGAGGTTTTGGGGTTAAATAGCTTTTTTGTTCAGTGAATGTGACCTCCTAATGCTGCAAATTCCACAAATGAGCATTTTCAGTTCTTTAACCCCTTCGCGCCATGCGCCGTACTAGTACTGCGCTGCCGGCACTGCATTTGTGCCAGCAGCAGTACTAGTACGGCGCACCGATCACCGCGGTCTCGCGCTGAGCGCCGCGGTGATCGGGTGCGGGTGTCAGCTGTATATGACAGCTGACACCCCGCAGCAATGCCCACGATCGGCGCTATCGCCGATCGCGGGCATTTAACCCCTCTGATGCCGCTGTCAGTAGTGACAGCGGCATAGAGGGGGATCGCGCAGGGACGGGGGCTCCCTGCGCTCTCCCACCGGAGCAACGCAATGAGATCGCGTTGCTCCAGTGACCCGGAAGGAGTCCCCGGATCCAAGATGGCCGCCGGACTCCTTCCGGGTCATGAAGTGACCTGGCTAGCCGGCGCCTGCTGAGAGCAGGCGCCAGAAGGCCACCTAAACTGCCTGTCAGATCGTTGATCTGACAGTGTGCTATGCACAGTGTCAGATCAACGATCTGATCTAATACAGAGATGTCCCACCCTGGGACAATGTTAGAAAGTTCAAAAAAAAAAATAGAATGTGTAAAAAAAAAAAAAAATCCCCCCCCCCCCAAAAAAAAAAAAACATTTCCCAATAAATCCATTTATTTATGTAAAAAAAACCAAAACAATAAATGTACACATATTTGGTATCGCCGCGTCCGTAACGACCCGCTCTATAAAACTACCCCACTAGTTAACCCCTTCAGTGAACACCGCAAAAAAAAAAAAAAAAGGCAAAAAACATTGCTTTATTATCATACAGGCGAACAAAAAGTGGAATAACACGCGATCAAAATGACGGATATAAATAACCATGGTACCGCTGAAAACGTCATCTTGTCCTGCAAAAAAAAAGCCGCCATACAGCATCAGCAGAAAAATAAAAAAGTTATAGCTCTCAGAATAATGCGATGCAAAAACAATTATTTTTTTATATAAAATAGTTTTTATTGTGTAAAAGTGCCAAAACATAAAAAAAATTATATAAATGAGGTATCGCTGTAATCGTACTGACCTGAAGAATAAAACTGCTTTATCCATTTTACCACACGTGGAACGGTATAAACGCCCCCCCTAAAAGAAATTCAGGAATTGCTGGTTTTTGTTCATTCCGCCTCCCAAAAATCGGAATAAAAAGCGATCAAGAAATGTCATCTGCCGGAAAATGTTACCAATAAAAACGTCAACTCGTCCCGCAAAAAACAAGACCTCATATGACTCTGTGGGCCAAAATATGGATAAATTATAGCTCTCAAAATGTGGTGATGCAAAAACTATTTTTCTCTGATCGCCCATGACGGCACCACGGAGAGAGGGGATCCGCCCACCAAGGACAGGAAACCTACGGATAAAAAGGCGGTACCACTCTCCTGCATCAGTTGGTTTCCTGTCCTTGATGGGAGACCTACGGACTTACCAGTTCGTCGTTGGATCCGGGGCCAACCAGTCCGATTCAGGCAGCTGGGGTCCCTCTGCCTCGGCTAGGGTGGTGACCCGAAGCGCCACCGCTGGGAGCCAGTGGGCCGACAGGGTGTGCGGGGGAGGTGACAAGGAGTTCGCGGTCACCTCCCCAGGTAAGATGCAGCAGCGGCAACATCCAGGGGGGTCCCTCTGTGGTTGCGGGAGGTGCAGCGCGACCCTCCCTAAATCAAGCGTCAGTCTGCACACTGCATCGCCATCAGGCGTGCAGGTATTGCGCTACTGGGGCTGCATAGGACCGGGGGTGCCGGTCAGCAGCGCATATCTGCTTCCGGGGGCTGCTTTGCGCAGGCCCGGTATCCAGCTGGGTCTCGCGAGGTCTGCAGAGCGCCGGTATGCGCAGGCGCCGGCGGTGCTTCCGGCCGGGCGCTTGGTGCGCTCTGCGCAGGCGCCGGCGTGGCTCCAGCCGGGCGCTTGGTGTACACTGCGTGGGCGCCGGCGGGGCTTCTGGCCGGGGCGCGCTCTGCGCAGGCGCCGGCGTGGCTCCAGCCGGGCGCTTGGTGTGCATTGCGCAGGCGCCGGGGGTGCTTCTGAAGCCGCCGGTATGTTTCGGCGGGGCGCTTGATGCGCACTGCGCAGGCGCCGGCGGGTCTTCCGGTCGGACGGCGCGGATTACCGCTAGAGCGTGTTTTTGAGTCGGATTACTGCGCAGGCGCCGACCGCTCCTCCTATGATCAGTCGCTACTGCGCAGGTGCAGGGAAGCGGCGGGAGGGTTCAAATAGTAGAACCCTCATCCTCTTGGTGGCTCTGCAGTAATAGGCAGGAGCTTCAAGGGGAATAGGAGCGACGACTCAGCCGAGTTCAAGGCACGCAGACCAGCAGCAGTATGAGTGACCCAGCATCACCTCCGCCCGAATCACCTCCACCTGCAGTATCGCCACAGCAGCAGCAGCAGCAGCAAAAAAGGCGGCAGCAGAAAGGGCACCAGGACACCAGCAAAGAACGCCAAAGGTCTCAACACAGTAAGGAGTCCAGTACGGCGTCGGGGAAAAAGCCAGAGGCAGAGAACCCCCAATCGGTATTTATGGGTCCTGGAGGTGGTAAGTGGATCTTCGTGAATGTCAGAGACAGTAAGATTGTTATTTGTCTCTTTTTAGGGGAGGAAAAGCGTAGCTAAAACTAAACACAAAAGTTGCGCCATCTGTAGAGAGGACCTTCCACCTACATGTGATAAAAGACTATGCAATACTTGCATTCAACAAACTGTGTCTGAAAACCTTCCAGGGTTTGCTTCAGATCTTAAGAGCCTAATTAAAGAACAAGTAGAGGACACTTTTAGGTCACTAAAAAGTGGAAAAAAAAGGAGAAAGACCAGGCATAGGTCTCCATCTCCAGCCTCAAAATCCGAAAGTGGTAGTGAGAGTTCAGCGTCCTCCGTCTCCTCCGACTCATCCTCATCATCTACTTCTTCCTCGGGGGGACATAACTGTTTCCCACTAGAGGATACTGATGGCCTCATAAAGGCAGTAAGAAGCACCATGGGGTTGGTAGACTCCCATCCTAAAAAAACAGTACAAGACATTATGTTTGGAGGCCTAGAACAGAAAAAGAGGAGAGCTTTTCCGCTTAACAAAGCAATTGCAGCCCTAATTAAGAAGGAATGGAAAAAGCCCATGAGGAAGACTCTCTTAACTCCAAAAAGGAAATACCCCTTCGAGGAAGAATCGTGCTCCTTTTGGGAGAAGGCCCCGAAATTAGACGTGGCAATTGCTATAGCCTCAAAGAAATTCGCCCTCCCGTTTGAGGACATGGGGGTTCTGAAGGACCCAATGGACAAAAAGGCAGATGCATTTCTCAAGGGCTCTTGGGAGGCAGCGGGAGGAGGCCTGAAGCCGGCAGTTGCAGCTGCATGCACTTCGCGCTCCCTGATGATCTGGCTGAACCAACTAGAGGGTCAGTTAAAGGGGAAAACTTCCCGGGACTCAATTCTGGATACATTACCCGTAATGAGGGGGGCTGCGGCCTTCCTAGCCGATGCCTCGGCCGACTCCATCAGGCTATCCGCCAGAGCAGCAGTGTTTGCTAATGCGGCCAGGCGCGCCCTCTGGCTTAAGAATTGGCCAGGCGACCTACAAACGGAAACGAAACTCTGTACCATCCCCTGTGAAGGGGAGTTTCTGTTTGGGTCGACTCTAGACGACATCTTAGAGAAAGCCGGGGACAAGAAAAAGTCCTTCCCCTCTCTGGGTCTCCCCTCTTATCGGAAGCTCTTTCGGAACAAGAGGTTTTTCCGTAAGAACCCAGGGAAAGGCCAGGGGAAGTGGGACGATAAGAAAAATAAAAATAAAGGATTTATCTTCAATAAAAACCTCAATGACGGCAAGAAACCTCCACAATGAAGGTTCACCCCAGGTGGGAGGGAGATTATCTCTCTTTCTCCCAGCCTGGAAAAAGATCACCTCCAGTCATTGGATCCTAAACATCATAGAATCAGGACTGAGGTTAACATTCAAGAGGTACCCTCGTCCCTCCTTCAAGGTAACATCTACCAGATCCTCAGCAGAAGAACAGTTAACTCTAGAAAACGAGATTGTGGGGTTAGTAAAAAAAGGAGTACTCCTAGAAGTTCCCCCTCAAGAAAGAGGGCAAGGGTACTATTCCCCTCTATTCCTGAGGAAAAAACCAGATGGTTCCTTCAGGACCATTATCAATCTGAAGAATCTAAACAATTACTTAGAGGTTCAAGCATTCAAAATGGAAACGATAAAGTCATCAATCAAAATGCTGTTTCCTCAGTGTTTCATGGTGGTCCTGGACTTGAAGGACGCATATTATCACGTCCCAATACACAAGGATCACCAGAGATTCCTCAGAATGGCAATCCACATCAAGGGAGTCCTAAGACACTTCCAGTTTACAGCTCTTCCATTCGGCCTAGCAATAGCCCCGAGGGTTTTTACAAAGCTGGTCGCGGAGGTAATGGCTCACCTCAGGGAAGAAAACACCCTGATCGTTCCATATCTGGACGATTTCCTGGTGATAGGCTCCTCCCAGCAACATTGCAAGAATCAGCTAGATTTAGTGATTCAATCTCTAAAAAACCTGGGCTGGCTAATAAACCTAGAGAAATCCAAACTGGTGCCTTCTCAGGTTCAGGAGTACCTAGGTCTCACTCTAGACTCCAGAAAAATGGAATGCCGGCTCCCAGAGGGCAAATTACAAAAGATAAAAAGCTTAGCATCAAGAGTACAATCTCTCCCCTCTATAACTCTCCGACAGGGCATGTCACTGTTAGGCTCTATGACCTCTTGCATCCCGGCAGTCCAGTGGGCCCAACTACATTCGAGGGATCTCCAATGGCAGCTACTGTCCGAGCAAATCCGCCTAGGAGAGCATTTAGACGGGCGGTTAACATTGTCTCCTCGCACCAATCTCTCTCTAACTTGGTGGACATTGCAGGAAAATCTTTCCCAGGGAGTTCCATGGGTAATCCCGATATCAAAGGTCCTAACAACGGACGCAAGCCCCTCAGGGTGGGGGGCTCATCTGGGCGACCTTGTAGCTCAGGGCATTTGGTCCCCGTCCCTTGCAAACAATTCCTCCAATATGAAGGAACTCCTGGCAGTGAAATTTGCCCTTCAGGAATTCCTGGGGGTCCTTCAATCTCACCATGTAAGGGTGATGTCGGACAATCAGGTGGTAGTATCGTATATAAACCATCAGGGGGGTACCCGTTCCAAAAGTCTAATGGAAGTGGCCAACTCGATCCTTCAGATAGCCGAAAACAACCTTTTATCCCTGACAAGTCTACACATAAAAGGGATAGACAATTACAAGGCAGACTTCCTCAGTCGTTCCAGCCTAAAACAGGGAGAATGGGAACTAAATCCAGGCATATTTACCCAGATCACTCAGAAATGGGGGGTTCCCAAAATAGATCTCTTCGCGAGCCATTTAAACAAAAAAGTAGCCGCCTTTTGCTCTCTATCTCCCATGGGGAACCCAGTAGCCCTGGATGCTTTCCTGATTTCTTGGGGTCACCATCTGGTCTATGCCTTTCCTCCTCTCATTTTGATTCCAGCAGTGCTGAGGAAGATTCGGGAGGACGGGGCGTTGGTCATCTTAATTGCCCCGTTCTGGCCGAAGAGACCTTGGTTCTCATGGATGAGAAAGATGTCGATATCCGACCCTTGGGTATTGCCAGACCTACAGGATCTGTTGTCACAGGGCCCAATCTATCATCCGCGGGTCAAGAACTTACACTTGACAGCCTGGCTCTTGAGAGGAAAATATTAGAAAGCAGAGGGTTCTCTTCAGGGTTAATTTCAACTCTGTTGAAAAGTAGGAAGCCGATTACAACAAAACAGTACGGCAAAATATGGAAAAAGTTCCTGTCCGTTTCAGGCGTTAAAATAGGGAAAGAAATTCCTATTAATGCCATTTTAGAGTTCTTGCAAAACGGGTTGGAAATGGGGTTAGCCACCAGTACCCTAAAAGTCCATGTGGCAGCATTAGATGCTCTATTTAATTTTGACTTGGCTTCAAATAGGTGGGTCTCTAGATTCATTAGGGCGGCAGGAAGATCTAGGCCTCTGCCAGTAAAAGTGGTTCCTCAGTGGGACTTAAATTTGGTCCTTAAAGCCCTGACTAGTCCTCCATTTGAACCATTACATGAATCTACAATAAAAACGCTATCCCTCAAGACAGCTCTTTTAGTCGCCCTTACTTCTGCCCGTAGGGTCAGCGACTTGCAGGCCCTTTCAGCCAGGCCTCCTCACACACAATTTCTAGAGGATAGGGTTGTTTTAAAAACAGACCCAGCATATCTCCCGAAAGTGGCTTCAAAATTTCACAGGTCTCAAGAGATATCTCTTCCCTCCTTCTGTCCCAATCTTAAAAATAAGGAGGAACAAAATCTACATACACTAGATGTAAGGAGATGTCTCTTACATTACCTAGAAGTCACTAGAGAGAGTAGGGAGGATTCCTCTCTGTTTGTGTGTTTCCAGGGTCCCCGGAAGGGGAAAAAAGCATCTAAAGCCACCATAGCAAGATGGATCACGGACGCCATCAGCCTAGCATACTCAGCAAGTGGGATGCCCGTTCCCGGGGAGGTTAAAGCTCACTCAACAAGGGCAGTAGCAACTTCCTGGGCGGAGAAGGCCGGAGCTTCCATAGACCAGATATGTAGAGCTGCTACCTGGTCCTCACCATCCACATTCTATAGGCACTATAGATTGGACCTAATCTCCTCTTCAGACCTTACTTTTGGTAAAAAGGTTCTGGAGGCAGTGGTCCCTCCCTGAATGTACTATCTATGTAATTCTCTCCGTGGTGCCGTCATGGGCGATCAGAGAAAAATATAGTTCTTACCGATAACGGTATTTCTCTGAGCCCATGACGGCACCCGTACATTCCCTCCCTTCACTTATGGGTGCACACATGGAAATAGTGCCATAGTCTATTATAATTTAAAGTCACGCGGTATCTTGTTATGCTAAACAGTTAAAATTTTTACAAATGTCTTAGTAGTCTCCCATCATTATCTATGTAAACAACTGATGCAGGAGAGTGGTACCGCCTTTTTATCCGTAGGTTTCCTGTCCTTGGTGGGCGGATCCCCTCTCTCTGTGGTGCCGTCATGGGCTCAGAGAAATACCGTTATCGGTAAGAACTATATTTTTTGCAATAAAAAGCGTCTTTTAGTGTGTGACAGCTGCCAACCCTAAAAAACCGCCAAAAAAACGTTATAAAAATAAATCAAACCCCCCTTCATCACCCCCTTAGTTAGGGAAAAATAATAAAATGTAAAAAAATGTATTTATTTCCATTTTCCCATTAGGGCTAGGGTTAGGGCTAGGGTTGGGGTTAGGGTTTCAGTTATAATTGGGGGTTTCCACTGTTTAGGCACATCAGGGGCTCTCCAAACGCGACATGGCGTCCGATCTCAATTCCAGCCAATTCTGCTTTGAAAAAGTAAAACAGGGCTCCTTCCCTTCCGAGTTCTCCTGTGCGCCCAAACAGTGGTTCCCCCCAACATATGGGGTATCAGCGTTCTCAGGACAAGTTGGACAACAACTTTTGGGGTCCAATTTGTCCTGTTACCCTTGGGAAAATAAAAACATAGGGGATAAAATATCATTTTCGTGGAAAAAATTTTTTTTTTTATTTTCACGGCTCTGCGTTATAAACTGTAGTGAAACACTTGTTGGTTCAAAGCTCTCACAACACATCTAGATAAGTTCCTTGTGGGGTCTAGTTTCCAATATGGGGTCACTTGTGGTGGGTTTCTACTGTTTAGGTACATCAGGGGCTCTGCAAATGCAAAGTGACGCCTGCAGACCAATCCATCTAAGTCTGCATTTCAAATGGCACTCCTTCCCTTCCGAGCTCTGCCATGCACTCAAACAGTGGTTTATCCCCATATATGAAGTATCGGCGTACTCAGGACAAATTGCACAACAACTTTTGGGGTCCAATTTATCCTGTTACCCTTGGGAAAATAAAAAATTTGGGGCAAAAAGATCATTTTTTGTGAAAATTAATATAAAATTTTTTTTTTACGGCTCTACATTATAAACTTCTGTGAAGCACTTGGAGGTTCAAAGTGCTCACCACACATCTAGATTAGTTCCTTAGGGGGTCTACTTTCCAAAATGGTGTCACTTGTGGGGGTTTCCACTGTTTAGGCACATCAGGGGCTCTCCAATCGTGACATGGGCTCCGATCTCAATTCCAGCAAATCTTGCATTGAAAAGTCAAATGGCGCTCCTTCCCTTCCAAGCTCTGCCATGTGCCCAAACAGTGGTTTACCCCCACATATGGGGTATCGGCGTACTCAGGACAAATTGTACAACGACTTTTGTGGTCCAATTTCTCCTGTTACCCTTGGTAAAATGAAACAAATTGGACCTGAAGTAAAAATTTTGTGAAAAAAAAGTTAAATGTTCAATTTTTTTAAACATTCAAAAAATTCCTGTGAAGCACCTGAAGGGTTAATAAACTTTTTGAATGTGGTTTTGAGTACCTTGAGGGGTGCAGTTTTTAGAATGGTGTCATTTTTGGGCATTTTCTGTCATATAGACCCCTCAAAGTCACTTCAAGTGTGAGGTGGTCCGTAAAAAAATGGTTTTGCAAATTTTGTTGCAAAAATGAGAAATTGCTGGTCAACTTTTAACCCTTATAACGTCCTAACAAAAAAAAATTATGTTTCCAAAATTGTGCTGATGTAAAGCAGACATGTGGGAAATGTTGTTTATTAACTATATTATGTGATATAACTCTCTAATTTAAGGGCATAAAAACTAAGAGTTTGAAAATTGCTACATTTTCATAATTTCCGACAAATTTTTGTTTTTTTCACAAATAAATGCAAGTCATATCGAAGAAGTTTTACCACTATCATGAAGTACAATATGTCACGAGAAAAGAGTGTCAGAATCACCGGGATCCGTTGAAGCGTTTCAGAGTTATGACCTCATAAAGTGACAGTGGTCAGAATTGTAAAAATTGGCCCTGTCACTTAGGTGAAAACAGGCTTTGGGGTGAAGGGGTTAAAACAGATCAAATGTTTAGAAATTCTACTGTGCCTAATAACTTGGATCAGTGCATTTTCAGTTTTTATTTATTTTGGAGATTATACTGTTATCATTGGGAGGTTTCTTCAATAAAATTCGATGTATACTCTAACGGGTGATGACTTTTATTAGACTGACTGTCATTTGCACCGACCATTTAGGAAAATCAGAGAAAAATGTAATTTGCCTAATCATTTGGAACATGGTGTCTGTAGAAAAACACATGCTAAAGTACTATGTGCTTATCTTAATACTAGATGGTGGCCCGATTCTAACGCATCGGGTATTCTAGAATATGTATGTAGTTTATTTATGAAGATTTCAGAATAATGCTATGAATACACAGGATTCGGCCGGCCGGGCGCGACCAATTAGCGGTGTGGTTCAAATCCCGCAGCAATTCGCGGCCGGACTGCGCCTGTTGCTGATTGTTCGTGGCTGGCCACGTAGTGTATAGCACAGCCCACGCAGTGTATAGCACAGCCCACGCAGTGTATAGCACAGCCCACGCAGTGTATAGCACAGCCCACGCAGTGTATAGCACAGCCCACGCAGTGTATAGCACAGCCCACGCAGTGTATAGCACAGCCCACGCAGTGTATAGCACAGCCCACGCAGTGTATAGCACAGCCCACGCAGTGTATAGCACAGCCCACGCAGTGTATAGCACAGCCCACGCAGTGTATAGCACAGCCCACGCAGTGTATAGCACAGCGGGCACCATATCTCTGTTAAAAAAAAAAAGAAGAATTAAAATAAAAATTAGTTATATACTCACCTTCCGGCGGCCCCCAGATCCAGCCCAGGCGTTTAGCGATGCTCCTCGCGACTCTTCCAGTAATGCCTTGCGGAAATAACCCGTGATTATGTAGCGGTCTCTCGAGACCGCTGCGTCATCTGGGGTCCGCTGCGTGATCTGGGGTCATTACCGCAATGCATTCTTGGGACCGGAGCGTCGCAAGGAGCGGGAAAGACTGCCACGGAACGCCGGAAGGTGAGAATATAATGATTTTTTTTATTACTATTTTTAACATTATAATTTTTTACTATTGATGCTGCATAGGCAGCATCAATAGTAAAACGTTGGTCACACTTACAGGCTTGATACCACCGTTAACGGACTTCTGAAACGCTATGTGGGCGCTGAGTGGAGTATGGAGGGGGAACTGACTGGAGGGGGGTAGGGAGGGGCCAATTCGCTGCCAATTCGCTGCCGGACTGTGCCTGTCGCTGATTGGTCGCGGCCAGCGCGTACGCGTGTGTGTGGTGCGTATACAGTGTGTGTGTGTGTTGCGACGATGTTCCACTGGTGGTACCGCGCAAGAGGCTGGTACCAGCAGCAGTTTCCATATTGAGACACCCATCACTTGGGTGTCCCAATATGGAGGTCGGTGAACTTCTACCGCTTGGAATTCTGGCATCCAGACACATCTGGACGGAACAGGATGTGAAGACATTACAAGGTAAATATATATAATTGTCTAAGGTCCACTTCCATCTGTTTGTCTGTAACGGAAATCCCGCGTCGCTGATTGGAGCGTATTTCAAGGGGTCATCAGGAAGTTTAACAAGTGCAATCCTTATCCGTCCCGGTGTAATGTGGTCACACTGTTAGGATTCTGCTTTTCTTTTCTAACACTTCAGGAGCTTGTCAAGTGACTTCAATGAAAATCCTTTACAATCATATAATGACTGACAATCATTCTGATCTACATGTCTCACACTAGTAGCACCTCCGTACATTAAAAATAATCTCTGGAGCCAGATTCTCAGGGAGCTCAATGTCTGGCCATGGATCTTACCAGCTCTTTTACATATTCCAAAGAAATCCACATTATTTTTTACTAAGACATTGGATCACATGTAGACTGCTTAGGAGGGTTGATACTACAGGCGGATTTCCTTTATGGCAACTGCTCTGATGTTGAGACTTCCGTGTCTGTCCCAGGAGCTAGCCCAGTTTCATTCTTGGCTTCATCTTGACAATGGAGTGAGCATCCTCCCCTTCACAGTTGTAGGTGTTGTGTTTGAAGGAGGCTGGCTGAGCCAGCCCCCCTCTGTCTGTGCTTAGAGAAATCAGGCAGTCTTCAGCATTACTGACATAAGGAGGGGCAGGAAGCTGTCTCCTATTTCAAAATGGTACTGACTGGTCCCTGGAAAAATCACCAGTATTTTGGAATCAGAGCAACTTTTTTTTTATTTGAAGTATTTGAAGTATCTTACTTTTTTATTTTTTTTATTTTAAAGGGAACCTGTTGGGTCCAATAACATTGACCTGCAGATACAGGTTAATGTGCAGGTTAATGGCATCATGAAGGTGCCCGTCCACCGTACTGAAAATGTAGCGTAGGAGAAGAGAAAATAAACTTTATTTTCCTTTCAACCATGACCGCACCACCCATCAAGGAGAGAAACCTACTGTATAAAAAGGATGGAACAGAGCGGTCACAGACTCTTCAGAAGCCTCTGACGTCACGTCTATGGAGTGGAGGCTTCTTTTCCGGTTTGCTCCTTACACTTTGCAGGACTACTGAGGTTATTCTGATTGACAGCCTGACTGGAGGAGCCAGCTGTCAATCAAAATGACCTCAGAAGTCTCGCCCCATCACATCAGCAGAGGCAGCTGAATCCCTGGCAGGAGCGGTCTGTGGCCGCTCTGCGCCGGGGAAGAATGGTGCTATGCACGATAGGTAGGTAAGTTGCAATTACCTGCCTGTTAGTACTTAGATACATTTTTTGTAAAGTCCTGGATATACCCTTTAAAATCAGTTATTAGTACAGAAGTTAAAGATTCCTTTAACCCCTTCACCCCAAAGCCTGTTTTCACCTAAGTGACAGGGCCAATTTTTACAATTCTGACCACTGTCACTTTATGAGGTCATAACTCTGAAACGCTTCAACGGATCCTGGTGATTCTGACACTGTTTTCTCGTGACATATTGTACTTCATGATAGTGGTAAAACTTCTTCGATATGACTTGCATTTATTTGTGAAAAAAACAAAAATTTGTCGGAAATTATGAAAATGTAGCAATTTTCAAACTCTTAGTTTTTATGCCCTTAAATTAGAGAGTTATATCACATAATATAGTTAATAAACAACATTTCCCACATGTCTGCTTTACATCAGCACAATTTTGGAAACATAATTTTTTTTTTGTTAGGACGTTATAAGGGTTAAAAGTTGACCAGCAATTTCTCATTTTTGCAACAAAATTTGCAAAACCATTTTTTTACGGACCACCTCACACTTGAAGTGACTTTGAGGGGTCTATATGACAGAAAATGCCCAAAAGTGACACCATTCTAAAAACTGCACCCCTCAAGGTACTCAAAACCACATTCAAAAAGTTTATTAACCCTTCAGGTGCTTCACAGGAATTTTTTGAATGTTTAAAAAAATTGAACATTTAACTTTTTTTTCACAAAATTTTTACTTCAGGTCCAATTTGTTTCATTTTACCAAGGGTAACAGGAGAAATTGGACCACAAAAGTCGTTGTACAATTTGTCCTGAGTACGCCGATACCCCATATGTGGGGGTAAACCACTGTTTGGGCACATGGCAGAGCTTGGAAGGGAAGGAGCGCCATTTGACTTTTCAATGCAAGATTTGCTGGAATTGAGATCGGAGCCCATGTCACGATTGGAGAGCCCCTGATGTGCCTAAACAGTGGAAACCCCCACAAGTGACACCATTTTGGAAAGTAGACCCCCTAAGGAACTTATCTAGAGGTGTGGTGAGCACTTTGACCCACCAAGTGCTTCACAGAAGTTTATAATGCAGAACCGTAAAAATAAAAAATCATATTTTTTCACAAAAATTATCTTTTCGCCCCAAATTTTTAATTTTCCCAAGGGTAAGAGAAGAAATTGGACGCCAAAAGTTGTTGTACAATTTGTTCTGAGTACGCTGATACCCCATATGTGGGGGTAAACCACTGTTTGGGCGCATGGGAGAGCTCGGAAGGGAAGGAGCGCCGTTTGACTTTTCAATGCAAAATTGACAGGAATTGAGATGGGACGCCATGTTGCGTTTGGAGAGTCCCTGATGTGCTTAAACAGTGAAACCCCCCACAAGTGACACCATTTTGGAAAGTAGACCCCCTAAGGAACTTATCTAGATCTGTTTTGATCGCTTTGACCCACCAAGGGCTTCACAGAAGTTTATAATGCAGAGCCGTAAAAATAAAACAAAAATTTTTTCCCACAAAAATTATTTTTTAAGCCCCCAGTTTTGTATTTTCCCGAGGGTAACAGGAGAAATTGGACCCCAATATTTGTTGCCCAATTTGTCCTGAGTGCGATGATACACCATATGTGGGGGGCACCACTGTTTGGGCGCATGGGAGGGCTCGGAAGGGAAGGAGCGCCATTTGGAATGCAGACTTAGATGGAATGGTCTGCAGGTGTCACATTGCATTTGCAGAGCCCCTAATGTACCTAAACAGTAGAAACCCCCACAAGTGAACCCATATTGGAAACTAGACCCCCCAGGGAACTTATCTAGATGTGTTGTGAGAACTTTGAACCCCCAAGTGTTTCACTACAGTTTATAACGCAGAGCCGTGAAAATAAAAAATCTTTTTTTTTCCCACAAAAATTATTTTTTAGCCCCCAGTTTTGTATTTTCCCAGGGGAAACAGCAGAAATTGGACCCCAAAAGTTGTTGTCCTATTTGTCCTGAGTACGCTGATACCCCATATGTTGGGGTAAACCCCTGTTTGGGCACACGGTAGAGCTCGGAAGGGAAGGAGCACTGTTTTACTTTTTCAATGCAGAATTGGCTGGAATTGAGATCGGACGCCATGTCGCGTTTGGAGAGCCCCTGATGTGCCTAAACAGTGGAAACCCCCAATTATAACTGAAACCCTATCCCTAGCCCTAACCCTAACCCTAGCCCTAACCCTAATCCCAACCCTAGCCCTAACCCTAGCCCTAATGGGAAAATGGAAATAAATACATTTTTTTACATTTTATTATTTTTGGGGGGTGATGAAGGGGGGTTTGATTTACTTTTATAGCGTTTTTTTGGCGGATTTTTATGATTGGCAGCCGTCACACACTAAAAGACGCTTTTTATTGCAAAAAATAGTTTTTGCATCACCACATTTTGAGAGCTATAATTTATCCATATTTTGGCCCACAGAGTCATATGAGGTCTTGTTTTTTGCGGGACGAGTTGACGTTTTTATTGGTAACATTTTCGGCAGATGACATTTTTTGATCGCTTTTTATTCCGATTTTTGGGAGGCGGAATGAACAAAAACCAGCAATTCCTGAATTTCTTTTAGGGGGGGGCGTTTATACCGTTCCACGTGTGGTAAAATGGATAAAGCAGTTTTATTCTTCAGGTCAGTACGATTACAGCGATACCTCATTTATGTAATTTTTTTTATGTTTTGGCGCTTTTACACAATAAAAACTATTTTATATAAAAAAATAATTGTTTTTGCATCGCATTATTCTGAGAGCTATAACTTTTTTATTTTTCTGCTGATGCTATATGGCGGCTTTTTTTTTTGCGGGACAAGATGACGTTTTCAGCGGTACCATGGTTATTTATATCCGTCATTTTGATCGCGTGTTATTCCACTTTTTGTTCGCCTGTATGATAATAAAGCAATGTTTTTTGCCTTGTTTTTTTTTTTTTTTTTTGCGGTGTTCACTGAAGGGGTTAACTAGTGGGGTAGTTTTATAGAGCGGGTCGTTACGGACGCGGCGATACCAAATATGTGTACAATTATTGTTGGTTTTTTTTTTTTTTTTACATAAATGGATTTATTGGGAAATGTTTTTTTTTTTTTATGTGGGGATTTTTTTTTTTTTTTGAACTTTCTAACATTGTCCCAGGGTGGGACATCTCTGTATTAGATCAGATCGTTGATCTGACACTGTGCATAGCACACTGTCAGATCAACGATCTGACAGGCAGTTTAGCTGGCTTTCCAGCGCCTGCTCTCAGCAGGCGCCGGCTAGCCAGGTTACTTCATGACCCGGAAGGAGTCCGGCGGCCATCTTGGATCCGGGGACTCCTTCCGGGTCACCGGAGCAACGCGATCTCATTGCGTTGCTCCGGTGGGAGAGCGCAGGGAGCCCCCGTCCCTGCGCGATCCCCCTCTATGCCGCTGTCACTACTGACAGCGGCATCAGAGGGGTTAAATGCCCGCGACCGGCGATAGCGCCGATCGTGGGCATTGCTGCGGGGTGTCAGCTGTCATATACAGCTGACACCCGCACCCGATCACCGCGGCGCTAAGCGCGAGACCGCGGTGATCGGTGCGCCGTACTAGTACTGCTGCTGGCACAAATGCAGTGCCGGCAGCGCAGTACTAGTACGGCGCATGGCACGAAGGGGTTAAGACCCTAATCCATTAAGAAAGTGATAGCAAGGAGGACAAAGAAAACCAGGATGTTATCATCTGATTCGGATGAATAGGTGAAATCAGAAGGTGAATGCGGATCTGATATTTCCTCTTATGGTGGTACAGGGGGTAGATGGTGCCTCACCGCAGAAGACCGAGACCGATTGGTGATAGCTGTAAAGGCTGCCATGGGCGTCATAGATTCTAAAACACCCAAATCGGTACAGGATATTATGTCCGGGGGGGTTAGAACAGAAGAAGAGGCAAACATTTCCAATAAATGAGAAGATTCAAGCTCTCGTTAATAGGGAATGGAAGACACTGGAAAAGAAAGGTTCGTTACTCTTCTCTTCAAAAATGAGATGCCCCTTTTGAGACAGCACCATTGAAAAAAGTCCCAAAGATAGTCGTAGCCGTGGTCAAATTGTCCATCTATCTTGCCCTTTGAAGACATGACTCCATTGACTCCTTTCAAAATGGAGTCAATAAAATCTGCTATAAAAGGTCTGTTCCCAGACTGTTACATGAGTGCTGGACCTGTAAGGATGCATACCACCATATTCCGATCCATGCAAGAGACCAGAAATTCTAAGGATGGCAGGTCAGGCATTTTCAGGTCAGGGCCTTGCACTTTTGGTCTGTCCATGGGCCCGAGATTTTTCATGAAAATTGTAGTGGAAATGACGGTTCATCTTTGGGAGCAGGATACTGTAGTACCGTGTATACTCGAATATAAGCCAAGATTTTCAGCCCATTTATTTAGGCTGAAAGTGCCTCTCTCGGCTTATACTCGAGTCATTGTCCTAGTGGGTCGGCGGGGGAGCAGCAGCTGTCACATCATACTCACCTGCTCCCAGCGCGGTCCTTGTTTTTCCAATGGTCTCCGAACATTGGCAGCGCTTCCTGTGTTCAGCGGTCACGTGGTACCACTCATTGAAGTAATGGGTATGGAACCGTTTCCACTCCCATATGGATGGAGCCGCATATTCATTACTTTAATGAGCGGTACCACGTAACCGCTGAACACAGGAACAAGCTGCCGGCACCAGCTACCATCGTATCGGAGAAGCAGGGACCGCGCTGGGAGGGTGAGTGTGACGGGGGAGGGTGAGCTATGCGATACGATATTCACCTGTCCCCGTTCCACCGCCGCGCTGCGTCCTCTGGCTGTGACGTTCAGGTCAAAGGGCGCAATGACATGTTTAGTGTGTGCACCGCCCTCTGCCTGAACAGTCACAGCCAGAGGACCCGGAAGACACACCATTGCGCGGCGGTGGAACGGGGACAGGCAAATATCGCAAGTGCTGGTGTCCCTTCCTGTTCAGGACAAGAGGCGAGTATGTCATTTTTTTTTTTTTAATCGCAGCAGCAGCATATGGGGCATAATATTCTATGGAGCATCTTATGGAGCCATAATCAACCTTTATGCAGCATTATATGGGGCATATTTTCTATGGAGCATCCTATGGGGCCATGATCAACTTTGTGCAGCATTATATGGGGCTTATTTTGTATGTAGGATCTTATGTGGCCCATCATGAACTGTATGGAGCATTATTTGGGGCTCCTGATTCAATAAGGATATTAAAAAACACTTAACCTACTGATGTCTCAATTAATTTTACTTTTATTGGTATCTATTTTTATTTTTGACATCTACCGGTAGCTGCTGCATTTCCCACCCTAGGCTTATACTCCAGTCATTAAGTTTTCCCAGTTTTTTGTGGCAAAATTAAGGAGGTCGGCTTATCCTCGAGTACACTTGTGATAACTACAGATGCAAGCCCAAGTGGCTGTGGAGCACATCTGAGAGACTGTGTAGTCCAGGGTGTTTGGTCAGAACACGAGAAGGGAAGTTCCGCCAATGTGAAAGAACTTCTGGCATGTTTGTATCCTGTCAGACAATCTAACAACGATGGCTTATATCAACCTCACGAAGAGGACTAGCAGAGCTGCAGCAAAAAAAATTAGTGATATTCTCAAAACTACTGCAATGTGCCCAATAAGTAACAAATAGCTGGAATTGGGTTCTCTCACCCGCTTTATTTTTTTTCCCCCCTTCTTGGACAACTTTTTAGGTTAGTCTGTAGTCCATGTGCATTAAGATCGTCCTCCTTTGTTCATTCCTGATTGTAATTCTCCCTTACACATCCATTTGTATAAAGCACAGAAAAATAGGAAAGTAAATGCAGATGAAATGCTTTAAAAGCGAACAACATTGCAGTGGAAAATGTTTTTTATAACCCATCCTGTGATATCGAACTGCTGATGCTTTAGAGCAGTTAAGTATCCCCTCCCCGCACATTTAGTTGGAGCAATGACGTTCCTCTTGGCCCGCCAACTGTGTACAATGCAAAGCGGAAAACTGGTCACATCTGACTGCTCTCCGTAAATTGCATTTACAATTTTGGTTGCTCATGTTCCCAGAGGTGTTTCCGTTACTTTTCCATTTTTTAGCAACAAAGGAAAGATTTATAAACCGCCATTCACGTCTTTGACTGTTTTTCCTTAGATATATGACAGTATATTGAGAAATTTTGTCAGGCAGAACCCCTTTAATAGATTGCATCTTTAATATACTCATAGTGTTGAGCATGAGGTGGTGGAAGGGACTCCTCAAATCTATCGGCCTCAGCCAATTTTCAATGGCACCATAATTGGAAGGGGAGGGGTGCATGATGGTTTTTATAAGGGATTTTCCGACTTATTAAAAAATTAGGCCAAATGATAATACCCCTTACTTGATAAACCTACAACAATCTGTGCAGCAGAAACAATAACCTCGACTGCCCCTGTAATGGCAGCAGCTAGTCATTAACGCCATTTGCGCATCCCTGAAGCTAGTGATTGGCTGCTGTCATCATGTAGACAGTCAGGGATATCACCGCCAGTTTTTGTTTAGCGATTACACACCAGACAGCGAAATAACAAAAATGACTTTGGTGAGCGCTGCCTATAGAAGAGATTCCAAGATGGTGAAGTAATAAATTCATTATTTGAACTACGCATTTCGGAGCCGATCCAGCCCTCTCGAGCTCGGTCTGGCGCCACCCTTCATCTTGTGATGCCATCCTCCTTCTTGCTTTGTGTGAAAGAAGCGACTCCATCATCCACAGCGGGCCGGCATCGCGCTCCTGCGCAGGTGGACTTGTCAGAGCAGAGTTAAGTACTGCAGTGCGCATGCGCCGTGGCTCTTTATATCAAACCTGAAAGGTGGTGGCCGTATCTCCTATCTGTCAAACCTGGTGCCGGGTTTTCTTTTAAGGAAATGGGACTTTTTCCTTGATCGTGTTTATAGTGTTGTGGCCGATTTTACCTGCATTGTTTAATTGATGTGTCTGCGAAATGTTAGCTGAAGGGTAAAGGTACCGTCACGCTCAGCAACTTTGCAACGAGAACGACAACACTCTGTGACGTTGCAGCGTCCTGGATAGCGATCTCGTTGTGTTTGACATGCAGCAGCGATCTGGATCCCACTGTGCCATCGCTGGTCGGAGCTAGAAGTCCAGAACTTTATTTGGTCGTCAGGTTGGCGTGTATCGTCATGTTTGACAGCAAAAGCAACGATGCCTGCAATGTTTTTACATGGAGCGAAAACGATAAGTGAGTCGCCGTTACGTCACTGGATCGCTCCTGCATCGTTCTGGAGTTGCTGTGTTTGATGTCTCTACAGCGACCTAAACAGCGACGCTGCAGCGATCTAGTTTAGGTCGGATCGTTGTCTATATCGCTGCAGCGTCGCTTAGTGTAACGGTACCTTAACTCTTAAAAATTCATATTAGTGTTCAAGCGTTAGATTATGTGAACTATTTCTCCTGCAGTCGTGGATGTAAGTTCCTTGCAGCCCTGTATTAGCATGGCACAGCAGAGATTTAGCGCCCACACAATGAAAGGACCCCACAGATAGTAATGGGAAAATGGACCTGAAGGATGATCTGTTGGGGGGGGGGGTTGATCAATTTGATCCTACTGCAATGTGATTCTTCAGGTTCATGCTCCTATGAAAAATAATATTATTTAATATCCTTTATTATTAGCCAATACTTTGTCAGAACACTTCTTATATTCTCGTGAGACTGATTAAAGTAGCCAATGAAACTATATTTGATTTTATTTATTTATTTTTTTAATTTCTGGTTCAGGGTATGTTCACACGTTCCTGATTTCCATCCTTTTTTTCTGCACTAAAAACCGCAGCTCTTGGCAGAAAACGCAGGTGCGTTTTTTGGTGCGTTTTTTGGTGCGTTTTTTAGTGCAGTTTTCTATGCAGAGTCTCTGTGTGTTTTCTAGGAAGTTTAGGGTTAATGGCTGAAAATATAACCCTACCCCTAACCCTAACCCTACCCCTAACCCTAACCCTATTCTAACCTTAGTGGAGAAAAAAAAAAATTTTCTTTATTTTTTTATTGTCCCTACCTATGGGGGTGACAAAAGGGGGGGGGGGTCATTTGCTATTTTTTTTATTTTGATCACTGAGAGATTATATCTCAGTGATCAAAATGCACTTTGGAACGAATCTGCCGGCCGGCAGATTCGGCGGGCGCACTGCGCATGCGCCCGCCATTTTGCAAGATGGCGGCGCCCAGGGAGAAGACGGACGGACGGACACCGGGAGGCCGGGTAAGTATAGGGGGAGAGATGGGGGCACGGGGGGGGCGTCGGAGCACGGGGGGTGGGATTGGAGCACGGGGGGGTGGGATTGGGGCACAGGGGGACAGCCACACTCCGCCCACGCACTTCCTGCTGCAGCGGTTCTGCACCACAAACCGCAGTAAAACCCGCAGATATTTTTTTCATCTGCGGGTTTCACTGCGGGTTTGACCTCACAATGGAGGTCTATGGGTGCAGAACCGCTGCAGTTTCGCAAAAAGAAGTGACATGGTACTTCTTTTTTACCGCAGCAATTCAGTGCGTTTTTTTTTTAGAATTTCAGGATCATGTGCACAGTGGTTCCTGTTTTCCATAGGGTACAGTGTACTGTACCCTGCATGGAAAACAGCTGCGGAACCGCAGCGGCAAAACCGCTGCGGTTCCGCAGTAAAAAACGCACTGTGTGAACATGGCCTCATTGTTTATTTTGTTGACCTCTTCTGCATTAAGACAAATCTGTGATTTCATGTGTTTTATAGACACCATTTAGGATTTCTGTTGGGTATTTTTTCTCAAATTTTTTTTGGAATACTCGTCTTTAATATTATTTTTATTATTATTATTATTATTATACATTTTTATAGCGGCATTTATTCCATGGCGCTTTACATTTGAATACGGGGCAAATCTAAACCAATACATTAAACATGAGCAAAAAACAAGGCACACAGGTACATAAAGAGTGAGGACCCTGCCCGCGAGGGCTCACAATCTGCAGGGGATGGGTGAGGATACACTAGGAGAGGGTAGAGCTGGTCGTGCGGCGGTAATAAAATCTACATCACAAGTACAATTTTTTTTCCTGATGCGCCAGTACAGTTCGTATGGGATATTTCTAATCCATTTGGGATAAGGTCCACTGGAAAACTCTAAATTCTTAAAATGTGTTGAAGTCAGAATGTTACCTTGTTCCCCCTCCTGAGATTACCATATCTAAAAACTCAATTTTTGTGGAAAAGAACTCCAACCCCCATAAATGGTTATTTAATTGTTCGACAAACCATTCTGCCCCATTAGGTGTTCCTGTCCATATGAAGAAAAGATTGTCTATAAATCTTATGTAACATTGGATGTGGCCCACCGGTAGGGGGAACTGGGCTATATGTAGGGACTCGAAAAGCCCCATGAACAGATTTGCCTAACTTGGGGCGAAACGAGTACCCATAGCCAACCCCCTCAGCTGCCGATGGGACACATCCTCAAAAGAGAACACATTGTGTTCCAGGACAAACTCAATACTACGTATCAAAAACACTGCCTGATTGTCGGGCATTGATCATATTATACAGCCTCTACACCCAAATCATGTTTAATGGGTGAATTTAGTGACCTGACGTTCATCCAAAGTGAAAAATGAAAATGGTGGAATCAATTGATTTAGTTCCAAAATTAGTTGTTATGGATCATGTATGTACGAGGGCAACATACGGTTGTAGAAAATAATCAATATAATGGAAGAAATTAGCTGTTATTGAATTGATGCCTGAAATTATAGGGTGATCTAGTGGGTGTATGCTTTGTCAGAAGATTTCAGAGCCTCTCGTTCTCCTACGCTAAGATTATCACATCTCCTCCTTTCTTGTGTAGAAGAGGAACAATACTATTTCTGTCCATTATATGTCTTGCATCTTGGAGTTTTCTCCTCTGAAGGCTCGGTCTATAATCTGCAGTTGTCTCTGAGCTAGTGGATAAAGACTAGGTACTTGTCTCACATACTGTGCATACAAACATGAGGGATTCCTCCTCTCCTGTCTCTATATAACATATTCAGAAGCAGCAGCATGGAGGACAATATACAGCAGAACTAAGCAGTGTAGCTATGACTCCTTCTGTGCTGAGACCCAGCAGCACTGTCTCTCTCAGCCCATCCTTTCCTCTCCATAGATTTCATTGGGAAGCTGTAATGTGATCTCTCAGTGAGCCAGCAGTGCATATTGTCTTGCCAAGGCCTAATTTAAGCAGTGTTATTGAGGGAATGATGTGTTCAGAAGGCAGGCGACGTGAATCATAAGTGTACAAAGGAGCATAATTCACTTCTAAGATACATTACAAAGTTTCTTATGGTCGCCTTTACCATTGCTTTACACAAAGTTTGTTGAAATTACAGTGGCCATTTAAAAGATGAGCGATCTTCTTGTCTCCTCTGATCAACATGGAGAGTTTGTCCAAGCATAATCCTCATCATTTATAAGGTCACCGCTTGAAATCGGTGAATGGAAATATCGTTTGCACCTTTTATGTGAATGGCTAAAATGATTTCACCCTCGCGTCCCTGCACATCAGTGACAGCGATGATTCTGGGTGTTATGATGACACCTTGTATGAGGCGGCTTGGGTGCAAGGGTAAGGTAAGGCCCTGCTGACCGGCCTGCATATTTTGTACAGGAAGAGCCTGGATTATTAGAAACGTGGCCACAGGCCTTTCTGCAGTGATCTGCGTCAGTCCTGGGGAGACCTGTCTGGCTGGGACTTTACCAGGTGCTTATCTGTATGGCATAAATCACACAACTCCTAGGGAATAACCCGTCACCTACCAGCTCATAGTTACTTTTATCTTTATAGGAACCAGTTCTATAAACGTTTGTTTTATTTGGCCTAATCTTCCTATTCATGGCGAGCTGCGATGCTCTGCGGGTCCCGTGATAGACAGCATTAATGGGGTTGTCCAGATTTGGGATGCAAGTCTTTAGTCACTCTGTGACTGCAGATCTCCGAACCCTCACATTGAGCACACCGCACGCTGTCGGGATCCTCCGGTGTCTGTGTGAGAACAGGCGGTCACGTCTCTACTAGACTTGCCTCCCTCACTTGTATGGAGCAATGCTGCACACGTCAAGTCGGAATGTGACCTGAAGTATGCAAATCGCACACTCGCGGTCATATGACTGCCCACGTTCATCACCGATGCCGGAGAATCCTGACGGTGTGTGGTGCGCGCACTGTGAGGATTCAGAAATCTGTAGGCACATATAGTGGGGCAGCAGTTGCAGCATGAATCCTGGTTAGTACATCTACTTTCTCCTTATTTCTATGGTCTGCACCCTAACCAAGATTACGGTTGTAAATTCTCCTTTTTTTCTATGTATATCATACATCTTCTATTCATTTTCTGTCGCATGTGCTGGCCTGCTCCCCCTGTTTTTAATTATATACTATTGTCTTTTATCGTGTTTTTTTTTCTTTGCTTATATGTTTTTATTTCTGTCTTGATTGGTGTCTCTAATAAAACTTTGTTACATTGATATATACTATTTTTGTTAATTGAATTTTTAGTGTTTACGTAGTTTCTCCCATCGCAGACAGTATAAGGGATTACTGGCGTTTCTTTTTTCTCTTCTCTGTTGTAAACCGTGGCGATCCCTGGAGACGTCGACGTGTGAGTTATTCCTACAGATCAATAGGCAGTCTGCCGCCGTCTCGTCCGCTCCAGTAATGTCCTTTAGTGCGTACTAACGGGAATCCTGTCTTTACGGCATTCCGCTTCCCTTGAGAAGCCGGCGCTTTCTCACGTGACGTCATCCTATCAGTTCTTCGTTGTTGGTGTGTGCGCGACGAGACTTGATAGTAACTCGGTCATTCTAGGGGTCTCACGTGTCCCCCATCATTTCCAATAATAATATTAAGTCCTATTGCTGACAATTCAGTCGGGAAGAAAAATTGCAAAGTGTCTATTGGATATGGATGGTATGTAGGAAATATTTGCAAATATTCATGGTTATTTCTAAATTTTCCCTATAAGACTTAATATTAATTAAGATTATTATTATTTTTATAGCGCCAACATATTCTGCAGCGCTTTACAGTTTAACCATTCAGACAGTAATTTTCCCAGTTTCATTTTTTTTCTGTCGAAAATTTAGAAATCTTCACAAATTTTCACATTGGCCACTTGGGCTTTGTTTTAGACTCCGACTTCCTGTCCTTTTTAGGAAGCGTTTCCAGCAGGTTCCTTATCATCAGAGACAGAATTTCAATGGCAGGTAAAGCATGATAAAGACCTATAACAGGTCGAAAAGCTGCTAAGATGTATCAGATACCCAGCACACACAGACGAGAGATTCCTTTTCCCTCTGTCTCTATGTAACACATTTTACATAGGTTGAAAAAAGACAAAGGTCCAAATATTTAACCATTCTCCAGTAGTTATGCATACTCTATTCAGATGCAGCAGCATGGAGAACATTTTACTGCAGTACTGAGCAGTGTAGCTATGATTCCAGCTTTAGGGGTGATGAAAATGTGCGTGAAGTTTCAGCACGATCTGCTTGCTCACCCCCTCGTCATAGAATTTAACAGGAAAGCTATAATCTAACTCCTCACTTGACCAATCTCACTTTACAGATTGTACCTGTTTTTCAGCGTAAATAATGACTTAAGGATTCAGAAGTGTAGAAAGAAGCATGTTACTGCGATAAGATATATTATAAAGCTTCATATATTCCGCTCTCGTAATGTTGATTTATGCAAAGTTTTTCGAAAGTACAATAACTGTTTTATATCACAACTGACGTTATTTGATACAATGTTTAAGGGTGAAGCGAGCGGCTCTGTGCCAGAGATCAGGTCTGTCCCATTCTAACTTGTATTTTATGTCTTTATTTTTATTTCCAGGAAGAAAGAACCTTCTACGAACAAGAAAGATCGAGTGACTCATTGCCTGACGATATGCGAGAACATAGTTGCTCAGTCTCTGAGGTATTATTACAGCGTTTATACTGCACATGATGCCGCATACTGCGGATACCTGCCAGCTTCATCTCACATGTCACATGTAAAGGGTTAGGCTAAAAAAAAGATAAAAATTACTCTCCAATTAATCTCAGGAGATGATTGGCATGAATGGCGTTGTGTCCCAGGACAAGTGCACAATATCTCTTAATGGCGTCGTTGGTGCCACTCGTTTTTATGTCGGATGGAGAATCCCTTTAAGCCATGGTAGTCCAGCCTTCCATCAGAGGTATACATCTGACGTATATATGGCACTGCAAAGGAATACATCTGTCCACCTTTATCGTTCCTTACATATACAATGGGAAAGAAAATGTTATCCACCAAGATCTCCCTGGCGTAAGCCAAAGGACATAGATTTGGTGAATAAAGCCATATGGATGTCTTAAACTCCCCATACACAATTGATAGCCGACCGCTACCCCTCCACCAATTCCCCAAACACAAGATCACTTGGCTCTGCTGAGTGCTCCAATTTTCCTTTTGAGAGGGCTGCTGCCAGACCCTTTTTGGCAGCTGCTTTTCATGGGAGAGCATCAAAAAGAATCGTCTGTCAGATATTGGACTCGCCTGTTGGGGAAGACCAGACACTTTAGACTTTTGGCACATTCTATCATTGGAAGACATAATGTAGCACAATTTAGCAAAGTGTTTTGGCCAGAAAATTAGAGGAAGACACATTAAAAAGTCACAAAAATTCTGCTCCTTTTGGTGTTTTTAATGGCAGTTTCACAATGGTCGGGACTGAGGAGCATCCCTTAAATTCATTGAAAGTGGTGAAATAAATTATGCTGGAAATGTTTCTCCAAACACCGACTTCAGCAGCATTTTTGGCGAAGCACACAGAAATATGTTCTGAATTCATTAAAGAAGCGCTCTCATCGAAGTTTTTGTCCTCCAAATATATTGCAATCATCATATTATACGGCGCTGTGTACTTACAAAAAATTACTCATTTTGCCTTTCTGCCCGGCTACTTCTCTTTTTTGCATGTAGAAACAGGAAGTCTTTTGTCCCTGTAAAAATTATTCCCCTCTTCAACTCCTGACCCAGCTGATTTGCTCCTCCGCCCTAACGGACTTTTGCAGTGATGATTCACGAGTCATGCATGGAAAATTGACCTCCTGTTTCTACATTGAGCTTAGAAGGATTCAGCTAGTCAATTTTCAATCACATGATGCCATTGACCTAATGGAAAAGCGAATAATTAGTTGGGTAGAAAGGCAAAAAGAGCAATTGTAAGTACAAAGTGCTGTATAATATGATGGCTGCAATATATTAAGAGGAGAAACCTTTTGATGGGAGGAGGAGGAGGGCTTCTTGAAGTGGTGTGCGCCTGTTAATGAATTAGCATTTTTGTCTTGCATTCCCCACATTAAGAATGGTGGGCGAAACCCTGGTCTTAATGAATCGGGGCCTTTATTTCTTTCTTAGACTACGGTGTCATTTTTAATGCACAGGAAAATGTTTGTTTTCTAGTGTCAAACAGCCAAAAGCACATTGGTCATGTGTATCATATGTACATGGAAGGACGATGGGGTAACGGGGACGTTTTACTCCAAAAACTCCAGTTATTACCGATCACCTACGGTTTATGCAGGGAAAAGACTAATAATGTATCTGCGGAAAATAACTCCCAGATCTGAAATATTATTAAAGACCCTCATGTCATGGAGATAACATTGTAGGGGGCTTTAGAATATGAAGCACCGAACACGACGTCATGGCTAAAATTACACGTGTATCCCCTGTCCCCCGGCTTATGTTCCCGTCTGCTGGGAAGAAGACTCCGCTGCGCCCAAAGCATTTCGTGCAGCTTATTTGTCAGAACCGCTCTATACTGATTGTAATAAATAATATATCAGCACCAGCGAGATAAGGAGTGACTCAGTAGAATCAAAGATTCCTTGTTTTTTTATATTTTAAATGGAAATTCCTTTATTATTAGGATTAATAATAATAATAATAATAATAATAATATCAGTGGTAGTGCGAATGTACAAGATATGGACAAATAGTTTTTCCGAAGCATGTTCTTTTTTTCTTAAGAGTTTTTACAATTTTTAAGATTGAAGTTAGGTTATAAGTTGAATTATACAGACTTATGCCTAACATGTTAATCCAGAAGAAGGCAAAAACCCATGAGGCAGATGCTAATTACCAATTTTAGGGGAAAACCTCCCCGACTCCACATTCGGCAATCAAACTAGTTACCTGGATCTACGTCCCATCACAGAATCTGGTACCAAAACCTTGCAATGTTATATTTATCAAGAAAGGTATCCAGGTGCTCCATGAACTTCTTTTTTTTTGTTGTTGTTTTTTTTAGTGAATCAACCATTATATCATGTAGCGGAGAGTTCCTTATTATTTCAGTAAAAACTCTATAGTCTCACTAATGTTACAGTACATAATCTCACTGCTGTTAGTGTAGAAGCCATAATTTTACTGCTGTTACAGTATAAAATCCATAATCTCACTTCTATTAGTGTATAATCCATAATCTCACTGCTGTTACAGTATAAAATCCATAATCTCACTGTTACAGTATAAAATCCATAATCTCACTTCTATTAGTGTATAATCCATAATCTCACTGCTGTTAGTGTAGAATCCATAATCTCACTGTTACAGTATAAAATCCATAATCTCACTGCTGTTACAGTATAGAATCCATAATCTCACTGCTGTTACAGTCTAGAATCCATAATTTTACTGCTGTTACAGTATAGAATCCATAATCTCACTTCTATTAGTGTATAATCCATAATCTCACTGCTGTTAGTGTAGAATCCATAATCTCACTGTTACAGTATAAAATCCATAATCTCACTTCTATTAGTGTATAATCCATAATCTCACTGCTGTTAGTGTAGAATCCATAATCTAACTGTTACAGTATAGAATCCATAATCTCACTGCTGTTACAGTATAGAATCCATAATCTCACTGCTGTTACAGTCTAGAATCCATAATTTTACTGCTGTTACAGTATAGAATCCATAATCTCACTTCTATTAGTGTATAATCCATAATCTCACTGCTGTTAGTGTAGAATCCATAATCTCACTGTTACAGTATAGAATCCATAATCTCACTGCTGTTACAGTATAGAATCCATAATCTCACTGCTGTAACAGTATAGAATCCATAATCTCACTGCTGTTAGTGTAGAATCCATAATCTCACTGTTACAGTATAAAATCCATAATCTCACTTCTATTAGTGTATAATCCATAATCTCACTGCTGTTAGTGTAGAATCCATAATCTCACTGTTACAGTATAGAATCCATAATCTCACTGCTGTTACAGTATAGAATCCATAATCTCACTGCTGTTACAGTCTAGAATCCATAATTTTACTGCTGTTACAGTATAGAATCCATAATCTCACTTCTATTAGTGTATAATCCATAATCTCACTGCTGTTAGTGTAGAATCCATAATCTCACTGTTACAGTATAGAATCCATAATCTCACTGCTGTTACAGTATAGAATCCATAATCTCACTGCTGTAACAGTATAGAATCCATAATCTCACTGCTGTTTGTGTATAATCCATAATCTCACTGCTGTTGTTACAGTATATAATCCATAATCTCACTGCTGTTAGTGTAGAATCCATAATTTCACTGCTGTTACAGTATATAATCCATAATCTCACTGCTGTTACAGCATAGAATCCATAATCTCACTGCTGTTAGTATAGAATCCATAATCTCACTGCTGTTACAGTATAGAATCCATAATCTCACTGCTGTTAGTATAGAATCCATAATCTCACCGCTGTTACAGTATAGAATCCATAATCTCACTGCTGTTACAGCATAGAATCCATAATCTCACTGTTAGTGTAGAATCCATAATCTCACTTCTATTAGTGTATAATCCATAATCTCACTGCCGTTACAGTATAGAATCCATAATCTCACTGCTGTTACAGTATATAATCCATAATCCCACTGCTGTTAGTATAGAATCCATAATCTCACTGCTGTTACAGTATAGAATCCATAATCTCACTGCTATTAGTGTATAATCCATAATCTCACTGCCGTTACAGTATAGAATCCATAATCTCACTGCTGTTACAGTATAGAATCCATAATCTCACTGCTGTCACAGTATAGAATCCATAATCTCACTGCTGTTACAGTATAGAATCCATAATCTCACTGCTATTAGTGTATAATCCATAATCTCACTGCCGTTACAGTATAGAATCCATAATCTCACTGCTGTTACAGTATAGAATCCATAATCTCACTGCTGTTACAGTATAGAATCCATAATCTCACTGCTGTCACAGTATAGAATCCATAATCTCACTGCTGTTACAGTATATAATCCATAATCCCACTGCTGTTAGTATAGAATCCATAATCTCACTGCTGTTACAGCATAGAATCCATAATCTCACTGCTGTTAGTATAGAATCCATAATCTCACTGCTGTTACAGTATATAATCCATAATCTCACTTCTATTAGTGTATAATCCATAATCTCACTGCTGTTACAGTATAGAATCCATAATCTCACTGCTGTTAGTATAGAATCCATAATCTCACTGCTGTTACAGTATAGAATCCATAATCTCACTGTTGTTACAGTGTAGAATCCATAATCTCATTGCTGTTACAGTATAGAATCCATAATCTCAATGTTACAGTATAGAATCCATAATCTCACTGCTATTAGTGTATAATCCATAATCTCACTGCCGTTACAGTATAGAATCCATAATCTCACTGCTGTCACAGTATAGAATCCATAATCTCACTGCTGTTAGGATAGAATCCATAATCTCACTGCTGTTAGTATAGAATCCATAATCTCACTGCTGTTAGTATAGAATCCATAATCTCACTGCTGTTACAGTATAGAATCCATAATCTCACTGTTAGTGTAGAATCCATAATCTCATTGCTGTTACAGTATAGAATCCATAATCTCACTGCTATTAGTGTATAATCCATAATCTCACTGCTGTTACAGTATAGAATCCATAATCTCACTGCTGTTACAGTATAGAATCCATAATCTCACTGCTGTTACAGTATAGAATCCATAATCTCACTGCTGTCACAGTATAGAATCCATAATCTCACTGCTGTTACAGTATATAATCCATAATCCCACTGCTGTTAGTATAGAATCCATAATCTCACTGCTGTTACAGCATAGAATCCATAATCTCACTGCTGTTAGTATAGAATCCATAATCTCACTGCTGTTACAGTATAGAATCCATAATCTCACTGCTGTTAGTATAGAATCCATAATCTCACTGCTGTTACAGTATAGAATCCATAATCTCACTTCTATTAGTGTATAATCCATAATCTCACTGCTGTTACAGTATATAATCCATAATCTCACTGCTGTTAGTATAGAATCCATAATCTCACTGCTGTTACAGCATAGAATCCATAATCTCACTGCTGTTAGTATAGAATCCATAATCTCACTGCTGTTACAGTATATAATCCATAATCTCACTTCTATTAGTGTATAATCCATAATCTCACTGCTGTTACAGTATAGAATCCATAATCTCACTGCTGTTAGTATAGAATCCATAATCTCACTGCTGTTACAGTATAGAATCCATAATCTCACTGTTGTTACAGTGTATAATCCATAATCTCACTGCTGTTACAGTATAGAATCCATAATCTCACTGCTGTTAGTGTAGAATCCATAATCTCACTGTTACAGTATAGAATCCATAATCTCACTGCTGTTACAGTATAGAATCCATAATCTCACTGCTGTAACAGTATAGAATCCATAATCTCACTGCTGTTTGTGTATAATCCATAATCTCACTGCTGTTGTTACAGTATATAATCCATAATCTCACTGCTGTTAGTGTAGAATCCATAATTTCACTGCTGTTACAGTATATAATCCATAATCTCACTGCTGTTACAGCATAGAATCCATAATCTCACTGCTGTTAGTATAGAATCCATAATCTCACTGCTGTTACAGTATAGAATCCATAATCTCACTGCTGTTACAGTATAGAATCCATAATCTCACTGCTGTTAGTATAGAATCCATAATCTCACCGCTGTTACAGTATAGAATCCATAATCTCACTGCTGTTACAGCATAGAATCCATAATCTCACTGTTAGTGTAGAATCCATAATCTCACTTCTATTAGTGTATAATCCATAATCTCACTGCCGTTACAGTATAGAATCCATAATCTCACTGCTGTTACAGTATATAATCCATAATCCCACTGCTGTTAGTATAGAATCCATAATCTCACTGCTGTTACAGTATAGAATCCATAATCTCACTGCTATTAGTGTATAATCCATAATCTCACTGCCGTTACAGTATAGAATCCATAATCTCACTGCTGTTACAGTATAGAATCCATAATCTCACTGCTGTTACAGTATAGAATCCATAATCTCACTGCTGTCACAGTATAGAATCCATAATCTCACTGCTGTTACAGTATAGAATCCATAATCTCACTGCTATTAGTGTATAATCCATAATCTCACTGCCGTTACAGTATAGAATCCATAATCTCACTGCTGTTACAGTATAGAATCCATAATCTCACTGCTGTTACAGTATAGAATCCATAATCTCACTGCTGTCACAGTATAGAATCCATAATCTCACTGCTGTTACAGTATATAATCCATAATCCCACTGCTGTTAGTATAGAATCCATAATCTCACTGCTGTTACAGCATAGAATCCATAATCTCACTGCTGTTAGTATAGAATCCATAATCTCACTGTTGTTACAGTGTATAATCCATAATCTCACTGCTGTTACAGTATAGAATCCATAATCTCACTGCTGTTAGTATAGAATCCATAATCTCACTGCTGTTACAGTATAGAATCCATAATCTCACTGTTGTTACAGTGTAGAATCCATAATCTCATTGCTGTTACAGTATAGAATCCATAATCTCAATGTTACAGTATAGAATCCATAATCTCACTGCTATTAGTGTATAATCCATAATCTCACTGCCGTTACAGTATAGAATCCATAATCTCACTGCTGTCACAGTATAGAATCCATAATCTCACTGCTGTTAGGATAGAATCCATAATCTCACTGCTGTTAGTATAGAATCCATAATCTCACTGCTGTTAGTATAGAATCCATAATCTCACTGCTGTTACAGTATAGAATCCATAATCTCACTTCTATTAGTGTATAATCCATAATCTCACTGCTGTTACAGTATAGAATCCATAATCTCACTGCTGTTAGTATAGAATCCATAATCTCACTGCTGTTACAGCATAGAATCCATAATCTCACTGCTGTTAGTATAGAATCCATAATCTCACTGCTGTTACAGTATATAATCCATAATCTCACTTCTATTAGTGTATAATCCATAATCTCACTGCTGTTACAGTATAGAATCCATAATCTCACTGCTGTTAGTATAGAATCCATAATCTCACTGCTGTTACAGTATAGAATCCATAATCTCACTGTTGTTACAGTGTAGAATCCATAATCTCATTGCTGTTACAGTATAGAATCCATAATCTCAATGTTACAGTATAGAATCCATAATCTCACTGCTATTAGTGTATAATCCATAATCTCACTGCCGTTACAGTATAGAATCCATAATCTCAATGTTACAGTATAGAATCCATAATCTCACTTCTATTAGTGTATAATCCATAATCTCACTGCTGTTACAGTATAGAATCCATAATCTCACTGCTATTAGTGTATAATCCATAATCTCACTGCCGTTACAGTATAGAATCCATAATCTCAATGTTACAGTATAGAATCCATAATCTCACTGCTATTAGTGTATAATCCATAATCTCACTGCCGTTACAGTATAGAATCCATAATCTCAATGTTACAGTATAGAATCCATAATCTCACTTCTATTAGTGTATAATCCATAATCTCACTGCTGTTACAGTATAGAATCCATAATCTCACTGCTATTAGTGTATAATCCATAATCTCACTGCCGTTACAGTATAGAATCCATAATCTCACTGCTGTTACAGTATAGAATCCATAATCTCACTGCTGTTACAGTATAGAATCCATAATCTCACTGCTGTTACAGTATAGAATCCATAATCTCACTGCTGTCACAGTATAGAATCCATAATCTCACTGCTGTTACAGTATATAATCCATAATCCCACTGCTGTTAGTATAGAATCCATAATCTCACTGCTGTTACAGCATAGAATCCATAATCTCACTGCTGTTAGTATAGAATCCATAATCTCACTGCTGTTACAGTATAGAATCCATAATCTCACTTCTATTAGTGTATAATCCATAATCTCACTGCTGTTACAGTATAGAATCCATAATCTCACTGCTGTTAGTATAGAATCCATAATCTCACTGCTGTTACAGTATAGAATCCATAATCTCACTGTTAGTGTAGAATCCATAATCTCATTGCTGTTACAGTATAGAATCCATAATCTCAATGTTACAGTATAGAATCCATAATCTCACTGCTATTAGTGTATAATCCATAATCTCACTGCCGTTACAGTATAGAATCCATAATCTCACTGCTGTCACAGTATAGAATCCATAATCTCACTGCTGTTAGGATAGAATCCATAATCTCACTGCTGTTAGTATAGAATCCATAATCTCACTGCTGTTAGTATAGAATCCATAATCTCACTGCTGTTACAGTATAGAATCCATAATCTCACTGTTAGTGTAGAATCCATAATCTCATTGCTGTTACAGTATAGAATCCATAATCTCACTGCTATTAGTGTATAATCCATAATCTCACTGCTGTTACAGTATAGAATCCATAATCTCACTGCTGTTACAGTATAGAATCCATAATCTCACTGCTGTTACAGTATAGAATCCATAATCTCACTGCTGTCACAGTATAGAATCCATAATCTCACTGCTGTTACAGTATATAATCCATAATCCCACTGCTGTTAGTATAGAATCCATAATCTCACTGCTGTTACAGCATAGAATCCATAATCTCACTGCTGTTAGTATAGAATCCATAATCTCACTGCTGTTACAGTATAGAATCCATAATCTCACTGCTGTTAGTATAGAATCCATAATCTCACTGCTGTTACAGTATAGAATCCATAATCTCACTTCTATTAGTGTATAATCCATAATCTCACTGCTGTTACAGTATAGAATCCATAATCTCACTGCTGTTAGTATAGAATCCATAATCTCACTGCTGTTCGTATAGAATCCATAATCTCACTGCTGTTACAGTATAGAATCCATAATCTCACTGCTGTTACAGTGTAGAATCCATAATCTCATTGCTGTTACAGTATAGAATCCATAATCTCAATGTTACAGTATAGAATCCATAATCTCACTGCTATTAGTGTATAATCCATAATCTCACTGCCGTTACAGTATAGAATCCATAATCTCACTGCTGTCACAGTATAGAATCCATAATCTCACTGCTGTTAGTATCGAATCCATAACCTCACTGCTGTTACAGCATAGAAGCCGTAATCTCACTGCTGTTAGTATAGAATCCATAATCTCACTGCTGTTACAGTATAGAATCCATAATCTCACTTCTATTAGTGTATAATCCATAATCTCACTGCTGTTACAGTATAGAATCCATAATCTCACTGCTGTTAGTATAGAATCCATAATCTCACTGCTGTTCGTATAGAATCCATAATCTCACTGCTGTTACAGTATAGAATCCATAATCTCACTGCTGTTACAGTATAGAATCCATAATCTCACTGCTATCACAGTATAGAATCCATAATCTCACTGCTGTTACAGTATATAATCCATAATCCCACTGCTGTTAGTATAGAATCCATAATCTCACTGCTGTTAGTATAGAATCCATAATCTCACTGTTGTTACAGTCTAGAATCCATAATCTAACTGCTGTTAGTATAGAATCCATAATCTCACTGCTGTTACAGTATATAATCCATAATCTCATTGATGTTTGTGTATAATCTAGGCAAACCAGCTAAGAGAACAACTAATATATATAACTAAAATATAACTTTTATTAGAGCCATACTAAAATATCCAATGGATAATGACATCACTTGTGAACAGTGCAAAAAAAGTGCTCAAATAACCAGTGCTCTATTAAAAAATGGTTTTGTCTCACCACATGATCTTCTTTCCGGGAGTATCCACTATAATGTCTCATGGGGGAGGGGGGAAGAAAACAATGTCTCTATACTACCCCAGTCGTGCCCCTGTGTGGCTCCCGCCCTGACAAGGGCAGTTCCCAAGTCAGTCTGTTATGTTGTACCCACCACGATAAGGTAAACCTCCCTACGCGTTTCCTCTCCCATATGGGAGAATCCTCAGGGGAACTAATTATAATATATGTGTGGGGAATTGTTTCTTTTGGAGATAAGGGAGTCCCTGCGTCGGCAGGTAACACCCGTGTCAAATGCTCGCAGTGACGGCACAGACTTCTGGTAGGGTGAGACAAAGGACTGAATCCTCCCACCTAAATACCCCATCAGGGAACCCCAGCGTCCTACCTCAGTTCCGCTCCTACACGTGCTTCCAACAGGTAGAAGTTCTTAGTTGCAGTGATTGCCAAATAATCCGCCAATCACACTCTGCGTGTGTGTCCCATTCCTCTGCCGGCCTATGGCTGCCTTTCACACATTGCCCGCTCACTATGGGCAATTGCGCATGCGTGCGTCGCGCTCCGCCCCCGTATCTCCGGCTGAAGCATAAGTGCAACCCATATATGTTACCCCCCTTCCTTCCAGTAGCCCGGGGAGGCGCATTCCTGTAAAACGTGCATTCGCCAAGAGTATACCCGCCATGCATCCTCATTCTTAATATATCGCCAGACATACCGTCCTACCTGCCCCGCTCTTACACATCTCTCTAATCAAGCAGGCGCCGTTCAGGTTCACCGATGTCATGGTAACCGCTCCAAGTATACGGAACCATGCCGCTCATACAGAGTTTCCTTGGGGCCGGATACGGCGTAACGCGGTAACCTGGCAACACACCAGCGTCATGCTGTGACTTCACACGCCATGCACGGGTATGAGTCACATAAGTTGGATCTACCAGCGCCGGTATGACTATTGCCAGTATCGCGCTGGGGTATCTGTTGTGGCACGCAGTATTGGTCTAACATCTAACATTAACCAGCGTGACTGGATAAGTACCCATATCTATATATACACCACGGTGGGACGATACCATGATACTAATAGGGGCCATCGCTGGTATTCACCAGCCCGACATACCTACAGGGAAGATAAATGTTCCACCATCCCTATACTCCACTCTATATGCAAGACCAATAATATGACCTAAGCATAAGATATACCATGTACATTTCGGCACCTGTTATACAACCAATAATGATGTTCTATTACCAACTAAGGCACTTCATTTGAGACCTGAAAAGTGTAAGTTTGATAATACGAGGATAGGAAAAACTAATGATCTCACAGTAATGTCATAATAAATGTAAGTATATGACTTGCTGGAGTACCCAATAAGATAGATAAATGAGATATCCACCCCGTATGTCATTATCCATATATATAAAATATCCTAAACTCTCTGTTTCAAACCATATAAAGTACAGGTCGGAGAGAAATTTATATAACACGTACACAGCAAGGGCTGCCATACGTATATGGTCATAATAGACCCAGTATATCCTGTTTTTATTGACTGGAAAGCATGTCCCACGACCAGAACCTACTCTAACTGTATGCATTCACAATACGTAAAAAAGACCCTTATACCAAAAAATATGAAGATAACCAAAAAGCACTCTTCATCCTTGAGCTCCACTCCAAGGACCAAATAGTCTATACTTCTATTTATAGAAAGCACCTGTAACTCAACTGCTCATTTAAACCATGGGGATGGCAGGTATCCAAGCGAAATATCCATCTCGCTTCTTTCTGAAGCAGGATCCTGTCAAAATCTCCCCCTCTTCTGGGTGGTTTGACCTTCTCAATCCCCATGAATTGTATACTTTTAATGTCACCATTATGTGACCCATTTACATGTCTAGCAACAGCCGTGTCCCTTCCATTTCGGATGTCACCCAGATGTTCTCCTATTCTCCTTCTGAACGCTCTAATAGTTTTTCCAACGTAAGACATGCCACATCTACAAGAAATGCGATAAACGATGCCCCTAGTTCTACAATTAATGAAGTCTCTGATTTCAAAGGACCTATCAGGTCCATCAAATTTTTTGCCAACCAATATATGTTCACAAGCCACACAGTTCCCGCAACGATAGCTTCCCTGAGTTCTGACTGGTAACCACATTTTTTCTGCTGGGGGTGCGACAAAATGACTGTGCACCAAACGATTACCTATTGTTCTACTTTTTCTGTAGGTTATCTGTGGTCTCTCACCTACAAAGTCCCTTATGTCGTCATCCATCTGCAGGATACCCCAATATTTTTGGATGGTTTCTCTCACCATTTGGGCCCCATTGTCATAAGTGCATATCAGCCGTGCCCTCCCATCCAAATTTGCTTCCTTTTTCCTGGGTACCATAAGTTCTCTCCTCTCTTTCTGATTGGCATTTTTAAAAGCTTCCCTCAGTATTTTATCCGGGTACCCTTTGGTTAAAAACCTCTGGCGGAGATCATCCGCCTTCACTTTAAAGTCCTTTGTACTTGAGCAGTTTCTTTTAAGCCTCAAATACTGGCCTTTGGGTATTCCCTTTTTCAGAGAGTAGGGATGATGGCTTTCCCACCTCAACAGGGAATTCGTTGAGGTGGGTTTATGGAAAATGGTGGTCTCCAAAGTGTCCCCCCCTTCCGATTTGGTAATCAAAACATCCAGAAATGCTAGCTTCTTTAGGTCAATTTCATATGTCAGTCTCAGATCCATCTCATTATGATTTAACACATTGACGAACTCCTGGAACTCTGCTACCGTACCTCTCCATAGAATAAAAACATCATCAATAAATCTGACCCAAAGGTCAATATGATTGGTCAGATATGTGTACTCCTCAGAAAAAACGATGGTGTCGTCCCACCAGCCCAGGAACAAATTAGCGTAACTTGGCGCACATGGATTACCCATGGCGGTGCCCCTGAGCTGGTGGAGGACTTTACCATCAAAACTGAAAAAATTATTCTGCAAAACAAATTGAAGGAGAGAGATGACCAATTCATTATGGGGGATATATTGACATCCTCTGGTAGCTAAAAAATGCTTAACTCCCATAATTCCAAACTTGTGTGGAATCGACGAATACAATGCTTCGACATCCACACTAGCCAAATATACTTCTGGCTCAATACTGATACTGTCCAACTTATTCAACAAATCAGTCGTGTCTCTAATATATGAGGGTGAGGAACTCACAAAAGGTCTGAGTATCTCATCTAGATATACACCCACATGATGACTCGTACTCCCAATGCCCGAAACAATAGGTCTACCCTTAAGGGGACATATCCCCTTATGTAGTTTAGGGAGGGCATAAAAGGTCGCCATTACTGGATGTATAGGCAGTAAGTAGGAGTATTCTTCTTCACTGATCAGCTTATTCTCTCTAGCTCCATCCAAGATACCTTTAAGTTCTTTCTTTGTGGCCTCAACTGGATTATTGGACACTCTCCTATAGGTTGTTTGGTCATCCAAGAGGGCGAGGCACATGTCTCTGTACCCATCCACAGTCATAACAACTACGTTTCCCCCTTTGTCAGAGGGTTTGACAATTATGGATGTATCTTCCTCAAGTCTCCGAAGTGCCTCCACCTGTATTTTTGTTAGATTATGTCTCACATGTGCTGCTTCCCTCTGTCTGATCTCCTCAGTAGTTAGATTCAAGAACACATCAATGGCCGAAACATCACTGCCTGCTGGCGGCATCTTAGTGCTCTTTTCTTTCAAAGTTGAAAAGGGGCCCTGTCCACTAAAAGATGGTGGAATCTGATCTAAGTTGGCCAACAGTTGGACCTCTTGAAGAATATCCACTGGAATGTTTAAATTAGCACACATCCTTTTTTCCTGTTGTTTAAAAAATTTATGCCACCTTAACTTTCTGACAAACAAATTGATATCTTTAACACAATCAAAGATAGAAAAGTCCGTTGTTGGAATAAACGATAATCCTTTACTAAGTACCGTCATTTCAGATTCACTTATAACTCTGTCTGATAGATTGACTACCTGTAATTCTAGTCCCTGTGAGGGGGATTCCTGCTCCTGAGGGCGTACGTGCTGTCTAAAAAACCCTGTCTTGTGGATGGATGATAGCTCCCCCCTCTTGAGTAACCTCTATTCCTTCCTCTTTGTCGACCCCGTGTAGTTCTTTGCCTGATTTCGGTGTCAGAGAGGTCTGTTTCGGTTGAGGAGAGGTCCGTCTCTCTTTCACCTCTCTCCAAAGACCTGATAGATCTTATTATCCTTAAAATCCTGGAGATCTCTTAAATATTGTTTATGTTTCCTCTCCTTTAGTTTATACTGAAACTTCTCAATAGAGTTTTGCAGCTGGGTTTCTTTGACACCGAAGTCACTTTCTTCCTTAAATTTTTTTACAATCTCAATCTGTTCCTTCAGTTTTGTATCCAATTTCTCAAAATTATTTTTTTCCTCATTGACCAGTAAATTCATGAACCTAAGAGAGCTATTTGTGGCCTCCCTCTCCCAACAACTCATGACCTCTTGGATGACCAAACAACCTATAGGAGAGTGTCCAATAATCCAGTTGAGGCCACAAAGAAAGAACTTAAAGGTATCTTGGATGGAGCTAGAGAGAATAAGCTGATCAGTGAAGAAGAATACTCCTACTTACTGCCTATACATCCAGTAATGGCGACCTTTTATGCCCTCCCTAAACTACATAAGGGGATATGTCCCCTTAAGGGTAGACCTATTGTTTCGGGCATTGGGAGTACGAGTCATCATGTGGGTGTATATCTAGATGAGATACTCAGACCTTTTGTGAGTTCCTCACCCTCATATATTAGAGACACGACTGATTTGTTGAATAAGTTGGACAGTATCAGTATTGAGCCAGAAGTATATTTGGCTAGTGTGGATGTCGAAGCATTGTATTCGTCGATTCCACACAAGTTTGGAATTATGGGAGTTAAGCATTTTTTAGCTACCAGAGGATGTCAATATATCCCCCATAATAAATTGGTCATCTCTCTCCTTCAATTTGTTTTGCAGAATAATTTTTTCAGTTTTGATGGTAAAGTCCTCCACCAGCTCAGGGGCACCGCCATGGGTAATCCATGTGCGCCAAGTTACGCTAATTTGTTCCTGGGCTGGTGGGACGACACCATCGTTTTTTCTGAGGAGTACACATATCTGACCAATCATATTGACCTTTGGGTCAGATTTATTGATGATGTTTTTATTCTATGGAGAGGTACGGTAGCAGAGTTCCAGGAGTTCGTCAATGTGTTAAATCATAATGAGATGGATCTGAGACTGACATATGAAATTGACCTAAAGAAGCTAGCATTTCTGGATGTTTTGATTACCAAATCGGAAGGGGGGGACACTTTGGAGACCACCATTTTCCGTAAACCCACCTCAACGAATTCCCTGTTGAGGTGGGAAAGCCATCATCCCTACTCTCTGAAAAAGGGAATACCCAAAGGCCAGTATTTGAGGCTTAAAAGAAACTGCTCAAGTACAAAGGACTTTAAAGTGAAGGCGGATGATCTCCGCCAGAGGTTTTTAACCAAAGGGTACCCGGATAAAATACTGAGGGAAGCTTTTAAAAATGCCAATCAGAAAGAGAGGAGAGAACTTATGGTACCCAGGAAAAAGGAAGCAAATTTGGATGGGAGGGCACGGCTGATATGCACTTATGACAATGGGGCCCAAATGGTGAGAGAAACCATCCAAAAATATTGGGGTATCCTGCAGATGGATGACGACATAAGGGACTTTGTAGGTGAGAGACCACAGATAACCTACAGAAAAAGTAGAACAATAGGTAATCGTTTGGTGCACAGTCATTTTGTCGCACCCCCAGCAGAAAAAATGTGGTTACCAGTCAGAACTCAGGGAAGCTATCGTTGCGGGAACTGTGTGGCTTGTGAACATATATTGGTTGGCAAAAAATTTGATGGACCTGATAGGTCCTTTGAAATCAGAGACTTCATTAATTGTAGAACTAGGGGCATCGTTTATCGCATTTCTTGTAGATGTGGCATGTCTTACGTTGGAAAAACTATTAGAGCGTTCAGAAGGAGAATAGGAGAACATCTGGGTGACATCCGAAATGGAAGGGACACGGCTGTTGCTAGACATGTAAATGGGTCACATAATGGTGACATTAAAAGTATACAATTCATGGGGATTGAGAAGGTCAAACCACCCAGAAGAGGGGGAGATTTTGACAGGATCCTGCTTCAGAAAGAAGCGAGATGGATATTTCGCTTGGATACCTGCCATCCCCATGGTTTAAATGAGCAGTTGAGTTACAGGTGCTTTCTATAAATAGAAGTATAGACTATTTGGTCCTTGGAGTGGAGCTCAAGGATGAAGAGTGCTTTTTGGTTATCTTCATATTTTTTGGTATAAGGGTCTTTTTTACGTATTGTGAATGCATACAGTTAGAGTAGGTTCTGGTCGTGGGACATGCTTTCCAGTCAATAAAAACAGGATATACTGGGTCTATTATGACCATATACGTATGGCAGCCCTTGCTGTGTACGTGTTATATAAATTTCTCTCCGACCTGTACTTTATATGGTTTGAAACAGAGAGTTTAGGATATTTTATATATATGGATAATGACATACGGGGTGGATATCTCATTTATCTATCTTATTGGGTACTCCAGCAAGTCATATACTTACATTTATTATGACATTACTGTGAGATCATTAGTTTTTCCTATCCTCGTATTATCAAACTTACACTTTTCAGGTCTCAAATGAAGTGCCTTAGTTGGTAATAGAACATCATTATTGGTTGTATAACAGGTGCCGAAATGTACATGGTATATCTTATGCTTAGGTCATATTATTGGTCTTGCATATAGAGTGGAGTATAGGGATGGTGGAACATTTATCTTCCCTGTAGGTATGTCGGGCTGGTGAATACCAGCGATGGCCCCTATTAGTATCATGGTATCGTCCCACCGTGGTGTATATATAGATATGGGTACTTATCCAGTCACGCTGGTTAATGTTAGATGTTAGACCAATACTGCGTGCCACAACAGATACCCCAGCGCGATACTGGCAATAGTCATACCGGCGCTGGTAGATCCAACTTATGTGACTCATACCCGTGCATGGCGTGTGAAGTCACAGCATGACGCTGGTGTGTTGCCAGGTTACCGCGTTACGCCGTATCCGGCCCCAAGGAAACTCTGTATGAGCGGCATGGTTCCGTATACTTGGAGCGGTTACCATGACATCGGTGAACCTGAACGGCGCCTGCTTGATTAGAGAGATGTGTAAGAGCGGGGCAGGTAGGACGGTATGTCTGGCGATATATTAAGAATGAGGATGCATGGCGGGTATACTCTTGGCGAATGCACGTTTTACAGGAATGCGCCTCCCCGGGCTACTGGAAGGAAGGGGGGTAACATATATGGGTTGCACTTATGCTTCAGCCGGAGATACGGGGGCGAAGCGCGACGCACGTATGCGCAATTGCCCATAGTGAGCGGGCAATGTGTGAAAGGCAGCCATAGGCCGGCAGAGGAATGGGACACACACGCAGAGTGTGATTGGCGGATTATTTGGCAATCACTGCAACTAAGAACTTCTACCTGTTGGAAGCACGTGTAGGAGCGGAACTGAGGTAGGACGCTGGGGTTCCCTGATGGGGTATTTAGGTGGGAGGATTCAGTCCTTTGTCTCACCCTACCAGAAGTCTGTGCCGTCACTGCGAGCATTTGACACGGGTGTTACCTGCCGACGCAGGGACTCCCTTATCTCCAAAAGAAACAATTCCCCACACATATATTATAATTAGTTCCCCTGAGGATTCTCCCATATGGGAGAGGAAACGCGTAGGGAGGTTTACCTTATCGTGGTGGGTACAACATAACAGACTGACTTGGGAACTGCCCTTGTCAGGGCGGGAGCCACACAGGGGCACGACTGGGGTAGTATAGAGACATTGTTTTCTTCCCCCCTCCCCCATGAGACATTATAGTGGATACTCCCGGAAAGAAGATCATGTGGTGAGACAAAACCATTTTTTAATAGAGCACTGGTTATTTGAGCACTTTTTTTGCACTGTTCACAAGTGATGTCATTATCCATTGGATATTTTAGTATGGCTCTAATAAAAGTTATATTTTAGTTATATATATTAGTTGTTCTCTTAGCTGGTTTGCCTGTTGTTGTCTGAGGACTTCTAGGGGTATTATATTGTTATACACCCTATACGTGGCTTATATTGTGTATAATCTATAATCTCACTGCTGTTACAGCATAGAATCCATAATCTCACTGCTGTTAGTATAGAATCCATAATCTCACTGCTGTTACAGTATAGAATCCATAATCTCACTTCTATTAGTGTATAATCCATAATCTCACTGCTGTTACAGTATAGAATCCATAATCTCACTGCTGTTAGTATAGAATCCATAATCTCACTGTTGTTACAGTGTAGAATCCATAATCTCATTGCTGTTACAGTATAGAATCCATAATCTCAATGTTACAGTATAGAATCCATAATCTCACTGCTATTAGTGTATAATCCATAATCTCACTGCCGTTACAGTATAAAATCCATAATCTCACTGCTGTTACAGTATAGAATCCATAATCTCACTGCTGTCACAGTATAGAATCCATAATCTCACTGCTGTTAGTATAGAATCCATAATCTCACTGCTGTTACAGTATAGAATCCATAATCTCACTGCTGTTACAGTATAGAATCCATAATCTCACTGCTGTTACAGTATAGAATCCATACTCTCACTGTTGTTACAGTGTATAATCCATAATCTCACTGCTATTAGTGTATAATCCATAATCTCACTGCCGTTACAGTATAGAATCCATAATCTCACTGCTGTCACAGTATAGAATCCATAATCTCACTGCTGTCACAGTATAGAATCCATAATCTCACTGCTGTTACAGTATATAATCCATAATCCCACTGCTGTTAGTATAGAATCCATAATCTCACTGCTGTTACAGCATAGAATCCATAATCTCACTGCTGTTAGTGTAGAATCCATAATCTCACTTCTATTAGTGTATAATCCATAATCTCACTGCTGTTACAGTATAGAATCCATAATCTCAATGTTACAGTATAGAATCCATAATCTCACTGCTATTAGTGTATAATCCATAATCTCACTGCTGTTACAGTATAGAATCCATAATCTCAATGTTACAGTATAGAATCCATAATCTCACTTCTGTTACAGTATAGAATCCATAATCTCACTGCTGTTACAGTATAGAATCCATAATCTCACTGCTGTTACAGTATAGAATCCATAATCTCACTGCTGTTACAGTATAGAATCCATAATCTCACTGCTGTCACAGTATAGAATCCATAATCTCACTGCTGTTACAGCATAGAATCCATAATCTCACTGCTGTTAGTATAGAATCCATAATCTCACTGCTGTTACAGTATAGAATCCATAATCTCACTTCTATTAGTGTATAATCCATAATCTCACTGCTGTTACAGTATAGAATCCATAATCTCACTGCTGTTAGTATAGAATCCATAATCTCACTGTTGTTACAGTGTAGAATCCATAATCTCATTGCTGTTACAGTATAGAATCCATAATCTCAATGTTACAGTATAGAATCCATAATCTCACTGCTATTAGTGTATAATCCATAATCTCACTGCCGTTACAGTATAAAATCCATAATCTCACTGCTGTTACAGTATAGAATCCATAATCTCACTGCTGTCACAGTATAGAATCCATAATCTCACTGCTGTTAGTATAGAATCCATAATCTCACTGCTGTTACAGTATAGAATCCATAATCTCACTGCTGTTACAGTATAGAATCCATACTCTCACTGTTGTTAGTGTATAATCCATAATCTCACTGCTATTAGTGTATAATCCATAATCTCACTGCCGTTACAGTATAGAATCCATAATCTCACTGCTGTCACAGTATAGAATCCATAATCTCACTGCTGTCACAGTATAGAATCCATAATCTCACTGCTGTTACAGTATATAATCCATAATCCCACTGCTGTTAGTATAGAATCCATAATCTCACTGCTGTTACAGCATAGAATCCATAATCTCACTGCTGTTAGTGTAGAATCCATAATCTCACTTCTATTAGTGTATAATCCATAATCTCACTGCTGTTACAGTATAGAATCCATAATCTCAATGTTACAGTATAGAATCCATAATCTCACTGCTATTAGTGTATAATCCATAATCTCACTGCTGTTACAGTATAGAATCCATAATCTCAATGTTACAGTATAGAATCCATAATCTCACTTCTGTTACAGTATAGAATCCATAATCTCACTGCTGTTACAGTATAGAATCCATAATCTCACTGCTGTTACAGTATAGAATCCATAATCTCACTGCTGTTACAGTATAGAATCCATAATCTCACTGCTGTCACAGTATAGAATCCATAATCTCACTGCTGTTACAGCATAGAATCCATAATCTCACTGCTGTTAGTATAGAATCCATAATCTCACTGCTGTTACAGTATAGAATCCATAATCTCACTTCTATTAGTGTATAATCCATAATCTCACTGCTGTTACAGTATAGAATCCATAATCTCACTGCTGTTAGTATAGAATCCATAATCTCAGTTGTTACAGTGTAGAATCCATAATCTCATTGCTGTTACAGTATAGAATCCATAATCTCAATGTTACAGTATAGAATCCATAATCTCACTGCTATTAGTGTATAATCCATAATCTCACTGCCGTTACAGTATAAAATCCATAATCTCACTGCTGTTACAGTATAGAATCCATAATCTCACTGCTGTTACAGTATAGAATCCATAATCTCACTGCTGTTACAGTATAGAATCCATAATCTCACTGCTGTTACAGTATAGAATCCATACTCTCACTGTTGTTACAGTGTATAATCCATAATCTCACTGCTATTAGTGTATAATCCATAATCTCACTGCCGTTACAGTATAGAATCCATAATCTCACTGCTGTCACAGTATAGAATCCATAATCTCACTGCTGTCACAGTATAGAATCCATAATCTCACTGCTGTTACAGTATATAATCCATAATCCCACTGCTGTTAGTATAGAATCCATAATCTCACTGCTGTTACAGCATAGAATCCATAATCTCACTGCTGTTAGTGTAGAATCCATAATCTCACTTCTATTAGTGTATAATCCATAATCTCACTGCTGTTACAGTATAGAATCCATAATCTCAATGTTACAGTATAGAATCCATAATCTCACTGCTATTAGTGTATAATCCATAATCTCACTGCTGTTACAGTATAGAATCCATAATCTCACTGCTGTTACAGTATAGAATCCATAATCTCACTGCTGTTACAGTATAGAATCCATAATCTCACTGCTGTCACAGTATAGAATCCATAATCTCACTGCTGTTACAGTATAGAATCCATAATCTCACTGCTGTTACAGTATAGAATCCATAATCTCACTGCTGTCACAGTATAGAATCCATAATCTCACTGCTGTTACAGCATAGAATCCATAATCTCACTGCTGTTAGTATAGAATCCATAATCTCACTGTTGTTGCAGTGTAGAATTCATAATCTAACTGCTGTTAGTATAATAATAATAATAATAATAATAATAATAATAATAATAATAATAATAATAATAATTTTATTTATATAGCGCCAACATATTCCGCAGCGCTTTACAAATTATAGAGGGGACTTGTACAGACAATAGACATTACAGCATAACAGAAATACAGTTCAAAACAGATACCAGGAGGAATGAGGGCCCTGCTCGCAAGCTTACAAACTATGGGGAAAAGGGGAGACACGAGAGGTGGATGGTAACAATTGCTTTAGTTATTCGGACCAGCCATAGTGTAAGGCTCGGGTTTTCATGTAAAGCTGCATGAACCAGTTACCTGCCTAAGTATGTAGCAGTACAGACACAGAGGGCTAATACTGCATAAAGTGTATGAGAACATGATGCGAGGAACCTTTTTTTTTTTTTTTTTTTTTTTTTTATTATAAATAGGCCACACAGGGATCGTTAGGTTAATGCATTGAGGCGGTAGCCAGAATCCATAATCTCACTGCTGTTACAGTATATAATCCATAATCTCATTGATGTTTGTGTATAATCTATAATCTCACTGCTGTTACAGCATAGAATCCATAATCTCACTGCTGTTAGTATAGCATCCATAATCTCACTGCTGTTACAATATAGAATCCATAATCTCATTTCTATTAGTGTATAATCCATAATCTCACTGCTGTTAGTGTAGAATCCATAATCTCACTTCTATTAGTGTATAATCCATAATCTCACTGCTGTTACAGTATAGAATCCATAATCTCAATGTTACAGTATAGAATCCATAATCTCACTGCTATTAGTGTATAATCCATAATCTCACTGCTGTTACAGTATAGAATCCATAATCTCAATGTTACAGTATAGAATCCATAATCTCACTGCTGTTAGTATAGAATCCATAATCTCACTGCTGTTACTGTATAGAATCCATAATCTCACTGCTGTTACTGTATAGAATCCATAATCTCACTGCTGTCACAGTATAGAATCCATAATCTCACTGCTGTTACTGTATAGAATCCATAATTTCACTGCTGTTACAGTATATATTCCATAATCTCACTGCTGTTACAGTATAGAATCCATAATCTCACTGCTGTTACAATATATATTCCATAATCTCACTGCTGTCACAGTATAGAATCCATAATCTCACTGCTGTTACGGTGTAGAATCCATAATCTCACTGCTGTTACTGTAAAGAATCTGTGTCTGTTGATGATTAAACCGTCTTTCCTCTAGATATAGCGGATTCCCTCTTTTCACAGTCACAGGCCTAAGTGTAAAAAGATCATTAGAAAGATCGCTGTACTTTCCCATCATACATTTGTACAAGACTGGGACATCAATTAGAGTCCGACACACCCGGTACCACCAGCAATTATTTGATTGTAGCTCCCGCTGTGTCTGGATGAGTAGAGTATACAGTGGAACCGATGCCACCCAGGCACTGTGTAGTAGGCGCACCTGATTGCAGCGGCTCTGCTCACGGCCCCTGCATGGTGCAGAGAACCGTTACAGCACAGCGCCGTGTACCCCATAGTGGCTGTTCCCAGGTGCTGCAGCTCAGATCACATTTCAATAGGAGCTGAGCTGCAGTACTGGAGAACGGCCACTATACGGCGCACAGTATGCATTGCTCATGTTTCGGCTCTGTACATGTTCACATTCGGCCGATGCAGGAGTTTTTGTGGTTAACAAAAATTTTCTTTTGTCATTAATTACTGATAACATTGGAGCACTTTCATTTATTGTATCAGTGATGGCAGTAAAATGATGAAGAGCTGCTTATTGCAGGTTTCCAATAACTACACTGTTGTATTCAGTTTTCCTTTTGTATTTGCAGGAATTCTCCAGAGTTCCAGAAGCTTCTCGGCATCGCCATGGAGCTTTTCCTCCTGTGCAGCGACGACTCCGAGTCTGACGTCAGGATGGTGGCCGACGAATGCCTCAACAAAGTGGTGAAAGTATGTCCATAAGTGTCACGTTTCATGTGTCTAAAAAAAATGTTGATATTTCCTTTCCATTCATACTTTTATTCATAATGGATGGACTAGAACTAAAAATAATATAGACTTTATTTTAAAAAGTGAAATCAAAACAACTCCTGTATTTAGTCGTCATTGAAAATGCTGTTGTGCAGTCAGTATTTGGCTACGTTCACACTAGCGTTATGCTAGTTTGCGTCGGGTTTGCGTCGGGCGACACAGCGGCGACGCATGCGTCATGCGCCCCTATATTTAACATGGGGGACGCATGCGTTTTTGTTTGTTGCGTTGTGCGACGCATGCGTCTTTTTTGCCGCAAGCGTCGGACCAAGAAAACGCAACAAGTTGCATTTTTCTTGCGTCCAAATTTCGGCAAAAAACGATGCATGCGTCGCAAAACGCAGCGTTTTTGCATGCGTTTTGGTGCATTTTTATTTGCGTTGTGCGTTGCGTCGCCGACGCAGCGGCGCACAACGCAAATGTGAACGTAGCCTAACTCCTTCAATTAGCTGGCTGTCCTGCTGCATCTGCTATGAATTGGACAGCAATCTGCTCTCCACCTCTCTCCTTCCAGTGTCAGAGATGGCAACAGCGAGGGGAGGGATGTTGTACATGGCAGATCCGTGTATGGTGAGGGGGGAAGCCTTGCATTGGACTCTCGTGACGTAGCTTCTGACTTTGAAAATGCTGTTGTACAGTCAGTATAACTCCTTCAGGTAGCTGGCTGTCCTGCTGCTTCTGCTATGAATTGGACAGCACCCTGCTCTCCACCTCTCTCCTTCCAGTGTCAGAGATGGCAACAGCGAGGGGAGGGATGTTGTACATGGCAGATCCGTGTATGGTGAGGGGGGAAGCCTTGCATTGGGCTCTCGTGACGTAGCTTCTGACTTTGAAAATGCTGTTGTACAGTCAGTATAACTCCTTCAATTAGCTGGCTGTCCTGCTGCTTCTGGTAGAAATTGGACAGCACACTGCTCAGTGTATGGTGAGGGGGGAAGCCTTGGATTGGGCTCTCGTGACGTAGCTTCTGACTTCCAGTCAATCAGAATCTGCGCTCGCAAGATGTCACAAGGGGTCCGGAGTGGCACTGAAAATCTTTTGATGACGCTGGAGGATGAGTATATGACTGAAGACTTAGATTTAAAGCACCTCTCCAGCGCTGGAAAAAAAATCTAACTCTGGAGTGGTGCTATAAGACCTCAGGGTTGGCTGCTGTTCATGTATTGTCTGCTGTATCCGTGTAGTAAGTGAGAAGGGCACACAGGACCGCAGCCTCTGCCGGGAGAGGAAGGGAGAAAAAAAGACTCCTGGTGGGCTGTAGAAGGTGGCACCAGAAGGGTAGTAATGGCAGCAGCATCTTGGACAAACAGATGTCACATCCACTGGGAGGGATAAAACTGCATGAGAAAAATATCTACTAACATGGAAAAAGTGTATTTTTAATGTCAAATGTGCCCATAGTCTAGAAGGCATGGCTACCTCTGTCCAACATCATCTTGTTTATTATGGGTAAAACAAGGATCTAACATGTTGAATTTTTAGCGCCATAATCTTCCGAGTAGGCACACTCAGGTGCCCGGTGGGTGCATGTTGTTTCCCAAGGGGCCAGGGGCGATAGATAGTAGTCAGCTGAGCAAGTGTTCACACAAGAGCCAAGTTTTATGGCCAGCTAAACGTTTTGCAAAAGAAAGCTATTTGACAGATTCTGTCACTGATGTGCAGGTGATGTATACTGACATACAGTGGCTTGCGAAAGTAGCCTAAGTTGGTGAAGTGAGAAAAATCTAGGCAAAAATTTAATTTATGGAATGAAATAAATAAAAATTGGCATGTGCATGTGTATTTACCCCTTTGCTATGAAGCCTCTAAACACTTCTGCTACAAGCAATTACCTTCATGAGTCATATGTTTAGTGACAGGACGTCCACCTGTGTGCAATCTAAGTGTCACATGTCGGTCAGTATACACACTTTACCTTTTCTGAGAAGCCACAGAGGCTGCAACACCATTAAGAAATAGGCACCACTAACCAAATATCACCATGAAGACCAAGGAGATCTCCAAACAAGTCAGGGAGAAAGTTGATGAGAAGTACAAGTTAGGGTTATGAAAATAAATGTATCTCAGTCTCTGATGATCCCCAGGGGGGAAACCATGAAATCCATTATCATCCAATGGAAAGAACAAGGTACCACAACAAACCTGCCAAGAGAGGGGCACCCACCAAAACTCTCAGCCCGGGCAAGGAGGGCATTAATCAGAGAGGCAGCACAGAGACCAAAGGTAACCCTGAAGAAGCTGCAGAGTTCTCAAGCCGAGGCTGGGGTGTATGTCCATACGACCACAATAAGCCATACGCTCCAGTGAGTGGCCTTTATGGAAGAGTGGGTAGAAAAAAGCCTTTACTTGCACACAAAAATTGTAAGTCTCATTTTGAGTTCATCAAAATACATATGAGACTTTCCAAATGTATGGAGGGAGGTGCAATAGTCGGATGAGACCAAAATGTAACCTTTTGGCCATCAAGGTAAACGCTATGTCTGATGCCAAACTAGGACAGCTCATCATCCCAAGAACACCATCCCCACAGTTAAACATGATGGTGACAGCATTATGTTGTGGGAATGTTTTTTGGTAGCAGGGACAGGGAAAATGGTCCGAGTTGAAGGGAAGATGGATGGTGCGAAATACAGAGATATTCTTGAGCAAAACCTGTTTCGGTCTGTCTGTGATTTGAGACTGGGACGGAGGTTCACCTTCCAACAAGACACTGACCCAAAGCATACTGACAAAGCAAGGGGAAACGTGTAAATGTTTTGGAGTGGCCTAGTCAAAGCCCAGACCTTAATCCAACTGAGAATTTGTGGTCAGACTTGATGATTGCTGTTCACCAGAGGAAACCATCTAACGTGAAGGAGCTGGAGATGTTCTGCCTTGAGGAATGGGCAAAAATCGCAGTGGTAAGTTGTGGAAAGCTCATAGAGATTTATCCAAAGTGACTTGCAGATGTATTTGTTGCTTCACAATAAAAAGAAAAACTAATCTTGCAGGCATGTTCTTTACACGAACTGATGCAAACCCTAAAAAAAACCCTCTGAAATTCCAGGTTGTGAGGTAGCAAAACACCAAAAAATGCACAGGGGGTGAATACTTCCGCATGCCACTGTGTGTATGTCCTCACAGAGGAACAATTAAGAAGAACTTCTTTTAAAACTAAAAGAAAAAAAGACTTGTTTTTGGAATGGTCATCATTATCAGACCGATATGGGTCCAACAAGTGGCAGCTTCCAGGTCCTGCTGCCACTGGGAAGCAATAGCGCAATATAGGCTCTTATACAATATGTAGTGGGAAAAATAGGAGGCTCTCGGAAAAAAGGCTGCTGCAGATCCAAGGAGGGATATCCGGTGGAGAGATGGATCTTTTCACACATATGAATGTGGTTTGTCCAGATGTAGACATAGGTGAACATCGAAATGCGTTGTCAATATAAACCGCTATTCGCCAGTACTGCCTCCTGGGATACTTCCACCTGTACAGCGGGAATAGCCATTGGTGTCCTTGGCAGTGCAGAGAAGATTTGAGCTGAACCAGCATAGCTCTGTACACTGTAATGGCAGCTCCTAAGTACTCCAGATCAGCACCTATTGAAGTGAATGGGAGCGGATCTGCAGTACCCACCGATCAGCTGTGCTGCGTGCCGGTTAGTTGTAAGCAGCTGCAGAGCCGAGCAGCTTATCTCCGTCATCGGTGTAGCGGCTGCTGCCGGGTGCTGCAGATCTGCTCTTACTCATTTGTAGGCTTATCCAGTTCTCTTGAGTAGGGGCAGATCTGCTGCACCCAGCAGCGAGACTACACCGTGTACCCAGTGTGCTGCGCTGTGCTGTTCCAGGTTTGTACTGTGAGAACTGAAACCTGCAGATTGCATGATACCGGTTGTCTGGCCTCACCGATCAGCTATTGATCCTATCGGGTCTGCCGAAAAAGCGCCAAGAACCATCGTGTGTGTGACCCTCTCCAGCGCTATTTTGTGAGGTCTCTATATTGGCACTAAATTTGTGGTCACATGTTAACCCATCAACCCTTTACCCAAAGAACTCATTGCGTTGTGCCATTTTTTGTTGTTGTTCTGAACTTAGGGACATTGGTTCCTAGTTGGTCGTATTAGTCCCCAAACTGTAGCAGGTGCGAGCTCGGCAGGATATGCCAGGTGCACAACATCTCATTTCTGGCTGCAAAATGGACCTTTCTAATATTACTTAGAAGATTTTTCTATCACTGCAACCCAGATTATTACCAAATATCTAAACATTTTCTGACATCAATTTCTTTAAAGGTTGGTCCGCTATTTCCTTTTTTCTATTTTTATGATTTATGCACTGATCAGCTGATCTTGGTGCCCCCGGATCTCATAATAAAAAATACAGGAGAACGAGGACTGTGGTGAAATTAGGCGAAGTCATAAGTATGGTTTAATTGAGATTATTAAAAGAGTCTGTATCATTCTTTCAATTAAAGGACTTTATTATTGGGGTCTGTGTTTTCTTACAATGTGACTATAGTGTTAGTAATGGGGGTGTCTAATAGACACCCCACCATTACTAACCTCGGGGCTAGATGTCACCGGACAAAACAAACTATCACCCTACTTGCCACCACTACAGGGCAAGTAGGAAGAGCCAGGCAAAGCACCAGAATTTGTGCATCTACTATATGTGCCTTTTCTGGGCCGCTGCGGGCTGCGAATTTTAGGCTGAGGGACAATATCCATGGCCCCTTAGCAGCCTGAGAATACCAGCCCCCAGCTGTCTGCTTTAGCAAGGATGGTTGTCAAAAATGGGGGACCCCATGCCATTTTTTTTTAAATTTTAATAATTAAAAAATATGGCGTGGGAACCGCTCCATTCTTGATAACCAGCCTTGCTGAAGCTGGCAGCTGAGGGTTGCAGCTCCCAGCTGTGAGTTTTGTCTGGCTGTGGGGAACCCATGCTGGTTTATTTTTTTTATTTTATTTACAGCGCAGGAGCGGCTGATGAATATCCCATCCACCACTCCTACACTCGCTGTTATTAGCTGCAGCAGGTATCAGATGATGGGAGCTGTAGTCACATCCACTGACACCAGTGACCGGAGGTAAACTGTATACCTCCGATCAGAGCTCCGCGCTCGTGCTGTCTTTTGACATCGTGGGAACCACGGCTCTCTGACTGGCGGGGATGGTTTCACCACCGATCAGAAGCGGTGTTTGCCGAGCTGTCATGTGACAAACACCCGGTGATCGGGCAGCCGAACCCAAACAGTAACATGGACATCCTGGTGAAGTCTGTGTTTGGTGTCCGTGCCCGAACATTGTGCTAGCAGTTCACAGCGGCCATACACTTGAGCTGAGGTAATGGCATAGGTTCGCAATCACTGCCCTAGGCGATCAGAGATACCGACAATACCCCTTTAAGGAGAAGCTGACATCTTTCCTGACATATGCCCTGATGGGATGACACTCGCCACCTCAGGTTGTAAATGTTTGTGATCGGAATGGTGCAGGCATCGGAGTTGTGCGAACGGGACCTGGCTGAGATGTTTAGCTGAGGTCCCGCTTCATCTGCGGGGTCTAGGGCTAAACAATTTAATTTAGGAAAAAAAAATGAAATTTGTTTCTCTCAGAATATGCTGTTTGTTTGTTTTTTGTTAATCCCTCATGTCAAAATCTAATCGAAAAGTCTTATCGAAATGTGGCACCAGTAAAAACTACTGCTTGTCCTGCAAAGAAAACAAAAGCCACAAAATACGTTTTGCCAGTTATACTGATTGGTGAATGGTGCTTAAAGAGAACTTGTCACCAAATTTTTGATGTTGAACTGGACACGCCATGTAATAGTGGCTGCAGAGCAGAGCACAGAAGTGTGGTGATGTTAGCTGGAGTATATAAGATTTCCAGACTTCTGTGCTGTGTAATTTATCTTCAGTGTTTATTTAGGCTGCACAGCACGACTGCCAGGACCTGTGGACTCTAGTCATGTGATCTTGATAAAACTTTATCACAGGTCCTTCTACACTTCTATGTTGCTGCCTGCTTATGATTGGTCAGCGTCATACAGGAGGCAGAATAGTACACGCCTCCCCCATAAAAAACTAATAACACCCAGGTGGACTTTGAAAATCTAATTTGTGCCTCACATTTTGCTTATAACAGAGAGGCGAAATTAAATAAAAGAACAAAAAAGTTTTATTCCGCTCTGCAGCCACTATTACAATTTCACCATGGAAAATTTGACAAAAGGTCCTCTTTAAAGGGCATCTGTCAGTAGGATCAACTCTCCTAAGCTGTCTATGTGGAAATGCAGGTTATAGAAAATTTTGTAAAATGATATCTGTGGTTCGATGTCGTCTTTCAGAGAAATTCATGTTTTTCTTATATGTAAATGAGCTGTTAAGATTTATGGACTGGTCATAGATCTCCCCTAGAATCCGCCTCCAGAGCTTATTATAAATGAAAGTGGGCATTACTAGTGTGAGACATGTAATTTCTGACACTCTGCTCTCCTGATCTACATGTCTCATACTGGGTGTTAATAGTTTTCAATGGGGCAACGTGTACTCTTCTTCCTCCTGTATGACGCTGACCAATCATAAGCTGGTTGCAACATAGAAGTGTAGAAGGACCTGTAATCATGTTATCAGGGTCACTTCATCACAGGAAGCTAAATAAATTAGTACCTTGCTGTCTGACCCACGTGCCTAAATAGACAGCTTGGAAGGGTTGATCCTACTGACATATTTTCTTAGAGTTCTGCATTGTCGTTCCTCTCTTTATTCCTTCTGGAAATGTATGAATAAATTATAAAAAAACAACTGGGTGTTATTATTCCCCTTGTCAAATGGGTGTGTCCAGTCTAACACTGCTATTACTGATTGGACAGTGGTATACCATGTAAAGACAATTCCCCCAACACCAGATTGTCAACTTACACAGTATAGGAGTAACTAAGGAACAGACAACATAGATTTATATTTTTCATGACTAATAAAAGTATATGCTAGAATAGTCTTGTTAGGCATGGTGACCTGTTCTGTTTAAAGCGAATCATTTACCAGTTTTTGCTTCCCCTTCTGAGAGCAGCATAATGTAGAGGCAGATACCCTGATTCCAGCCATGTATTAATTACTGGGCTGCTTGATATCGTTTTTTTTCTATGTTGCAAATCTAGCATTGCTTGAATGTTGAGCTCTGTATAACCCCGCCCACACCACTGATTGGCAGCTTTCTGCCTATGTACACAGAAATCTGCCAATCAGTGGTGTGGGCGGGGTTATACAGAGCTCAGCATTCCGAGAACTGCTAGATCTGCAGTAGTTAAAACAATGATTTTATCAAAACTACCCAACAGGCAGCCAAGTAAGTGATACATCACTGGAATCGGGGCATCTGCCCCTACATTATGCTGCTTTCACATTAGCTGTGAAAACCTGATCTCCGGTTCCCTTTAATGCTGTTTAATTGCTCCTAATACTCGGAGAGTGCTTGAGCGGTTTGTAAGTACTAGCTACTAGCTTTGACTTTTCTGAGTATCCAGATTCTCATCCTTCCTAATCAAACACATCACTTGCATAAAGCGATGATCTGAGCTGGCTGCCAGCCCTTAGGCTTCTTTCCCACAATGAGCTTTTGGTGAGTTTTTGATGTTGCAGAATTACTGCATCCTGTAAGTAATATAGGAATAATTGGATTTTTTTTTTTTTAAATTTGCGTTAAAAAATCCCCAAAAGCTGATTGTGTGAACGTAGCGTTATAATGCCCCTTCTGCTTGGTCCATGGGTCTCGTGATCATTACACACGGACACAACCCGTGCTGCATGATCGTGTTTCTCTCACCTTCCCGCTCTCTTGTTACAGGCTTTGATGGACTCCAATCTCCCCCGGCTACAGCTGGAGCTGTACAAAGAAATAAAGAAGGTGGGTTCCTCCTCTCTGTACATCCCCCCCCCCATGTTTTCTAATCCATTATTTATTGTAGGCGACTCCCGTGTCTTCTGCATCAGTGAATATTACTCCATCTGGTGGGAACAAGTTGCACATTTTGCAAATATGTGCATTTTGGGGGGAGATTTACACAGTTCCTACTAATTTTGCTAAAGGCGTGTGGGACTTAATTGATGGTCAGGACCCCACAATTCAACTAACTTACAGTTTCGTATGCCATAATTTGCTATAGATGATATTGTAAATCAATTCCAGCACATAACAGGCGCTCTGCTAGGTAATGATGTGACAAATTTATAATGAAGCCTGTGATGCTTAAAAGGAGATTCTCGGCACAAAATGACAGATCAAAGCAAGCAGAGGCGCCTGGTGCACCCTTGGTGTGGCCACATAGTTCAGTGCACATTCCCATCTATTTATTTTCCATTGATCTCGGCTTTTCTCTTCCTTGAGTGGCATCTCTGGCTTTATAGGAGCCATAGGTGGTCGGAGATAGATGGAAAACAAGTAGGAAGGAAGTGCGCTGAACTGCTTGGCCCACGTCAAGGTTGCATCGAGCTCCTGTGCTTGGTTTGATCAGTCATTTTGTGCAGACAGCCTGGCGTTGAGACAGTTGTGCTATGTTGCTTTCCTATCACCTTTTAGCCTCTGCCATAATGTCTAATAAATGCAGATGGCTCCTCTGGGGCCCTGTCTGGCTCTGCAATGAATGAAAAGCGAACTAAAAGTGCAGAAGGCGTCTGCCGCACATCCGTAGGCCACTCTCTACTTAAGAGCAGCTCGAGACTTGGGCTGTGTGCACACGATGCGGATTTGCTGCGGATCCGCAGCGGATTTTACCGCGCAGAAACGCTGCAGATCCACACTGTGATATACAGTATAATGTTATTTAATGGGGGGAAAAAAAAAAGCTGTGCTGACGGTGCGGAAAAAATCAGTGCGGAATTGCTGCGGATTTCAAAGAAGTGCATGTCACTTCTTTTGTGCGGATCTGCAGCGGTTCTGCACCCCTCCATGTTAAATTTCTGCAGTGGCCCAAAACCGCGGCAAATCCGCATAAAAACCGCGGCAAATCCACGGCTGCGGATTTTTCCGGGAGATGCGGATTTTGTGCAGAAAATTCTGCACCTCTTTTCCTACATGTGCACATACCCAAAGTCTTGTTCTCAAGACCGCTGCGGTTCTGAGATGTGATTCGTTCCTAGATTACATTTATGGCATGTCATTCTGTGATGAAAAATATCCCTTTAAAGTTCCATTCTAACAATGGAGTTTTTAGGGACTTTTAATTGAAGGATTTAGACTCTCCCCGATCCCAACAGCAGATGGCAGGGGACAATGCTCCCCTTCACTTTTTCAGACACGGGATGGCACATACTACTTTTTAAGGCATTGTGCCTAGGTAAGCTTTGTAGGCAATTGGGGGATTGGGTTAGGGGTCTGGTCTCGGGGAAAATCACTTTTTAAATCCCCTTCAACAATTTTCTTATTGTCATTTCAATTTTTTTTTTTTCTTTTCTAGCATTTTTAATAAATAAGTAAGTGCAGAGGGGGATATATTTGGGGATGTGACCATCGTCTCAAGGAAGGCAGTTCAGATCATGGGGTGCATTAAAAGAGGTCTGGATACACATGAGAGCACTATACTGCCTCTGTACAAATCCCTAGTTAGACCGCACATGGAGTACTGTGTCCAGTTTTGGGCATCGGTGCTCAGGAAGGATATAATGGAACTAGAGAGAGTACAAAGGAGGGCAACAAAATTAATAAATGGGATGGTAGAACTACAATACCCAGATAGATGAGCGAAATTAGGATTATTTAGTCTAGAAAAAAGACGATTGAGGGGCGATCTAATAACCATGTATAAGTATATAAGGGGACAATACAAATATCTCGCTGAGGATCTGTTTATACCAAGGAAGGTGATGGGCACAAGGGGGCATTCTTTGCGTCTGGAGGATAGAAGGTTTTTCCACCAACATAGAAGAGGATTCTTTACTGTTAGGGCAGTGAGAATCTGGAATTGCTTGCCTGAGGAGGTGGTGATGGCGAACTCAGTCGAGGGGTTCAAGAGAGGCCTGGATGTCTTCCTGGAGCAGAACAATATTGTATCATACAATTATTAGGTTCTGTAGAAGGACGTAGATCTGGGGATTTATTATGATGGAATATAGGCTGAACTGGATGGACAAATGTCTTTTTTCGGCCTTACTAACTATGTTACTGTTAGCAGCTACGTAAGTCTATACATTTGTTTTTTTTTTTTTTTACTGTCCACGTTTGGGGCAGCTTTACATCAACTAATATGTCATAAGATTTGTGCGTGTGAATTGTATAATAAGTGAAGACCCTGGAATCCAGGTGATAGGTCCGATTCTTTCATTCTAGAATGGCGCCCCCCGGAGCCTCAGGGCTGCCCTCTGGAGGTTTGCTGAGCTGGCACACCTAGTACGACCACAAAAGTGCAGGTAAATGATATAACAACAAAATGGAAAAAAAACAAACAAAGTTTATTATACTGTAGACCAGGGGTGGGTAACCTCAGGCCCCAGGGCCACTTACGGCCCTCGATGACCTTTTATCAGGCCCCCAAGCAGATTCTCAGGGACCGCATTCTTGGGCAGGGAGCTGTATTTTGATTACAACCAGCTCTTTAATTTCTTCTTGCTCTGTAAGCACACACATGCAGTGTACGCTACTGAACACTGAAGGGCATGTAATGAAAGATTACGTCCTGATACCATTGCCAGGATGTACTTTGTGGGTGGAGTTTGTACGGCCCCCAAAGGATGGTATAAATATCCCAGTGGCCCTTGGCAGAAAAAAAGATTCCCCACCCCTGCTGTAGACCATAGCAAAAGTGATTTAAGAAAAACAAAATCTCAACCACGCAACCATTTTTTTTTATTGTTCCTTATATGGAACTGTTTCTATGGTAACAGACTACAAACACACACTTGTGTAGTCTGATTTTGAATTTGTACCAACATCCAATTTTCCCCTCCTTCTTAAAGCGATTCTGTCAGTACAGAATAACTATTAGAGCCAAGTGCAGATTCTCGATTCATAATGGCGGGGCCAATCCTTTATATACACCCACACCTGCTTGTTTTCCCTTTATTTCCCCCTTCCCCTCTTTTTTTTGATTGTTCTGGTTTCATAGAAGCAGAGAAGGGTGGAGAATGATGGAGACCAAGCAGATGGGAAGGTGTACTTAAATGTTTGACCCCCACCATGATGCGCTGAGTGCCTGAATATGGTTTGAACAGTCATTCTGTGCTGACGGAGTCCCTTTAATGAACCTACTAGAGTTGGTACCAATTGATTCGCACAACTCGGTCCATCGGCCATGACAGTAATGTGTGACCACTGGACGGGAGGCGTGAGAATCCTCTCTTGCCAATCTGTGGATTACTCGGCCTGGCACGACGTCACCCTTGCGTCCTGACGAATGTGTGACGTCACACCATGCCGGCAAATCAAAAGAAAGACCGTCGTGGCCGATGGACTGGACCGTGCGAATCGTATCGCGCCAACTCTACAACCTGCCAAATGTAAATTCACAAATCCTTAAAAACCTGAAAGAGCGTGTGATTAAAGGTCAGACTACACTGACATTTTGTAGTCTGTTACCATGGAGACATATTTTTATATAGCAGCTGTAGACAGAAAACAAGAATTCATTTTTGGCTGCAGAGTTTGTATAGAATTGTGTTTTCTGGCTGTCCAGTGAGGGAGCGGCACTGGATATAAAATACTGGGCACCATGTTTGTATTTCCTGGGTGCACGTTAATATTCCTGCTGTCTTTTCGTTTACGGCGGAACATGTTAGTTGTAGCTTCGATGTGACAACCATTGAGCCGCTGCTGTCTGAAAATCCCAATTTATTTTTTTTTTAACATGGTTCCTTGGAGAATTTCTATTTGTCTGTCTAAACAAATCCTAATGTGGTGATATTCCTTCATCTGCGTGTTGTTAGGCCTCGGAGAGCAGGTGCAAACATTTCCATGGTGGTGACCAGCACAGGACGTATCTAGTAAGACAAAGCATTTCACATAGTAACTGCCTCTTCTATATAACGTTTAGGCCGTACCTGGTGAATCTGCTTCCTTGCCTCACAAAAATATGCAAACGTCAGGAAGAATCGGTACAAGAGACCCTGGCTGCTGCTGTTCCAAAAATTATGGCCGCCTTTGGTAACTTTGCGAATGATCATGAGATCAAGGTAAGGCGGCTCTACTACTGACACTTTTAAATACCGGTAATAATTGCATATTTAAAGGGTCTTTTAGTAGGTGACTCCGACTGACAGATTCCCATCTTCATAATTGGGTATTGTTGGATAGTCCTTGTAAAAACAAGCAATGTGGCCATTCACTTTTTATTAAAATTTTCAGCCGTTCTTGAAATATTAACAATTGTTTGTAACTCGTTGCCTTGGAGACCGACTGCTGCTGCTAGACTGTAAAACATGCTGTGCTTACAAGCTTCCACCCCCCCCATGAGCTTGTAAGCGCTGCTTTAGGCGCTAGTCAGGTTCCGCTCAGTGCAGCGGTGGTCGGTCTCTTTGGCAACAAACTGTAAACAAAAGAAAAGTGTTAATATCTCAAGAACGGCTGCAAATTTTAACAAACATTACACTACAAAAGTGTTTGATTTTACAAGCTCTATCCAAGAATATCATTCTACGAAGATGAGAATAACCCTTAAATTCCTATTACCTTGTGTTTACAGCTCTTCTGCAGACTAATGTGTCCTCATGGTATCAGACAACAAACTCTGATTTGTGTGATCCTGCAGCTATACTCTCTTCTGCATGTCCACTCCTCTATTAACTGGATTCTATGAGATGTATGTTGGTGTAAAGAGGTGGACGGACAGGGACAGTATGGCTGCGGGATCAGACTGCAGAGTTTACTTGTCACAGATCTGCATAGTTTGGGGGAAAACTTACTGATTGCCGGGGCTCCCATCAATCTCCGCAGAGCCCTACGTTAAATGGAGCGATGGCACTCCTGCCCGACCTCCACTCCTTTCATTGTCTATGACACTGCCGGAAATAGCGGAGCTCTGAGTTCACTTTTTACTCTGGCTGTCCCATGAACAATGACTGAGAGCGGAAATTATTATTATTATTATTATACATTTTTATAGCGCCATTTATTCCATGGCGCTTTACATGTGAATACGGGGCAAATATAGACAAATACATTAAAATCCAGCATGTGCACCTGCTCCATTTAACTTAGGGCTCTGGGCGGAAGGGGGCTCCAAGTGGTGAAGTTACTTCCTTATTAGTGATGAGCGAGTGTACTCATTGCCCAGGTTTTCCCAAGCATGCTCGGGTGGTCTCCGAGTATTTATGACTGCTCGGAGATTTAGTTTTCCTTGCCTCAGCTGGATGATTTGCGGCAACTAGATAGCTTGATTACATATGGGGATTCCCTAGCAACCAGGCAACCCCCACATGTACTCAGCCTGGCTAGTAGCTGTAAATCATTCAGCTGCCGCGATGAAAACTAAATCTCCGAGCACTAACAAATACTCGGAGACCCCCCGAGCAACGAGTATACTCGCTCATCACTATTCCTTATCCATTTAATTCTGTAAATACCCCTTTCTGTTCAATAGTGTTGGTGGGGGGAGGGGCACAGGATTAGTGTTGGTGGGGGGAGGAACACAGGATTAGTGTTGTGGGGGGGAGGCACACAGGATTAGTGTTTGGGGGACACACAGGATTAGTGTTGGTGGGGGGAGGGACACAGGATTAGTGTTGTGGGGGGGAGGAACACAGGATTAGTGTTGTGGGGGGGGAGGGACACAAGATTAGTGTTGTGGGGGGACACAAGATTAGTGTTGGTGGGAGGAGGGACACAGGATTAGTGTTGGTGGGGGGAGGGACACAGGATTAGTGTTGGTGGGGGAGGGACACAGGATTAGTGTTGGGGGGAGGAACACAGGATTAGTGTTGGTGGGGGGAGGAACACAGGATTAGTGTTGGTGGGGGAGGGACACAGGATTAGTGTTGGTGGGGGAGGGAAACAGGATTAGTGTTGGTGGGGGTTGGATACAGGATTAGTGTTGGTGGGGGGAGGACACAGGATTAGTGTTAGTGGGGGGAGGGACACAGGATTAGTGTTGGTGGGGGGACACAGGATTAGTGTTGGTGGGGGGAGGGACACAGGATTAGTGTTGGTGGAGGGGAGGGACACAGGATTAGTGTTTGGGGGACACATAGAATTAGTGTTGTGGGGGGAGGGACACAGGATTAGTGTTGGTGGGGGGTTGGACACAGGATTAGTGTTGGTGGGGGGTTGGACACAGGATTAGTGTTGGTGGGGGGTTGGACACAGGATTAGTGTTGGTGGGGGGTTGGACACAGGATTAGTGTTGGTGGGGGGAGGGACACAGGATTAGTGTTGGTGGGGGGAGGGACACAGGATTAGTGTTGGTGGGGGGAGGGACACAGGATTAGTGTTGGTGGGGGGAGGGACACAGGATGAGTTTTGGTGTTGGGGAGGGACACAGGATTAGTGTTGGTGGGGGGGACACAGGATTAGTGTTGGTGGGGGGGAGGACACAGGATTAGTGTTTGGGGGACACATAGGATTAGTGTTGGTGGGGGGGAGGACACAGGATTAGTGTTTGGGGGACACATAGGATTAGTGTTGTGGGGGGGAGGGACACAGGATTAGTGTTGGTGGGGGGAGGGACCCAAGATTAGTGTTGGTGGGGGGAGGGACACAAGATTAGTGTTGGTGGGGGAAGGGACACAGGATTAGTGTTGGTGGTGGAAGGGACACAGGATTAGTGTTGGTGGGGGAGGGACACAGGATTAGTGTTGGTGGGGGGAGGGACACAGGATTTGTGTTGGTGGGGGAGGGAAACAGGATTAGTGTTGGTGGGGGGTAGGACACAGGATTAGTGTTGGTGGGGGGAGGACACGGGATTAGTGTTGGTGGGGGGAGGGACACAGGATTAGTGTTGGTGGGGGGGGACACGGGATTAGTGTTGGTGGGGGGACTGACACAGGATTAGTGTTGGTGGGGGGAAGGGACACAGGATTAGTGTTGGTGGGGGGAAGGGACACAGGATTAGTGTTGGTGGGGGGAAGGGACACAGGATTAGTGTTGGTGGGGGGACACAGGATTAGTGTTGGTGGGGGGAGGGACACAGGATTAGTGTTGGTGGAGGGGAGGGACACAGGATTAGTGTTTGGGGGACACATAGAATTAGTGTTGTGGGGGGTTGGACACAGGATTAGTGTTGGTGGAGGGGACTGACTCAGGATTAGTGTTGGTGAGGGGAGGGACACGGGATTAGTGTTGGAGGGGGGAGGGACACAGGATTAGTGTTGGTGGGGGGAGGGGCACAGAATTAGTGTTGGGGGGGGGGGGGGACACAGGATTGTGGGTACATGCCCTGGTATTAGTAGGTACAACATAAATGTCAGATCATGTGCTGGGAGTGACTAACCTCCTGTTCTGCCACCTTACAGGTTTTGCTGAAAGCGTTCATTGCCAATCTGAAATCCAGCTCTCCCACAATCCGCCGCACAGCAGCTGGTTCTGCCGTCCACATGTGTCAGCATTCCCGGAGAGCACAGTACTTCTACACATGGCTTCTCAACGTGCTCCTGGGTACATGCCTCCGTCTGTCTGATATGTGTCTGCTTTCAGCAAAGAAGCTGCATGAAGCGAATAACGCCTGTATTTCCGGTATATTTAATACAGTGCGGAGCGACCTGACCGGTCACAGTGTACGATGTGGATGCCCCTTTATTCCTCCACATTCTCTAAGGCTCTGGAAACGCATTTTTGTAGTTCCTTGAATGACATCCCCATAAGATATATTTACACGCCAAGTGGGTTGTTCGTTAAAGGGATTGTCCACTACTTTTATATTTATGACCAATGCTTAGGATATGTCATCCCTGTGGAGGCACAGCACCTGGCACTTAATCCAGTCAACGGCACAGCACCGCTCCATCACCTGTATACTGCCTACGGCCGAGTGCTGCTGATCCACCCCTACACCAATGAGTAGAAGTGGACTGGCAATACCCGCTTTGGCCATTATATAGTTGGCGGCGCTGTGCTGTTTCACTCCACCACTGATCACATCTGGCTGCCAGCCGATTGGTAAGAGCGCTGGGTTTCACACCTCCCCTGGTCAGATATTGATGACCTATCCTAAGCATTGGCCATCAGTATGAAAGAAGTGGACAACCCCTTTTAGAGGAGTTGGTCCAGTCAAGTGCTATTCGTTAGTTTTTTTTAAAAAAAAACCCTTTTCATGCAAAATTTTTCAAAATTTCTCGTGTGGTTCATGAATTTTGCTCAAATCAATAATCCTAATCCTAAATAATTATTTTTGAGCCTTGTTAGAGCAAAAAGTTTCTTGTTCTGTTAAATATCGCAGACAACTCCTAACTTTTGCCTACATATTTCTGACATGCATAAAAAAAGTTGGGAGTACATTTGTGCAAAAAAATTATAATTATTTTTAATTTAAAAAAAGTCACAATTGGTTAATTGGCCGCAAATATCTGGAAGACTTAAAACCACAGCCAAAATGGCAAACCCTTATAAGCTAGAATTGGACGCAAATTAATAGAAGGATTTGGCGCAAATCAAAAACGGACATAAAACGCACAAAAACTAGATAAAAAACACGAGCAAAACCAATGATGAGTTGGGCTTTTTGTCTCTTGGTTGTCATCTTGTTCACTGTTTTGAAATCTTTTTTTTTTTTTTTTTGTAGATTTTCATGGTGACACGGATTTCCTCTATTAGGTTCCTAAAGTGTAGTGTTTTTGCAGGCTTGCTGGTTCCCGTTGAGGACGATCGCCCGACTCTCCTGATTTTGGGAGTCCTGCTAACACTACGCTATCTAATTCCACTGCTACAGCAGCAGGTGAAGGACACCAGCCTGAAAGGAAGTTTCGGGGAGACCCGGAAAGAGGCTGAAATCTCCCCTTCTGCGGAGCAGCTAATGCAGGTGAGCCTTTCACGGCCTCTCGACTCCATGTTTGATTTTACTCGCCATCTCCCACAATGCAAACGTTTCGTCCATCTCGTTTTTAGAAAATCTAACATAATTTTATATATAGATTTTTTTTTTTCTTCAGATGGAATACATCAAGCACTTATTTTTTCTGCCTTTGTAGATTTATGAACTGACGTTACATTACACCCAGCATCGGGATCACAATGTGGTAACGGGGGCTCTGGAGCTGCTGCAGCAGATCTTTAGGACGCCCCCCATTGAGCTGCTTCACGTCCTCACCACGTCCGGAGGCGTTCCACGTGTCAGCGTGTGCCGAGATGACACTCAGGGCCGCGGCCGCAGTGGGAGCATCGTGGAGCTCATAGGCAAGAGTTATAGCACTATGCATCTAAGCTATAGGTCACATCCGGGCGTTTCGTGCTTTTTCTTTTTACCTTGACATTAGTAAGAGTAAGGCTACTTTCACACTAGCGTCGGAATGTCCCCGTCGCAATGCGTCGGGCAGAGATTCCGACGCTAGCGTCTGACGCACTGCACAATGGGTGCAGCGGATGCATTTCTCCGGCGCATCCACTGCCCCATTGTGAGGTGCGGAGAGGTGGGGGCGGAGTTCCGGCCGCGCATGCGTGGTCAGAAAAAGCGGTCCGTCAGGAGCAAAAAACGTTACATTTAACGTTTTTTGCTCCCGGTGGTCCGCCACAACATGGTGCAACCGTCGCATGACGGTTGCGATGTGTGGCAAAGCGTCGCAATGCGTCGCTAATGTTAATCTATGGGGCAAAAACGCATCCTGCAAACAACTTTGCAGGATGCGTTTTTTGCCATAAATGACGCATTGCGACGTCTGGCAAAAAACGCCAGTGTGAAAGTAGCCTAAGCCATGCCAGGGATGGGTAATTCTGATAAGACTCTCTTAACCCTTTATTTTATACCCAGTCACATAAGGCATAAATGGCATTTTCCTGCAGCTTTGTTCACACTGTTTCTATCACTTTTGGTATCTTGCCTGATATTGCATTATACTTCCCGCCACCTACCGTGGCACCATGCTCAAACACAAAATCACGCACAACCCGCCACATTGGACCATGTGACGTTGGACTGTGAAGTCCTTGGATTATCTCTGATTAATATTATGTAATTATTAAGCGCTTGGTTATGAGTTCTAATGCAAGTGTTCCTCCTACGCCTCCTGAGACCTCATATCCTAATGATACCATACCCAACGGCTGTGCACGAGACCCCACAGGCCCCCGATGATGAAGTGAGCCGCGCTCGAGAAGCCGTTTAAGCTTTGATTTAGGTCCTTAATGGTTTCCTTTACAAGAATGCATGTTGGGGGCTGTGATGTGCTGCGGAGCGCAGGTCGTCCTGTAGTGGAGTCTGCAGTTCCTCAGCACTCATCCACATAAATAGAGATGACGTTACATTATACAGTACGGAGATTATGGAGATGGCCTAAACCGCCGAGCTTCTCTGCCTTTTACCTGTGTCTTAGATTTTAGGTTAACCTTCTAGTCCATTATCGCACTGGTCTCATAGAGCTCTGCAATTACTAATATTTGATCTCTCTTGTATTAATATCTGTCCATGATTGACTGCGGGCTGATCCTCTAACCCGAATCATGCCAGTGGGGCTCCCCTAATACCGCATGCGCCCTATTAACGTCTCTCCACTTTCCATTCTCTGTGATTCGCAGCTGGTGGGAGCTCTACCTGCAGTCCTCTTCTGTCCCGGAAGCAAAGAGGTGATTACTGGTTATCCTTCCCTTCCCCGCTCCGCACTTACTGCTTGCCTAACCTGTCTAATCATTTGCCTGGAAAATAAAAAATGGGGGAAAATAAAAATTGTTTATCTATATAGGTGTGTTACATGTGAATGCGTGTGTGTGTATATGTATGTATGTGTGTGTGTGTGTGTGTGTGTAGTATAAATATATATATATACTCACACACATTAAATACACTTTAGATGTACAGTATATTATGTATTGTATTTGTAAATATTTTATTTCTTTATACAATAAATATAAAATATAATAAAAATATATACTTTTTTTTATTATATTTAAACATATTATTAAATATAATTAATACATTATGCACTATATATATATATATATATATATATATATATATATATATATATAAAAAAATATATATATATATATATATATATATATATATATATATATATATATATATATAAATATATAAATATATAAATATATAAAAATTTCAGGTGAAAAAAGGTGAAGTTTTAATCGACCCACATCACTGCGCGACGTTTCGGCTCACTGAGCCTTTTTCAAGCAGTGGGTGTTAACAACAGTTGTGCTTTTATAGAGAGAATTTGAATTAGTTTGCATATTACAATTGCCATTAATGAATAAATAAACAAATAGTTGTACAATTTTCTATACCGTGCATATTATATATCCTTAGTGCAATCTATGTGCTTATTAAAGTGCTATGTGCTATATTGCTTATAAAATCTCATACTTTCCCACTTTCTCCTTCATTCCACAGACTATCCTGTTAGCGTATATTATATTTATAATCATCATATCTTGTAACCCTCACCTTGCCGCAATCCGGTAACTCCACATGGAGGACTCTATTTTCGCCGTTATCGGCGTTCATCTAAGTCTATTGCGCATGTCTGGAAATCTAGTTACTATGTCACAGAGTGTCGGCCAATAGGAGTTCCAATACGCTTTCATTTTAATGGCGCATGCGCACTATCGTTATGTCAGTGCCGCAGCGCCATCTTTAATGTGGCAAAGCATTATATTGTACCGCTATATGAGCTGCTGTTCCGATCATATGGCAGCGCTCATAGGGACGTCTTTTTAATTCATGCTTAATAGATATTCCCAAGTACATTTAAGCTGTATGTCTAAAGTACGGAATATGCATATTCCTTAATTAGATACTGAATGGCTAGAAGGATATGGATTTCACTCCGACACAACGGATGAAAGCCTTACTCAGGCTATCTCCATTTGTCTATGCTTTCCCAAGTCGACGCACAGCCTCTCCAGGCCATAACATCACCCTTTAGAACTGGCAAAGAAGTGAGCATATGTGATTACCATGTATCTAAATATCAGACTAACAGCTGTTAATGTTTTTTATTTGCAGTGATTTTTATTATAAACAACGAACCATTGCCATTGGTCGACATTTGTGACAGATAATTTAGATCAAAAAACTAAATAAAACATTTTTCAAAATAAAAATAAAAAAGTAATATAAACAAAAATATTTTTCATTCCTCCATATGGGTACTCCATCAAGCGGCTGGTGAGGAAATACACAAGACCCACCGGTCATAAGGATATCTATGAGACAACAAAGAAAACATTAAAATCAGTGCACTCTGCAAAGTACAACAAGGAGCCTATATACATCTAATTCAGAGATCTATCATCGGAGGTTTATTCACATACCCGACTGGATTTTAAATTCTACATTAAGTCCTTTAGGTTTTAAGGTGTTCAACTCATAAATCCATCTAAGTTCTAATTTCTTCAAAAGGCATATTCTGTCCCCTCCTCTCCTCTGTATGGGGACCCTATCTATTATTTTACATTTAAGGTCTTTTTCTGTATGTTTTTATACAGGACAGGCACGGAAAGCAGCCTTTTTGGATCTTGCCTGTGATCGTGGTCTGACTGAGATTTTTTAGGGGACCAATATCTGCTTTGACCACATAATCTTAAATATTTTTAGCCCTATGATATGAAAATAGTGGGGGCTCCCTTAGTTCTTTAATCCCCGGTAAGCAATTGCCTAACATCCCCCAATGTTTCACAAGGTATCCTACTTAATCTTTTTTTATCTTGATCATTTTTCCCCAATAGATCTTTCATATCGTAGGGCTAAAAATATTAAAGATTATGTGGTCAAAGCAGATATTGGTCCCCTAAAAAATCTCAGTCAGACCACGATCACAGGCAAGATCCAAAAAGGCTGCTTTCCGTGCCTGTCCTGTGTAAATTGCCCATATATACTAAAAGGTCCCACATTCAAACATCCAGAAACGAATAAGGTGTATACAAACAAACACTTTTTGACATGTAATTCTGATCATGTAGTCTATTTACTTGAATGTCCCTGTAAATTGTGGTATATAGGGGAAACGACCTGTGAGCTAAAAACACGTATAAACAATCATCGGCATTCAATTAGGAAGAAGCGATTAGACCTCCCGGTCTCTAAACACTTTACAGAGTTCAAACATACAGAAAAAGACCTTAAATGTAAAATAATAGATAGGGTCCCCATACAGAGGAGAGGAGGGGACAGAATATGCCTTTTGAAGAAATTAGAACTTAGATGGATTTATGAGTTGAACACCTTAAAACCTAAAGGACTTAATGTAGAATTTAAAATCCAGTCGGGTATGTGAATAAACCTCCGATGATAGATCTCTGAATTAGATGTATATAGGCTCCTTGTTGTACTTTGCAGAGTGCACTGATTTTAATGTTTTCTTTGTTGTCTCATAGATATCCTTATGACCGGTGGGTCTTGTGTATTTCCTCACCAGCCGCTTGATGGAGTACCCATATGGAGGAATGAAAAATATTTTTGTTTTTATTTATATTACTTTTTTATTTTTATTTTGAAAAAGTTTTATTTAGTTTTTTGATCTAAATTATCTGTCACAAATGTCGACCAATGGCAATGGTTCGTTGTTTATAATAAAAATCACTGCAACTAAAAAACATTAACAGCTGTTAGTCTGATATTTAGATACATGGTAATAATATATGCTCACTTTTTTGCCTTTTCTAAAGGGTGATGTTATGGCCTGGAGAGGCTGTGCGTCGACTTGGGAAAGCATAGACAAATGGAGATAGCCTGAGTAAGGCTTTCATCCGTTGTGTCGGAGTGAAATCCATATCCTTCTAGCCATTCAGTATCTAACTAAGGAATATACATATTCCGTACTTTAGACATACAGCTTAAATGTACTTGGGAATATCTATTAAGCATGAATTAAAAAGACGTCCCTATGAGCGCTGCCATATGATCAGAACAGCAGCTCATATAGCGGTACAATATAATGCTTTGCCACATTAAAGATGGCGCTGCGGCACTGACATAACGATAGTGCGCATGCGCCATTAAAATGAAAGCGTATTGGAACTCCTATTGGCCGACACTCTGTGACATAGTAACTAGATTTCCAGACATGCGCAATAGACTTAGATGAACGCCGATAACGGCGAAAATAGAGTCCTCCATGTGGAGTTACCGGATTGCGGCAAGGTGAGGGTTACAAGATATGATGATTATAAATATAATATACGCTAACAGGATAGTCTGTGGAATGAAGGAGAAAGTGGGAAAGTATGAGATTTTATAAGCAATATAGCACATAGCACTTTAATAAGCACATAGATTGCACTAAGGATATATAATATGCACGGTATAGAAAATTGTACAACTATTTGTTTATTCATTAATGGCAATTGTAATATGCAAACTAATTCAAATTGTCTCTCTCTCTATCTATCTATCTATCTATCTATCTATCTATCTATCTATCTATCTATCTATCTATCTATCTATCTATCTATACATACACACACACACACACACACACACACACACACACACACACACACACACACACGTACACCGGGCCAAAGTTTTGAAATCTGACCAGTGTCTCTTTATGTAATAATAACTCTGGAACGCTTCAACCAAACCCAGTGATTTTGAGATTGTTTTTTTTGTTGCACATTATAATTCATGATAATGGTAAATTTAAGTCGATATGCTTTGTGTTTATTTCTAAAAAAAAAAAAATTTTTAAAAATTTGACCAAAATGTAAAATAAAGTGCAATTTTCAAACTTTGAATGGTTATCCATTTAATCCAGATGGAGATGAGCGAATATTTCAATTTTCGGTTCGGCTCACAATCGCCGATTTAATCTCCGAATATAGCTGAACTTACACAGCACAAAAGCTGTGTGACCGTGTGGGGAAACACCGGCGTATCGCTTCTGATCGGCGGTGAAATCATCCCCGCCGGTCAAACAGCTGTGGTTCCCACACTGTCAAAAGACGGCGTGAGCGCTCAGCTGTGATCAGAGGTATAAAGTTTACCTCCAGTTACTGGTGTCAGCTGATGGGACTACAGCTATCATCATCCGACATCTGCTGCCGCTAATTTCAGTGAGAGCAGGAGCGTCGGATGGGAATATTCATTACCCGGTTCCTGCGCTGTAAGTAAATAAATGTCAGCTTCAGCAAGGTTGACTATCAAGAATAGAGGGGTCTCCACACCATATTTTGTAATTATTTAAAAAAATAATAAAAAAAAAAATACGGCATGGGGTCCCTGTCATTTTGACAACCAGCCTTGCTAAAGCCGGCAGGCAGGCTGCTATTTTTAGGCTGGGGGAGGGGGGGGGGGCAATATCCATGGCCCCTTACCAGCCCGAGAATACCAGCCCCCAGCTGTCTGCTTTAGCAAGGCTGGTTGTCAAAAATGGGGGGACCCTATGCCGTATTTTTAAATATTTAAGTAATTAAAAAATACGGCTTGGGGACACCTATTCTTTATAGCCAACCTTGCTGAAGCTGACAACTGAGGGTTGCAGCACCCAGCTGTGAGTTTTGCCTAGCTGGTTATCAAAAATACATTGGAACCCATGCAAGTTTTTTTTTTTTTTTAAATTATTTGTTTATAGCGCAGGAGTCGGCTAATGAATACGCTCATCCTCCGCTCCTGCTCTCACTGTTATTAGCGGCAGCAGGTGTCGGATGATGGTAGTAAGGTCGGCGTCATACTGCCGTAGAATACGGGCGAGTGCTATGCGAGAAAACATCGCATAGCACTCGGCCTAATGGGGCAGCTCACATCACCGTTTATTATCTCTGACGTATTCAGCGTGCTGCGATTGTCACCGAGACTCGCCAATGCAAGCCTATAGCTGCGAGAAAAAAAATTGCACAGCACTCGGGCCATACGAGTGCTGTCCGATTTTTACGCACCGGTGTCCTTTGAAAAGCTGGCATTTGCCGCATACAGTAAAATCACACTGGCAGGTTAGAATAGAATAGATATATACACATAGAATACATAGATATATTGATAATAATAATAATCTTTATGTAGAGCCAACATACTCCGCAGCGTTTCACAGATTAACAGTTTCAAACGCAAGTCATAAGTAGCAACATTAACAATACAATAATTAAAGCACAATAAGACAACTCTGCTTGTAAGAGCTTACAATCTACAATGAGGTGGAGGAGATACAAAGTACAGGTGTGTATTTACAATGATGTATTTACAATGATGGTCCAGCCATCTTCATGGGGTGGGGGATAGATGGAGTTAGTGAATTGGGCTACACACGCACCCTTACACATAAAATTACTTTTATTAGGGAATGTGATACGCTTCTCTGAACAAATGTTTTGAGGGTGCAAATTGTGAATGGTCCTAATTTCTTGGGGTAGAGCATTCCAGAGGATTGGCGCAGCGCGGGAGAAGTCTTGGAGTCCGGAGTGGGAGGTACGGATTAGTGCAGAGGTTAGTCGGAAGTCATTTGCAGAGCGCAGCGGTCGGCTAGGCCGATAGACAGAAATAAGGGAGGAGATGTAAGGGGGTTCTGCATTGTGAAGGGCTTTGTGGGTGAGAACAATTACTTTGAATTAGATCCTATAATGAATGGGCAGCCAGTGTAATGATTGGCGAAGAGCGGACACGTCTGAATACCGATTAGCTAGATAGACAACCCTGGCTGCTGCAGTAAGGATGGACTGGAGAGGGGAAAGTTGAGAGGGAAGCCAATTAATAGAGCGTTACAGTAATCCAGGCAGGAGTGGATCAGGGCGACAGTGAGCATTTTTGTTGTTTCCATGGTGAGAAAAGGGCGGATTCTAGAGATGTTCTTTAGGTGTAAACGGCACGAGCGGGCAAGAGATTGTATATGGGAAGTGAAGGAGAGATTGGAGTCAAATATAACACCCAGACAGCACGCCTGCTGCCGGGGTGTTATTATGGTGCCACCCACGGAGAGGGAAATGTCAGATTTAGGGAGGTTAGTACACGGTGGGAGCAGAAGAAGTTTAGTTTTGGAGAGGTTGAGTTTCAGATAGAGAGCAGACATGATGTTGGAGACTGCAGACAGACAGTCAGTGGCGTTCTGTAGTACAGCGGGGGTAAGGTCAGGGGATGATGTGTATAGTTGTGTGTCATCGGCATAAAGATGGTACTGAAAGCCAAATCTGCTGATGGTCCGACCAATTGGGGCCGTGTAGAGAGAGAAGAGAAGGGGGCCAAGGACTGAGCCCTGAGGTCCCCCGACAGTGAGAGGAAGAGAAGATGAAGTGGAGCCAACGAACGATACACTGAAAGAGCGGTCAGAAAGATAGGACGAGAACCAGGAGAGGGCAGTGTCCTTAATGCCTAGTGACTGGAGAGTAGGAGAGGGTGGTCAACAGTGTCGAAAGCTGCAGAGAGGTCGAGAAGAATGAGCAGAGAGTGGTCACCCTTACATTTTGCTGTCAGAAGGTCATTTTTCACTTTGATGAGTGCAGTTTCTGTCAAGTGTAGGGGGCGGAAGCTGGGCAGTAAAGGCTCTAGGAGGGAGTGGAGAAGTAGCGGGTAAAGCGAGAGTAGACAAGGCGCTCCAAGAGTTTAGAGATGAAGGGGAGGTTGGAGACTGGTCTGTAGTAGTGATGAGCGAGTGTACTCATTGCTCAGGTTTTCCCGAGCACGATCGCGTGCTCTCCGAGTATTTATGACTGCTCGGAGATTAAGTTTTCATCGCCTGAGCAGCATGATTTACAGCTATTAGCCAGCTTGATTACATGTGGGGATTCCCTAGCAACCTGGCAACCCCCACATGTTCTCAGCCTGGCTAATAGCTGTAAATCATTCAGCTTCCGTGAGGAAAACTTACGGTAATTTCCGAACACTAACAAATACTCGGAGGTCACCCGAGCGTGCTCGCTCGTCACTAGTCTGTAGTTATTTGTGCAGGATGGATCGAGTGAGGGTTTCTTTAGTAGTGGAGTAATGATAGAGTGTTTGAAGGAGGATGGGAAGATGCCCGAGGAGAGGGAGAGATTATAGATTGTAGTTAGGTGAGTTGTGATGACTGGCGAGAGCAACTGGAGGAGGTGTGAGGGAATGGGGTCAGTAGTGCATGTAGTTAGACGAGAAGATGAGAGGAGCCTGGAGACGACTTCTTTTTTTAGGGGAAATGCAGGGAGGGATGGGAGTCACAGCACTTAGTGGTTGGGATCGGATTTCCTAATGGATGGTTGTGTCCCCCAATGAATGGCTCGGAGAAAAGGATTTTACGGCGAGTACACAAAAATCCCTATATTTTCTCTATAAAGTGGGAGGCCAGGTCATCAGCACAAATGTCTGTGGGGCTTGTGCTTTTGGGCTGAGGAGGGAGTCAAAGGTGTCAAAAAATTTCTTGAGGTTGTTTGATAGTGAGGAGATCAGGGTGGTGAAGTAGGTCTGTTTGGCGATGTGAAGGGCAGAATTATAGGTTCTTAACATAAATTTGAAGTGGATGAAGTTTTCTGGTGTGCGAGTTTTCCTCCATAAGCTTTCAGCACTTCTAGAGCATCGCTGGAGAAATCGAGTTTGCAATGTGAGCCAGGGCTGTTTTACTCTGTGCTTGGAGGTTCTGCGGGTGAGGGGAGCTACTTGGTCCAGGATGCTTCTAAGAGTTTCATTGTAGTTCTGTACAGCCAGATCAGGACAGGAAAACGAGGAGATTGGGGACAGTGATGAGTGTAAGGAGTCTGAAAGTGTATGAGAGTTAATGGTGTGTAGATTTCTGAATGTGTGGTAGGTAGGAGTGTACTGGAGTGGGCGAGGGATTGTGAGTGTGAAGGAGAGAATGTTGTGGACAGAGAAGGAAAGCAGAGAGTTACCTAGGTAGGAGATTGAGCAGAACCAGGTGAAGACCAGGTCAAGGGTGTTACCGTCTTTGTGTGTTTCAGAGGTTGAGAGCTGTGAGAGGCTGAGAGAAGTGGTTAGTGATAGAAGCTGGGGTGCAGATGTGGAAGTGGGGCTGTTTATGGGGATGTTGAAGTCTCCCAGGATAAAGGTTGGGAGTTCTGAGGACATGAAGTGCGGCAGCCAGGCTAAGAAGTGGTCAAGGAACTGGTTGGGCGAGCGAGTGAGCCTGTGGGCCGATATATGACCGCTACTCTGAGTGGGGGGAAGAAAGAGCCTGATTGTGCGGACCTCAAAAGAAGGGAATGAGAGTGATGGAACTGAGGGGATGACCTGGAAGGTGCATTGTGGGGACAGGAGTATGTCGACTCCACCACCAGGTCTGTTTGTGGGTCTCGGGGAATGGGAGAATTGTAGGCCACCATGGGAAATGGCAGCAGGGGAGACCATGTCAGAATCCTGAATCCAGGTTTCACTGAGGGCCAACAGATTCAGAGAGTTGTTCAGAAAGTAATTGTGCAGAAAAGAAAGTTTGTTATATACAGACCGTGGATTCCATGGGGCACAATTAAAAGAAGGATATGAAGGTGTGCAAGTAATATTAGTAAGATTAGTGTGGTTGTGAAACGAGGTAGGATAGGGGTTGGGGGTTGATATTCCCTGAGATCAGAAGAGCAAGTAGGTTTTGGAATTGTACGAAGTTTTTTTGTTCTGTGTGTGTCAATGACACGTGTGTGTATATATGTGTATATATATATATGTATGTATGTATGTATGTATATATATATATATGTGTGTGTATATATATATATATATATATATATATATATATATATATATATATATATATATATATATATATATATGTATATATATGTATATATATGTATATATATGTATATATATGTATATATATGTATATATATATATATATATATATATATATATATATATATATATATATATATATATATATATATATATATAATCATAGAAGAAAATCTGTCAATTCATGTGCCTTATTCTGTAATAGCACTTCAAGAGCCAACCGGATAGAAGAGATGTATTACATACAGTAAATACAAATATAATAGGTAGATATATAGATGTATGGGACAAATTCAAATAGTGCAATGTGTGTGCAGCTTACTGTACATGTATTTAATTAATAAAAGATTATTTTTCAGAATAAAATGGCTCCTGCACAATTTTCGTAACCAGCAGAGGGAAAGCTGATGTTTGTAGCCTGGGAAGGGGGTAATACCCATGGAGCATCCCAGGCTATTAATATCAGCTCACAGCTATATAATTAGCCTTTACTGGCTATTAAAATGGGGGAACCCCAAAAAAATAACGTGAGGTCCCCCTATAATTAATAACCAGCAAAGGCTATGCAGATGTCTGTGGGCTGATATTAATAGCCTAGGAAGGGGCTGTGGATACTGCCCCCCAGGTTAAAACCATCAGCTTTCAGCCGCCCCAGAAAAGGCGCATCTCTAAGATGTGCCAATTCTGGCACTTAACCTCACTCTTCCCACTTGCTCTGTAGCGGTGGCAAGTGGGGTGATAGTTGGGTTTGATGTCACCTTTGTATTGTCAGGTGACATCAAGCCCTGAGGTTAGTAATGGAGAGGCGTCAATAAGATGCCCCCATTACTAACCCCATAGTTACATTGTATGAAAACACAGACACCCAGAAAACTAAAGTCCTTTAATTGAAAGAATGACGCAGACTCCTTTAATAATCTTAATTAAACCATACTTATGACCTCACCCATTCCCCCGATGCCCTCGTCACCTGCAAAAGAGGTAAAAAAAAAACCCAAACACAATATTCCTCACCTTTCCGCAGAGATGCTGCTAATCCATTTGTCTCACGACGGGTCCAGCTCTGCTACATCTAGATGGCAGATTCCATGATGCGACCATGCAGCCTGTCACCCAGCAGACACACTGAGCACCATGTGCTCTGTGTCTCTGTGTGAACTGATATTCCGTCTGACGGCACTACAAGCATGAGAAAGTTCTCCTTCTCTGGGTGCCATCTGACAGGTCCTGCGAGTTCACGCCCAATGAACTCACTCCACTTTGCTGCCATCAGCGCAAGCACCGTGGGAAAATTCCCCTTCAGGTGATTTTCAGGAATGAATGTAAAGTGACATGACAGAAATGAAAAGTGTATTTTTACCATGTAAATGTCGCTGACTTCGGCCTTAAAGTTTGACGACTATAGTGACCTGTTCAGTCACTATAGTCGTCAGACTCTAAGGCCGTTATTTGGCAGTGAATTGTCATGGCAAACATCAGGACCACACAATAATGATCTCTGGGTGCCAATGAGGTTAATTCAGAAGCCCCCACACTCTGTTAATCATTTATATGATGTAGTCACTATTGACAGCAGCATCTAAAGGGGTTAAACAGATTTGGACAGTGCAAACACTGATCATGACTAATGCAGCAAGTTGTCAGCTATAGTGGACAGCCGACAGCTACTGGATTGTCACCTGTATGGGGAGGCTATTCTCTCATATCTCAGGTCAGTAAAAAGACGTATTGGCTGTCATTAAGGGGTTAGTGCAATAAAAATGAAACCATGTATATATTTTATATTTAAAAAAACATTAAATATAATTAAATATTTACAAATACATAATATATCTAACATATTGAGTTTATTTATTAAAATATATATTATATACACACGCACACGGTGTATGATTTATTTTTATTATATTTTATGTTTATAATAAAATTAAAGCAACGTATGTATTTTTTTATTATATTTTATATTGTATTCAAGAACAATATAATGATGGAATATTTATAAATACGATACATAATATATAAAATGTATTTTTAATGTGTGTGAAACCAGAAGTGTACATATACTATATAAAAAGACACATCTGCATGTTTTTCCTCAATATTTCAAATGAAACCTCTTAAGACATCAGCCAGGAAGATAAAGCTTTGGCTGAAATGGGTCTTCCAAATGGACATTGACCCGAAGCATACTGCCAAAATGGTAACAAAGTGGGATAAGGATAACAAAGTCAATGTTTTGGAGCGGCCATTTACAAAGCCCTGATCTCAATTCTTGAAAATTTATGGGCAAAGCTGAAAAGTCAGGAGTAGTGTTGAGCATTCCGATACCGCAAGTATCGGGTATCGGCCGATACTTGCGGTATCGGGATTCCGATACCGAGTTCCGATATTTTTGCGATATCGGGAATCGGTATCGGATCCATATTAATGTGTAAAATAAAGAATTAAAATAAAAAATATTGATATACTCGCCTCTCCGGAGGCCCCTGGACATCACCGCTGGTAACCGGCAGCCTTCTTTGTTTAAAATGAGCGCGTTTAGGGACTTCCATGACATCACGGCTTCTGATTGGTCGCATGCCGCTCATGTGACCGCCACGCGACCAATCAGAAGCCGCGACGTCATTCTCAGGTCCTAAATTCCTAGAATGAGGAGTTTAGGACCTGAGAATGACGTAGCGGCTTCTGATTGGTCGCGTGGCGGTCACATGAGCGGCACGCGACCAATCAGAAGCCGCGACGTCATTCTCAGGTCCTAAACGCGCTCATTTTAAACAAAGAAGCCTGCCGGTTACCAGCGGTGATGTCCAGGGGCCTCCGGAGAGGTGATTATATCAATATTTTTTATTTTAATTCTTTATTTTACACATTAATATGGATCCCAGGGCCTGAAGAGGAGTTTCCTCTCCTTCAGACCCCGGGAACCATCAGGATACCTTCCGATACTTGGTGTCCCATTGACTTGTATTGGTATCGGGTATCGGTATCGGCGATATCCGATACTTTTCGGGTATCGGCCGATACTCTCCGATACCGATACTTTCAAGTATCGGACGGTATCGCTCAACACTAGTCAGGAGCGAGCAAGGCGGCCAACAACCCTGGATCAGTTACACCAGGGCCCAGATTCCGACCAACTATTGTGCGAAGCTTGTGGAAGGAAATCCCAAATGTTTGACTCAAGTCATTCAGTTTAAGGGCAATGGTACCAAATACTAATGAAAAGTATGGAAACTTTTGACTTTGCAGTAAGTAATAAAAATGCCTTAAAACATTCTCTCTCTCATATTATTCTGGCATTTGGCAAATATTAATAATTATGGTAATCCTAATTGACTTAAAACGGGAAAGGTTTATTCTGATGTCATGTCAGATATTGAGAAAATCATGATTTGTCTCTTTTTATATAGTGGATGGAAACTTCTGGTTTCAACTGTATGTGTGTATGTATTTCACCGCACTTGGAATCTTTTTTTTCATGTTTTCAAGTATATTATGTGGTAAAATGAATTGTTTCCTTTAAAAGTACAGCTCGTCCCAGCAGTCAGACCCTCGGCGATCTTATGGTTTTGCGCTCCTGCGGTGGCTGGATGTGACCTCTGTCTGGCGCCGGCACAGTTCAGCTCTGTACAGTCGTGGAGGGACAGAGATTTAGGAACACATAGTATCTGTATCCTATAATGTGGATTCCTGTAATTGGGTGCATGGTTTGATCACCTGTCTTTATGCATGATCAGGTAAAATTCACCTTGGTGAGGAGGAAGGCTTAGAAGATGAGGCCGAAAACAAATCGGACGTCTCTGCTGCTCCATTTATAGGTCAGTCCTGTAGGTTCCCCATATTATAAATGGGATTGTTTTACTTAACACCTTTTAAAGCGATCATCCCCGATGATAACATGCTGTTCCATATCTAATGTACAGTCTGCTGCATGACTAATGTTTCCAGTCACTGAGATGGGGCCTGTCTCCATCCCCCGGGGAGCGCTATGGTAGGTCTGAATCACGCCTCTCCTGCCTTTCCATCGATGTGGGATGGACTGGTGCCAATAATCAACGCTGTGTCCATCCCACAGCAGGCAACCAGTAGGGGAGGCATTGTCGCCCATTCCACACTCCTCTGAAGTGGTTATATTGGCGCAGTAGGTGAGGCATGGTCGCACTTTACCCACTCCTCTGCAGTGGTTGTTTTGGTGCTGTAGGGGAGGTATGGTCACACTTTTCTCACACATCTGTAGTGGTTTTTTTGGCACAGTAGGGAAGGCATGGTCACACTTTCCTCATGCCTAGCACAGTAGTAGGGGAGGCATGGTCACACTCTCCTCACACCTCTACAGTGGTTATTTTGGCACAGTAGGTGTGTCATAGTCATATTTTGTTCACGCCTCTACAGTGGTTATTTTGGCACAGTAGTAGGGGAGGTATGGTCACACTCCCTCACGCCTCTGCAGTGGTTATTTGGCACGGTAGGGGAGGTATGGTCATACTTTCCTCACACCTCTGCAGTGGGTATTTTGGCGTGGTAGGGGAGGCATGGTCGCACTTTCCTCACACCTCTGCAGTGGGTATTTTGGTGCGGTAGGGAGTTATGGTCATACTTTCCTCACACCTCTGCAGTGCGTATTTTGGCGCGGTAGGGAAGGTATGGTCATACTTTCCTCACACCTCTGCAGTGGGTATTTTGGTGCGGTAGGGGAGGTATGGTCATACTTTCCTCACACCTCTGCAGTGCGTATTTTGGCGCGGTAGGGAAGGTATGGTCATACTTTCCTCACACCTCTGCAGTGCGTATTTTGGCGCGGTAGGGAAGGTATGGTCATACTTTCCTCACACCTCTGCAGTGGGTATTTTGGTGCGGTAGGGGAGGTATGGTCATACTTTCCTCACACCTCTGCAGTGCGTATTTTGGCGCGGTAGGGAAGGTATGGTCATACTTTCCTCACACCTCTGCAGTGGGTATTTTGGCACGGTAGGGGAGGTATGGTCATACTTTCCTCACACCTCTGCAGTGGGTATTTTGGTGCGGTAGGGGAGGTATGGTCATGCTTTCCTCACACCTCTGCAGTGGGTATTTTGGCACGGTAGGGGAGGTATGGTCATACTTTCCTCACACCTCTGCAGTGGGTATTTTGGCACGGTAGGGGAGGTATGGTCATACTTTCCTCACACCTCTGCAGTGGGTATTTTGGCGCGGTAGGGGAGGTATGGTCATACTTTCCTCACACCTCTGCAGTGGGTATTTTGGCACGGTAGGGGAGGTATGGTCATACTTTCCTTACACTTCTGCATTGGGTATTTTGGAGCAGTAGGGGAGGCATGGTCACACTTTTCCTCGCGCCTCTGCAGAGATTATTTTGGCACGGTAGGGGAGGTATGGTCATACTTTCCTCACACCTCTGCAGTGGGTATTTTGGCACGGTAGGGGAGGTATGGTCATACTTTCCTCACACCTCTGCAGTGGGTATTTTGGCACGGTAGGGGAGGTATGGTCATACTTTCCTCACACCTCTGCAGTGGGTATTTTGACGCGGTAGGGGAGGTATGGTCATACTTTCCTCACACCTCTGCAGTGGGTATTTTGCCGCGGTAGGGGAGGTATGGTCATACTTCCTTCACGCCTCTGCAGTGGGTAATTTGGCACAGTAGGGGAGGCATGGTCACACTTTCCTAACTCCTCTGCAGTGGGTATTTTGGAGATGATGTTGCACCGATCTCATAGATGGAGGCAGAAGATCAGCTTTATAATAGGCTCGTCAGCAGCGCCAGTAGTGGTGGCCGCACCATATAAGTCCTATTGCGGCCAAAACTCCACTATTGTGGTGCGTCGATTTGGGAGCAAATGTATCACTATATGACAGCAATGATTGGTAGGTGAGGTTCCCACCCCTGACAATTGTTAGAAGCATTCTCATACCACACTTTCTCTAATGTTTCCATATTTTCCAGCTGGCGTTAAGAACGAGGACTCATCCGATTTGGGAGCTTCACCCGGTGCTCCTTCTCCAGCTGCCACCTCCACCCTGGACGCCACCACTCATGATATTATAACCGAACAGCCGCGGTCGCAGCATACCCTGCAGTCTGACTCTGTAGACCTGAGCAGCTCCGACCTGGCCAGCACTGTGACCGAAGGCGACGATGAGGACATGTTAAGTCGCAGTTCAAGTCAAATTAGCACTGTCCAGTCGGACACAAACATGGACCTGAATGAGGGAACCACTCAGGCTTCCTCACCAGTGAGTGATAGCTCACAGACCACCACAGAAGGTCCAGATTCTGCTGTGACCCCTTCGGACAGTTCTGAAATTGTAAGTGTGCAGCGGGCAGAGGGGGTATCCCGGTCTTCAACTGAAGGGCCTGACATGTCTCAAAGTTCCTCCATGGAGGGCCCAGAGTTGGACACATCTACCTATTCATCATTCTCCTTTTCACACTCAGCCAATAGTTTTGAAAAGGTCAGCAATGCATACCTCCACCTGAGAGCATGACCTCCGCGGAGGATACCCGTGCATGGTGCACTCCAGGCCTTCTTTTTTCGAACCACCATGTAGTGCATCTTTGTTTTTTTCAGAAGGACCCCTTTCTTTTTTTTACCCTACTTTTTTTTGCATGCTTAATTTAATCTGTAGAGTTATTTTAGAATGTTTCAATCACAACATAGTCATTTTCAAACCATTTCTCAATGAAAATCTGGAGTTGTCCACTCACGGTTCATCATCCAGCTCGGTAAAAGCCGTGTGGAGTTTTTGGAGGCATCTCATGTGCTGTTGTTGAGAAATCAAGATTTGAAGACACATGCAAATTAGCCTGGAAGTGCATTGGGGGTGTGCACTGTTACTGTTGACACCCCCAATGTACTTTCAGGCTAATTTGCATGCACCTTCACTATTAGACTCCTGATCCCACCATACACATTGCTCTACTGTTGGCTGAACCCACCAATATCGACTGCTTCAGGGGGCACCAGCCGACTGATGGCCGGGAGATAGATCGATTGGTCATGTGCGATTTTGGACTGCCGATCACTTTGTTTTCTTGGGGGTGTGCCGGTGGCTTTCTCATGGAGAACGCAGTAGCACTCGGCCGATCATGCGCTCTTGTGTATGGGAGAGACGGCTCAGGTGACTGTCACCCAAACCATCGTTCGCCCAACAACCATCATTCAGCTGGCGGTTATCTCACCCGACTCCCCCATACACGGGAACTCTTGGTCAAATGTTGTATTGCCATTATTAGACTCTCAAGCACTTTTTTGATGTTGGTAATGATTAACTCCTACATTGTTTGTTATATTTCCAAACCTATTTCTTATTTTTTTGGGTGGCATAAGATTCTCTCTGGGTCATTGAGAGACTGGTCTGAGAAATAAAATGATGCTTTCCATCCCTGACATATTTTAGCGTTTCGCTGATCCATTTACTTCTGCATTTATACATCTGAATGTCAGTCATTGCCAGTACTGTGCCATTATATTTAGGTGATCGACGGTACCGAAAACCATTATTCTGGGATGCAGATAGGACAGCTACAGGATGAAGAAGATGAAGGGACGATCATTCACCAGGGAGAACCGGGAGATTGCTTTGGAAACCCATCTCTTGGTAATTTACCTTCAATTTGTGAAATATAAATATATATAATATATATGTATGTGTTTTTTGTGTGTATATCTACAATTGTGCTCAAAAGTTTACATACCCCAGCAGAATTTTTGCTTTCTTGACCTTTTTTTTCCAGAGAATATGAAAGATAACACCAAAACTTTTTCTCCACTCATGGTTAGTGGTTGAGTGAAGCCGTTTATTGTCAAACTACTGTGTTTTCTCTTTTTAAATCATGATGACAACCCCAAACATCCAAATGACCCTGATCAAAAGTTCACATACCCCATTTCTTAATATCGTGTGATGCCCCTGTCGGGGTCGTCACGACAATACCCTTCATCCACCAGTCATTCCAAATCAGATTAAGAGCATGTTGGTACCGGATAAGAATGAGTCAGACACAATGCTGGTTCAATCTCATTGCATGCTCGTGTGTAACGTCACAGCAACTGAACTTTATTTCCTGATACACAACATTATATGACCTATTGGGGGAAGGTGTGCAGAGGGCGGGGTTTAAGCAATGTATCTAGTATTCAGTCCTTCTGGTTGGTCTGACGTCATATGATGGATCCTCCTTCCTCCACGTCACTTTAAGTTTCCATTTCTCCAGAAACGATACTTTAGCTTCAGAAACGAAAGTAGATTCTTGGCAAGAACAAAAACTAAGGCAAAGGTGAATACTGGCAGCCATCTTAAATACAATTACATATGCATTGATAAGCATGAAGGGGAAAAACTTATTGTTTCACAGCATAAGAATATATATATGTACAAAAGAGTATAAAGACATATATTTTCACCTTGACAATCCCCCCTAAACACTAAGTTTTTCCCTAAAAAGAAAGATCCTTCGAGACTGTCCATGTGATGGGGAAAGGGGAGGTGGATTTCTTCATCCAGACACCTCAGAAGCTCTCCCCTTGTGAGAAGCCTCCAGGCAGCTGAACCCTTCACTAGCTTCACATGGAGTTCTCCCACTGTCCCTAAACTAAATCTCTTAGCATCATCTGAGAGTAAAGGGTATTGTATATCTTCTTGAGGGGGACATGCTTAGGGATCTCCCCTGGATCAGTGCCATCGCACTCTAGTGGGTCTACTTCTTGGTTGAGGAAGGTGCCAGTCGAAGTTGCCTCAGTAATAACCATTTTATACAGGGGAATAACACAACAGAGGATTATCGATCCAACTACAAGGAGAGCAATCAGTACCAGACAAGCTTGTTGAAGGAATCCTTTGAGCCCACCCAACCAACCGGAAAAGAATGATATGTCTACTCCAACATTAGTTTTTAATTCTGCTGTTAACCCATTTATCTTTTTAAGGGCTATCATGGTCTTTCCATTTACCCCAGAGTTCTGAGGGATATAGGTACAACATTCCTCTCCCACCATCCCACAGACTCCTCCTTTTTCAGCTAAGATCATATCAAGGGCTAGTTGGTTTTGGAGGGTCATTCTAGTGTTAGGGCCTAACTCCTCAATAATACCAATTGACAAACCTTTGTTCACTGTAATATATGTAATTGATCCAATCAACATTTTTATTAATCTGCACCTGTGGGATTATAGAAGCAAAACCAGCATAAATCTAATTCTGGGCTTTAAATTGGTCAGGCACCCCCCTTGGCACTCCAATGCCATCGACATATACCAATGGATTTTCTTCATAACTCATGTGGAGCTGATCGAGACTTCTCCTCTTTCTGGTATATTCATCAGGTGTCTCTGGATCCCAAGGTAAAATCTTGAACTGCATAGCTAGTTTAACAAGGGTGCATTGACCTGTCCAGGCATTAGGCAACCTAGGACGGAGCTTACCATCTCCACATAACCAATAAATGTCGTACATATACTGTGTATGATTAGCTAGCAAGTCAGTATCCAGAGAACTGTTCTCTTTGCAGAAACCTGTCTCAAAGACCCCTACTGGTGTACCTGTAGTGTCGTGGGAATTATAGCAGGTATAATTATCAGCTAATACGGTTATCCCTCCTGGGACCTTTAGTGTGGGTTCTTCATGAATTAGTGGGACATAATCTGAGCAATCAGTGGGCTTTAAACCCTTCAACAGATTCATAACACAGGCAGTAGTATTAAGTATATCCAATATATCCCAAATTTGATCATCTGGACAATCTGTGGCCCTAACCAATTTATCCCACATTTGTATAACTGACAATTTTATTGGCTATACCCACCTGTACTACTAATCTTTCATGATATTGTACAAACTTATTATTCAAGGATATTGGGGAATTTAGACTGTCCCATGCGGTTACCAATATTATTATTATATGGAAATACGAAAAACTAAAACATTATGTCCCCTTATTTGCCACTAGTCTGTTTGACCAGCTTGCAGTGCGATACATGGATCCACGTCGGCCTTCCTTCCAACTTTACTGACATAGGAGTAATGAGGAGGACCTGGTAGGGACCGTCATACAAGGGTTCTAGTCCGTGTCTTCTGACATGGCTTTTCACGACCATAAAACCACCAGGCTTCAAATTGTGACCAATATCAGTTTCTGCTGAATCTGGAAGGGAAGAAGAAACTAAAACATGGGTGTTAGCAACATTTTTACTAAGCTGAATAACATATTGAACAGCACGGTCAGTTTCTTCTGACAACTACTGAGACTGAAAATTTACAACTGAGAACCTAGCACCAAACAATATCTCATATGAGGACAGGCCATGTTTTGCAATAGGGGTAGTACGAATGTGTAAGAGCCCTGGCCATGGAGCCGTAGTCTCCTGCATCATTTTGGTCAATTGTCCCTTCAGTGTGCCGTTCAGCCTCTTAACTTTCCCACTGGATTGTGGATGGTACGGAATATGGATGGCTACAGTGGATCCAAGCATTGTCAGAACCTCCTGATACACATGAGAAGGAAAGTCCGGGTCTTGGTCACTTTCAACAACTTCTGGAACACGATATCTGCATATGACTTCCATCACCAGTTTCTTTGCTGTGATCTTTGCAGTCACGTTGGTAACGGGGAATACTTCTGGCCAACTGGAGAACATATCGACAACCACCAGACAATATTCATACCTTCCAGACTTAGGCAACGTGATGTGGTCCACCTGGAGCTTTTGGAAAGGATAGTCGGGCTTAGCAAGGTGCTTCGGGGTTACACGTTGAAGTTGACCGGGATTGCAGGTCCGACAGATACCTCGATGTGTGGGCCCATGCGCCCACGTGGCAATAGCAGGGAACATCTGCTTCCAGCGACCATTGTCCATACGTGCACCATCAGCTTCCACTGCTTCACTTCTTCCTTTGGAGATATTCTCTGCATCGTCATTAAGCGGTCTTGCGGGGTCCGGCAGAAAACCTCAGTCTGTCGTAGATCATCAGGTTCCTGTAGAGTCAGTGTTTCTTGTAACTGTTTACGCTGAGAGCGTGTGGTCACCATAGCTGGTATGGGCTGTTCAACAGGCAGGAGAGCAGCAGCTTTTGCTTGCATATCCGCAAAGGCGTTACCAACAGTCTGTGGTCTGTTCCATAGTATCGTGCTCCTTAACTTTGATAATGGCCACCTGAGTAGGTAATTCGATTGAGTCCATGAGGGTTTTAACAGCTTCAACATTCTTCACTGAGTCCCGGCGGTAGTAACAAACCCTCGATTGGCTCATAGGGCTCTGAAATCATGAGCAATACCAAATGCATACTGTGAGTCCGTGTATATTAGCCCGCCTGTCTTTGGCCAGAACACATTCAGTAGACAGAGCCTGACGTTCTGCTTCTTGTCCTGACAGGGAGGGAGAGAGTGCAGCTGCGTGCAATACAGTATCTTCCGTAGTAACAGCGTATCCGGTGTGAAATCTGCCAAAATCATCACCATATCTTGAACAGTCTTTCAGGGCCTTGTAGAGAGGTAGCATTATGCGGGATGTGTCCGGTATCCACTGACAACAATAAGTACATAGTCCAAGAAAACGCTGGAGCTCAGTCTCATCTTTTGTAGCTGACGGCTATTTTCCTTTCTTCTGTGAGGTGTCTGGCACCCTGAAGGAGACAGTGACCCAAAAATATCACTTGACCAAGGCAGAACCGAAATTTCGAGGCCGAAACCCGACAGTTCAGATCTGCCAGATACTTGCGAAAACTAACAGTGGCAACAATGGCTTCCTGCTCTGTCTGTGCACACAACAAAAAAATTACCCACATACTGAAGCAACGTGACATAAGGATATTCTAACTGCCAGGGTTAGACACACTATCCCCCCCTATTTTTTTTTTTTTTTTGCAAACTGATTGGGAAAGGGCGTGTAAGATACACATCTCATTATACTCATCTGCATAGGGGTTATATAACGTAAGGACCATCTGACCAACATCTTGGCTCACCAACTCTCTAGGTCTGCTCAGGTGCACTTATACATCCATCATATTGTCTTTGTCTGTATAATGGGAAAGGTTTGTTCTCAGGGTCAGCCAATTATTTTAGCGTAGCTAGCTAGTCAGAGGGCTTCCAGGGATAATACTCCTGTATCTGTCTTACACTACCTGATGTGGTTGGTTCTCTGGTGGTGGGGGTGACTAGATGACCGGTTGGGGGTGACATGACATGCTGGTCTACAGCTCCTTCCCAAAAGGATTACTGTCAGCCTACTCCCAAAAGTTAATGTCCCCACTAACCACAATCCTGTGTCAGCTTCTTATATCACTACATGTGATCTTATCTGGACATAATTCAGCGTAATTCACTTAGGTTGGGTTGCAGCACAGATTATACAAGCATTTCTCCAGTCTGGGTTTGTCTGACCGCAATGTTTACAAATCCATCTGTCTTGTCTTGGTCTGAGAATTAACATGGCGAGAGAGATTTCCAGACACAGGGTTAAAATGGATATTGGAGTATGAGACTGGATTTGTGTAGGGGAGGGGGGCTGGAGCTGGAGTCTAGTGGGCCACTGATAAGGAACTAGCTGTGTCCTTGAAGCTGCTGTTCCTGCTCCTTGAGGCTGCGGTGGGGGCTACAGAGCCCAGCTGATGATTTAGAATGGGTTAAGTTCTTCTGGAAACTTTGTACTACTTTTAATACATCGTCCGGACACCATATTTCACTTTAAACTTACAATAATTCTTTCTAATTCAATACAACATTGTACTATTGCTTTAAACACAAATCTCTCAGCGCGTACTGAACCAAGGACAGAATATACACAGCTCCACCATATTCTTCAGTGCAGCTGCATGGCCCCCCTTTCTCTGGCCCGCAGCACAAAGAGAAGAAATTAGAAACAATTCGCGCAGGGGGTTCACCCCTCCCATCAGCTATAAACACCGAGATAAGAATTTACAGCATTCCTCAACACAAAGAAGAAAGACACAGCGCAGCTGTTTGACCCCTGCCATCGGGTGTCTCGGAAAACCACACAGAGTAACGAAATACAGCAGTTCTCAGACTCAATAAATTTCTACAAAACCTTCACACAACTCATAAGCCAGAACACCCTACAAAAACTAATGATTGAGGTATTTTATAACCAAACACGGGCTCTGCATCCTTTCATCTTTCCTCTCCATCAACCTCTCAACATTCTTGACTGCCTTCTTGCCCTCCCGTTACTCTACTATTGTCTTGACTTCCACAGCATCCTCACTTAACTCGTGGGGCACGGACTTCTTCTGCTATAAGAGACGCAACATGACTCACAGAATACTACGCCCTTCTGCAGCAGGCCGCTGACAGCGACGACAACACTTGTGTCCTAACACAGAGCCTCGCGCTCGACGTGTTATCAATAAAGAGCCTCGCGCTCAATATTTTTCCCTAACCTGAACACCAGTGATTACAGTCTGCCCTGTCACGATATTCTAAACATTGGGAGGCGGTCTCCTAGTGAGACCCCTCCACTGAGATTCTGGTGGTCCCCCCACTTAGGACGTCTTAATTACCAATGTGATTCTGGTGGTCCCCCCACTTGGGACGTCTTAATTACCAATGTGATTCTGGTGGTCCCCCCACTTGGGACGTCTTAATTACCAATGTGATTCTGGTGGTCCCCCCACTTGGGACGTCTTAATTACCAACGTGATTCTGGTGGTCCCCCCACTTGGGACGTCTTAATTACCAACGTGTACAATATCACAGAGGCTGCGTCTCCTATCCCTTTCTCTCAGCCGCCCCCAATCCACAACTTCTTCAATCTTTCACTCTATCACTACTAGACAATAGTCACGGGTAGAGTGGTTGGATGGAGTACAATGACCGGTGGAGGAGGTGTGGTGTACACGAGGACGCGCAGAGTGCGACGTCTCAGTTGCTGGTTCGAAGCGTGGCATGGGATCGCGCTCGGTCTCACCACTCGACCGGTCACTCCCCAGACCCAAGGAGACCACAGACTAACCAATAATGGCTGAAACACTAGCAAGTGTGACACATACATAGTATGTGATCTCCACTTACCGTGTTTGGAGGGTGATCAGTCCTCGAGGTCAGCCACTACGGGTATCGTCCACGGACGTCCAGGCATGGGTCCAGGGGGTCTCGGATCGCCGGCCACGCCCCACGTTGGGCGCCAAATTGTCGGGGTCGTCACGACAATACCCTTCATCCACCAGTCATTCCAAATCAGATTAAGAGCATGTTGGTACCGGATAAGAATGAGTCAGACACAATGCTGGTTCAATCTCATTGCATGCTCGTGTGTAACGTCACAGCAACTGAACTTTATTTCCTGATACACAACATTATATGACCTATTGGGGGAAGGTGTGCAGAGGGCGGGGTTTAAGCAATGTATCTAGTATTCAGTCCTTCTGGTTGGTCTGACGTCATATGATGGATCCTCCTTCCTCCACGTCACTTTAAGTTTCCATTTCTCCAGAAACGATACTTTAGCTTCAGAAACGAAAGTAGATTCTTGGCAAGAACAAAAACTAAGGCAAAGGTGAATACTGGCAGCCATCTTAAATACAATTACATATGCATTAATAAGCATGAAGGGGAAAAACTTATTGTTTCACAGCATAAGAATATATATATGTACAAAAGAGTATAAAGACATATATTTTCACCTTGACATCCCCTCTACCATCAATGACCGCTTGAAGTCTTTTGTGGTAGTTGTGCATGAGGTTCTTTATTTTCTCAGATGGTAAAGCTGCCCACTCTTCTTGGCAAAAAGCCTCCAGTTCCTGTAAATTCCTGGGCTGTCTAGCATGAACTGCACACTTGAGATCTCCCAGAGTGGCTCAATGATATTGAGGTCAGGAGACGGAGATGGCCACTCCAGAACCTTCTCTTTGTTGTACTGTAGCCAATGACAGGTCGACTTGGCCTTGTGTTTTGGATTGTTGTCATGTTGGAAATCCCAAGTACGTCCTATTAACAGCTTCCGGGCTGATGAGTGCAATTTTGCCTCCAGTATTTGCTCATAACGTGCTGCATTCATCTTTCCTTCAACTTTGACCGGGTTTCCTATGCCTTTGTAGCTCACACATCCCAAAACATCAGCGATCCACCTCCGTGCTTCACAGTAGGAATGGTGTTCCTTTCATCATAGGCATTGTTAACCTCTCTCCAAATGTAACATTTAAGGTTGTGGCAAACAAGTTCAACTTTAGTTTCATTACTCCAAATGACCTTGTTCCAGAAGTTTTGAGGCTTGTCTCTGTGCTGTTTTGCGTATTGTAGGTGAGATACTTTGTGGCATTTGCACAGTAATGGCTTTCTTCTGGCGACTCGACCATGCAGCCCATTATTCTTCAAGTGGCTCCTTATTGTGCATCTTGAAACAGCCACACCGCTAGTTTTCAGAGAGTCCTATATTTCAGCTGATGTCATTTGTGGGTTTTTCTTTGCATCCCAAACAATTTTCTTGCCAGTTGTTGTCTACCTGACCGTGGTTTTGTTTTTACAGAGCCCCTGATTTTTCATTTGTTAATCACAGTTTGAACGCTGCTGACTGGCATGATCAATTTTTTGGATATCTTTTTGTATCCCTTGCCTGTTTTAAACAGTTCAACTACCTTTTCCCGTAGATCCGTTGATAATTCTTTTGCTTTCCTCATGACTCACAATCTAGAAACGTCAGTGGTTGGATGAAAGATGCAAAAGTCTGTCTGGGTCCCAGAAACTCACTCAGCTTTTATGCAAATACACTGATTAGCAAACAGGTCACAGGTGAGGATGTTCCCTTTATTAGCCATTCAAAACCATTTGTGTCAACTTTTGTGCATGTTATCAGGCCAAAATCACCGGGGTATGTAAACTTTTGATCAGAGTCATTTGGATGTTTTGGGTTGTCATTATGATTTAAAAAAGAGAAAACAGTAGTTTGACAATAAATGTCTTCACCCAACCACTAACTATGCATGGAGGAAAAGTTTTGGTGTTATCATTCATATTGTCTGAAAAAGGGCCAAGAAAGCAAAGATTCTGCCAGGGTGCGATTTCGACAAACCTTTAATTTAGGCTTTCAGATATATGGGGAATTGATAGAACGTCATCTGAATCATTATCTGTATAGGTCTTAACCAGAGTCACCTGCTGAAGACCATGGGCCACAGTCGCCAGTCCTCCGATAGCAGCGTTGATCGCTTTGTCAGCAGAGAGGAAATGGTCGAGCCAGGAGACATGGAAGTTAAGGTAATGGGGTGGAGGGGGAAGCCTAGCTATTAAGCGATGTTCCTGTACAGTAGAGATGGTGACATTATACTGTGGGTTATAATAACTCTGTTTTTCTTGTAGCCTTCCAGGATAAAGGGGGACATTGGACACTACACAGATGCTGATGCGGCACCCCTTGTTCACTGCGTACGTCTGTTATCTGCCTCTTTCCTGCTGACTGGACAGAAGGGGGGTAAGAGCATCGCTGGAATGATTTCAGAAAACTAGAAATAGGAGGGTTTTTTTCCCACTTCTCACAGTCCTTTTTTAAATAATGTATTCCACCTCTTGCACCACGTGACACTCTGGCGATGTCCAAACCAGAATTCTGGGTGCTTGTTTCTCTTGAAAGAAACTCAGACGTCCGAAAGAAGTGTAGCCAATTGGAGAACGCCACACGATCGCTGGGAGACCTGGTGCTGATGTCGCTGGAGCAGGAGATGACCATGAGTATAGTATTTAAGAAAAGTTTGTCCGAGTCTTGAACAACCGGTTTTACACGATAAATATCTGGTGACCCCGATCCCGCTGAACTTCAGTAGGAAATCCAAAGCTGAATGTTGTGGATTTTGCTGAGGATGATGCTGCAGATTCACCACGGATTACCTATCTGCAACATTAGAAGTAGTGAAAATCTTCAGCGTGTGGATGAGGTTTATTTATCATTCACATTCCTTGGAGTGTGATCTGCTGAAGACTTCGCTGACAGCGAACACACTGCGTGTAAACGCCACAGGTGCATTTACGCTGTACAATGGTCATGAACGAGCGTTCCTGGAGCACTTCCCAATAATCGATTCTAGCTCGAAAACATCTGTTCGTCTGGTGATGCACCTGAGGCGCGGAGGCCTGTGTGAGCGGGCTAATTAACCACCTCCGATAGGCAAATATGTTGTCCGTGAGAACTTGATATCATTTTGTGTTTTGCAGCCATGGTTCCAGACAGAGTGGTGCGCGTCAGTGTGAAGGCGTTGGCATTGAGCTGTGTTGGGGCGGCTGTCGCTCTGTACCCCGAAGCTTTCTTCAGTAGGCTTTACAAGCTGCAGCCAGAGAGCGTTGACCATCCAGGTAGCCGCTGATCATACCTACGGTGTGTCTGTCTACTGTAGCTTCACTGAAGGAGAAGTGATTCCTGTGCAGATTACACTGGAGTTAATATTACGTGTTATCCCCCATAAGGTCATATCACTGCTGCATGATTTCTAGGCTGTAAATTAAAATTTACTTTGTCATCTTCTTTCCAGAAAAGCAGTTCGTGTCAGATATCCTAAATTGCATTAATCATGGGGACCCTCAGGTCAGAGGAGCCACGTCCATTCTGTGCGGCACCATTGTCTACTCCATACTGAACAAGTCGCGATATGATGCAGAACATTGGCTGACTGTTGTTAAAAACCGTACAGGTAATTTATATCTCCTGCAGGGTTTTAAAAACTTGTGCATCAATGAAAAATTGGATTTCTTTATCGCCTCTCATTGGGGGACACAGGAACCATGGGTGTATGCTGCTGACAAATTTGCTGCTGCAAATAAAAAAGTTAGCTCCTCCTCTGCAGTGTACACCCCACCGACTGGCATTATACCCTTCAGTTTAGCTTAGTGTCAGTAGGAGGTGGACACGGGTCTTTCATTAGACCCTTATCTACCTCAATGTGCGTCGTTTCTTTTCAGGTTTTTCCGGAGGGATACAGGGTGAACAGTCACACCTGTAGTCCCATAATACGGTCTATGAGTACGGCGTGTACTGCCACCCCGTATCCTCATAGATCCCTCTCCTGGACCAAGAGCCTAGCACACAAGCGTGCTTAGAAGTCCGGTCCTGGCTCCGTCCCCCACCCACTCGCCCAGCAGAGCCTGTCGGTTGGAGGAGACTAGGACGTCCATCACAGTTCCGTGGACCTCTAATTCCCCTCAGGTTAGTAACTGCGTGGGATGTTTAGGTGAGTATTCCCCTAAATTTCCCAGATCTTCCCCTGTCCTCCCTCGCAGTGTGGGGGTGTAGAAGTCCCTAAATGAGCTGCACGATCTTCTTATGGGAGGGGCACCAACACGAGCAGTATCTCTTTGCACGCTGGCCCTTCAGGCCGCCGCGCTTCCTCCTGAGCTATCCCTTCATCTGGGCCGCAGTGCTTTCCCTGCAGCCGCACTGTTCAGCGGCCGCAATGTCTCCTCTTACAGGGGCACCGCTCCCCCCTGCTGCCGCAATGCGTCCGGCCTGCGCGGCGGCCTTGGCAGGCTGCCGCGCTACTTACTCCCTGCGGGCTTCGGCGCCGCAATCCTCTCTCCGGCGGCGCCGGCCTCTAATTTAGGTCCCGGCTTCGACCGGGGCCTTCTTCCGGCGCCGCGACCCTGACACTTCCGTTCCCTCGGGCGGCCCTAGCAGGCTACCGCGCTGCTCTGCGGCGCACTGCTCCAGGGCCGCAATCTCTTTTCCAGCAGTGCCGGCCTCTAATTTAGGTCCCGGCTTCTGCCGGGGCCTACTTCCGGTACTGCGCTCCTCCACTTCCGCTTTCTTCGGGCGGGCTTTCTCCCGCCCGACCAACTGTGCCCTGCACTCTCCGCCCACTGGCGCCATCTCAGCTGACTCCGCCCCTTCCTCCACGCCGCTGCTTGACTCACAGGGCAGGAGATTCCACACGTGCCCCGCATTTTCGCAAAGAACTCCGCAGAGCGCTCATTTCTGGGGGCACAGCACACCATCTGCGCGGATTGCAGCACCAGAGGCCGCAGGGCAGGAGCTCCACTTTTTCTCCGGAGATCCACCGCAAGCTTGACATCTTCCTCCAGCAACCTGGTATCCCATTTTCTCGTCTGCCGTGAGTAGCTCTGCACTGCAGACTAACACCCCCCTCTGCCCCACTGTCCCTTAACCCGCTGGCATTTTCTTCAGGGACCTCTTCAATATGTCTAACTCTAAAGGGGGCCGCTCTCGTCCTCCTACTTCTTCCTCTTCTGCCTTAGTCAAGTACTTTGCATGTTCGTCCTGTAACAGCAAACTTCCCTCAGGTCAGTCCTCTCCGCTCTGTCAGGCCTGCAGCAACCCGATTGTTCCCACCGGCCGGTCCGCCCGAGAGTGATACCCCCATCCCAGGCTGGGCTTCCTCTCTGTCACAATCGGTGGCCGATCTAACAAGGGTGCCTCAAACTCTGGTGTCTGTGCTGGACCGATTACCTCTGCAGACCCCCGCAGTAGCCAGCGGGTCGCAGGAGCCTCCGTCCGAGCCCTCCATTATAGGCTGCAAAAGGTCCAGACAGGAACACCGGTCTGAGTCCTCTTCTCGCTCCATCTCGCCACTCGGTCCTCCTCTGCGGTTGGCGTCCTCCCGATCCTCCTCCCCTGAGTCAGGCAAGGCGTTCTCTGATGTGCCTTCGGAGGATGTTTCGGAGCTGGATTCGAACCAAATCGCTACCATGAGGGATATGGTTCAGAATCTCATTGGAGCGATAAATCTAACCTGTGGCATCAAGGAGTCCTCTACGGAACCCGCAGATCAGGCGGTTTCGTTTAAGGTACCGTCACATTTAGCGACGCTGTAGCGATCTAGACAACGATCCCGATCGCTGCAGCGTCGCTGTGTGGTCGCTGGAGAGCTGTCACACAGACAGCTCTCCAGCGACCAACTATGCGAAGTCCCCTGGTAACCAGGGTAAACATCGGGTTACTAAGCGCAGGGCCACGCTTAGTAACCCAATGTTTACCCTGGTTACCAGCGTAAACGTAAAAAAGAACAAACACAACATACTTACATTCCAGTGTCTGTCCTCCGGCGCTCTGCTTGTCTGCACGGTGTAAGCGCCGGCCGGAAAGCACATCGGTGACGTCACCGCTGTGCTCTGCTTTATGGCCGGCCGGCGCTAGTGCAGAGATGCAGAGCGCCGGAGGACAGACACGGGAATGTAAGTATGTAGTGTTTGGGTTTTTTTACGTTTACGCTGGTAACCAGGGTAAACATTGGGTTACTAAGCGCGGCCCTGCGCTTAGTAACCCGATGTTTACCCTGGTTACCAGTGAAGACATCGCTGAATCGGCGTCACACACGCCGATTCAGCGATGTCTGCGGGAGATCCAGCGACGAAATAAAGTTCTGGACTTTCTTCTCCGACCAACGATGTCACAGCAGGATCCAGATCGCTGCTGCGTGTCAAACACAACGATATCGCTAGCCAGGACGCTGCAACGTCACGGATCGCTAGCGATATTGTTGTTAAGTTGGCCAGTGTGAAGGTACCTTTAGACGGGCTAAACCACCTTCCAAGTTTTTCGCTCCTCAACTTGAATTCGAGGAGATTATGACCAGAGAAAGAGAGAACCCAACCAGACTCTTTCAGAGAGGAAAGCGACTTGGCGTTTTATATCCCTTTTCTCTGGAGCTCACTGCTAATTGGATTACTTCTCCTTCGGTGGATCCTCCAGTTTCCAGACTCTGCACCAACATGGTCCTCCCACTGTCCGGCGGAGCATCTCTGCAGGATTCTAACGATGGAGTCATAGAATCTTTCGCGAAGTCAGCCTTTGAAGCGGCCTCAGCTAGTCTTTGCCCGGCCTTTGCTTCCACTTGGGTTTCAAAATCCATATCCAAATGGGCCAAACAGTTCCGTCAGGGCATTCTGGACGGGGTTCCATCCGGACAGCTGGCAGAACTTGCCAACCAGATTTCTCACACAGGTGAATATCTGGTCTCCGCCTCCCTGGACGCCGCGTCTTGTGCGGCTCAGGCGTCCAGCAACGCGATTGCCATCCGCCGGACCGTTTGGCTTAAGGCCTGGCAGGCGGATTTGTCTTCTAAAAAGTCCCTTACCAGCCTGCCTTTTCAGGAGTCTCGTCTCTTTGGTTCTAAGCTGGACCAAATCATTAAGGACGCTACAGGGGGCACAAGTTTCCTTCTTCCCCAGGCCAAGCCTCGTCGCTCTCCTTCTAGATGTCAATTTCGGTCCTTTCGGCCTTTTCGTCGCTTCGCGGCATCAAACTCCTGCCAGCAGCAACAGAGGCCACAGGCACGTCAAGAGAAGAAGACGGTGTCCTTTAGGCCCACTCCTTCTTGGGGTCCTCGCTACTCCCAAGGTAGATCCTCCATGTCCAGGACTGGAAGAACCACCTCGGCATGACTCTCGGCTAGTCGACAGCCCACCTCCCAGGCTGGGCGGCCGTCTCCTCTTCTTCAGGGATGTCTGGATCTTCTCAGTAGAGGACGCATGGGTCAGGGAAGTTGTATCCTCGGGATACAAGATAGAGTTCGTTTCACGAACCCGGGATCGTTTTTTCGAATCCCGACCTCCAAGAGATCCCGCTCTAGTTCTGGGTTTCTTCGCAGCCATCACTTCTCTCCTCAAAGCCAGGGTAATTGTTCCCGTCCCAGAAAAAGAACGGTTCCTAGGTTTCTATTGAAACCTTTCTGTGGTACCGAAAAAAGACATCAGGCCATTCTGGATCTCAAATTGCTGAACAAGAGAGTTCGTCTGAAGCACTTCAGGATGGAATCTCTTCGTTCAATAATTGCTTCCATGGAGGCTCAGGAATTTCTGTGTTCCATAGATAATCAGGACGCCTACCTCCATGTTCCGATATTCCCGGGACATCACCGATACCTGCGCTTTGCAGTGCTTCAGGAACATTTTCAGTTCGTCGTCCTGCCGTTCGGTTTTGCAACCACCCCAAGAGTTTTCACGAAGATCATGGCGGCGCTGATGGCCATCTTGAGGGTCAGAGGCCTGGTTCTGTTTCCATACCTCGACGACATCCTCATCAAGGCTCCGTCCTTTTCTCAGTCCCACGAAAGCCTGTCCATCGTTCTCGACACCCTAGCCTGTTTCGGGTGGCTGGTCAACCGGAAGAAGTCCTGCCTTATTCCTTCTCAGCACATCATCTTTCTGGGCATGCTCTTCGACACTCGTCAGACCAAGGTCTTTCTTCCCGAAGACAAGAGATCCATCCTTTGTCGGGACATACGTGTGCTCCAGGGCCCCCGGTCTCCCTCCTTCCGATCGGCCATGAAGTTTTTGGGGAGGATGGTAGCAACATTGGAAGCGATTCCCTTCGCCCAATTTCACTCGCGACCTCTTCAGCAAGCCATGCTGTCTCAGTGGAACAGGTCTGTCTTTTCCCTGGACCGCCCGATCCGACTCTCTTCCCGGGTCAAACGGTCTCTCAACTGGTGGCTCACGTCACCTCTCGTCTCCCAGGGCAGATCCTTCCTTCCAGTTCACTGGCAAGTGGTGACGACGGATGCCAGCCTGCTCGGCTGGGGTGCCGTGTTTCGCCACCTGACTGTACAGGGCCGCTGGTCGGCGCAGGAGTCAACTTTGCCGACCAATGTCCTCGAGATCCGGGCCATTTTTCTGTGCCTTCGTCACTGGGAAAGGATTCTCAGGGGCCTTCCAATCCGAATCCAGACGGACAATGCCACGTCGGTGGCATATTTCAACCATCAAGGGGGGACTCGGAGCTCCTTGGCCTAGGTATCCAAGATCCTCCTCTGGGCAGAGGCAACGGTTCCAGTGATATCCGCGGTGCATATCCCCGGCGTGGACAATTGGGCCGCCGACTTTTTCAGCCGCGAGGGCCTCGCGGCAGGGGAATGGTCCTTGCATCCGGAGGTCTTCCATCAGATTTGTCTTCGATGGGGGACTCCGGACGTGAATCTCACGGGTCTCGAATTAACAGGAAGGTTCCGCAGTTCATCTCCAGGTTTCGCGATCCTCTTGCAGTGGGCGTCGACGCTCTGGCCTTTCCTTGGTCACAGTTCGTGCTGCCCTACCTGTTCCCACCCCTTCTATTACTTCCCAAACTGTTGAAAAAGTTCAAAGCGGAAGGGGTGCCGGTCATTCTGATTGGCCCAGGAGAGCTTGATTCGCGAAGCTCGTCAATCTTCTCGTGGACGCTCCCTGGCGGCTTCCAGACAGGCCCGATTTACGGTCTCTGGGTCCGATCTGCCACCCGAATTCTCGGTCGCTCAGTCTAACGGTGTGGCTGTTGAGACCGTAGTTCTAAGAGCGTCCGGCCTTTCGGGACCGGGTGATTCACACCATGATTCAGGCTCGGAAGCCTTCGTCTTCCTGGATCTACTATCGTACCTGGAAGGCTTACTTCCGTTGGTGCAAGTCCAACCACGTTTCATCTATGTCCTTTTCCCTGCCTTCCATTTTGGCCTTCCTTCAGGCAGGACTGGATTCGTGCCTAGCTCTTAGTTCCTTGAAGGGCCAGGTCTCTGTGCTTTCCATCCTTTTTCAGAAGACTTTAGCTTCCCGACCACAGGTTAAGACCTTCCTTCAAGGAGTAGCCCACGCTGTCCCTCCGTACAGGGCCCCTTTGGATTCATGGGATTTAAACTGGTACTGGACGTTCTGAGGGTTTCCCCATTTGAGCCTCTCAGGGAGGTCTCCCTGTCAATTCTATCTTGGAAGTTGGCCTTTCTTGTGGCCATCTCTTCTATCCGCCGCGTTTCCGAGTTGGCGGCGCTGTCTTGCCGTCCTCCGTTCTTGGTCATCCACCAGGACAAGGTGGTCCTCAGGCTTCCACCTTCTTTTCTTCCTAAGGTGGTTTCCACCTTCCACCTCAACGAGGACATCGTTCTAGCTTCCTTTTGTCCAGCTCCAACTCATCCTCTGGAGCGATCATTGAACAAGCTGGACCTCGTCAGGGCAGTGAGGATCTACCTGGATAGAACGTCCACTTTCCAGAAGACGGATTCTCCTTTCTTCATTCCTGATGGCTTGCGCGGAGGCCAACCGGCTTCTAAGGCGACTATTGCTCGCTGGATCAGAACGTCAATTCTGGAGGCTTACCGGGTCAAGAACAGAGTGCCCTCTCCTGGGATCAAGGCTCACTCTACCTGGGCAGTCGGCGCCTCCTGGGCGGTGTACCACAGGGCTTCTGCCCTACAGCTTTGCAAAGCGGCAACCTGGTCTTCCATCCACACGTTCGCCAAATTTTACAAGGTCCATACCTATGCTTCGACGGACGCCAGCCTGGGCAGAAGGATCTTGCAGGTAGCAGTGGTGAGTCGTCTGACCTGATGGAAGTCTGGTTTTCCCGCCCTTGGGACTGCTTTGGGACCTCCCATGGTTCCTGTGTCCCCCAATGAGAGGCGATAAAGAAAACAGGATTTGTGGTTGCTTACCGTAAAATCTTGGAGCCTCCATTGGGGGACACAGCACCCTGCCAATGTTTCTCAGTTTCTGTTGTTTTATGTTCTATGACTGTTCTCACGTTTACAGTTCTCAAGTTTGTGGTTATGGTTTTCAACCTTTTCATCTCCTACTGCTTTCTCACTAACTGAAGGGTATAATGCCAGTCGGTGGGGTGTACACTGCAGAGGAGGAGCTAACTTTTTTATTTGCATAGTTTCATCCTCCTAGTGGCAGCAGCATACAGCCATGGTTCCTGTGTCCCCCAATGGAGGCTCCAAGAAACAGATTTTACGGTAAGCAACCGAAAATCCTGTTTTTTGTACTTAACGTAAAGATCCTTTCTCATTGAAAACATTGAGGGACAAAGGATTGTCAACACTAGGTGAAGGAAAAAAGTGTTTAACTGCCTGATCCTCTATACCCTCTTCTCAGACATGAGACAGCTCAGTTTAGTGCCAAAAGTAGTGGGAGAGAACCCGAAAAAGAAAAACTCAAAACTAAAAGCAACTGCGAACTAACATGACCTGAATCCGGGGAACAACATATAGGTCACAGGCAACAAGAAGTTATCATCGGGTAGGAATATCAGGAATGGGATGGGAGTGGGAGCTGTGTCCCCCAAAGTCTTCAATGAGAAGATATAAAAAGCAAATTTTCTCATTAATTGCGTTGAGGACAAAAGACTGTGGGACATCACACACCAGTTCCAATGTATAGGATAAAATAAAACAGGTGACCATTAGTGATGAGCGGATATACTCGTTAATCGAGATTTCTCAAGCATGCTCTGGGTTTTCCGAGTATTGTTTAGTGCTCGGAGATTGTTTTTCTTGCCGCAGCTGAATGATTTACATCTGTTAGCCAGCATAGTTAAATGTGGGGATTCCCTAGCAACCAGGCAACCCCCACATGAACTTATCCTGGCTAACAGATGTAAATCATTCAGCTGCGGCAAGAAAAACTAAATCTCCGAGCACTAAAAATATACTCGGGAGGACCCCCGAGCATGCTCGAGAAATCTCGAGTAACGAGTATTTCTTTCTCACTTCATTGGGGACACAGGTAACCATGGGTGTATGCTGCTGTCGCTAGGAGGCTGACACTATGCAATTAAAGAAAAATAACTCCTCCCCGGCAGTGTACACCCTCCGACAGGTACCAGGCAACTTCGTTTTTGCTTCGTGTCTGTAGGAGGCGGACCTGGATCTAACACCAGATCCGCATTTCTTATTCTTTCAGAGCTGTCCACATCCCAGGGGTGGACAATCAGGAAGCCGACTTTCTCAGCCGTCAGTGGCTCATGTCAGGTGAGTCGGCTCTCCTCTCCTCTTTCTTCGACCAGATTTGCCAAAGGTGGGGCGTGCTGGACGTCGACCTAATGGCCTCCCGAGCAAACCACAAGGTTCCCCAGTACGTATCCAGATCCCGGGATCCGGGGGCCGTCGGCTGCGACGCTCTCGTGATCTCATGGGCCCAGTTTCAGATGCCACCTGTTCCCGCCTCTTCCCTTACTTCAAGGGGTCGTAAAGAAGATAAAGTCAGAGGGGGTTCCCGTTCTCTTAGTAGCTCCAGATTTGCCTCGCAGGGCCTGGTATGCGGAGCTAGTGAACATGTTATCGAACGTACCTTGGAGGCTCCCAGACCGTCCGGATCTTCTACCGCAGGGTCCCCTCTTCCACCCAAGTTCTCGGTCTCTGAATTTAGTGGTATGGCCATTGAGGCCGCGATCCTGAAGGACGCAGGTTTTTCTCAACGTGTCATACAAACCATGATAAGAGCTATGAAACCTGCATCTTCCCCTATCTACCATAGATGTTGGAAGGCCTTTTTCCTATGGTGTGACGTCAACGGTCTATCCCCTATGGTTTTTTTCCGTCCTTCGCTTCTCAGATTTCTAAAGTCGGGTCTAGATTCAAACCTCTCCCTGAGCACGTTGAAGGGTCAGGTTTCTGCCTTGTCAATTCTCTTTCAAAGAGACCTTGCTTCTCTCCCCCAGATGAGAACCTTCCTTCAGGGGGTTGCTCATGTTGCACCTCCTTACCATCCTCCGGTCGCTCCTTGGGACCTCAACATTGTGCTCGGCACCCTCCAGTGTTCGACTTTTGAACCGATTCGGGACATCTCTTTTTCGCTTCTTTCCTGGAAAGTAGCTTTTTTGGTCGTCGTCACCTCGATCAGGAGAGTTTCCGAGTTGGCGACGTTGTCCTGTCGTTCTCCCTTTCTGGTCCTTCATCAGGACAAAGTTGTCCTTCGGCCTGTCCCTTCTTTTCTGCCAAAGGTGGTTTCGGCTTTTCACATCAATGAAGACTTCGTCCTTCCTTCTTTGTGCCCTTCCCCAGTTCATCCGTTGGAGAAATCTCTCCACAATTTGGATGTGGTCAGGTCTACCCGAGTCTACCTTGCCAGAACTGCTCCTTTTCGTCAGTCCAACCCTCTGTTTGTCGTCTCGGAAGGTCGTCAGAAGGGGCTCCCCGCCTCTAAGTCCACAATTGCTCGGTGGATCCGTTCGGCGGTCCTGAAGGCATACCGTGTTCAAAACAAACAGCCTTCCCCGGGGGTGACGGCTCACTCTACCCGGGCTGTGTGAGCTTCTTGGGCAGTTCGTCACCAAGCTATGGCCTCACAGGTTTGCAAAGCCGCAACTTGGTCGTCCATCCACACCTTTGTGAAATTCTACAAGGTGCACACTCAGGCTTCTGCAGATGCAGGCCTTGATAGGATAATAATGCAGGCGGCGGTTTTGCACCGGCCGACCTAGTTCTCTATTCTTATTATCGTGCCCTGGGGACTGCTTTTGGATGTCCCATGGTTACCTGTGTCCCCCAATGAAGCGAGAAAGAAAGAGGGATTTTTGGTTCGTATCGTAAAATCTTTCTTGGAGCCTTCATTGGGGGACACTGCACCCTCCCTTTATGTTGTACCGTATTGGCCAACGTGCCGTTGTTGTGGGTTGATACATAGGTTGAGTTGTTTATACTTGTTCCTACTACTGCTTTTGCACCAACTGAGTTGCCTGGTGCCTGTCGGAGGGTGTATACTGCCGGGGAGGAGTTATTTTTCTTTATTTGCATAGTGTCAGCCTCCTAGCGACAGCAGCATACACCCATGGTTACCTGTGTCCCACAATGAAGGCTCCAAGAAAGAGATTTTACGGTAAGAGCCAAAAATCCCTCTATTCGCTCATCACTAGTGAGCATGACTAACAGACTTCGGCCAGCAAAAGAGGCCCCAAACTGTCATCTGCAAAATCCATAGAAGGTAGCTTATTGGACCTGAAGAAAGATGTGAACGGAGACCCAGTTGGCTACCTTGCAGGCTTGGAACATCAACACCTGATGGCTGACTGCCCAGGAGGCTTTGATCGCTCTTGTGGACTGAGCAGTTATCCGAAGAGCAGAGATTTGTCCTTGTAAACTTCCCTCACAGGCAAGATCCATATGGAAATGGTAGTCTTGTAGGCTGACGGGGCATAGCGTGGCTTGTTAGGGAACTCAGAAAGAGAATAGGAAGAGAAAGGCCTAAATGGACCTAACCAGATCTAGTCGATGAGAGGAACTTCTGATGGGCATGAGCTGGAGATGAGCAAAAAGGAACATAGGACGATGTGCTCATTGATCAGGGAGGCATTGGCCACTTCTGGAAGAAAAAATGGCACACGGCGGAAACCATCGATCCCAAAAACCCTTAAACAAAAAATGGATGGAATACGAGGACGCCATCCACAATTACATGCAGCTCAATAAAAGAGGAGATTTTCTGATGAGGTGAAAAGAAACCACCTGGATTTTTAAAGCCATGTCCCCAAAATTTAAGAAGCTGGAAAGATGTGAGACATGATTTCTGTTGAATATCCAACTGAAGAGTACCACGGAAGAAGTATAAGGAGATTTGGAGACTGGTGATTTTTGTTACCGAATGAGGCGTTCAGCAAAAATTCCCCCAGGTAAGGGATAACTTGCCTATCTTGCTCAAAACCCCATGACATCAGGGAATGATTGCCACCTCTCTGGGAGCGAGCACCTTGTTGTAGACCCTACAGCTGTTGCCCTTTCAAATTAAATTAGTAGCAAACTGCAAAGGGAACAAAAAGAAAATGCTTGTGAAGCTTGGCAATAGTTATACAAATGTATGCATCTCTTATGATTACTGGAGAGGGGACTTCTAGTTCAGGGGAGAGAAAACACCAAGGGGAGTCCATACCTGCGACATCTTCGTACCTGTATAAATCTGTTGAGCCTATTGAAGTCCAGGATGTGGTTTGACCAAGCCATCGTTTTTGGTAACTGTGAACATGCTAGGGAAGTACTGTATCTCTGGAAAATGTTCCGTTGTTAGGACTTGAGACAATGACTCCTTGTAGCTGTTGGCTCGAAGGAAAGGTCAAACCTTCTAAAGCTACAAAGGTAAAAGCCTGTGTTGGAACAGGAAGCTCAAGACTATCTTTTTGCTTAGAAATGCCACCTCCGTGACCCAGGCGTTGTTATCTACATGAGCCATCCAATCTCAGTTGGAGAGAGGATTTGTTGTCACCTCACCCGGTAAAGTAAAGCAAAAAAGTGGCAACCTTGTTATTGCAGTGTAAGGTACATGGTCATGGAGCAGAATGCCCAGTAGTATCATTGATAAATTCATGCTGACATTTTCCTAATGTAGTCTCCTGTAACGTTAAGCGGACCAGAATGTGGGACAAGTGAAGCATTAATGTTTCCCGCAATGGTGTTGATACAAGAGAAGCCCTGCATGGGATCAACAAGATCCTCCTGAGGGACCCAGAAGGTAAATCCTGATTAATGTGCTTATTTCAGGCCATATAGGGTTTTATGACCCAGGATGCCACAAAAGCTGAACGTTGGATGGAGCCTTCTGCCGAAAAAACTGCTGTAGAAAGTGAGTCAATCTTCTCATCTAGCGGGACACGGGCAGATGCTGAATCACAGAAGGGCAAGGTAGTGGCTCGTGAGAAATGAGCTACCCTGGTGGTCCATTGAAGGAGGTATGGACCATTTGACAATAGGTTTCTCAGTGAAATGGAAGAGGGTCTCATACCTCTTAGATGAAGGTGTGCACCTTTCCAGGTGTTTCCATATCTTGATTGGAGGATCGCAAATCCCTGAAGAGGAGAGGAGATCTGTTGCTCGCAGTGTCATTGTTTGGAAACTGCTTCCTAGTAAGGGGAGATGGACTCGTCCTTGACATGTGTGGTGTCCCTTATTTCCTAAACATATTCCTGCAGGGCTCAGGCCAGCTTAGTATCCTGCTCATACTCGGTCAGATGAGTCTCCCAGGGATTTGCACTAGGCAAAGGGGAAAACTGTCTTATTTGTTGTGGTTCAGACAGGCTGAGGACGAGACTTGGGACACCATCCTACATCTCCTCTGAGAACTTCTTTGGGAAGGTGTGATAAACTCCCCAAACTGTCACAGGGTGCTGATTGCATAAGCGAACGTTCACGAATGAGCTTAGCTGGCATCTGCTCTAGGGAAACGACGCTTGGGCGAAGCCTGATAGAAAGACCTGACCTCTTCGGGGATCCGAGGGCTCAAGGTCTGGAGTGAGATGCCGGCACTGGGTAGAGAGCCCCGCTTCCACTTGGCAAACGTTTGTCGCCGTAGGTAACCATCGTGGTGGGGGATTTCCTAAGAGCTGTAAAACAGGAAAGGATAATCCTGGTGGAATAAAGCAGGACATGAGGGGGGAATTATTATACTCTCCCTTGACACACCGTGGGATTATGCTCTCACATCTCATGTATACTGATATTTCCGATTTCTTCAGATTCCCACAGGGCCACCCTTTCCGTGGCCTCTTACATCTGTGAGGACACAGGCAGTCTGCTGTGGCAGCAGCTAGTGGCTGACTGGTGACAGGCCTAAATGGTGTCCACAGGGAGGATTTTTTTCCCGCCTTTTGTCAAGCCTTTGTGGCAGGGCGTATACCCAAAGTGCTGTGCCCTCCAATGCTATTAATGAGAAATGTTTAACTGCTAAAATATTCATCATTCATTTTCATCAATTAATTTATTTTTTCCTTTTTTTTTAAGGGAATAATTTTTCTGTGGAAGACTGCATTCCTTTACTGCAAAAATCCCTTAAAGATGAATCATCCGTTACATGCAAGATGGCTTGTGCTGCAGTCAGGGTGAGTGGATATTTTATCTAAAATTGAATTCTGTCTTTTAACTACTTCCAGAACGCCCATAGATTCTACATTTGGGAGATCCACATATTACTCTGCAGTGATGTTCTAAGAATCACTGCAGACAAAGCAACTGCATGAGACTGTGCGAATACAGGAATATCTGACACAGCCAGACTCCACATAGAGAAGGCAGAGATGATTTATTACCATCTCTGCCTTCCTGCTCACTCTGGGTAAATGGTTAAGGAAGAAAAAATATTTCTATATTGTTTCATTGGAGGACATGGAAGACCATGGCTATAGATCCTGCTGGACCTGGACGATTGGTGATCCCAGTCCAAGAGTGTCCTGTACGTGGCATAGCTGGGCGAGAGGTCCCGGTGGCAAAGTAACTGTCATACAGCACACCCATTTGGGAGGCCGTTCTCTGGGGCATTCACACCCACTTTATAAATGGGTCTGTCTCTGCCATAGTTTCTTTGCCTTTTTATAATTTCCCTTTTTGTTTTTTTTTCCTCCAGCATTGCATATCCAGTTTATGTTGCAGTACATTCAGCGAGCTCGGCTTGCAGCTGATGATAGATTTGCTCACCCTTAAAAACAGCTCCTATTGGCTTGTGAGGACGGAGCTGCTGGAGACCCTTGCAGAAATTGATTTCCGGTAAGAAAAAGATCATCGCCAACCCTACTCCCCCAATCGCTCCATTTAAGTGGAAAACTCTATGGCCGCGGACTTGAGAACCTTGGCGTTCCCAACGGTGTGACCCCAGCGAGCCTTTCAATGTGTGATAAGTTTTGACCCCCTTTACGTGGCAAACAACATTTATTCAGCTTTTCTTTCTGCAGGTTAATCAATTTCTTGGAAGGCCGAGCAGAAGGATTACATAGAGGTGCCCATTTTTATACCGGGGTAAATATAGCAAATGTTTCATTATATTTGATGAGTGAATAGGGATGATTATTGTGTAAAATAGTAGGACAGTGGGTAAATTCAGAAACTAATATGCTGCTACTGGAAACTTATTTTGTAAACTTCTGGTAAGTTTCCTTTTTTGTTTGTAAGCCTAGACGTGATTGAGCAGAGCTGAGCGTGTGTTCTTGGTGTGTGCGGTGCAGACGGCTTCTGCTGTAGAAGTTACAGATTATCTTTCATCTCATCAGCGGATATGCTCTCTCCTCTGTTCACATTGCAGTTGCTGCATCTTCAGGAGCGGGTATTGAATGGCGTCGTCATAAGCCTTCTTGGAGATGAAGACGCTCGGGTGAGACATGTAGCAGCCGCCTCATTAGTTCGGTAAGTACTAAATAGGATTGTTGAGACTTTTGTTTCCTAAAGACCCCTATACACTGTGTAATAAAGCGGCTGTCCAGGCTTGGGGCTCAGGTCTGCAGTCTTTCAATGTGCAGGTTGTGCCCTTCCAGGATTCTCCGATGCCGGAAGCGGGCAGGCATGTAATTTCCATACTTGAGGTCACATGCCAAATAGACATTCAGGGCTTCCCCCAATACAGGTATATTGACTAAGGCCAGACAAGTCTAGTCTGGATGTGTCAGAAAGTATACATATTGTTTACTTGTGGCCACAAGATCATCCACTCGTCAAGCAGAGAATCCTGACAGAGCGCACTGTGCACAGTATGAGGATTCACAAGTCTGCAGTTACATAGATTAAGTGCAGAGTTTAGTCCCAAGCCTGGGCAGCCCCTTTAACCCCTTCCCGACCTGTGACGCCACGTAGGCGTCATGAAAGTCGGTGCCAATCCGACCTGTGACGCCTATGTGGCGTCATGGAGGGATCATGTCCCTGCAGATCGGGTGAAAGGGTTAACTCCAATTTCACCCGATCTGCAGGGACAGGGGGAGTGGTACTTCAGCCCAGGGAGGGTGGCTTCACCCCCCTGTGGCTATGATCGCTCTGATTGGCTGTTGAAAGTGCAACAGCCAATCGGAGCAATTTGTAATATTTCACCTATGAAAAGTGGTGAAATCTTACAATCCAGCCATGGCCGATGCTGCAATATCATCGGCCATGGCTGGAAACCCTGATCTGCCTCCTCCACCGCCACCGATCTCCTCCCCAGTCCTCCGTTCTGTGGTCCGCTCCCCTCCGTCCGCTCCCACCGTGCCCCGAATCCCCCCCCCCCTCCCCGTGCTCCGATCCCCCCCCTTTCCCCTCTCCTACTTACCGAGCCTCCCAGTGTCTGTCCGTCTGTTCCATGGGCGCCGCCATCTTCCAAAATGGCGGGCGCAGTGCGCTCGCCGAATCTGCCGGCCGGCAGATTCGTTCCATGTACATTTTGATCACTGTGATAGGTTTTATCACCGTGATCAAAATAAAAAAAAAATAGTAAATGAACCCCCCCCTTTATCACCCCCATAGGTAGGGACAATAATAAAATAAAGAAAATATATTTACTTTTCTCCTTCGCCTCATTGGGGGACACAGACCGTGGTGTATGCTGCTGCCAATAGGAGGCTGACACTAAGTGATACAAAAAAAAAAAGTTAGCTCCTCCCCTGCAGTATACGCCCTCCTGCTGGCTCTCGGCTCCTCGCCTGCAGTATACACCCTCCTGCTGGCTCTCGGCTCCTCCCCTGCAGTATACGCCCTCCTGCTGGCTCTCGGCTCCTCCCCTGCAGTATACACCCTCCTGCTGGCTCTCAGCTCCTCTCCTGCAGTATACACCCTCCTGCTGGCTCTCAGCTCCTCCCCTGCAGTATACACCCTCCTGCTGGCTCTCGGCTCCTCCCCTGCAGTATACACCCTCCTGCTGGCTCTCGGCTCCTCCCCTGCAGTATACATCCTCCTGCTGGCTCCCGGCTCCTCCCCTGCAGTATACACCCTCCTGCTGGCTCTCAGCTCCTCCCCTGCAGTATACACCCTCCTGCTGGCTCTCAGCTCCTCCCCTGCAGTATACACCCTCCTGCTGGCTCTCGGCTCCTCCTCTGCAGTACACACCCTCCTGCTGGCTCTCAGCTCCTCCCCTGCAGTATACACCCTCCTGCTGGCTCTCAGCTCCTCCCCTGCAGTATACACCCTCCTGCTGGCTCTCGGCTCCTCCCCTGCGGTATACACCCTCCTGCTGGCTCTCAGCTCCTCCCCTGCAGTATACACCCTCCTTCTGGCTCTCAGCTCCTCCCCGGCAGTATACACCCTCCTGCTGGCTCTCAGCTCCTCCCCGGCAGTATACACCCTCCTGCTGGCTCTCAGCTAACCAGTTCTTGCTTAGTGTCTGTAGGAGGCACATGGGTCTGTTTCAGACCCCAACGTTTTTATTTTATTGTTTACTTTTCTGTAAATTTTTATTTTTTAATTAACGGAGTGAAGGGGACGACGGTTCCTTTCAAGGTTCCGATCTCCCCCGAACCATCAACAGGCGAGCACGGCGAGTATACCTCCCCGTACCCTCTCCTGCGACGTGGGAAGCCATGCCTGAGCTCACTTCAGGGGCGACGGTTCCTTTCATGGTCCCGATCTCCCCACACCAGCAGCAGGCGACCACATGGAGTGTCGCCTCCATGTATCCTCTCCTGGAGCCAGGCCTAATGCCGGACAACTGGCCCTGTCCACCCGGACTGAACTCCGTGGATGTACAGAGGCCCCTCTCTATGGCGTCCGAGCAGCCCCCACTGTCCACCACTGTGAAAGCGGATGGCACAAGGAGGCGGACGGTTCCTCTCCACCTCCCTAACAAACGGATGATGGATTGAGGCTTATCCCTGCACCGTCCACGCAGCACAGAACAGCGCTGAAACCCACATCCGCAGCGGCTCCATGCCGGGACGCGCATCAATGGTGAGTGGATCCATCTTCAGTGGGATATCCACATGCTGACAGGCAGCCTCAGCCACTTCCCTGTGGCCCACCTCTCTGAGGTAACGCTCTGGATGGCTGCAAAAATTTAGTCCCTGGCTTCAGCCGATTTGTAGGCCGCATCCTGGAAGTCTTGCCTGGAATGACCCACTGGTGACGTCCGCCGGCTACAGAAATTTAGGCCCCGGCTTAGGCCTATTCAACATCGTGTCTGTGGCTCCGCCCCCCAAATTGGCGCTTCTCGCTCTCTGCGAGATTTTATCAACTCTGCAGCTCCCGGTGGCCATCTTGGTCCACCCGGCCAGCTCACACTGGGGTGACAGTATTTTTTCATTAAAAGGGCAAATCGACTCTACATCAGTACCCGGGTAAGGAAGTACCTGGTCTTAAAGGCATATGGCCAGTATTCCCAGTCTTAAAGGCACATGACCAGTATTCCCTGGTCTTAAAGGCGCATGACCAGTATTCCCTGGTCTTAAAGGCGCATGACCAGTATTCTCTGGTCTTAAAGGCACATGACCAGTATTCTCTGGTCTTAAAGGCGCATGACCAGTATTCCCCGGTCTTAAAGGCGCATGGCCAGTATTCCCCGATCTTAAAGGCGCATGACCTGTATTCCCTGGTCTTAAAGGCGCATGACCAGTATTCTCTGTTCTTAAAGGCACATGACCAGTATTCCCTGGTCTTAAAGGCGTATGACCAGTATTTCCTGGTCTTAAAGGTGCATGACCAGTATTCCCTGGTCTTAAAGGCGCTTGATCAGTCCGAGGAACCCTCCGCCGCCGACACAAGCTTTATCCTCTAGTTCCCTTTAGTGGACTTCTTCACTGACCAATCCATGGTTCTCTGACCAAGAGATTGAATCCCTCTGTGTACCCTCTGTGTTTGGAGATGGTCCCTATCCTACATGGGAGCCGTCGGCTAGCAGGGGCCGCAAGTATTCTAGAAACGTGCAGGCGTCTAGAAAACAGAAGTTTTTCGCTTCCTGCACCCTCACCAATGATTTGATGACAACAAGGCTCTGAATATGGATTGGATATTGCCTGAGCTTGCCAGAGCTTCAGAGACTAAACTCCTTCGAGAGCATTTGCCATTCAATTCGGATAAGCGATTCACTGGACAGAAGCCTCTACGTGGGATGCCATGCCTGGCCTGTTTTTTAAGGGCGACGGGTCCTTTAAAGGGCACCGATCTCCCCACACCATCAACAGACGAGCACACGGAGTGTCGTCTCCATGTTTCCTCTTCTGCATCCAGGCCTAACGTCAGACAACCTGTCCTGTCCACCTGGAGACCTGAACTCTGTGGACATATAGAGGCACCCTTTTTTTTTGGCGTACGAGCTCCTCCCTCTGCATCACCACTATTTAGTGGAGGATGCAAGAAGGCGGACAATTCCTCTCCACTTCCCTGTTAAGAGGTTGATGGATCGAGGGTTCCTAATTTTTATCTCTGCACCGTGAAAAGAGGAGATGGCAAGAGACTATGACCTGCTGGATGCAGCCGCACATTCTGCCATGGGGCAGATTAACCGGGTAGAATCTCCTGTGGTATACCTACCAGTATCCCTACCTGATGGGTCATCAATTAAAAAAACCACGGACTGTCAGATAGCAAATCTGGTTTGTTCCGTCTTGCGGCTTCGGGTCCAGCGCTCTATCCTCCCTAGCGGCCGCATGGATTGCTAGAGCATTGGTCTCCTGGCTGGAGACCTTAACTACCTTGATTCACACCAGCAACAACTGGCCAATCAAATCCTTTGAGCGGGAGACTGACAAAGGATTGTATAAGGATTGTCCAGCACAGTCTAGATCTAAGGGATCTTGGTTCCAAACAGGGGAACGAAAAATAAGATCGACCCTGGACCTCAAACTTCTAACAACCTTTGACATGGTCCTCCTTCTTTGGATGGAGTTCCTCCGCTCAGCCATTACTTCAACAGAAAAAGGTGCAGTTTCCGGCATCCATCGACATTCGGGTTGCTTGCTCTCTGCAAAAATTCCTTCGCTTTTCCATTCGTCAGCAGCATTTTCAAGTCACAACCTTGTCCTTCGGCCTTGCTTCCGCACCCAGTGTTCGCTCGGGTCATGGCGGATGTCATGTTTCTCTTGCACTCTAGAGGCGTGCTCGTCCTGCCCTGTTTGGTCTGTCTAGCCGCCCTTCCAGGACTACGCTGAGTCGTCTATATCTCTTGCGATACCTTCTCTCCTGGGCTGGCAGCTACACTTAGACAAGTTCTCCTCATTTCCAGCCCAGCAGATATCCTTTTTGAGGATGATCCTGCACACTTCTAGAAGGATGGTAATTCTTCCTCGAGACAAGGTCATGGCCCTTCAACAGGGAGCTCGCGCAAGGAGAGTTCTGAGGACTTGATTACTCACCCCCTCATTTCATTCGATTTGCTAAGAGAGTTCTGAGGAATAATGGTGACGACAATGGAAGCGGTTTCCTTCGCTCCACTCGTTTTCAGCAAGTCAAACAGACTTTCAGACAATAATCTCTGAGTTCCTTCTTCATCCAGGGCCTTTCTCCCGGTTCAATGGTTATTAGTAACTACCAATGCCAGTCTTCTTCTCCCAATCATTATTCTGAAGATCCGAACGGTAGTCTTACAGCAGGTCCACTGCCTTCTGGCGGGTCTCCCTAGCCGAATTCAATTGGATAATGCCACGGCGGTGCCTTACATCAGTCATCTAGCAGGTACCCACGGTCAGGCGCTATGACCGAGGTACCTCACTTTCTCTGATGGGCCGAAGTCTATTATTCGGTGATCTCGGCAGTATATATCCCAGAAGTAGAACTCTGAACGGCAAACAAATTCAGCCGTCAGGGTTCCGCCTCAAGTCAGTGGGAACTTCACCCCGAAGTCTTCCATCATATCTGTCCTTACTGGAGCTCTCCAGTTGTAGGTGGGATGACATCCAGACTGAAGGCCAATGTACTTGAGTTCGTGGTTCGGCCTCGAGATCCAAGAGTCATCGTTCTCCATGCTCTGGTTCTGCCGTTGTACCAGTTTCCATAACTCCCCTTCCACTGCTTCCGAAAGCCTTTTTACGGTGAGTGCACAAAAATCCCTATTTATTTTTCCACTAGGGTTAGGGTTGGAACTAGGGTTAGGGCTAGGGTTAGGGCTAGGGTTAGAATTAGGGTTAGGATAAGGCTATGTGCACACGTATTCTGGTCCTCTGCGGATTTTTCTGCAGCGGATTTGATAAATCCGCAGTGCAAAACCGCTACGGATTTATCGCGGTTTTTCTGCAGATTTCACTGCGGTTTTACAACTGCGGTTTTCTATAGGAGCAGCTGTAAAACCGCTGTGGAATCTGCAGAAAGAAGTGACATGCTGCGGAAAGTAAACCGTTGCGTTTCCGCGCAGTTTTTTCCGCAGCATGTGCACAGCATTTTTTATTTCACATAGGTTTACATTGAACTGTAAACTCATGGGAAACTGCTGCGGACCTGCAGCTGCGGACCTGCAGCTGCGGACCTGCAGCTGCGGACCTGCAGCTGCGGACCTGCAGCTGCGGACCTGCAGCTGCGGACCTGCAGCTGCGGACCTGCAGCTGCGGACCTGCAGCTGCGGACCTGCAGCTGCGGACCTGCAGCTGCGGACCTGCAGCTGCGGACCTGCAGCTGCGGACCTGCAGCTGCGGACCTGCAGCTGCGGACCTGCAGCTGCGGACCTGCAGCTGCGGATCCGCAGTGTTTTCTGCAGCATGTGCACATACCCTTAGAATTAGGCTATGTGCGTGCACACGGTGCGGATCCGCAGCGGATTGGCTGCTGCGGATTCGTAGCAGTTTTCCATCAGGTTTACAGTACCATGTAAACCTATGGAAAACCCAAATCCGCTGTGCCCATGGTGCGGAAAATACCGTGCGGAAACGCTGCGTTGTATTTTCCACAGCATGTCAATTCTTTGTGCGGATTCAACAAGGTTTTACACCTGTTCCTCAATAGGAATCCGCAGGTGAAATCCGCGGTAAATCCGCAGGTAAAACGCAGTGCCTTTTACCTGCAGATTTTTCAAAAATGTCACACGAATCCGCAACGTGGGCACATAGCCTTAGGGTTAGGGTTGGAATTGGGGTTAAGATTAGGCTTGTGGTTAGGGTTAGGGGTGTGTTGGGGTTAGAGTTGTGGTTAGGGCTGGGATTAGGGTTAGGGGTGTGTTGGGGTTAGGTTTGTGGTTAGGGATGTGTTGGGGTTAGAGTTGTGATTAGGGTTATGGCTAGAGTTGGGATTAGGGTTAGGGGTGTGTTGGAGTTAGAATTGAGGGGGTTTCCACTGTTTGAGCACATCAGGGGTCTCCAAATGCAACATGGTGCCACCATTGATTCCAGCCAATATTGCGTTCAAAAAGTCAAATGGTGCTCCCTCCCTTCCGAGCCCTGATTTGCGCCCAAACAGTGGTTTACCCCCACATATGGAGTGCCAGCATACTCAGGACAAACTGGGCAACAACTATTGGGGTCCAATTTTTTCCTGCTACCCTTGCAAAAATAAAAAAATAGCTTGCTAAAAGATCATTTCTGACGAAAGAAAAATGATTTTTTTATTTTCACGGCTCTGCGTTGTAAACTTCTGTGAAGCACTTGGGGGTTCAAAGTGCTCACCACATATCTAGATAAGTTCCTTGGGGGGGTCTAGATTCCAAAATGGGGTCACTTGTGGGGGGTTTCTACTGTTTAGGCACATCAGGGCTCTGCAAACGTAACATGATGCCCGCAGAGCATTCCATCAAAGTCTGCATTCCAAAGTGTCACTACTTCCCTTCCGAGCCCCGATGTGTGCCGAAACAGTGGTTCCCCCCCACATATGGGGTATCATCGTACGCAGGACAAACTGGACAACAACTTTTGGGATCCAATTTCTCCTGTTACTCTTGTGAAAAAAAAAATTGCGGGCTAAAAATAATTTTTGAGAAAAGAAAAATAATTTTTTATTTTCACGGCTCTGCGTTATAAACTTCTGTGAAGCACTTGGGGCTTTAAAGTGGTCACCGCACATTTAGATTAGTTCCACTGGAGGTCTAGTTTCCAAAATGGGGTCACATGTGGGGGAGCTCCAATGTTTAGGCACACAGGGGCTTACTAAACGCGACATGGTGTCCGCTAACGATTCGAGCTAATTTTTCATTCAAAAAGTTAAATGGCGCTCCTTCCTTCCGATCCCTGCCGTGTGCCCAAACAATTGTTTACCCCCACATGTGAGGTATCAGTGTACTCAGGAGAAATTGCCCAATAAATTTTAGGATCCATCTTATCCTGTTGCCCATGTGGAAATGAACAAATTGAGGCTAAAAGAAATTGTTTGTGAAAGTACTTTTTCATTTTTACGGATCAATTTGTGAAGCACCTGAGGGTTCAAAGTGCTCACTGTGCATCTAGATAAGCTCCTTGAGGGGTCTAGTTTCCAAAATGGGGTCACTTGTGGGGGAGCTCCAATGTTTAGGGTATGTGCACACGATGCAGATTTAGTGCAGAACTGCAGCAGATTTTTCTGCAGCAGAAACGCTGCAGAACTGCACTGTGATTTACAGTACAATGTAAATCAATGTGAAAAAAAAAAGCTGTGCACATGGTGCAGAAAAATCTGCGCAGAAACGCTGCAGATTTCAAAGAAGTGCATGTCACTTCTTTTGTGCAGTTCTGCAGCGTTTCTGCACCCTCCATAATAGAAATCCATTGGTAAAAAAAGCATCAAAAACGCACCTGCGGATTCTGCCAGGAGATGCAGATTTTATGCAGAAAATTCTGCACCAAATCTGCATCGTGTGCACATACCCTTAGGCACACAGGGGCTCTCCAAACGCGACATGGTGTCCGCTAAAGATTGGAGCCAATTTTTCATTGAATTCCCCCCAGGGCACCGCGACGCCTTTCCCTGCGGTCCGTGGGTGCGCGCCAGCCGAAGCCAGAAATTTAGTCCCCGGCTTCGGCCTAGTCTAGGCCACATCCCGGTAGGCTCCGCCCACCGCATACATAATTCCAGCGGCTCCGCCTACGCTTCTGACGCTTCTCGCTCCCTGCGAGACCACCCACAGACTCTTGGCAGCCATCTTCCTTCTGCACAGCAGCGCCGGCCGCCTTCTTCCACACGCCAGCTGCTTTGGAGGTTCTTTTCCACGCCACCTATCCGACTTGCGGGGCACAGGACCTGGGTAAGGAGATGGCACTAAGTGCTTCCCTGCAGCGTTACCCCTCAGCTTCCATGAGCAGCCCTCTCTTTTTTTTCTTTTCTCATTGGGGTTCAACATGTCGCAGTCAAGGGTTAAAAAGACCACTAAGGTAGATACCACCTTTTTTATTGCGTGTACCACCTGTCAGGCTCCTCTCCCTTGGCCTCAAAGCTGCCCAGTGTGCCCAAGAGCCCTCCGCCTCTACCGACCCCAGTGCATCTAGCCCCCCTGAGTGGGCCGCGTCACTGTCACAATCCATGGCTTCACTAGGCAAAGCGATTCAATCCCTTCACGACCCCTCTGGGGAGCGGGGCGTTCTTTTTTCTGGGTTAAGAGACCCCTCTATAACAGGGGAATCATCGGCCAGCAGGGGCCGCTCTCACCTGAAAGAGGTACCACCATCCAAAAAAAAGTATCCGCACTACCTCCCCTGAGCACTCACCACGCCATTCAGCCTCTGGTAGCTCCACTTCTCGCTCACCCTCTCCAGGGGCTCAAAGCGATCACGACTCTGAGTATGAGTCTGAGGCGTCCCTGGACCCGGTTTCTCTGGAGTTCCGATCAACTGTTGACTCCCTCATTGAGGCTGTCAATCATGTGCTAAAGGTTAATGATGACCCTAATTCAGCTTCGGATCACGCTATTTCCTTTACGAGAACCAAGCGATCCCATAAGGTGTTCGCCTCCCATCCAGACTTCCTAGAGATAGTTCGGTGGCACAGGGAGCGACCTGATAAGCGCTCTACGGGAAAAAAGGCCCTGGAATCAAAGTATCCCTTTTCCGCAGATCTGGTCAAAGATTGGACGAAACCACCGCTGGTAGATCCTCCGGTATCGCGTTTAGCTACCAAAACGCTTCTATCAGTATCTGACGGGGCTTCAATAAAAAATCCCACAGAACGCCAGTTAGATTCTTTGGCGCGCTCTGTGTATGAAGCCTCAGGTTCCTCCCTATCTCCCTCCTTCGCTGCGGCATGGGTCACCAAAGCAATGGTTTTCTGGGCAGATGCCCTAGCAAAATCCATTCAGGACCAGGCTCTTCCATCTGAGGCGGCGGACCTCGCCAAACAAATTGCTATGGCTGCAGATTATGTGATGTATGCGTCATTAGACGCAGCTGACTGTGCGGCAACCACGGCTTCAAACGCCATCACCATCAGGAGAGCTATTTGGCTTAGAGAGTGGCGTGCGGATTCCTCCTCAAAAAAGTCCCTGATTTCCTTCCCTTTACAGAGCGGGGCGTCTTTTTGGAGAAACATTGGACCAGCTCATTTCCGATGCTACAGGAGGGAAAATCAAGTTCCTCCCTCAACACAGGCCTAAAGCTGCCTTTCAGCGCCAACAACATTTTCGTTTTTGCCCCTTTCGCAGTAGCCCTTTCTGGTCCAACTCCACAGCATCGTCCAGATCTGATCGATCTACACGCACAGACAGAGAGTCTCTGCCTTCTTACAGACCGAATAAGTCCTGGTGAGGAAAACCTAGACAACCCAGAACCAGAGGTTCCAGGCCTTCCAGATTTCCTTCACAATGACTCGGGGGGCGTTCCAGTCGACACCACCGAGGTAGGCGGACGCCTGCTTCTTTTTCGACACATCTGGCTTTCCGTCATCCACGACGAATGGGTCAGAGACCGGGTGTCTTCTGGTTACAAAATAGAATTCTACGCCTCCCCTCCAGCACGTTTTTTTCCCTCTTGTCTCCCAGGTTCGGGAGCTCAGTCTCGCGCCCTTCACTGCGCCATCGAATTCCTCCGCCAAAACGGGGTCATCGTTCTGGTTCCGGAACACGAGAGATTCAGAGGTTTTTACTCAAACCTCTTCGTCGCTCCAAAAAAGGACGGGACGGTGCGCCCCATTTTGGATCTGAAGCTCCTAAACAAATACGTAAAAGTACGGCACTTCAGGATGGAATCCATCCGGTCGGTCATCTCCTCTATGGAGAGAGGCGAGTTCCTAGCATCAATAGACATCAAAGATGCTTATCTTCATATCCCAATCTTTCCCTCACATCAAAGGTTCCTCCGTTTCGTCATCCTAGAGGACCATTTTCAATTCACAGCCTTACCCTTCGGGCTTGCCACTGCGCCTAGAGTATTCACAAAGGTCATGGCGGCTGTCATGGCCATTCTACACTCCCGGGGAGTGGTCGTGTTGCCATACTTAGACGACCTCCTGATCAAAGGTCCGTTTTATCATGCCTGCGAAGCAAGCGTCCGCATTACGTTGGATTCCCTTTCGCGCCTGGGCTGGTTAATCAACTTGGACAAGTCCTCACTTGTTCCAGCTCGACGGATCTCTTTCCTAGGCATGATCCTGGACACGTCCCAGGGGCTGGTTTTACTTCCTCAGTCCAAGGCCCAAGCGCTTCAGCAGGGAGCCCGGATGCTCTGTCGCCCTTGTCCGCAGTCCATTCGGTTTGCCATGAAGATCCTGGGGAAGATGGTGGCCACAATGGAAGCGCTCCCCTTCGCTCAACTGCATCTCCGTTCCCTCCAACTGGCCCTGCTAGACAATTGGGGCGGGAGAGTCCCTTAGCTCTCGACTGGCCATGTCCTCTACCCCCGCGGATCAGGCAAGCGCTCAAATGGTGGACTTTGGAATCATCTCTCAACCGGGGAGATCTTTTCTCCCGATCCATTGGCTGGTGGTGACTACCGACGCCAGTCTCCTCGGTTGGGGAGCGGTGTTTCGCCACCACACTGCCCAGGGGTGTTGGACGATTCGGGAGTCGAAACTTCCCATAAACATCTTGGAGATCCGAGCTATCAGGTTTGCCCTCAGACATTTTCATTTTCTGCTTGCGGGTCACCCAATCCGAATTCAATCGGACAACGTCACAGCGTACATAAACCATCAGGGGGGCACCCGCAGCAGGGCGGCGATGCAGGAAGTCTCCCACATTCTACGTTGGGCCGAGACCAACCACTCCACCATTTCTCAGCCGTCAGGGTCTCGCCTCAGGGGAATGGGAACTCCATCCCGAGGTTTTTCAACAAATCTGCCTTCGCTGGGGAACTCCGGACGTGGACCTGATGGCGTCCAGACTGAACACCAAGGTCCCCAACTTCATAGCACGTTCTCTGGATCCCCGGGCCGTCGGGGTGGATGCACGGATATCCCCATGGCACCGATTTCAATTCCCGTACGTGTTCCCTCCACTTCCTTTGTTGCCGAAAGTGATCCGAAAAATCAAGATGGAGGGGGTTCCGGTGATTCTTATCGCCCCGGATTGGCCACGTCACGCATGGTATGCAGAGCTCGTTCATCTCGTATCCGACGTCCCCTGGCGGTTACCAGACCGCACAGATCTGCTTCGCCAAGGACCGATCTACCACCAGAGCTCAGGGCCCCTACGTTTAACGGCATGGCTGTTGAAACCTGGATCCTAACTCAAGCAGGTTTTTCCCAGCATGTCATCGCCACCATGATCAGCGCTCGCAAGACGTCTTCCGCTCGCATCTATCACCACACCTGGAAAGCCTTCTTCTCATGATGCAGGCTCTGTGGTCGCCCTCCTCTCGCTTTCTCCATTCCCTCCATTCTGGAATTTCTCCAGTCCGGCTTGGATTCTGGCCTGGCGCTCAGTTCCCTCAAGGGTCAGATTTCAGCGTTATCGGTGTTGTTCCAGTGTAAGATTGCTGCTAACTTGCAAGTCAGGACCTTTATTCAAGGGGTCTCCCACGTGGTACCCCCTACAGAATGCCGTTAGAGACCTGGGATCTCAATTTGGTCCTGAGTGTTCTTCAGGAATCTCCGTTTGAACCTCTGCAGGATGTCTCGCTGACCATCCTGTCCTGGAAGGTTGCCTTCCTTGTGGCAGTAACATCTATCAGGCGCATCTCGGAGTTGGCCGCACTATTCTGCCGGGCGTCCTTCCTTTCCTTCCACCAGGACAAAGTAGTCCTACGCCCATCTCCGGCTTTTCTCCCTAAGGTGGTTTCATCCTTCCACCTTAATGAAGATATCATCCTTCCCTCCTTCTGCCCACAGCCGAGACATAGGGTTGAAAAGGCCCTTCACACCTTGGACGTGGTATGGGCACTCAGGAGGTAAGTTTCTAGGACTGCTCCCTTCCGCAAGTCGGACTCCCTCTTTGTCCTCCCGGAGGGTCACAGAAAGGGTTCTGCCGCGTCTAAGGCCACGATAGCCAGATGGATCCGATAGGCTATCCAAGAATCTTATCGGCTCAGGGGCAGACCTATCCCGGCGGGGGTTACGGCACGCTCTACTCGGTCTATGGGTGCTTTCTGGGCCATTCGGCACCAGGCAAAGGCGGAGCAGGTTTGCAAGGCCGCAACATGGTCTAGCCTGCATACTTTCACAAAGCACTACAACATCCACACTCAATCTTCCGCGGATGCGGCCCTTGGCAGATGTATTCTGCAGGCGGTCGTTGTTCATTTATAGTCAGATGGTACACAGAATTATTTGGTTGTATTGTTCCCCACCAAGGGACTACTTTGGGACGTCCCATGGTCCTGTGTCCCCCAATGTGGCGAAGGAGAAATAGGGATTTTTGTGTACTCATCGTAAAATCCTTTTCTCCGAGCCGCTCATTGGGGGACACAGCACCCACCCTGTTAGCCTTACTGCTTGTTACCTTTTTGGTTCTTGACTTTCTCTGATATGTTATACTCTGTTATGTAATATATTGTTATTAATCTCCTACTGCTTTTGCACTGAACTGGGTCTCTGGAAGCCAGCATGAGTGTGTGTATACTGCAGGGCAGGAGCTAACTTTTTTTGTATCAACTTAGTGTCAGCCTCCTAGTGACAGCAGCATAACAGCCATGGTCCTGTGTCCCCTAATGAGTGGCTTGGAGAAAAGGATTTTACAGTGAGTACACAAAAATCCCTATTTTTGTGATTAAAAAGATAAATGTTCTTTTTTTTCTAACATATTGCTTCTGCTTCTGTGAAGCACATGAAGGGTTAATAAACTTCTTGAATGTGATTTTGAGCACCTTGAAGGGTGCAGTTTTTAGAATGGTGTCACTTTTGGGTATTTTCAGCCATATAGACCCCTCAAACTGACTTCAAATGTGAGGTGGTCCCTAAAAAAAAATGGTTTTGTAAATTTCGTTGTAAAAATGAGAAATCGCTGGTCAAATTTTAACCCTTATAACTTCCTAGCAAAAAAAAAATGTTTCCAAAATTGTGCTGATATAAAGTAGACATGTGGGTAATGTTATTTATTAACTATTTTGTGTCGCATAACACTCTCGTTTAACAGAATAAAAATTCAAAATTTGAAAATTGCGAAATTTTCTAAATTTTAGCCAAATTTCCATTTTTATTTTTTACAAATAAACGCAAAATTTATCGACCTAAATTTACCACTAACGTGAAGCCCAATATGTCAAGAAAAAACAGTCTCAGAACCGCTAGGATCCATTGAAGCGTTACTGAGTTATTACCTCATAAAGGGACACTGGTCAGAATTGCAAAAAACTGCCAGGTCATTAAGGTCAAAATAGGCTGGGTTATGAAGGGGTTCAAGTTGGCTGAGCCCACCATTTACAGCAGGATCTCCCAACCATCTATCTGTATATGGGGGCTCCCGACTCTTCCTCGGGCGAGATAATGATCAAGCACTAATAATTTAAATCCCTTTCTGCTCCCACCAGATTAGTGTCTGGGAGCGGCTTTCTCCCCTTAACGAACATATGAGCCCCGGATTTGGGAAAGAACGGTCTCCACTGACTCCTAGCGAACACATCTAAGAGAATATGCTCATAGCCTGATTCATTATTGCATTTGTGCCTTTTTGTTGTTTAGTCTTTAGTGTGTGTTAGCCAGTTTTTGATTTGCACCAAATTTTCTTTTTTAGTTTCTACTTTTTTGACTTGTGAAATCCGTGGTGAAATATGTGTGTGTGTATGTGTGTGTATATATATATATATATATATATATATATATATATATATATATATATATATATATATATATATATATATATATATATATATATATATATATATATAATTTGTGTAGTGACATATGTCTAGGGTTATATGTGTGACTAGTGATAATGTAACATCTGTCCTGAAGGCAAGTCGCACCTAGGTGTTAATAGGTACTTCCTTGGGACTAGTAGAAATTCTGTCTCCATATCTCACCAGGGGGTCTAGCTAGGGCCGAGAAGGAAAGCAACATCTGGCACCTTCTAGGTCTTGGAGGGGAGACGCTAATTGAGGCCTGAGGGAATCTATCCCTGAGAACCTTTCCACAAGAGAAAATAATATATATTCATTGGGGGTGCGGCCGTGGCCCAATCAAATAGGCAGCAGTTATGATATTGACCTGAGGGGCCGGTCTAGAAACCTGACCTCAGACCAAAGTTATAAATTTAAGCTGCAGACAGAGAATTGTGTTCACATGTGAGGGCAGCCTGAGAAGCTGATGTGTTCCACCAACTCCATTCACCCCCCATCCCCAGGGAGCAGAAATCAACTACCAGTTAGATAATTTCTGTAAGTTTTCTCCTGTTTATTTTGATACTGTTTTGCATAAGTTGTATGTTTTTTTATGATATTTTTATACCTTTTTCTTATTGTAAGCACTGACCCTTTTGTTATTAAAGTATAAAACTTTAACAATTTGAACCTTGAATGTTCTAAAAGTATCCATAGCCTAAAGTGTGTGAGCCTTATGAGTGATAGACATATTTTTATTAGTATTATTATTTCTGGGACTCATCGCCCATGTATTCGGTGAGTGGTGGCAGCGCGTATGAGCGGGTGTGTGGCCTGGGTCGGTGTGTGATTTATGCTCCCATTACAGCATATGACAGAGGTTGAATGCTGGACTGAGAGTGGGGAGATAGATTAACCCTTGCAGGCACAAGCCCAAGTCACGTGTGAGAGCAGGCACGTGACGAATAAGTGACACCACGGAGTAGGGATCCATGACAATTGGTGGCGAGCGGTGGGATAGAATTATTTCTATTAGAGCATTAGTGCATGGTTTAAGCAATGATTCCCTGTACTAAAGAATTCGTATCCTCGCGAGGAGTGCACCAGTTCTTCAAGGTTCAACTCAGTGCTTAGGCTAGTTTCACATTTGCATTTAAAAACGCAGCGTTTAAAACGCAAACGCAGGTGGTGAAAAAAACGCATGTAAACGCGTGCAAACGCTGCGTTTTTTAGACGCATGCGTTTTTGCATGTGGTAAAAAAACGTGGCGTTTTGACGCATACATGCGTTTTTTCCTGCATTTGCGTTTTTGAAACGCATGATGAGAAGTGTGTGACAGCTGCCAATCATCGAAATCAACTAGAAAACCCACTATAAACAGAAATAGCTAGGGTTAGGATTTGGATCCCTAGGGTTAGGATCCCTAGGGTTAGGGTTTGGATCCCTTTATCACCTTTATGGTGGGGGGTGGCTTATCAGTGTGTGTCTATTGAAACGCATGCGTTTAAAAACGCAAGCAAACGCATGTGCTTAAAAACGCCTACATTTTTTTGCTGCACAAAACGCCTCTAGAAATTACTACATGTTGCATTTCAGCAACAAAACGCAAGCATAGAAACGACGCATGCGTCGTCAAACGCGGCAAAACGCATGCGTTTTTAATGTTAAGTAGCAAAGCGGCAAAAAACGCAAATGTGAAACCAGCCTTACTTAGACATACTTGCAAACCGTTTCCTCTCCCTGTTTTTCTTTTCTATCTTTTATTTGGCAAAGGCTGTTATTCGATATGGCAGCCCAGTACAAGAAGCAGAGCAAAGAAGCTCTGACTGACCTCTGTGAGCAGAGAGAAATAGAGACAGCCGACAGACCAAGGGAGCGGCTGATATGTTCCTTGATTGAGCATGACATGGAGCAAAGTGCTGAAGCATCTGGCCAAGGAGAGAGTCCACCTCAGAGAGACCCAGCAATGCCAGCTCTCGCATCGGAGATGCCTGATGAAAATGCCAGTGCTGAGGAGCCTATGGACTGTACTTTACAAATGGACTTAAAACGGCTGGGAACAAGTGATCCCAATCTGCGCATGCAGCTGATTCTACAGTACCGACAGGCTGAGAGAGAGTCTGCAGAACGCCAGGCTGCTGCTGCAGAACGCTGGGACCGGGCTGAGAGAGAGGCTGCAGAACGCCGGAAGGACAGAGCGTTCCAGCTTCAGATGGCTCAAATAGAGCGGGGTATCAGTCCTCAGATAACCCCCTCCCAGGACATAAATCTAAGGAGACCACGTCTAGAAAACTTCCCTGTGATGGAGAAGGATACGGACTTAGATACTTTCCTGCGGGGATATGAAAAAAACCTGCAGGCAGTACCATCTAACCCCAGGGTTGAGAGGCAAAGCCCTGGAAGTTTTTGCTGGCCTCCAACCAGAGCTAGATGTGAACTATGAGGCCATAAAAGAGGCCCTGATCAGGAAATAAAACCTGACACCAGTAGTGTATCGTAGGAAGTTCCGGAACCTACAACGTGGATCAACTGACAGCTATGCAGATGTTGTGAGCACCTTGAGGACCACGTTCCACCAATGGATTAGGGGACTTTCTGTTAACAGTTTTGAGGACTTAACAGATCTTATGGTCAAGGATCAATTTCTTCACATGTGCCCCACGGATGTACGACAATTTGTGTGTGATCGGGAGCCACAAACTGCGGATCAGGCTGCAAGGATTGCGGACTGCTATGTGGCTATCAGGATGCCTGAGGTGCGGAAGCCATCGGGATTCAGCTGGAGGAGAGGTAAGCCAAACGGGGACCCTTCTCCCTCTGCCGGCCGATCACCAGTGCTGTCCAAGCCCACCTTCTATGGGGTCCCGGGGAATAGACATTCTCTAGGCGATGCACGCCGGTGCTTCTCCTGCAACAAAGTGGGACATGTTAGCGCTGTCTGCCCTGATAGGGAGAAACGCCCAACTACCACCACAAAGCCGTCTGTGTCCCCACCGTCTGTCCTCTTTGTAGCCGGCTCTAATGCGAGGGCGAATGAGAACTGTCAATCTGTCACTGTTGGCAATAAAGTCACCATTGGTTTCAGAGACACTAGGGCAGAGGTAACCCTGGTGCGTCCAGCCATGATAACCCCTGCCGATATCATACCAGGGAAGACTATGTCCATAGCCGGGATTGGAGGGGTCAGCCCTGCCATGCCCATGGCCCGTGTGTACCTGGACTGGGGAGCAGGGAAAAGACTGAGAGAAGTGGGAGTATTAGAGGCTATTCCCACCCATGTGTTGCTAGGCACGGACCTGGGGAGGATGGGGTCCCACTATGTTCCTCCCTTGCAAGTAAATGATGCAGAGGTGGTGGAAGAAAGTGACCCACCGGAGATCCCGTGCGAGGAGGGAAAATGTCCCAATGCACAGGACTGTAATTATGTGGCAGCTGTGACCCGGAGTCAGGCTGCGGCTCAGACTCAGGCCCAGAGATTAGAGGATGAGTCAGACAGAACTGCCAGAACAGGAGGCCCATACTGTGGTCCCGGAGCCTCCATACATGGCAGAGCCTCCATACATGGCAGACCCACCAAGGTCCCTGATAAGACACTGAAAACTCAGCTTCAGACCAGGGCCTGGCAGTCACACTTGGCCAGGGCCTGCAGGCTGACAGTTAGAGCTTCCAGGAGGCCCTGCGGATAGATGTCAGTCTGGAGAAGCTCAGATGTCTTGCAGACCAACCCCCTGCTGCTTCTGGCAAAGAGAGAATATACTGGGACCAGGGCAGACTGTATACAGTGACTATCCCCACAGATACTACAGAATCTTGGGACTATGAACGGCGGCTGATTGTCCCTTATCCATTTAGGGAACAATTATTGAGAATTGCCCATGAAATTCCTTTGGCCAGATACCTTGGAATACAAAAGACTAAAGCTCGCCTGACACACAACTTCTATTGGCCCAAGATGGGGACAGATATTGCCAATTACTGCCGATCATGTGTAGTTTGTCAGAGAGTTGGGAAGTCCGGGAATATAAAGAAAGCTCCTTTGATACCACTGCCTGTGATCGATGAACCTTTCCAGCGAGTGGCTGTGGATATCATAGGGCCACTTGCAATCCCTAGCAGCTCTGGCAAAAAGTACATTCTCACAGTGCTGGACTATGCTGCACGATACCCGGAAGCTGTGGCACTATCCTCCATCCGAGCAGACAAAGTGGCGGATGCTTTACTGACTGTATTCTCTCGTGTGGGTTTCCCCAGGTAACTGTTGACCGATCAGGGAGCCCAGTTCATGTCTGATCTGATGGAAAGCCTCTGTGAAAGAATACAAGTACAGCATTTTGTGGCCAGCGCCTATCATCCCCAAACCAACGGACTCTGCAAGCGTTTTAATGGAACATTAAAGCAAATGCTCAAAATGCTGGTGGAGACTGAAGGGAGAGACTGGGAGCGGTACCTCCCCCATCTGTTGTTTGCCTACAGAGAGGTACCCCAGGCGTCTACTGGATTCTAGATTCCACTTGATTTGATTAAGGGCTGTTGGGAGGACGACCCCAGAACTATTATTATTATTATTATTATTATTTATTGTTATAGCGCCATTTATTCCATGGCGCTTTACATGTGAGGAGGGGTATACATAATGAAAACAAGTACAATAATCTTAAACAATACAAGTCATAACTGGTACAGGAGGAATGAGGACCCTGCCCGCGAGGGCTCACAATCTACAAGGGGAATCTAGAACTACTAGAGTCTCAGTGGTCGAATATGTACTGTGGCTCAGAGAGAGAATGCAAAAACTGAGCAACCTAGCCCATGAGAACGTGATCCAGGCCCAAATCAACCTGAAGGTCTGGTACGACCGTAATGCCAGACTGAGGGCCTACGAGGAAGGGCAGAAGGTTTGGGTGTAGGTCCCTATGTTACAGAATAAATTGCAGGCAGCATGGGAGGGACTATATACTGTACATAAGCGGCTGAATGATGTTAATTATGTGGTGACACTAGATGAGCATGCAAAGCGTCAGAAAGTGTTTCATGTAAATACGTTGAAGGCTCATCATGCCAGGGAGGCCTGTGTCTTACCTGTCTGTAGCCTGCCTGAAGAGGGGAAGGCTGATCTGTTACTGGATGTGGGGGCCAGGACTCAGTACATAGACGCCCTGGAGTCAGCAGAGTTTAACCCTGAGCTATCCCACAGTCAGAGGTCTGAGCTGATGGGGGCGCTCATCGAGTTCACCAAAGTCTTCACAGGGGAACCTGGGAGGACACACTTAGCAGTTCACCATGTTGACACTGGTACTAATCCCCCAGTACGGCAGTCTGCATACCGTGTGTCAGCAGAGGTGAAGGCACACATGAGGAAACAGGTAGAGGAGATGCTGAAACTCAAGGTAATACAAAAATCCCAGAGTGCCTGGGCCTCGCCTGTGGTTCTTGTCCCAAAAAAGAACCGTACTACCCGATACTGTGTAGACTACAGGAATTTAAATGTACTGACTACATGTGAGGTCTTACCCCTTGCCGAGGATAGATGAGCTGTTAGAGCAGCTAGCTAAAGCATCGTACCTCACCTTCATGGAACAAGGAGAGGAACACCCAATTCTGTACCTAAGCAGGAAACTCCTGCCCAGAAAAGTGGATTATGCCACCATTAAAAAAGAATGTTTGGCAATCGTGTGGGCTCTGCAGAAGCTGCAACCATACCTCTATGGGCGCAACTTCACTGTGATCACAGATCATAACCCATTGAGTTGGCTCAACAGAGTAGTTGGAGACAATGGGAAATTGCTTAGATGGAGGTTGATACTTCAGCAATATGATTTCACAATTCAGCATAAGAAGGGAGTTGATCATGGCAATGCGGATGACCTGTCTCGCCAAGATGGGGCAGAACCAGATACGTGCTCGGGAGCTGACCTGTAAGTCAACCCCCATGCACGTTCATAAGGAGGGAGGTGTGGTGAAATATGTGTGTGTGTATGTATATATATATATATATATATATATATATATATATATATATATATATATATGTGTGTGTGTAGTGACATATGTATAGGGTTATATGTGTGACTAGTGATAATGTAAAATCTGTCCTGAAGGCAAGTCGCACCTAGGTGTTAATAGGTACTTCCTTGGGACTAGTAGAAATTCTGTCTCCATATCTCATTAGGGGGTCTAGCTAGGGCCGAGAAGAAAAGCAACATTTGGCACCTTCTAGGTCTTGGAGGGGAGACGCTAATTGTGGCCTGAGGGAATCTATCCCTGAGAACCTTTCCACAAGAAAAAATAATATATATTCATTGAAGGCGCAGCCGTGGCCCAATCAAACAGGCAGCAGCTATGATATTGACCTGAGGGGCCGGTCTAGAAACCTGACCTCAGACCAAAGTTATAAATTTAGGCTGCAGACAGAGAATTGTGTTCACATGTGAGGGCAGCCTGAGAAGCTGATGTATTCCACCAACTCTATTCACCCCCCCTCAGGGAGCAGAAAGCAACTACCAGTTAGATAATTTCTGTAAGTTTTCTCCTGTTTATTTTGATACTGTTTTGCATAAGTTGTATGTTTTTTTATTATGATATTTTTATACCTTTTTCTTATTGTAAGCACTGACCCTTTTGTTATTAAAGTATAAAACTTTAACAATTTGAACCTTGAATGTTCTAAAAGAATCCATAGCCTAAAGTGTGTGAGCCTTATGAGTGATAGACATATTTTTATTAGTATTATTATTTCTGGGACTCATCGCCCGTGTATTCGGTGAGTGGTGGCAGCGCGTATGATCGGGTGTGTGGCCTGGGTCGGTGTGTGATTTATGCTCCCATTACAGCATATGACAGAGGTTGAATGCTGGACTGAGAGTGGGGAGATAGATTATCCCTTGCAGGCACAACACCAAGTCACGTGTGAGAGCAGGCACGTGACGAATAAGTGACACCACAGAGTAGGGATCCGTGACCAAATCCATTTTGCGTTTGGCTTTTTTTTTTTTTTTTTTATGTGTTTTTGTGTGTGTTCTCCAATGCAGATGGGATTCAGTTGTCCAGATGTTTCTGACTGATTCATCAATTGCGATTTCACAAAGTCGAACAATTTTTACGTAAATGTGCTCCAGTTCCCAACCCCCTCGAGTAATTTTATGTACTCCTGGAATTTAAGCGCTGCAGAATATGTTTGCCCTATGTAAATATAATAATAATTTTATTATAATTTTTGTACAATGTTTTTGACATTTTTGCAGAACATGCAAAAACAATTGGCCAAAAATAGCATTTTTGTGCAAAATTCGTGCACCACAAGCATCATTTTGTTGCTCAAGTTCCAAGACTATAATTACTCTGTTTGCAGTAGTAAACTGTAACACTAAGGCTACTTTCACACGTGCGTCGTTTGGCGTCCGTCGCAATGCATCGTTTTGGGAAAAAAATGCATCCTGCAAATGTGCCCGCAGGATGCGTTTTTTTCCTATAATTTGTATTGCCGACGGATCGCAACGTATGGCCATACGTCGCGTCCATCGTGCACTGGATGCGTCGTGTTTTGGCGGACCGTCGTCACGAAAAAACGTTCAAGGGAACTTTTTTTTTTGTACGTCGGGTCCTGCATTTCCAACCGTGCGGCCGGAACCCCGCTCCCTCCTCTCCGGGACTTTACAGTGGGCAGCGGACGCGTTGAAAAACTGCATCCGCTGCCCACGTTGTGCCGAATTTTCACAACGTCCGTTGGTATGTCGCGCCGACGCTTAGCGACGGAACAGTAAAGACACAAGTGTGAAAGAAGCCTAATATCTATGGATCCTCTTGATGAAGGAAATGGTGGTAAAGGTAATAGTGTTTTTCTACTTATTTTTTTATGCTGTCATCTTCTGCTGGTAAACAAAGATTACAAAATTAAGCGATTACTTTTATCTGCGGGTTCTTAATCCTGTTTATTGACTAATATATGTATTTATGCTTCTTTTTTTTAATTTTGTTTATTTTTTTGGCAGGCTGGTTCCAAAGTTATTTTACAGCTGTGATCAAGGACAGGCCGATCCTGTGGTAGCAGCCGCTCGGGACCAGAGCAGCGTTTACCTGAAGCTCCTCATGCATGAGACTCAACCGGCATCTCACTTTGCTGTCAGTACGATCACCAGGTAATCTGGACGATTGTCAGTCATGGGATACTTAATGGAGGAGAATACATGCAAATCTGAACATGATTTTGTGTGTTTTATTTCTCTATCGCCTCTCATTGGGGGCACAGGAACCATGGGTGAACCACTCCTCTGCAGTGTACACCCCACCGACTGGCATTATGCACTTCAGTTTTAGCTTGGTGTCAGTAGGAGGTGGACACGGGTCTTTCATTAGACCCTTATCTACCTCAATGTGCGTCGTTTTTCTTTCAGGTTTTTTTTTTCCGGAAGGGATACAAGGTGAACAGTCACACCTGTAATCCCACAATACGGACTATGAGTACGTCGTGTACTGCCACACCGTATCCTCATAGATCCGACAGCAGGACCAAGATCCTAGCACACTAGCGTGCTCAGAAGTCCCATCCTAGCTCTGTCCCCCACGTACTCGCCCACCACAGCCTGTCGGTCACGGAGACGAGGACATCCATCACTAGCTCCCATGGACGTCTGATACCTTCCCCAAGGTTTGAGGTTAGTAACGGACGACGTGGGGTGGTTTTAGGTGAGTATTCCACAGAACACCTCCTGTAGTCCCGGGGGGGTCCCTTGGGTTCCCTTTCTTGGTACAGTGTTCCAGGCTACCTTTAGCCTGGTCGGCGTTGCCCCCGTTCCTAAAGGGGTCCCAGGAGGGGGCAGGGGTCATCACTGCATTTGCAACACTTTCGCTGCACCCTGCTACCTTTCCTGCGACCGCGCTCGTTCTTCTGGCGGGGCGGCCCTGACAGGCTGTCGCGCCACTCTTTGGAGGCCGCACCTTCTTCGACGCCGCGGCCCTCTCCGGCGGTCACCGTTTTCTAATTTAGGCCCCGGCTTCCACCGGGGCCTACTTCCGGCAACGCGCCACCCTGCGGCCGCACTACTGACGCGGCAGCCTACAAGGCTCTTCCAAGGCCACACTTTCCAGCCGGCCAGCACCGGTGCTGCGGCACTTTCCAGCGGTCGCCGGTTTCTAATTTAGGCCCCGGCTTCTCCCGGGGCCTACTTCCGGTGACCCACTCCGCCCACTTCCCCTTTACTCGGGCGGGCTTTTCTTCCGCCCGACCATCATCCCCCTGGCGTTGCTCCGCTCACCGGCGCCATCTTTGTGCTCCTGAGCCCACGCACGCCTCTTACCTCCTCTGTGCGCTGCAGTGGATGACTACGAGTTCCAGGTCCCCTTGGCTGGACTGCTGCAGATTCGTATTCCCTTCCACAAAAGGCTTTCTTCCCTGAGGGACCATCTTCTATCTGGGCTGCGTCTTCCGTCTGGAACTTCGCCTGCCATGAGTAGCTCTGCACTGCAGATTGACACTCCCCTCTGCTTCCCTGTCCCCTAACCCTCTGGCATTCTCTTCAGGGACCTTTTAAAAATGTCTACCTCTAAAGGGGGCCGCTCTCGTCCTCCTACTTCTTCCTCTAATTCCTCTGCCTTAATCAAATACTTTGCATGTTTGGCTTGTAACTGCAAACTTTCCTCAGGTCAGTCCTCTCCTCTCTCAGGCCTGCAGCAACCCAATTGTTCCCACCGCCCAGGATCCCCCGGCCGCTCCGCTTGAGAGTGATACCCCCACCTTAGGCTGGGCTTCCTCTCTGTCACAATCGGTAGCGGATCTGACACGGGTGTCCCAAACACTGGTGTCCGTGCTAGATCGATTACCCCTGCAGACCCCTGCGGTAGCCAGCGGGTCGCAGGAACCTCCGTCTGAGCTCTCCATTACAAGCCGCAAAAGGTCCAGACAAGAACGCCGGTCGGAGTCCTCTCTTGCCGACCTCCTTTCTTGGTCATCCACCAGGACAAGGTGGTCCTCAGGCCTCCGCCTTCCTTCCTTTCTAAGGTAGTTTTCACTTTCCACCTCACCGAGGACATCGTTCTACCTTCCTTTTCCCCAGCTCCGACTATTCCTCTGGAGCGATCGTTGAACAAGCTGGACCTCGTCAGGGCAGTGAGGATCTACCTAGACAGAATGTTCGCTTTCCGGAAAACGGATTCTCTTTTCGTCATTTGTGATGGCACGCGCAGAGGCCTGCCGGCTTCCAGGGCGACTATTGCTCGCTGTATCAGAACGGCAGTTTTGGAGGCTTACCGGGTCAAGAAAAGAGTGCCCCCTCCTGGGATCAAGGCTCACTCTACCCGGGCAGTCGGCGCCTCCTGGGCGGTACACCACAGGGCTTTCGCCCTACAGCTCTGCAAAGTGACAACCTGGTCTTCCATCCACACGTTCGCCAAATTTTACAAGGTCCATACCTACGCTTCGGCGGACGCCAGCCTAGGCAGAAGGATCCTGCAGGCGGCAGTGGTGAGTCCTCTGACCTGATGGAAGTCTGTTTTCCCACCTCAGGGACTGCTTTTGGATGTCCCATGGTTCCTGTGTCCCCCAATGAGAGGCGATATAGAAAACAGGATTTTTGGTTGCTTACCGTAAAATCTGTTTCTCGGAGCCTTCATTGGGGGACACAGCTCCCTCCCATGTTATTAACTTTCTGTTGTTCCATGTTCTATGACTGTTCTCATGTTTACAGTTCTCATGTTTGTGGTTACGTTTCAACCTTCTTGTTTTGTCTCCTACTGCTCTCTCACTAACTGAAGTGCATAATGCCAGTCGGTGGGGTGTATACTGCAGAGGAGGAGCTAACTTTTTGTTGTGCATAGTGTCAGCCTCCTAGTGGCAGCAGCATACACCCATGGTTCCTGAGTCCCCCAATGAAGGCTCCGAGAAACAGATTTTACGGCAAGCAACCATAAAGAGGGATTTTTGGTTCTTACCGTTAAATCTCTTCCTTGGAGCCTTCATTGGGGGACACAGGTAACCATGGGTGAATGCTGCTTGTCGCTAGGAGGCTGACACTATGTAAATAAAGAAGTAACTCCTCCCCGGCAGTATACACCCTCCGACAGGCACCAGGCAACTCAGTTGGTGCAAAAGCAGTAGTAGGAACAGGTAATATAAAACTCAACCTATGTACCAACCCACAACAACGGCACGTTGGCCAACACGGTACAACTTCAAGGGAGTCCCCCAATGAAGGCTCCAAGAAAGAGATTTTACGGTAAGAACCAAAAATCCCTCTTTCTTTCTCGCCTCATTGGGGACACAGGTAACCATGGGACGTCCAAAAGCAGTCCCCAGGGTGGGATATTCTGCAGAAAAAGAGGAGTTGGGTCGGCCGGTCAGAAACCGCCGCCTGCAGTATTCTCCTACCCAGGCTCGCGTCCGCAGAAGCCTGAGTATGCACCTTGTAGAATTTGACAAAGGTGTGAATGGATGACCACGTGGCGGCCTTGCAAACCTGCGAGGCAGAAGCTTGGTGACGAACTGCCCAGGAAGCTCCCACAGCCCGTGTAGAGTGAGCTTTCACCCCCGACGGAGGCCGTTTGTCTTGGACACGGTATGCCTCCAGAACCACCGAACGGATCCAACGAGCAATTGTGGACTTGGAGGCAGGGAGCCCCTTTCGCCGCCCTTCCAAGACGATGAACAGAGGATCGGCCTGACGAAAAGAGGAAGTTCTGGTGAGATAAATTCGGATAGCCCTGACGACATCCAACTTGTGAAGAGACTTTTCCAAGGAGTGAATCGGGGAAGGGCACAAGGAAGGGAGGACAATGTCCTCATTGATGTGAAAGGCCGAAACTACCTTTTGGTAAAAAGGAAGGAACCGGCCGAAGAACCACCTTGTCCTGATGCAGGACTAGAAAGGGAGAACGACAGGATAATGCCGCCAGCTCCGACACTCTTCTAATGGAGGTGATGGTGACCAAAAAGGCCACCTTCCAGGATAGAAGCGAGAAGGAAATGTCCTGAATCGGTTCAAAGGGCGCACACTGGAGGGCATCCACAACAAGGTTGAGGTCCCAAGGCTCGACAGGAGGACGATAAGGGGGAGCTATATGAGCGTCCCCCTGGATGAAGGTTCTCACCTGAGGCAGTGAGGCCAGGTCTGTTTGAAAAAGAATGGACAGAGTGGAAATCTGACCCTTCAAGGTGCTAAGGGAAAGACCCGAATCTAGACCCGCTTGAAGGAAACCGAGAAGGGATGGAAGGGAAAAGGTCATAGGAAACAGATTGTTGTCCTGACACCTCCGGAAAAAAGCCTTCCATCACCTGTGGTAAATACGCGAGGAAGCCAGTTTTCTTGCCCTTATCATAGTCTGGATGACTCTATGAGAAAAACCCACGTCCTTCAGGACCGCGGCCTCAACGGCCATACCGTTAATTTCAGAGACTGAGAATTCGGGTGGAAGAGGGGTCCCTGCGAAAGAAGGTCCAGACGATCCGGAAGCCTCCACGGAACGTCCAATAGCATGTTCACCAGTTCCGCATACCAGGTCCTGCGAGGCCAATCTGGAGCTACTAAGAGTACGGGGACCCCTTCTGTCTTTATCTTTTTACGACCCTTGGGATCAAGGGAAGAGGTGGGAACAGATAGGGCATCTGGAACTGGGTCCACGGGATCACGAGAGCGTCACATCCGACGGCAATTGGATCCCGAGATCTGGAGACGTACTGGGGAACCTTGTGGTTTGCCCGGGAGGCCATCAAGTCGACGTCTTTGACGCCCCACCGCGGTCAAATCTGGCTGAAGATTGTGGGGAGAAGAGACCACTTGCCCGCCACGATGCCCTGGCGACTTAGAAAGTCGGCTTCCCAATTGTCCACCCCTGGGATGTAGACGGCTGACAGAGAGGAAACGTGACCCTCCGCCCAACGCAGAATTTTTGCCACTTCCGCCATGACTTGTGTGCTGCGAGTCCCTCCCTGATGCTTTATGTAAGCCACGGCAGTGCTCTGGCACCCCCCCCCCGGCGAAGAGAAAGGAACTTCTCCTTGGGAAAAAAGGCCTGAGAGGTGTCGAATTCCATGCCCAGGAACTCCAGCCGCTGAGTTGGAATCAGGGAAGACTTCTGGTAATTGATTATCTAGCCGAGGCGAAGAAGCGTGTCCAGAGCAAGCTGGAGGCTCTGGCTGCTATCCCGACGGGATGGACCCTTGATCAAGAGGTCGCCGAGGTATGGGATTACCAGAATCCCCTTTGAACGTAGGATGGCCATGACACCTGCCATGACCTTCGTAAAGACCCTTGGCGCAGATGCCAGACCAAAAGGGAGGGCCGTGAACTGATAGTGATGACCTTGGATCACGAACCGGAGGAATCTCTGATGTCGTACGCAAATAGGGATGTGAAGGTACGCATCTCGGATATCCACGGAACACAGAAACTCTCCCGGTTCCATGGACGCGACCACCAAGCGTAGCGATTCCATCCTGAAACGCCAAATCCGGAGATGGCGGTTCAGCTGCTTGAGATCCAAAATTGGACGGAGAGAGCCGTCCTTTTTTGGAACCACGAACAGGTTTGAGTAAAAATCCAAAAACCGCTCGCGATGAGGCATCGGAACTACGACTCCTGAGGCGAGTAGCGAATCGACGGCCTGGAGAAGTCCTGAGAGGTGGGAGGGCTGTTTGGGAGGACGAGAGAGCAGGAAACGTCTTCCTGGGGGCAAAGAAAATTCTATCTTGTAGCCTGAAGTGACGATCTCCCTGACCCAGGCGTCGTCGTCGACTACTGATAGCCAAAGCTCTGAGAACAGGAGAAGTCGGCCTCCCAGCCTGGAGAAATTTCCAGGTGGGGGCGACCCGTCATTTATTAGAGAACCTGTGGCCCCGAGATCCAGATGGTCTTGCGGGGTGGCTCTTAGCCCTCTAGCGCAGTGGATGCCTGAAAGAAGGTTTTCTTCGGCCTCCTTGCGAGGAAGAACGGTCCTGGTTGGGGTTTTCTGATGAGGCGAAGGACCGAAAGGGAAGAAAGGACTGGGGGCCCCTCCGGTTGAAGGGACGTTTCGGCTTGGACTGGGGTAAGGAGGTACTCTTACCACCCGTAGCGTCTGAGATCATTTGATCCAGCTGCATGCCGAAGAGTCTAGAACCCTGGAAGGGCAGACCAGTGAGAGATTTTTTAGAAGCCGGGTCAACGTTCCACGCCTTTAGCCAGAGAATCCGGCGAATGGCCACAATGTTGCTGTTAGCCCTGTTGGAGCAGGCCGCTGCATCAAGGGAGGCATTCATGAGGTATTTACCCGCAAGAGAATTCTGATCTGCCAAGTCAGACAGTTCCTCAGCAGGAGCAGAGGCCAAAATGCCTCTGCGCAGGGTCTTGGACCAGGCTGACACAGCCTTGGCTACCCAGGACGAGGCGAAACTAGGGCAGAGGGAGGCTCCGGAAGCCTCAAATGCCGATTTTGCTAATGCCTCGATTTGCCTGTCCGTGGGGTCCTTAAGGGAAGCCGTGTCCGGGATAGCCTGGAGACGGGCGGGTCGACCTTAGGAGACTCGGACCATTTGGAGACAAGGTCGGAGTGAAAAGGGTATAATACATCAAGCCATTTCCTGCCAGGGAAATGCTTGCCAGGGTTTTCCCAGTGTATAGAGGTAGTGTTGTCAAACTCCCAGTGATTAGGAAAAAACCTAGAGGGACGTTTAACCCGTTTAAACGCAACTGAGACATCGTGAGAGCTCGCTTCATCCTCCTTAAGATCGAGCGTCTGAATGATAGCCGAAATAAGGCTATCAACCATCTCCTGTGTTCCGGAAGTCTGATCTGCATCAGTCAGATTCCGACTTAGAGGATAGGTTTGACCCGACGTCCGCCTGCGAGGAGGGGGAACGGGCAGATAGGGGAATCCCGTCCAGGGAACTGGAAGAGGATCTAGATAAGGTCTGTTTTCTGTCTCTTTTGTCCGGTCTGCCTCTGTGAGGGTCTAGGACAGGTGCGAGCGAATCGCCGTGTGAGGCGTTCGTGGCACTGGTGGCATCAGAGAGAAGCGGGATACGTTCAAGTGTCTGGACCAGGGACTGAGAAACCTTAGTCAGGTCGGACACTGATTGAGATATAGCAACAGCCCACTCCGGGGGAGGGGGGGTGCACTCATCCCGGGACCTAGGAGCTTCCTGAGGGACTGACATGGTGGGAGGAACGCAGGATCGGCAGAAAGGTGAAGGCTGACCTGAGGCCCACTTTTTCTTACAGTGAGCGCAGGCGTAATGGATGGCCGTAGTGGCAAAGGCCGGGGTGGGGTTGGACATAGGTGGATATTACCTTGTCCAGGTGCGGAGAAGTACTGCCGTGAGGAGGTGAGCCCGAGGGAGCAGTAGCGCTGAGCCTGCTGAAAAACAGCAACAGCGGTAGCCGCAGGTGCCTGTGTTCCCCCGAGAATCCTGTGTCCCACGAGGTGAGCAGACGCTAACAGGGAGCAGGAAGCAGTAGAAAGAGCGCGGAGACCGCGCAACACTGTGGGTGTGGACAGGCGCCGAAGGGGGGATAGTAAGAAACGCCCCCCAGAGCGCTGAAAAATTCCCGGCCGCAATAATGCCGGCCACCACAAGAGGGTGCGCAAGCGCCAAAAGAAGGAGAAAGGCTGGGAGAGACAGAAAAAAATGGCGGGCGCGTGCGCCTGCAAGTTTCAATAAAAGGAGGGAAAAAATGCCTGCATTATGTGATCCCTTTCCCTGTGGTGTTAGCGCATCCCAGCGCCTGAAAATGCATCCCTCTCCCCTATCAAAAGGAAGCCTGGTAAGATCTATGGAGATCGCTGCGGGCAGGGTGGGGGAAGGAAGGGGGGGGGGGGCTGGGGAGGGGAGTTTGTTGATTGAAGATCCCTTACCTGGAGATGAGGAACCATCAAGATCCCTGGTAGGAGAGGGTCCTGGAAGAAGTTCTCCTTACCGCGCCACGAACTCTCCGGCGCAGAAGATGGCGTCGACCCCTAACCAGGGGGAGAGGGTCACTGGAAGTGACCGCCGTCTTCCTCTCAGCCCACTCCGAGGAGAGGGATGAGGAGGGGAAACGGGCAGGACTGGCCACCGAGAAGAAGTCACCCTGAACACCCGAAAGGGTGACAGGGGACAAGTCCTGCCCAGCGGGTCCGAGATGGTGCGATGTGGGTAATACCACACAGCTCTCTCGGTCGCTCAGAGTGGGGAAAACAGGGTGAGAAAAACTGCACCCTGTTACCCTGAAGAAAAAAGAAAAGGTTAATAAACAAAACAAATCCCTGTAAAAGAAATGCGGATCTGGGGTTAGATCCAGGTCCGCCTCCTACAGACACTAAGCAAAAACTGAGTTGCCTGGTGCCTGTCGGAGGGTGTATACTGCCGGGGAGGAGCTACTTCTTATTTATTTGCATAGTGTCAGCCTCCTAGTGACCGCAGCATACACCTATGGTTACCTGTGTCCCCAAATGAGGCGAGAAAGAAACCCTGTTTTCTCAGTGAATACATAGTGGGGCACGGGTAGCCCCTACGATTAGTACGCTTTACTCTAGGTGAAAAAAAGTGTTGTCTCCGCTTGGAAAATTGCACCTTTTCCTCAGACACTAGGCAGTTTAATTTAGTGCCATAAGCAGTAGGAGAGATAAAAAATCTTTAGCAAGTAACATCATGGAACCATCATGATCTGAATACGAGGAAGAGAATAGCTAAAGGCAGCCGAAATTGGGCCTGGGAAAGAAAACTAGAATTACAGGGTGGGAATGATGTTCCCCAATTTATTGAATGAAAAAGGTATTCTACATTTAAGTACAAAAATACAATTTCTTCATTAATTACTTTGGTCAACATAAGACCATTGGACATCTCAGAGTGGGGAAATACAACAACTGACTACGAGGCTCGTCTAGCAGACAGTGGCCGACAGCACCTTACCCACCAAATAGAGGCAAAAGCCAGTTGTAGAACTTTGGAGATGTGAGAGGCTCAGCTGGGAGATCTGTCAAATGCAAACCTGATACCTGACCACCCTTATGGAATATATGATCACCCTGAAGGGACTTTTAGGCTTCCACAATCTTTGTGGTCCCTGATAGGCTACTGCAAAAAGATTTTTTCCCCAAAAAAACTTGTGTGGCCTATCAGGAATTGCAAAGAGCCAACAAAACCACTGGCAGGCTTCCATAACCAAAACAAGTTGTGATGGTGGAGAGAACAGTCCCGGTGATGGAAGTAAGGGGGAATGATGTCCTTGCTGTTGATGTGCAAGGCTGGCACCACCTTTGGGATAATAGATGGCATTGGGCGTAAGATTACCTCACCCTGATGGAGAGCAAAGAAGGGGGCGTTGCAGAGAAACCCTCCAAATGAAATGCCACCTTTTTTTTTTTTTTAGTCTGTGGAAGTTCATTGGTTAGTTTCACTTTATTGGTGACTTCAAAAGGTTTATTCTACAGAACTGATCTGGATGGCCTGAATTGGAGAGAGATATGGTTTACATTACTTCGACCATGAATGGCAAGCAATGGTCTAGAGTTGGTTGAGAACGGTGCATGTCGTTCTTGGCTGTTCACAGTCCGCCTGTCGATACCTGTTCCGGTCATCCTGTCATCTCTTTTGTAAAATCGCTTTCTGTAATTAATAATTTTTACATTATCTACCAAACTTAAAATGTGTTTGCAATAAGCTTTTTGCTCTGATTTTTTTACGACTGCGAAACTCTTTGCAGGATCTACAAAGGGTACAATATTCTACATGGTCCAACAGATGTCAGCATGGAGAATAACCTGTCCAAGGTCATCACCGCAGTCTCCCACGCGTTAACCACGTCGACCACACGAGCTCTCACGGTAATGATAGTTGTCGTGAAGAAGAAGCAGCCATTTACTTTTCATGGCCTGGCAAATTATGCAGTGTTGGCTCTTGCAGAGAAACGATGTCCAAAAGTTATTATACGAGAAGTTGGTTCCTTCATGTCAACTTGAGCTGGATATAATTGAAGTTTTCTCCTAAGCCTCATTGGGGGACACAGGACCATAGTTCTTGCTTAGAGGCACTTGGGTCTGCTTTCAGGCCCCACCGTTTTTATTTTCATTGTTTATTTTTATTCTATTTTTTCCCTTAACGGAGCGAATGGGGGCGACTAATCCTTTCTAGGTTCCGATCTCCCCCGAATCATCAACAGGCAAGTACGTGGAGCGTTCCTTCCGTATCCTTTCTTGCGACGTTTAATGCCAGCCCTGAGCTCACCTTACGGGCGACGGTTCCTTCGCGTTCCGATCTCCCCCCTCCGTAGCAGGCGACCACATGGAGTAGCCCTCCATCTACCTCTCCTGGAGCAATAAAAACGGTGGGGTCTGAAAGCAGACCGAAGTGCCTCTAAGCAAGAACTATGGTCCTGTGTCCCCCATTGATTGCCTCGGTGAAAAGGATTTTACGGTGAGTACACAAAAATCCCTATTTACCCACCAAATGCACATTTAAGCCTGAAAGCAAGTCGAGCTACACACTTGGGGAAGCACAAGTATTACATGAATCCCAACCAGACATGATACGACTATAACGCTGGACATCCGATTCCAACCCTGATATGCTGTTATTAAAGGGCATCTGTCAGTAGGATCGACCGTCCTAAGCTGTCTTTATTGGCATATATGTCATAGGAAGCTGATTAAAATGATACCTTGATATCTGGGATCTGATGTTGTGTTCCAGAGAAATTCACATTTTTCTTAATGTGCAAATGGCCTGTTAATATCTATGGGCCGGACATAGATCTCCCTGATCAGATATCAAGGTATCATTTATTTTCATCTATTTGCTATGTTCCCATATTAATCCCTTTCTGCCAGCTTTGTTGTGGGCTCCGGCAGTGAGCCCGCATCAAAGCCGGGATATGTCAGCTGTTTTGTACAGCTGACATGTGCCCGCACTAGGCGTGGGTGGAATCGCGATCCACCCGCGCCCATTAACTAGTCAAATGCCGCATTTAACAAGCGCTTCCATCCATCTGGACGGAAATGCGCACACCGGTGAACCCCGTCGCATGATCGGGGGTCATCGGTGTGTCGGCATAACAACCAGGTCTCCTGCAGACCTCTATGGTTGTTGATGCCGGATTGCTGTGAGCGCCACCATGTGGTCGGCGCTCATAGCAATGCTGTATTTAATCTAAATAGGGACGATCTGAGCTTCACTTCTATGTAGCAGAGACGATCTGGCTATGCCAGCTTCTAGCCTCCCATGGAGACTATTGAAGCATGGCAAAAGTAAAAAAAAAATGTTTTAAAAAATATGAAAAAAGTAAAAAAATAAGTTCAAATCTCCATTTTGCCCCATTCAAAATTAAACAATAAAAAAAAAAAATCAAACCTACAGCTATTTGGTATCGCCGTGTTCCGAATCGCCCGATCTATCAATAAAAAAAGAATTAACCTGATCGCTAAATGGTGTAGCGAGGAAAAAAAAATTAAAAACGCCAGAATTATGTTCTTTTGGTTGTCGCAACATTGCATTAAAATGCAATAACAAGTGATCAAAAGATCGTATCTGTACCGAAATGGAATCATTAAAAACATCAGCTTGGCACACACAAAATAAGCCCTCACCCGACCCCAGATCACGAAAAATGGAGATGCTACGGATATCGGAAAATTGAGCAATTTTTATTTTTTTATTTTTTGTTAGCAAAGTTTGGATTTTTTTTTTCACCACTTAGATAAAAAAAGAACCTAGACTTGTTTGGTATCTATGAACTCGTAATGACCTGGAGAATCAAAATGGCAGGTCAGTTTTAGCATTTAGTGAACCTAGCAAAAAAGCCACACAAAAAAACAAGTGTGGGATTGCACTTTTTTTGCAATTTCACCGTACTTGGAATTTTTTTCCCCATTTTCCAGTACATGACATGGTAAAATCAATGGTGTTTCTCAAAAGTACAACACGTCCCACAAGAAATAAGCCCTCACATGGCCATATTGACAGAAAATTAAAAAAGTTATGGCTCTGGGAAGGAGGGGAGCGAAAAACGAAAATGCAAAAACTGAAAAAGCTCCTGGGGTTACGGTGTTAATTTCTTAGGAGGGTTGATTCTGCTGACAGAATCCCTTTAAGGTATTATTTAACCCCTTTCTGACATTAGACGTACTATCCCGTCGAGGTGGGGTGGGCCCGTATGACCACCGACGGGATAGTACGTCATAGTGATCGGCCGTGCTCACGGGGGGAGCGCGGTTGATCGCTGCCTATCGCAGCTGACATCCGGCACTATGTGCCAGGAGCCGTCACGGACTGCCCCCGACACCTTAACCCCCGACACACTACGATCAAACATGATTGCAGTGTTCCGGTGGTATAGGGAAGCATCGCGCAGGGAGGGGGCTCCCTGCGGGCTTCCCTGTGACCCCGGGAGCAACGCGATGTGATCGCGTTGCTCCGAGGGTCTCCTACCTTCTTCTCCCTGCAGGCCCCGGATCCAAAATGGCCGCGGGGCTGCATCCGGGTCCTGCTGGGAGGTGCCTGCTCAGAGCAGGCGCCGGGAAGCTTGGAGCTGTGCACGTCAGATCGCTGATCTGACACAGTGCTCTGCAAAGTGTCAGATCAGCGATCTGACCTTATAACATGATCCTCCCCCGGGGCAATGTTATAAAGTGAAAAACAGGATTTTTGGTTGCTTACCGTAAAATCTGTTTCTCGGAGTCTTCATTGGGGGACACAGGAACCCTGGGGTGTATGCTGCTGCCACAAGGAGGCTGACACTATGCAAATAAAAAAAGTTAGCTCCTCCTCTGCAGTATACACCCTACCGACAGGAAGTAGGATATTCAGTTAGTGAGAAAGCAGTAGGAGAAGCAACGTGTAAAACAGAGAGAATAATATAATAATAATAATCTTTATATAGCGCCAACAAATTCCGCAGCGCTCCACAGATTAACCGTTTCAAACACTCAGTGTTCAAAGAACTCATACTTTAACAGTATAACACAGTAAACAGAGCTGTTCAACTTGGGAGGGTGCTGTGTCCCCCAATGGAGGCTCCGAGAAACAGATTTTACGGTAAGCAATCAAAAATCCTGTTTTCTCTATCGCCTCTCATTGGGGGACACAGGAACCATGGGACGTCCCAAAGCAGTCCCTGGGGAGGGAAAAACAGACTTCCATGAGGTCAGAGGACCCACCACTCCCGCCTGCAGGATCCTTCTGCCCAGGCTAGCGTCCGACGAATCGTAGGTATGGACCTTGTAAAATTTGGCGAGCGCTCCAAAATTGCTGCTCTGATCCAGCGAGCAATAGTCACCTTGGAAGCCGGCAGGCCTCTACGCGTGCCATCAAGGATGGCAAAAAGAGAATCCGTCTTTTGGAAAGCGGACGTGCTAGCCAGGGAGATCCTCACTGCCCTGACGAGGTCCAGCCTGTCCAAGGATCGCTCCAGAGGATGCGTTGGAGCTGGACAAAAGCACATTGAGGTAGATAAGGGTCTAATGAAAGACCCGTGTCCACCTCCTACTGACACTAAGCTAATCTGAATATCCTACTTCCTGTCGGGGTGTACACTGCAGAGGAGGAGCTAACTTTATTTGCTTAGTGTCAGCCTCCTAGTGGCAGCAGCAGCTTACACCCATGGTTCCTGTGTTCCCCAATGAGAGTCGATAGAGAAGAAAAATATTTAGATGTGTAAAAAAAAAAAAAATAAAAAAAATCCTAAATAAAGAAAAAAAAAATATATTGTTCCCATAAATATATTTCTTTATCTAAATAAAAAAAACAAAACCATAAAAGTACACCTATTTAGCATTGCCGCGTCCGTAACTACCCCCCTCAAAAGAAATTCACAAATACCTGTTTTTTGGTCATTCTGCCTCACAAAAATCGGAATAAAAAGCGATTAAAAAAAATGTCACGTGCCCGAAAATGTTACCAATAAAAACGTCAACTTGTCCCGCAAAAAACAAGACCTCACATGACTCTGTGGACCAAAATATGGAAAAATTATAGCTCTCAAAATGTGGTAGCGCAAAAAATATTTTTTGCAATAAAAAGCGTCTTTTAGTGTGGTGGCTGCCAATCATAAAAATCCGCTAGAAAACCCGCTAGAAAAGTAAATCAAACCCCCCTTCATCACCCCCTTAGTAAGGGAAAAAATTAAAAAAATGTATTTATTTCCATTTTCCCACTAGGGTTGGGGCTAGGGTTAAGGCTACAGTTAGGGTTGAGGCTAAAGTTAGGGTTTGGCTTACATTTACAGTTGGGAATAGGGTTGGGATTAGGGTTAGGGGTGTGTCTGGTTTAGAGGTGTGGTTAGGGTTACCGTTGGGATTAGGGTTAGGGGTGTGTTTGGATTAGGGTTTCAGTTATAATTGGGGGGTTTCACTGTTTAGGCACATCAGGGGCTCTCCAAACGCAACATGGCGTCCCATCTCAATTTCTGTCAATTTTGCATTGCAAAGTCAAACGGCGCTCTTTCCCTTCCGAGCTCTCCCATGCACTCAAACAGTGGTTTACCCCCACATATGGGGTATCAGCGTGCTCAGGACAAATTGTACAACAACTTTTGGGGTCCAATTTCTTCTCTTAACCTTGGGAAAATAAAAAATTGGGGGCGAAAAGATAATTTTTGTGAAAAAATATGATTTTTTTATTTTTACGGCTCTGCATTCTAAGCTTCTGTGAATCACTTAATGGGTCAAAGTGCTCACCACACATCTAGATAAGTTCCTTAGGGGGTCTACTTTCCAAAATGGTGTCACTTGTGGGGGGGTTTCAATGTTTAGGCACATCAGGGGCTCTCCAAACGCAACATGGTGTCCCATCTCAATTCCAGTCAATTTTGCATTGCAAAGTCAAACGGCGCTCTTTCCCTTCCGAGCTCTCCCATGCACTCAAACAGTGGTTTACCCCCACATATGGGGTATCAGCGTGCTCAGGACAAATTGTACAACAACTTTTGGGGTCCATTTTCTCCTGTTACCCTTGGTAAAATAAAACAAATTGGAGCTGAAGTAAATTTTTTGTGAAAAAAAGTTAAATGTTCATTTTTATTTAAACATTCCAAAAATTCCTGTGAAGCACCAGAAGGGTTAATAAACTTCTTGAATATGGTTTTGAGCACCTTGAGGGGTGCAGTTTTTAGAATGGTGTCACAGTTGTGTATTTTCTATCATATAGACCCCTCAAAATGACTTCAAATGAGATGTGGTCCCTTAAAAAAAATGGTGTTGTAAAAGTGAGAAATTGCTGGTTAACTTTTAACCCTTAGAACTCCCTAACAAACAAAAAAATTTGGTTCAGAAATTGTGCTGATGTAAAGTAGACATGTGGGAAATGTTACTTACTAAGTGTTTTGTGTGACATATCTCTGATTTAATTGCATAAAAATTCAGTTAGAAAATTGCAAAATTTTCGCCAAATTTCTGTTTTTTTTTCACAAATAAACGCAGGTAATATCAAAGAAATTTTACCACTATCATGAAGTACAATATGTCGCGAGAAAACAATGTCAGAATCACCAGGATCCGTTTAAGCGTTCCAGAGTTGTAACCTCATAAAGGGACTGTGGTCAGAATTGTAAAAATTTGCCCGGTTAACGTGCAAACCACCCTTGGGGGTAAAGGGGTTAAAGGGAACCTGTCACCCCCAAAATGGAAGATGAGTTGCGGCCACCAGCATCAGGGGCTTATCTACAGCATTCTGGAATGCCCCTGATGTATCCTGAAAGATGGGAAAAATCGGTTAGATTATACTCACCCAGGGGCGGTTCCGCTGCGGTCCGGTCCAGTGGGGGTTGTGATTTGGTCCGGGACCTCCCATCTTCTTATGATGATGTCCTCTTGTCTTCACCCTGCAGCTCCGGCGCAGGCGTACTGTGCCCTGTTGAGGGCAGAGCAAAGTACTGCAATGCGCAGGCGCCAGGAGAGGCCTGCGCCGGAGCCGCAGCGTGAAGACAAGAAGAGGACGTCATCATAAGAAGATAGGAGGCCTCGGACCGTGACGCCCATCGGACCGGGCCGCCCCTGGGTGAGTATAATCTAACCTCTTTTTCTCATCTTTCAGGTTACATCGGGGGCTTATCCACAGCATTACAGAATGCTGTAGATAAGCCCCTGATGCCGGTGGGCTTAGCTCACCTTCGATTTTGGGGGTGACAGGTTCCCTTTAAAGTTTCCTGTTGCCGGTTTCTATCGTCTCCAGCTACATGGTCAGATCCTTGGGGTTTTCAAAACCCAGTTTTGACTACATAATACCGGATTAACTCTTACTTTCCCCCATGGCTATCACTGGTATTGGAAAGCATGAAGTAGACCCATATTCCTCGCTGGAAATGTATTTCTCACTGCTCTTTGTGATCATGTGTGTAAGTTATCTTGATGGTAGTAACTTACTACACCAGTGAATGTCTTCATCCCTATTCAGCGGCATTACGGTCCAGCACCACGTGATCACATCTGTCACCTGCCGGATAGCTGTAGCAACGACTGTGTGATTCGACAGGTCACAAATGCAGTCATCACAATGCGGCCAATGGACTGGAGTGCCGCTGAAAGAAGGGAGAAGACTGCAATCAGTGAGTATGATACATGACACTTATACACATGATCCCTAATAAAGGGGGAAACGAGAAAGTAAATCAATGGGCTGGGGCTTTAATGAAGTCCTTTGCAAAAAGGCATTTTAATGAAGAGAAAGCAATGATGGTAATTGGATTCCTGTTTGATCCTGGCATTATATGGGGAACCAGATTACGGTAGCTTGAAAATTGTTCTAGATCACAAACAATTCACTTTGATTTTTCTCTTCCTTTTTAGTTCGGTTGCTGTGAAGCTTTATGTCTGTTGTCAACAGCGTACCCAGTGTGTACGTGGAGCGTTGGCTGGCATTGTGGGTACATCGTGTCCTCTGGGGCACAGGCCTCACGGATCCAACTGTACAAGAACAGAGGCCGGTCCTTCAGGTAAATAAGCCCATGGGGAATGAAGGGCAGGTCTGTACTGAAACTGACAGATTGGGTCATCAGTATCGATGAGCGAACGTGCTGGGACAAGGTTTTATCTGAGCATGCACGTCTACCAGGAGTGTCTTCGATGTGCTCGAATAATATGTTCGACAGCCACAGCACATGCAGGGATTCCTTTTGTTAGGCAATCCATGCATGTGTTGCAGCTGTCGAATATGGAGCCGCAGGGACTCAAACATATTATTCGAGCATGCCGAAGACACTGTTAGCACACAAGCATGCTCAGATAACACCTGATCCCAGCACGTTCACTCATCCACAGTCATTATGTCTCTGTATTGCCTAAAATTTGCAGGGGGCCTGCCATATTGTTAACATAGGTTCATATATGGTACTGTAAAAGTGCTGTAAAAAAGATTTTCTCTATCGCCTCATTGGGGGACACAGGAACCATGGGGGGTGTATGCTGCTGCCACTAGGAGGTTGACACTATGCACAAAAAAAGTTGGCTCCTCCTCTGCAGTGTACACCCCACCAACTGGCATTCTGAAACTTCAGTTTAGCTTAGTGTCAGTAGGAGGTGGACACGGATCTTTCATTAGACCCTTATCTACCTCAATGTGCGTAGTTTTCTTTCATGTTTTCCGGAGGGATACAGTGTGAACAGTAACAACTGTAATCCCACAATGCGGACTATGAGTACAGCGTGTACTGCCACCCCGTATCCTCATAGATCCCACAGCAGGACCAAGACTCTAGCACACAATCGTGCTTAGAAGACCGGTCCTAGCTCTTTCCCCCACCCACTCGCCCACCAGAGCCTGTCGGTTGGAGGAGACAAGGACGTCCGTCACCTGGTCATCTGATACCTTCCCCATTAGGTTTGAGGTTAGTAACAGACAACGTGGGATGTTTTAGGTGAGTATTCCTACTCCTAGAATCTCTCCTCAAATCCGGGGTAGTCATGGGGGGATCTCTTGGGATTCCCTTTTGTTCATAGAAGTGCGCAGGGTTCCAGGCTGCCTTTGGCCTGGTCGGCGTTTCCCCTCATTTCTTGCCCACAGGCAGCAAGGGGGACCCAGGAGAGGGCGGGGGTCATCACTCCGTTCAAACGAAGGCCTTTGTAGGCGGCCGTGCTACTTCTTCTTGGCGGTCTACACTGTTGGCCTTATTTATGCTCCCGGGGCCTACTTCAGGCGACGCGACTCTGCCCACTTCCTTTTCCTTCGGACAGGCTTTTCTCCCACCCGACCATCATTACCTTGGCGAGCTCCACCCACCGGCGCAATCTTGGTGCTCCCGACCCACGCGGCTAGCTCCTCTCCCTCTCCCTGTGCACTGCAGAGTTGTATTTCAGCGCCACGCACGCCTCTCCTCGCCCTTTTCAGTGCACAGTCTGGGGTCCTCATCTGTAGTCGCCATCATCATCTGCTCCCCGGATGACGTGTCCCAGGTCCCCTTGACTGGATCGCTGCAGGAGTCTCATTACCTTCCTACCTGAAAGGCTATCTTCCCTGGGGGACCATCTACAAGCTGGGCAGCTTCTTCCGTCTGGAACCGCTTCGTCTGCGGTGAGTAGCTCTGCACTGCAGACTGACACTCTCCTCTACCCTACTGTCCCCTAACCTTCTGGCATTTGTCAAGGACCCGTTCGTCATGTCTAATTCTAAGGGAGGTGGCTTTCACCCTCCTACTTCTTCCTCTACTTCCTCTGCCTTAGTCAAACACTTTGTGTGTTCGTCTTGTAACTGCAAGCTTCCCTCAGGTCAGTCCTCTCCCTTTTGTCAGGCCTGCAGCAACCCCATTATGCCCACCGCCCAGGACCCCCCTGCTGCTCTGCCTGAGAGCGAAGCCCCCACCCCAGCTGGGCCTCCTCTCTGTCACAATGGATCTAACACGGGTGTCTCAGACCCTTGTGTCCGTGCTCGATCGGCTGCCCCTGCAGACTTCTACAGTAGCCAGTGGATCGCAGGAAGCTCCGTCCGAGACTTCCAATATAGGCCGCAAAGGATCCAGACAGGAACCCCGGCCTGAGTCCTCTTCCCGTTCCATCTCGCCTCATGTCTCCTCTCTGAGATCGGCTTCCCCCCGGTCCTCCTCTCCCGAATGAGGCACCTTCGGAAAATAATTTGGAGCTGGACTCGAACCAAATCGCTACCATGAGGGATACGGTTCAGAGTCTCATTGGAGCAATCAATCAGACCTGTGGCATCAAAGATTCCTCTACGGAATCCACAAATCAGGCAGTTTCGTTAGATGATCTAAACCACCCAACAAGGTTTAGCTCCTGATCCTGAATTTGATGAGCTCCTGGCCATGGAAAGAGACTCCGACCAGGCGTTTTCAAAGAGGAAAGCGCTTTGGCGTTTTATATCCTTTTCTCCGGAGCATACCGCCAGCTGGATTGCCTCTCCCTCTGTGGATCCTCCAGTTTCCATGCTGTCCACCAACACGGTCCTTCCGCTGTCCGGCGGAGCATCTCTGAAAGATTCCAACGATCGAATCACAGAATCCTTTGCAAAGTCGGCCTTCGAAGCGGCTGAGTCTACTCTATGTCCGACCTTTGCTTCCACCTGGGATGCAAAGTCTATATCTGAATGGGCCAAACAACTCCGTCTGGGCATTCTGGCCGGAGCTCCACCAGAACAGCTGGCAGATCTTGCTACACACATTTCCCATGCTGGGGAATATTTGGTTCCGCCTCCCTGGACGCCGTGTCTTGTACTGCTCAGGCGCCCAGTAATGTTGTTGCCATACGTCGCACCGTTGGGCTCAAGGCCTTGCAAGCAGATTTGTCATCAAAAATGTCCCTTACCTGCCTGCCTTTTCAAGGACCACGTCTTTTCGGTTCCAAGCTGGACCAAATTATTAAGGACGCCACCGGGAGCACAAGTTCTCTTCTCCCCCAGTCCAAACCTCGCTGTCCTCTCCCTAGACGGCAATTTCGGTCCTTTAAGCCCTTTCGTCATTTCGCGGAGTCATATTCCTTTTTCCCAACAACAGAGGCCACAGGCATGGCAAGAAAAGAAGATATCCTTCAGACCCACTCCTTGCTGGCGTTCCCGCTACTCCCAAGGTAGATCCTCCAGGTCTAGGACTGGAAGATCCTCCTCGGCATGACTCACGACTAGTCACCAGCCCACTTCCCAAGCTGGACGGCAGTCTCCTCTTCTTCAGGGACGTCTGGATTTCCTCAGTAGAGGACGCATGGGTCAGGGAAGTTGTATCCTCAGGATACAAAATAGAGTTCATTTCTCGGCCCCGGGATCGTTTCTTTGAATCCTCACCTCCGAGACCCCGCTCTGTTCCCGGGTTTCTTTGCAGCCATCGCTTCCCTTCTCAAATCCGGGGTAATTGTACCCGTCCCAGAAAAAGAACGGTTCACAGGGTTCTATTCGAATCCTTTTGTGGTACCGAAAAAAGACTGCAAGGTTCGTCCCATTCTGGATCTCAAATTGCTGAACAAGAGGGTTCGTCTGAGACACTTCAGGATGGAATCCCTTCGTTCAGTAATTCCTTCCATGGAGGCTCAGGAATTTCTGTGCTCCATAGACATCCAGGACGCCTACCTCCATGTCCCGATTTTCCCAGGACATCACAGATTCCTGCGTTTTGCAGTACTTCAGGATCATTTTCAGTTTGTCACTCTGCCGTTCGGTCTCGCAACCATTCCCAGGGTTTTCACGAAGATCATGGCAGCGCTGATAGCCATCTTGAGGATCAGAGGCCTGGTACTTTTTCCGTACTTCGACGACATCCTCATCAAGGCTCCGCCATTTTCTCAGGTTCACGAAAGTCTGTCCATCGTCCTCGACGCCCTAGCCTGTTTCAGGTGGCTCGTCAACCGGAAAAATTCCTGCCTTGTTCCTTCTCAGCACCTCATATTTCTGGGCATGCTCTTCGACACTCGTCGGACCAGAGTCTTCCTTCCGGAAGACAAGAGAACCCTTCTTCGTTTGGAAGTTCGCTTGCTCCAGGGTCCTCGGCTTCCCTCTTTCTGATCGGCCATGAGGGTTCTGGGAGGATGGTTGCAACATTGGAAGCGATTCCCTTCACCCAATTTCACTCAAGACCTCTTCAGCAGGCTATTCTCTCACAGGGACCGGTCTGTCTTTTCCCTGGATCGTTCGATTTGGCTCTCGCCCTGGTCAAATGGTCCCTCAACTGGTGGCTGACGTCACCTCTCATCTCCCAGGGCAGGTCCTTCCTTCCAGTTCACTGGCAGGTGGTGACGACGGACGCCAGCCTTCTCGGCTGGGGTGTGGTTTTTCGTCACCTAACTGCTCAGGGTCATTGGTCGGCGCAGGAGTCCTCTCTGCCGATCAACGTCCTCGAAATTCGAACCATTCTCCTGTCTATTCTTCACGGGGAAAGGATTCTCAGGGGTTTGTCAAATTCGAATACAGACTGACAATGCCACAGCAGTGGGGACTCTGAGCTCTCGGCCGAGGTATCCAAGATCCTACTTTGGGTAGAGACAACGGTCCCGGTGATATCCGCGGTGCATATCACCGGCGTGAACAATTGGGCCGCCGATTTCCTCAGCCGCAAGGGCCTCGCAGCAGGGGAATGGCCCTTGCATCAGGAGGTCTTCCATCAGATTTGTCTTAGATGGGGGACTCTGGATGTGGACCTCACGGCGTCCCGAACGAATAAGAAGGTCCCACGGTTCGTCACCAAGTCCCGCGAACCTCTCGCAGTGGGTGTCGACGCTTTGGCCATTCCTTGGTTGTAATTCGTGCTCCCCTATCTCTTTCCACCCCTGCCCTTGCTTCCCAAGCTTTTGAAAAGGATCAAGGCGGAAGGGGTGCCGGTCATTCTGATCGTCCCGGATTGGCCCAGGAGATCTTGGTTTGCGGAGATAGTCAATCTTCTCGTGGACGCCCCCTGGCGGCTTCCAGACTGACCTGATCTGCTGCCTCAGGGTCCGATCTGCCACCTGAATTCTCGCTCAGTCTGACGGCGTGGCTGTTGAGACCACAGTTCTTAGAGTCTCCGGCCTTTCAGATCGGGTGATTCATACTAAGATCCAAGCTAGGAAGCCTTCGTCTTCCAGGATCTACTATCGTACCTGGAAGGTTTACTTCCTTTGGGGCGAGTTCAACCGCGTTTCACAGGGCTTCTGTGGATTCATGGGATCTTAGTCTTTTTTTGGAGGTTCTGAGGGGTTCCCCTTTGAGCCTCTCAGGGAGGTTTCACTGTCAGTTCTATCTTGGAAGGTTGTCTTTCTTGTGGCCATCACCTCTGTCTGGCGCCTGTCGGAGTTGGCGGCCTTTTCTTGTCGACCTCCTTTCTTGGTTATCCACCAGAACAAGGTGGTCCTGAGGCCTTCGCCTTCCTTCCTACCTACCTACCTTCCTTCCTTCCTAGGTTGGTATCTACCTTCCACCTCAACGAGGACATCGTCCTACCCTCCTTTTGTCCAGCTCCGACTCATCCTCTGGAGCGATCGTTGAACAAGCTGGACCTCGTCAGGGTGGTGAGGATCTACCTGGCTAGACTGGCCTCTTTTCGGAAGACTGATTCACTTTTCGTCATTCCCGATGGCACGCGTCGAGGCCTGCCGGCTTCCAAGGCGACTATTGCTCGCTGGATCAGAACGGCAATTTTGGAGGCTTACCGGGACAAGAACAGAGTGCCCCCTCCTGGGATTAAGGCTCACTCTACCCGAGCAGTCGGCGCCTCCTGGGCGGTGCACCACAGGGCTTCCGCCCTACAACTTTGCAAAGCGGCAACCTGGTCTTCCATCCACACGTTCGCCAAATTTTACAAGATCCATACCTACGCATCAGCGGATGCCGGCCTAGGCAGAAGGATCCTGCAGGCGGCAGTGGTGAGTCCTCTGACCTGATGGAAGTCTGTTTTTCCCTCCCCAGGTACTTCTTTGGGACGTCCCATGGTTCCTGTGTCCCCCAATGAGAGGCGATAGAGAAAACAGGTTTTTTGGTTGCTTACCGTAAAATCTGTTTCTCGGAGCTTTCATTGGGGGACACAGCTCCCTCCCATATTATTCAGTTCCTATTGTTCTATGTTCTATGACTGTTTTCATGCTTACAGTTTTTATATTTGTGGTTATGTTCTTTCAACCTTATCATTTTTCTCCTACTGCTTTCTCACTAACTGGAGTTTCAGAATTCCAGTTGGTGGGGTGTATACTGCAGAGGAGGAGCTAACTTTTTTTGTGCATAGTGTCAGCCTCCTAGTGGCAGCAGCATACACCCCCCATGGTTCCTGTGTCCCCCAATGAAGGCTCCAAGAAACAGATTTTACGGTAAGCAACCAAAAATCCTGTTTTCCCTGATCACCTTTTTGTCTTTTTTTTAAGCCCAGCTTGTGGCTGTAAAATCTTTCTTCATTGGGGAAAACATTACCCACCCTTGGTTGCCCGGTCGGACATTTATTTTAGTTTTTTCTTTTGTGGTGGCTATGCTTTTTCCTTCATTTCTTCGTTCTTTGGTTCTTCTTTTACTTTCTCACGAACTGATGAGTTTTGGTGCCAGCAGGTGAGGTATAAGTTTGCTGGACAGGAGCTAACTTTTTTTTTTTTTTTAAAGGATTTTTTACTTTCACACCACTTGGAATGTTTTTTCCTATTCTTTAAAAAAAGCAGTTGTTCATTAAATCGTAAAATGAATGGTATCATTCAAAACTATAACATGACCTGCAAGAAAAAAAAGCTGTTGATGGAAAAATTAAAAAAAATGATGCCTCTTAGAAGAAAGGGAGAAAAAGGAAAAAACGAAAGCACGAAAGACAGTGTCTGACTCCATACTTTCTGATCAGAGAAAAGGTAGCAGTATTTTTCCATCAAAATGATGGATTCTGTGATGGAACTGAAGATTTGCCAGTGGTAACAGTCAGACTCCACAAATGTCCGTCGTCCGAAAAGAACGACGATGAGCAGATCCTGAGATATAACTGATGGCTGATTTTATTGTGACCATCTTGGAAGTTTAGATGTGTGAGTTTCTAATATCTTGGCTATTTTACTTTTAGCATTTCGCAGCAGAGCCCCTCGGAGGATCCTCGTAAGTGCTGCACTGCTGGCATGGCCAACATGATCTTGTCACTGCTGTCTTCTGCCTGGTTCCCCCTTGATCTCTCTGCTCACCAAGATGCATTGATCTTAACTGGAAACCTGTTGGCAGGTGAGTCTGACATGTTGCAATCTTGCATTAATCCAGGGACATGTGCTGCTCTGTATGAGACCATCAGATGTTGCCTCCTAATCCACACGGTGGTTATTACGTTTCAGCTACTGCTCCTAAATCTCTGAAAAACCCATGGCCGGCCGAGGACGAAGCTAACCAGGGAACAAACAAACAAGAGGAGCCATGGCCGGCCCTCGGAGACCGCTCAATAGTTGGGATGGTGGATCAGCTCTTTGTTCACTTGCTGAAGGCCATTAATATTTGTGCTCACGTGATCGATGATGTGACTCCTGGACCCGTGGTAAAGGTAAGATCACATCCTATTATGTGAAAATATTGTAAGGGTGAATTATGCAGAAAAAGTAATTTACACTACAATATGTGTCACGATTCCAGCACTCAGTGTCCTATGGACGCTGTGAATGACAGCTCTGCTCTGGGATTGAGATCTGGCTGAGCTTTCTGGATTGAGAGTTACAGCTATACTTCCCAATCTGAGGGTAAGGCTGGAGTAACGCTAACATATGGCATCCGATGCAAGATGCTAATGACCCCAGGCTCCAGCTTGCTGCGAATGTGAGCTGAGTGTCGGTGCTCTGTGATCTGATCCTCTTGCCTGAGAGAATCGAAACACAGGTGCGGAGGAGACTGAGAAAGTAATTTCTCCATCTCCTCCATTACCTGTCTCAGTGTATATTGCACTGCACTGGGACGACATTTGAATGCAGTCCGATGTTTCACACACACACACACACACACACCCATAGACTTGCATGGGTGCGAGTGAACTGACTCACTGCCAATCGCATCTTGCTGTCATTGTACTCTCATGCCGAATCGGCATGAGAAAATATCCCCAGATCTGAGCTGCCCCATAGGATAACACTGGGCCAAGTGTTATGTGATGTTTTATCGTATAGCACTCAGCCGTGTTATGCACTAGTGCAGGGGTGTCAAACTGCATTCCTCGAGGGCTGCAAACAGGTCAGGTTTTCAGGATTTCTTTGTACTGCACAGGTGATAATTTAATCACCTACACAAATAATGAGTTGGTGATTAAATTATCACCTGTGCAGTACAAGGAAATCCTGAAAACATGACCCGTTTGCAGCCCTCGAAGAATGCAGTTTGACACCCCTGGACTAGTGTGACCCTTGCTTAAGTATTAGGACAGCTGAGCTGTCAATCACAGTACTATCTGTCTGGGTCTGTGGGATCTCCTCCAGGTGTCATCTGTTATGGGTGATTACAGGGCTACTTAGTACTCTGTTAATGGTCAGATCATTGCCAATTATAGCTTTACTCGAGTGTTGCGTGTTAGCTTTGTGCTCTGAATTTTACTCTGATCTTCATTGCCAACCTTGGATTTACCTTTGACCATCTTTCTGACTTACCCCTTTGCCATGATCTGCTACCTTTCTGATACTCTGACCTCGTACTGTGACTCGACTACGTTTTTGTCTTTTCCATTCAGTTGACGACGTGCTCTCTTGCTACTAACCCTGGACCACTTAACTATCCTGCCTCATGGCAAATCCTTGAGTAGCGACTGGCATCACGTTGAGCAGCGACTGGCGTCACAACATGTAGACTGGGTTTTAAAACCATCCACAGATAGTGGAAAAAATCTGCACAGATTAAAAAAAAACATGCAGCAGATTTTTTACGCAGTACAGAAACTATTTTGATGCACAGATTTATTATTTTTTTAAAGAAATGTTGGTAATTTTTTTTAGAAGGATTTTGCTGCAGATTTTAGCAGTGTGTGAAATCTGTCTCATCATTTGCATGTACATTCGGCGCTTCTTGCTGATTGACTATGAAATCTTTTACCCAAGAGAAAAATAGAATCGGAATCTGCTCCATTTCTGTCCCTTTTTTATGATTGGGGCTGACCTGCTATTCCAGAGAGTGGTTGAGATTATCGCTTTTTCTGGATATGTAGATGACCCTATAATTGTCTTTGTAAAATCCCCCATACGTGTACGGAGTGGACTCGGGAGCTGAACCCGACCCCACACTGTGCGGTGCTGGCTGTGTTATACAGTCAACACCCAAGAGTGACTGCTGTGATCGGAGTAGTCTAACCCCGCTACCAATTGGCAGCGGCATGTAAGTAAACATGGTGGGCTTTTCTTCTGCCACACATAGCTTCCCGTTCACCAAATGATGGGATGCGGATGGCTAGGTCATGGTAGCCATGTTCCAACTCAAAACCCCCAGGGTCTGACATGTGACTACACCTATGAAGCCCTCCCCATGTTTCGTTACACTGTAAAATGAATGGTGTTATTGAACTCTCTTCCTATGGAAAAGGCAAAAAAACAATTAAAACCAACTGCTATGCCTTCAAGGTGTTAACAGTTTTTGCTCGACCAAACACATATTGGCACATTTTTTTATCTGTGATTTGTTTTTTTCTTTTTTCTTATTATTTGTCTTTCAGACAACACTGCCATCTCTTACTAACCCTCCCTCTCTAAGTCCCATACGACGAAAAGGAAAAGAAAAGGAAAGCGCGGAGCAAACAGCGGTACCCTTAAGCCCAAAGAAATCCACTGATTCCACTCCAGGTACAGGAGGCAATGAAACCGTTTCACAAGTGCATTTTACGTTCTCTGTAGTCACTGGATGGACACTCCATGCTTTTCCTCCTTTCTGGTGGTGTGATCAGCCAGGAGCATTGCTTGGTACAGTGCAGAGATCATAGGTGTTTGTCATGCAGGTAGCCTCTTCATAGAGCAAGGAACTCTAGCGTCACCCATCCTAAAAGTTAATATGGTGCCATTAACGAGACTTGCCACATGACTTCGGATAAAATCCAAAATCGAGTCATGTTTCGGGGTCTTTTGCCCTCATCGGTGTAAAGCAGGAGGTTTTATTTGCATTAATGAGCGGCCTCTGTAAGGGGCTTAAGGAGGAACCTTCTTGTGGAAATTACCAAGCCAGCGTAAGGAGACTTCTAGGCAATGCAATGCTTCTCTGGGAATTTTAAACGAGCAAATATCCTTTTCAGAGGCAGATATGATAATCATATGACCAGAACAGGTTTTCATCCTCTAGAACGGGTCCCCAACCTTTCTTACCTTGAGAGCCACATTCAGCTCTGAAAGACGGTCGCAAGCCACAGTATATGCGGAGAAATCCGTTAAGTGCCTCTTTGAATGTTATGATTTGCCAAGTATCCTCTTTATAAAGTAATAATGGCCCAAGGGCCTCCTTAAAAATATTAATGAGTTCTCCCTTGTAAAATGATAATGCCACATGTGCTGAAAAGGTAATAAAGCCCCCAGAGTATGCCAATACAGTTTCTCTATTGCCTCTCATTGGGGGACACAGGAGCCATGGGTGTATGCTGCTGCCACTAGGAGGCTGACACTATGCAAATAAAAAAGTTAGCTCCTCCTCTGCAGTGTACACCCCACCGACAGGAAGTAGGATATTCAGTTTAGCTTGGTGTCAGTAGGAGGTGGACACGGGTCTTTCATTAGACCCTTATCTACCTCAATGTGCGTCGTTTTCTTTCAGGTTTTCCGGAGGGATACAGGGTGAACAGTCACACCTCTAGTCCCACTAGGTGGACTAGGAGTACGGTGTGTACTGCCACCCCGTATCCTCATAGATCCCTCAGCAGGACCATGATCCTGGCACACAAGCGTGCTCAGAAGTCCGGTCTTGCATTCGTCCCCCACCCACTCGCCCACCAGAGCCTGTTGGTTGCGGAGACGAGGACATCCATCAGCTCCCTGGACGTCTCATTCCTCTTCAGGTTAGTAACTGCGTGGGATGTTTAAGGTGAGTATTTCCGCCCATTCCATCCCATCCCATCCCAGATCTTCAAGGGGGTTGCTTTATTGAGGGGATCCCACTGGTCGTCGCCCGCTGCAGCGGGCAGCTGCACGCAGATGTAAGGGCCGCTTCCGTGACTGCGGCTACTCTGCCTCCTTTTGCGGTGCGGTGGCTTTTACAGGCTACCGCGCCGCTTTTTGCCCCTGCGACCGCGCGGTTCCGGCCGCCCTTAGCTGCCACCCGCCATCTCTGCCTGCGCAGCGGCCTTGCAGGCTGCCGCGCCGCTACGAGCCCCTGCGGGCGCGCTGCTCCGCCCGCACTCAGCGGCTGCGATGCCATTGATCCAGCGCGGCAGCCTTGGCAGGCTGCTGCACCGCTCCCTATCTGCGGCACAGCTCCGGCGCCGCGGGCTTCCACTGATGGTCGCCGGTCTCAAATTTAGGCCCCGGCTTCTGCCCGGGCCTCCTCCCGTTGCCGTGACTCCGCCCTTTTCCATTTTTCATCAGGCGGGCTTTTTCCCTCCTGTCACTCTCTCTACATCTTCCTGCGCAGGGCGCTAGCACCGCCTACTAATCTAATCCTTCCCAGTCGCCCTGGGATCACCACCATCTTGCTCCTCCGGACCCGGTGGCTAACCCGCCCCCCCTCTGAGAGCGGGTCCTTTTCCCCAGCGCACGTTTTCTCCGGTTGGTCCCCTGCATCCTCCTTAGGTCGCCGTCTCCCTGCTGGTGCCCTGGACCTGTGTCATGATGCCAGTCGCAGCTACAGCCGGGAGCAGTCTACAGGACTCTACTTCTGCTGTGAGTAGCTCTGCTATGCAGTCCATTACTCCCCTCTCCTGTTCCCCTAACCTTCGGGCTTTCATTTAGGGGTCTGCTCCCAGGCCTAATCCTAAATGGAGAGCGTTCCCGTCCTTCTGCTTCCGCTTGTCAGCTGCAGCAACTCCACTACCCACCGTCCAGGAGTCCCTACTCCGGGTGAGACAGAGACCCCTATCCCTGGGTGGGCTTTCCTTCTTTCTCAGTCTGGGGCGGACCTCACCAGGATGGCACGACCCTGGTGTCCGTGCTTGACCGCAGTTGCCAGTGGGTCACAGGATTCTCCGTCCGGCCTTTTCAACTCGGGCCACAAGAGATCCAGACAGGAGCGAAATTCTAAGTTGATTTTTTCGGAGGGATACAGGGTGAACAGTCACAGCTGTAATCCCACATTATGGACTATGAGTACGGCGTGTACTCCACCCCGTATCCTCATAGATCCGACAGCAGGACCATGATCCTAGCACACAAGTGTGCTTAAAGTTCAGTCCTAGCTCTGTCCCCCACCCACTCGCCCACCAGAGCCTGTCGGTTGGAGGAGACGAGGACGTCCACCATCAGCTTGGACGTCTGACACCTTTCTTTCCCACTCCATCTCGCCCTCCGGTCTGGAACGGTGAGATCCCTCTTCCAGATCCTCCTCTCCCGAGAGAGACTGGCGTCCTCTGTCATGTTTGCAGAGGAAGTTTCAGACTTGGTTTCACTAGGTATATAACCTTATTGTTGCGATCAACCAGACCTTAAGCATCATGGATACCTCTACGGAACCCGCAGAATTTGCGGTTTCGTTTAGACGGTCAAAACCACCTTCCAAGGTCTTTGCCCCACACACAGAATTTATGGGGGTACTTGCCAGGGGAAAGGAGAGCCATATCAGATGCTTTCAGACAGGGAAGCGTCTCGGCATCCTATATTCCTTCTCCCCTGAGCTCATCGCTGACTGGGCTGATTCCTCGGCAGGAAGCTGGCAATTCTGGACTCGTCAGTTCCCAGACTGTCTACCAACTTGGCCCCTCCACTTTCCAATGCAGCATCCCTCATGGGTTCCAAGGATACAATTATAGAATCGCTGGATAAATCAGCCTTTGAAGCGGCCGCTTCTACTTTGTGCCTCGACCATTGCCTCTACCTGGGTTTCAAGGACCATAGCTAGATGGACCAATCAGCCTTGTAAGAGCACCCTGACTGGAGCTCCTCCAGGGGAGCTAGCCGACCTGACGGACCAGATTTCCTATGCAGGGAATTATTTGGTATCTGCCTCCCTAGATACGCGGCTTGTGCAGCTCACGCGTCCAGCATTACGATGGCCATCCGGCGGAATATTCCGCTCTTCACACGACAGGTGGACTTGTCTTCAAGAAGTCCCCTACCAGCCTCCCCTTCCAGGGGGCCCGTCTCTTTGGCTACATGCTGGAACAATTATTAAGGACGCCACGGGAGGCACGAGTTCCCTCCATGTCCCGCCGCCCTTCCCTGAAAAGGCAGTTCAGCTCCCTTTTGTCGTTTCGCTGTTTTGCGGCATCTGAAGATTCCTCTAGCTAACACAGACCGCGGTCTCGTCTGGCTAGAGAAAAGGCTTCCTTCAAGCCTACCCTTTCCCGGCGTTTCCGCAACTCCCATGGTTGGTCCACCAGGCCTAGACCTGGCAGATCTTCCTCGGCATAAATCGTGCTAAGGGCCCAGCATTTCTTCCAGTTTGGGCGGGCGTCTCCTTTTTTTTTTAGGGATGTTTGGCTGGCCTTGGTGGAGGACGCTTAGATCAGGGAGGTGGTATCCTCTGTATACAAGATAGGGTTCGCTTCGCGGCCCCTTATCCCAAGTTTCTTTGCGTCCATTACCTTCCTTCTTTGTTCGGAGGTTATCGTTTCCGTCCCACAGCAGGAAAGCTTCACAGGTTTCTATTCAAACCTGCTGGTAGTGCCGAAGAAGAGCGGACAGTTCAACCCATCCTGGCTCTGAAGTTAGTGAACAGAGAGTTCCGCCTGCGGCATTTCAGGATGAAGTTCCTCTGTTCAGTTCTGGCTTCCATGGATTCACAGGAATCCCTGTGCCCCATGGATATCCAAGATGCCTAGCCCCATGTTCTGATTTTCCCGTCACACCTCAGTTTCCTGCTTTTCGCGGCGCAGAAGAGTCATTTCCAGTTAGTCGCCCTGCCGCTCGGTCTTGTGACCGCTCCCAGTGTCTTCATAAAGATCATGGCTACATTTATGGCCATTTTGAGGATCAGGGGCCTAGTGCTCATTCCATATCTCGAAGTCATCCTCATCAAGGCTCTGCCCCTCTCTCAGGCCCAGGAGAGTCTGACCATTGTCCTCGACTCTGTCCCGTTTCTGGTGGCTGGCCTACAGAACAAAGTCTTGTCTTGTTCCGAGTCAGCGTCTCATTTTTCTTCTCGAGGAGAAGCGGGCAATTCTCCATACGGAGTTCGCTCTCTGCTAGGCCCTCGGCTGCCTTCCTTCCGTTCAGCAATGAAGGTCCTGTGACGCATGGTGACAGCATCGGAAGCATTCCCTTTTGCGCTGTTCCACTTGAGACCACTTCAGCAGGCCATCCTTTCTCAGTGGGACACGTCAGTAATGTCTTTGGATCCTCCGATCCTGCTTTCCATCCGATTCTAATAGCTTCTCTACTGGTGGCTGTCATCCCCTCTCATTCCCCCGGTCTGATCCTCCCATGGCAGGTGGTGACGATGGTCACCAGCCTTCCCGGCTTGGGTGCGGTTTCTCGCCATCCATCAGTGTAGGGGGCGTTGGTCGGAGCAAGAGTCCTCTCTGCCGATCGACACCCTTGAGATGGGGGCCATTCTTCTGTCCCTGAGTCACTGGGAAAGGTTTCTCTTCTCTTCTCAGAGGTCTGCCAGTCAGAATCCAGACGTCCAATGCCTCGGCTGTGGGATATGCCAATCACCAGGGAGGGAATCAGAGTCTCTTGGCAATGGCGGAGGTATCCAAGATCTTCCTCTGGGCAGAGGCGACGGTTTCGGCACTATCTGCAGTGCATATCCCCGGCGTGGACAACTAGGCCGCAGTGTTTTTTCTCTGCCGCGAGGGCCTTGCGGCAGGAGAATCGTCCCTGCTTCAGGAGGTCTTCCTTCAAATTTGCCTTTGATGGGGAACTCTGGAAGCAGATCTCCTGGTGTCCCGAATGCTTAGGAAGGTTCCACCGTTTGTTTCCAGGCCGCGATCCTCTTGCTGTGAATACCAATGCTTTGGCCATTCCTGGTCACAATTTGTACTTCCCTATCTGTTCTTCCCTTTCTTCCCAGGCTGTTGAAGATCAATGCGGAGGGGGTGCCGGTCATTCTGACCGCACCAGATTGGCCCTGAAGGTTCTGGTTCGCTGAGATCACCAATCTTCTCGCGGACTCCCACTGGAGGCCCCCAGACAGGCCAGATCTTCTGTACCAAGGACCGATCTGTCACAGAGTTCTTGGTGGCTCAATTTAACAGCTTTGCCATTGAAGCCTTCCATTTTGGCCGTTTCTCAAGGCGGGACTTGATGCAGGCCTTGCCCTTAGTTCTCTAAAGGGTCAGAGAGCAACCCTTTCCATTCTTTTTCTGAAGTCCCTTTCAGAAGTCCTTAGCTACTGGCTATCACAGTACCAGGATTTATATCCGTCCCGTTCTCAGATCAGAACTTTTCTTCAAGGAGTGGCGCATGCGGCTCTCCCGTACCAGATTCCCGTGGATCCCTGGGACCTCAATCTTGTTCTGGAGGCTCAGTGGGGTTCCCCCCTTGAACCTCCCCATGATGCCTCACTGTCTGTTCTGTCCTGCAAGGTGGTGTTTCTGGTGGCCGTCTCCTCCATTAGGCGCGCCTCGGAGTTGGTGGCTCTCTCCTGTCGCCCCATTTGTTGGTTCTTCACCAGGATAGGGTAGTTTTACGGTCTTCGTCGCCTTTTTCTTCCCATGGTGTGTCCTCCTTTTACTTGAATATAATTGTCCTTCCCACCTTTTGTCGTGCTCCGACCTATTCTCTGGGGATGTTCGCTGAACAGGCTAGGCCTGGTCAGGGCGGTGAGGATCTATTTGTCTCCTCGGACCGCCTTCCTTAGGAAGACGGACCGTCTTTTTTGTCATTCCATATGGTACGCCAAGAGGCCTGCCGGCCTCCAAGGTTACGATTGTTCTCTGGATCAGACCTGCCATTCTGGAGGCTTACCGGGTCAAGAACAGGGTGACTCCTCCTGGGCGGTACACCATGGGGCATCCGCCCTACATCTTTGCTAGGCGGCAACCTGGTGTTCCGTTCACTCATTTGCCAAATGTTATAAGCTCCATACCTACGCTTCGGCAGTTGCCAGCCTAGGCGGAAGGACCTTGCAGGCGGCAGTGGTGAGTCCTCCGACCGTAATGGAGTTCCCACCCCAGGGACTGCTTTGGGACGTCCCATGGTTCCTGTGTGCCCCGATGAGAGGCAATAGAGAAAACAGGATTTTTGGTTGCTTACCGTAAAATCTGTTTCTCGGAGCCTTCATTTGGGGACACAGCACCCTCCCAAGTTGAACAGCTCTGTTTTGTTGTGTTTTATTGTTAGTTTGAGCTTCCTATCCTTACATGTTGCTTCTCCTACTGCTTTCTCACTAACTGAATATCCTACTTCCTGTCAGTAGGGTGTATACTGCAGAGGAGGAGCTAACTTTTTTATTTGCATAGTGGCAGCCTTCTAGTGGCAGCAGCATACACCCATGGTTCCTGTGTCCCCCAATGAAGGCTCCGAGAAACAGATTTTACGGTAAGCAACCAAAAAACCTGTTTTTGCCTGAGGCAACACCTAGGAGCCACACATGGGGGGCCATGAGCCAAAGGTTAGGAACGACTGTTCAAGAATGATGGTTATGATTCAATGACTGCAAACAGATGAAGTATATTGTTAAATACACTAGAAAATGTTCAAGCTTTTCACTATGCAGTCGTACATTGATAATATGTGGGGGTCTACCTGCACATGCACCTATATGATCATTAGAATGGAGGGGCAGCAGTTTGTTAATGGAGTCTTCCCTATAACATCTATCCTTATAGTCTGGTATCTGCCAGATCGGGTTGGGGGGCTTTAAGCAATAGAACTCAGTCGTTACACTGACTAAGGCACTGACTGAGATATGTTAAGTGATAAGTATTGGTTATGGTGAAAACCCCTTTAAGATTTTTTTCCCAGGCAATGAGCAACTTTCTGTATTTCATTAGGATGCAAATATGTTGGAAAATGGAGCAAAAGCTTTTTAAAAAAAAAAAAAAAAAATTGGAAATGGCAGTGTTTTTTCCTTTTCTTCGTTTATTTAAGCTTCTAGGCAGACAGATGCTTCAGGTCCAGCACAAGCAAGCAAATCTCTTGGCAGCTTCTACCACCTTCCATCATATCTAAAACTGTATGATGTATTAAAAGCCACATATGCAAACTACAAGGTATGTAATTATCAAGTTCATATCAGATGTAAAGTGTACTGACGTCTCCAAAACCTGATATTAAGCAGATGAATGCCTAGTTCGAATAACAGAATGCCCATAATATACATCAGACATTTTACATGATGACTATACTCCATGAATAATGTGGAACTTGAAGGCATGAGGCAGCTTTAGCTTGTGTGCACTTACTCCTACTTGTGATAGCTTTCTCCCTGTCAGCTCTTACAAGCAGGAGACAGCTTAAAGCTGAATCTCGGAGATTTATAACTGCAGCTGATCTTTATTTGGATTCGCCTAGTGCTCTTATGTAAAGCGAATAGTATACCTGCAGCTGCGCTCAATACACAAAGGGGCTTAGATAGTAGAAGGATTGGGTGCAGCTGGGGAATAGGAGGGATTTGATACATGATTATATGATCCTATTGATAACAGGTAGTCTGAGGCTGACTTCCTGCCTAAACATTAGGGCATGTACTGGACTGGTAGTCATACCTGGCCTTGATGAAAGCTTAAAGATGTCTGGCTGCAACTGAACTGGGATGAAAAAAGTTACACAGTTAGCGTCATGTGGGGATAAATCTGAGCTGGAGTGCTGCTTCAATATTACAGGAATAATTGAGGTTTCCCTCTAACACAAATCTGAAAAATAGAACATTTGAAAATGTAGCAAAAGATGGGACATTATTTATTCTTGTCCCACATTTATTATTAGTATGTGGTCTGTCTTCATGTTGTGTAACAAAATAAAATGTGTGTGCTTATATAACTATATATTTTTAATAGATATAGATCAACGCTTGCTTAGACAATTCTCACATTTCCTGACAACCATTTCTTTAAGAAGACTGAGAGGCAGGCCAGATAGTAGTAAACATTAGTGATGAGCGAATATACTCGTTACTCGAGATTTCTCGAGCATGCTCGGGGGTCCTCCGAGTATTTTTTAGTGCTTGGAGTTTTAGTTTTTCTTTCCGCAGCTGAATGATTTACATCTGTTAGCCAGCATAAGTACATGTGGGGATTCCCAAGGAACCAGGCAACCCCCACATGTACTTCTGCTGGCTATCAGATGTAAATCATTCAGCTGCGGCAAGAAAAACTAAAACTCCGAGCGCTTAAAAATACTCGGAGGTCACCCGAGCGTGCTCGAGAAATCTCGAGTAACGAGTATATTCGCTCATCACTAGTAAACATTTGATTTCCTTTCTTTCTATTTCGCAGGTAACCCTGGACCTTCAGAATAACAATGAGAAGTTTGGAGGATTCCTGCGTTCTGCCCTGGATGTTCTGTCACAGATATTAGAACTTGCTACACTGACTGATATTGGCAAGGTAATCATCAACGTGTAGCGTCTTTCTGCATTTTGTGGATGTTTTTGACAGATTGTATTTGCTGTACACCGTGCTCCCCGCCACCCCTCCCCACCCCCCCTGCTGTAGACTCTGGTCTCCACCTCTTGCTGTAGACAGTGCTCTATTCCCCCCTGCTGTAGACTATGCCCTCTGCCCCCTGCTGTAGACCATGCTCCCTGCCCCCTGCTGTAGACCATGCTCTCTGCCCCCTGCTGTAGACCATGCTATCCACCTTCCCCCCCCCCCACTGTAAATTGTTCTCTCCCCTCCCACTGCTGTTGACCGTGCTCTCCGCCCTCCTCCGCTGTAGACCATGCTCTCCGCTCCCCTGCTGTAGACCACTATCCTCCTTCCCCTCACTGTAGACCGTGCTCTCCGCCCCCCGCTCTGTAGACCGTGCTCTCCGCCCCCCGCACTGTAGACCGCGCCCTCCGCCCCCGCTCTGTAGACCGCGCCATCCGCCCCCCGCTCTGTAGACCGTGCTCTCCGCCCCCCGCTCTGTAGACCGTGCTCTCCGCCCCCCGCTCTGTAGACCGTGCTCTCCGCCCCCCGCTCTGTAGACCGTGCTCTCCGCCCCCCGCTCTGTAGACCGTGCCCTTCGGCCCCCGCTCTGTAGACCGTGCTCTCCGCCCACCCACGCTGTAGACCGTGCTCTCCGCCCCCACACGCTGTAGACCGTGCTCTCTGCCCCCCCACTCTGTAGACGTGCTCTCCGCCCCCCCCCCCACACTGTAGACCGTGCTCTCCGCCCCCCGCTCTGTAGACCGTGCTCTCCGCCCCCGCTCTCCCCCCCTCCCGCTCTGTAGACCGTGCCCTTCGCCCCCCGCTCTGTGGACCGTGCTCTCCGCCCCCACACGCTGTAGACCGTGCTCTCTGCCCCCCCACTCTGTAGACGTGCTCTCTGCCCCCCCACTCTGTAGACGTGCTCTCCGCCCCCCCACGCTGTAGACTGTGCTCTCCGCCCCCCACGCTATAGACCGTGCTCTCCGCCCCCCACCCACGCTGTAGACCGTGCTCTCCGCCCCCCCACACTGTAGACTGTGCTCTCCGCCCCCCCACGCTGTAGAACGTGCTCTCCGCCCCCCAAACCCCCCCTTCCCACGCTGTAGACTGTGCTCTCCGCCCCCCACGCTGTAGACTGTGCTCTCCGCCCCCCACGCTGTAGACTGTGCTCTCCGCCCCCCACGCTGTAGACTGTGCTCTCCGCCCCCCACGCTGTAGACTGTGCTCTCCGCCCCCCACGCTGTAGAACGTGCTCTCCGCCCCCCAAACCCCCCCCTTCCCACGCTGTAGACTGTGCTCTCCGCCCCCCACGCTGTAGACTGTGCTCTCCGCCCCCCCACGCTGTAGACTGTGCTCTCCGCCCCCCCACGCTGTAGACTGTGCTCTCCGCCCCCCCACGCTGTAGACTGTGCTCTCCGCCCCCCCACGCTGTAGACTGTGCTCTCCGCCCCCCCACGCTGTAGACTGTGCTCTCCGCCCCCCCACGCTGTAGACCGTGCTCTCCGCCCCCCCACGCTGTAGACCGTGCTCTCCGCCCCCCCACGCTGCATAATAGAAGTTATACAATGTACTCTTGAAATATATATAGTTTCCCAAAGCCTCCCCCGGGACATAATCCTTGTTGGTTCCAGCAGCTCCTGTCTTTTTATATGGTCATGTATGACAGGGAACTGATACTTGGCTGTTGTGAGAGCCGTGGCCTAATCTCTTGATTTCCTCCGCTCTGGTTTTGCCGTCTCCCTGACATCTTGCTGTTGTTTTTACAGTGCGTTGAGGAGATTCTCGGTTATCTTAAATCCTGTTTTAGCCGTGAACCAGTGATGGCGACGGTGTGTGTTCAGCAGGTGAGAATATTCAGCCGTGTAACAATCGCTCAGCATTGGCGCTAGAAATATTACATATTACTGTGTGGCACATCATACCTGCACCGTTATGTGACACGCCGGGGAATCCTCCAATTCTATTACAACACCTATAATTGCACTCAGATTTTTGTGCTGTGATGTAGATGAAATTTACAATTGGGATGTAAAAGGGAATTAAAAAAATAACCAAACGTGGTATCTTTTACTTGCACTTCTGTCTATGGATTAGTTTTGCCCTGGGCTATACTGAAGTGAATGGGGTTTAGCTGCAATACCTGATACAACCTGAAAACAGCGGTGGCACTGTTTTATAAAGAAAGAGTGCATCTCTTGTTCTGGAGAACCCGTCCTCTCCCTCGTTATACAGACAGCCCACTGATGTGAATGGCCACTTAATGGGATTTAAATTGACCTATTGTTTGTGCATGGGCTCCCATTAATCCTATTTTCTTCCATGGCAGGACCTCAGGGTGACGATGTGTTGACATAAGAGTCGGGGGGGAGGGGGGGGGCTAATTAAGACCCCCATGTCTTCCACTTTCATCCATTTGTGAAGTTCAGCTGATGGCTGGACTTCATAGGTGAAACTAATTTTCTCTGTATACTGTAGCTTTGCAGTATATAGAACTAGTACATTATTATTATTTATTTCTATAGCACCATTGATTCCATGGTGCTGTACATGAGAAGGGGTTACATACAATTTACAGATATCACTTACAGTAAGCTAACAATTACAGACTGATACAGAGGGGTGAGGGCCCTGCCCTTGCGAGTACATGTCCTCTATTTAAAAAAAAAAAACATAAATAACATAAAAGGAAATAGTCCATGTAGAAGTATGGGCTCACACGTTCAGTCACACTCTCTGCTTGTCAGGATCTACCGTAATTAACACCAACAGAGATGTTTCCCAGACCCTGAATGAGGCAACACCAGCTGCCTGTATAACCAGTTTCAAATCATGTAACTGGAGGTAAGGGAACGGCCTGTCCCATCTAGTTCTGTGGCCATTCCTAAAACCAGGACCCAAGATCCAGTCCATTAAAAAAACAAACCACCTCACAGCAATATGCATGCTGGAGCCTGCTTCTACATCACCGAAGATTGCCACCTCGGTGACCCATACCTCCCGCCCAGGACTTGTCCAGCTGCCACCTTACAATATATATAAATATACCGTATATACTCGAGTATAAGCCAACCCCCCTAATTTTGCCACAAAAAACTGGGAAAACTTATTGACTCGAGTATAAGCCTAGGGTGGAAATGCAGCATTTACCGGTGAATTTCAAAAATAAAAATAGATCATTATTTCCCCATAGTTGTGCCATATAGTGCTCTGCACCGTTCATATTTCCCCATAGCTGTGCCCCATATAGTGCTCTGCACCGTTCATTTTGTCCCATAGCTGTGCCCCATACTGTGCTCGGCACCGTTCATTATTGCCCCATATCTGTGCCCCATATACAATGCTCTGCACCGTTCATTTTGTTCCATAGCTGTGCCCCATACTGTGCTCGGCACCGTTCATTGTGCCCCATAGCTGTGCCCCATATACAGTGCTCTGCACCGTTCATTGTACCCCATAGCTGTGCCCCATATACAGTGCTCTGCACCGTTCATTGTGCCCCATAGCTGTGCCCCATATACAGTGCTCTGCACCGTTCATTGTGCCCCATAGCTGTGCCCCATATACAGTGCTCTGCACCGTTCATTGTGCCCCATAGCTGTGCCCCATATACAGTGCTCTGCACCGTTCATTGTGCCCCATATAGTGCTCCGCACCGTTCATTGTGCCCCATAGCTGTGCCCCATATACAGTGCTCTGCACCGTTCATTGTGCCCCATAGCTGTGCCCCATATACAGTGCTCTGCACCTTTCATTGTGCCCCATAGCTGTGCCCCATATACAGTGCTCTGCACCGTTCATTGTGCCCCATAGATGCTCCACATAAATCTGTGCCGCTGCTGCAATTTAAAAAAAAAAAACACATACTCGCCTCTCTTGCTTGCAGCTCCCAGCGTCCGGTCCCGGCGCCTCCATCTTCCCGGCGTCTCTGCTCTGACTGATCAGGCAGAGGGCGCCGTGCACACTATATGCGTCATCGCGCCCTCTGCCTGAACAGTCAGAGCGCAGGCGCCGGGAAGATGGAGCGACGCCCGGCGGCTGGAACGCGGACAGGTGAATATAAAATACTTACCTAGTCCCAGCGATCCTGACGCTCCCTCTGCCGGTGCCGCAGCCTCTTTCTCTATCAGCGGTCACCGGCACCACTGATTAGAGAAATGAATACGCGGCTCCACCCCTATGGGAGGTGGAGCCGCCTATTCATTTTTTTAATGAGCGGTCCCACGTGACCGCTGAAGAGGGGAAGACGCTGCAACACAGAAGACCGTGGGACGTCAGGGGGAGCGTCAGGATCGCCAGGACTAGGCAAGTATACCTCAGCGCCCTCTCCCCATCACCCGCCGACCCTGCCACCCACCTTGACTCGAGTATAAGCCGAGAGGGGCACTTTCAGCCCAAAAATTTGGGCTGAAAATTTCGGCTTATACTCGAGTATATACGGTATCTACTGTATCTGTAGATGTACACCTTTTCGCAATCGCCACGTCTTTGATGGTGAGTTCTATCAAAATACAACATAAATTAACCCTTACAATAAATGCCATAAAGGGAATAAAATTAAAACCCATAATTGCAATTTTTCAGTCTGTTCCTCCACTAAAAATGTCTCACAAAAAGCGACTTAAACATTATATAATCTCCAAAATGGTATCATTCAAAAATACAACTCTCCCTGCGAAAAATAAGCCCTTACACAACTGTACTGACAGAAGAGTAATACAAAAATTACAGGTCCTGGAGAAAGGTGACAATCCAAGGATTTTGTTTTTTGTGTTTTACCATTTAAATGGGAAACGATACACATAAAAACTTTGTTTTGTTGGGTGTCTGCATAATTATTTACTTTGAAAATAAGTTGCCAACTCACTTTTGCTGCACAATGAAACACCAAAAACAATGGTGTCATTAAGGGTTTTGTTTTTTTCACCAATTGACCACATTTTAATTTTTTTCTCCCATTTTTTTCAATACTTCATATGTGAAAAGTGACTTGTCATTCAAAATTACAACTTGTCTTGCTAAAAAAGCAAGCCCTCAATACGGCTATGTCAGTTGGAAAAAAAAAAAAGTTGCAAAACTTGGAAGAAGGGAAAGTGGGATCACAAGCACAAAAAATAAAATTAACCATGGCTTGAAGGGGTTAAATCATTCTAGATTGTCATTGTCATTTTATAGACCAGGAATTGACGGTCTGCGCTCTGTATACTTACTGATCTTCTCATCTCTTTCCTTCAGCTACTGAAGACACTTTTTGGGACAAACTTGGCATCCCAATTTGAGGCTTTATCGTCTAACCCTGGTAAATCACAGGGCAAGGCTCAGCGCCTGGGCTCCTCTAACCTGCGGCCGGGCCTGTACCATTACTGCTTCATGGCTCCCTACACACATTTCACTCAGGCATTGGCAGATGCCAGCCTAAGAAATATGGTTCAGGCGGACCAAGAGCAGGACACATCGGGGTAAGGTCACGCACCCGACGATACCTTGTCTCTCTATTTTCAGCTACCTTAGATGTATTACCTGTGTTTTCTTCTTTTTTACAGATGGTTCGATGTTCTGCAGAAGGTTTCTTCTCAGCTGAAGAACAACATCACCAACGTCACCAAGCATCGCGCTGACAAGGTAGTCATTCAGATCGATAATGGAAGAGAAAATCTATGGCCTGACCCCGATAATATTGTTCTACCTCATTTCTCGCACTCCGTTTTGAAGAGCCCAAAAGAATTTTTGTTTTTTAGAAATAGACATAAGATCCCTAGAGGACATTAAACGGGTTTTCTTGTCATAACTTATTGATTGGTTGGTCTTCGACCACTGGGACCCGCACCGATCAGCAGAATGATGCACTTTGCTGTTAAAATAGAGTGGATGCTCGATCTCCACTCCAATTATTCCCTATAGGGCTGCCGAGCAAAAATAGTAGAAAAAAATAAAAACAAAAATAACAGGATTTTTGGTTGCTTACCGTAAAATCTGTTTCTCGGACCTCCATTGGGGGACACAGGAACCATGGGTGTATGCTGCTGCTGCCACTAGGAGGCTGACACTATGCACAAAAAAAGTTAGCTCCTCCTCTGCAGTATACACCCCACCGACTGGCATTATGCACTTCAGTTAGTGAGAGAGCAGTAGGAGACAAAACAATAAGGTTGAAACATAACCACAAACATGAGAACTGTAAACATGAGAACAGTCATAGAACATAAAACAGTAGAAAGTGAATAACATGGGAGGGTGCTGTGTCCCCCAATGAAGGCTCCAAGAAACAGATTTTACGGTAAGCAACCAAAAATCCTGTTTTCTCTATCGCCTCTCATTGGGGGACACGGGAACCATGGGACGTCCAAAAGCAGTCCCTAGGGTGGGAAAACAGACTTCCATCAGGTCAGAGGACTCACCACTGCCGCCTGCAGGATCCTTCTGCCTAGGCTGGCGTCCGCCGAAGCGTAGGTATGGACCTTGTAAAATTTGGCGAACGTGTGGATGGAAGACCAGGTTGCTGCTTTGCAAAGTTGTAGGGCAGAAGCCCTGTGGTGCACCGCCCAGGAGGCGCCGACTGCCCGGTTAGAGTGAGCCTTAATCCCAGGAAGGGGGCACTCTGTTCTTGACCCGGTAAGCCTCCAAAATTGCCGTTCTGATCCAGCAAGCAATAGTCGCTTTAGAAGCCGTTAGGCCTCTACGCGTGCCATCAGGAATGACGAAAAGAGAATCCGTCTTCCGGAAAGCGGACGTTCTATCCAGGTAGATCCTCACTGCCCTGACGAGGTCCAGCTTGTTCAACGATTGCTCCAGAGGATGAGTCGGAGCTGGACAAAAGGAAGGTAGAACGATGTCCTCGTTGAGGTGGAAGGTAGAAACCACCTTGGGAAGGAAGGCGGAAGCCTGAGGACCACCTTGTCTTGGTGAATGACCAGGAACGGAGGTCTGCAAGAGAGGGCCGCCAACTCGGAAACGCGGCGGATAGAAGAGATGGCCACAAGAAAGGCCACCTTCCACAATAGAACTGACAGGGGAATCTGCCTGAGAGGCTCAAAGGGGGAAATCCTGAGAACGTCCAGGACCAGATTTAAATCCCATGAATCCACCGGGGCCCTATACGGAGGGACAGCATGGGCTGCTCCTTGAAGGAAGGTCTTAACCTGTGACCGAGAAGATAAAGTCTTCTGAAAAAGGATGTAGAGATGTAGAAATTTGGCCCTTTAGGGAACTAAGAGCAAGGCCCCCGAATCCAGTCCTGCCTGAAGGAAGGCCAAGATGGAAGGCAGGGAAAAGGACTTAGATGAAACGCGGTTGGACTCGCACCAACGGAAGTAAGCCTTCCAGGTACGATAGTAGATCCTGGAAGTTGAAGGCTTCCTAGCCTGGATCATGGTGTGAATCACCCGGTCCGAAAGGCCGGACGCTCTTAGAACTGCGGTCTCAACAGCCACGCCGTTAAACTGAGCGACTGAGAATTCGGGTGGCAGGCCCGATCTGCTGTCTCAGGGTCCGATCTATCTGGAAGGCGCCAGGGGGCGTCCACGAGAAGGTTGACGATCTCCGCAAACCAAGCTCTCCTGGCCCAACCCGGGGCGATCAGAATGACTGGCACCCCTTCCGCTTTGATCTTTTTCAACAGTTTGGGAAGCAAGGGAAGGGGTGGGAACAGGTAGGGCAGCACGAACCGTGACCAAGGAATGGCCAGAGCGTCGACACCCACTGCAAGAGGATCGCGAGACCTGGAGACGAACTGAGGAACCTTCCTGTTCGTACGAGACGCCGTGAGGTCCACATCCGGAGTCCCCCATCCAAGACAAATCTGATGGAAGACTTCCTGGTGCAAGGACCATTCTCCTGCCGCGAGACCCTCGCGGCTGAGGAAGTCGGCGGCCCAATTGTCCACGCCGGGGATATGCACCGCGGATATCACCGGAACCGTTGCCTCTGCCCAGAGGAGGATCTTGGATGCCAAGGCCAATGAGCTCTGAGTCCCCCCCTGATGGTTGACATAAGCCACAGCCGTGGCGTCAGTCTGGATTCTGATTGGTAGGCCCTTGAGAATCCTTTCCCAGTGACGAATGGACAGAAAAATGGCCCGAATCTCGAGGTCATTGATCAGCAGATATGACTCCTGCGCCGACCAACGGCCCTGTACAGTCAGGTTGCGAAACACCGCACCCCAGCCGAGCAGGCTGGCATCCGTTGTCACCACCTGCCAGTGAACTGGAAGGAAAGACCTGCCCTGGGAGATGAGAGGTGACGTCAGCCACCAGTTGAGAGACCGTTTGACCCGGAGAGAGAGTCGGATCGGACTATCCAGGGAGAAGACCGACCTGTCCCACTGAGACAGAATGGCTTGTTGAAGAGGTCGTGAATGAAACGAAGGGAATCGCTTCCAATGTAGCTACCATCCTCCCCAGAACCTTCATGGCCGATCGGAAGGAGGGAGGCCGAGGACCCTGGAGCAAGCGTATGTCCTGACGAAGGATGGATCTCTTGTCTTCGGGAAGAAAGACTTTGGTCTGACGAGAGTCGAAGAGCATGCCCTGTAAGATGATGCGCTGAGAAGGAATAAGGCAGGACTTCTTCCGGTTGACCAGCCACCCGAAACGGGCTAGGGTGTCGAGAACGATGGACAGGCTTTCTTGAGCCTGAAAAAAGGATGGAGCCTTGATGAGGATGTCGTCGAGGTATGGAAACAGAACCAGGCTTCTGACCCTCAAGATGGCCATCAGCGCCACCATGATCTTCGTGAAAACTCATGGGAAGGTTGCAAGACCGAACGGCAGGGCGACGAACTGAAAATGTTCCTGGATCACCGCAAAGCGCAGGAATCGGTGATGTCCCGGGAATATCGGGACATGGAGATGGGCGTCCTGAATATCTATGGAACACAGAGATTCCTGAGCCTCCATGGAAGCAATGTTTGAACGAAGGGATTCCATCCTGAAGTGCTTCAGACGAACTCTCCTGTTTAGTAATTTGAGATCCAGAATGGGACGAACCTTGCCGTCTTTTTTCGGTACCCCAAAAAGGTTTGAATAGAAACCTGTGAACGGTTCTTTTTCTGGGACGGGAACGATTACCCCGGCTTTGAAGAGAAAAGCGATGGATGCGAAAAAACCCGTAACTAGAGCGGGATCGTGAAACTAACTCTATCTTGTATCCCGAGGATACAACTTCCCTGACCCATGCGTCCTCTGAGGAGATCCAGACATCCCTGAAGAAGAGGAGACGGCCGCCAGCCTGGGAGGTGGGTTGTGGTCTTGCCGAGTGTCATGCCGAGGTGGATCTTCCAGTCCTGGACCTGGAGGATCTACCCTGGGACTAGCTAGGACGCCAGGAAGGAGTGGGCCTAAAGGATAATGTCTTCTTCTCCTGACGTGCCTGTGGCCTCTGTTGCGGCTGGGAAAAAGAGTTTGACGCTGCAAAGCGACGATAAGGCCGAAAAGACCGAAATTGACATCTAGGAGGACGGCGAGGCTTGGCCTGGGGAAGAAGAGAACTTATGCCCCAGGTGGCGTCCTTAATGATTTGGTCCAGCTTAGAACCAAAGAGACGAGACCCCTGAAAAGGCAGGCTGGTAAGGGACTTTTTAGAAGACAAATCCGCCTGCCAGACCTTAAGCCAAACGGTCCGTCTGATGGCAACTGCGTTGCTGGATGCCTGAGCCGCACAAGACGCGGCATCCAGGGAGGCGGAGACCAGATATTCACCCACGTGAGAAATCTGGTTGGCAAGTTCCACCAGCTGTCCGGATTGAGCCTCATCCAGAATGCCCCGACGGAGTTGTTTGGCCCATTTGGATATGCATTTTGAAACCCAAGTGGAAGCAAAGGTCAGGTAAAGACTAGCTGAGGCCGCTTCAAAGGCTGACTTTGCGAAAGATTCGATAACTCTATCGTTAGAATCCTTCAGAGATGCTCCGCCGGACAGTGGGAGGACCGTGTTGGTGGACAGTCTGGAAACCGGAGGATCCACCGAAGGAGAAGCAGTCCAAATAGCGGTGAGCTCCGGAGAAAAGGGATATAAAACGCCAAGTCGCTTTCCTCTCTGAAAGCGTCTGGTCGGGTTCTCTCTTTTTCTGGTCATAATCTCCTCGAATTCTGGGTGAGGAGCGAAAAACTTTGAAGGTGGTTTAGCCCATCTAAACGAAACTGCCTCATCTGCGGGTTCCGTAGAGGACTTCTTGATGCCACAGGTTTGATTTATCGCACCAATGAGATTCTGAACCATATCCCTCATGGTAGCGATTTGGTTCGAATCCAGCTCCGAAACATCCACCGAAGGTGCATCTGAGAACGCCTCGCCTGACACAGGGGAGGAGGACCGGGGGGAAGGCGACCACAGGGAAGGACCGTGTGGTGAGATGGAGCGAGAAGAGGACTCAGACCGGCGCTCCTGTCTGGACCTTTTGCGGCTTGCAATGGAGGGCTCGGACGGAGCTTCCTGCGACCCGCTGGCTACTGCGGGAGTCTGCAGGGGTAATCTGTCCAGCACTGACACCAGAGTTTGAGACACCCGTGTTAGATCCGCCACCAAATGTGACAGAGAGCAAACCCAGCCTTGGGTGGGGGTGTCGTTCTCTAGAGCGGAGCAGCCGGGGGATCCTGGGCGGTGGGAACAATCGGGTTGCTGCAGGCCTGACAGAGTGGAGAGGACTGACCTGAGGGAAGTTTGCAGTTACAAGACGAACATGCAAAGTATTTGACTAAGGCAGAGGAATTGGAGAAAGAAGCAGGAGGACGAGAGCGGCCCCCTTTAGAGGTAGACATTTTGAAAAGGTCCCTGAAGAAAATGCCAGAGGGTTAGGGGACAGGGGGGCAGAGGGGAGTGTCAGTCTGCAGTGCAGAGCTACTCACAGCAGACGAAAAACGGATTCCAGAGGAAGCTGTCCGGCTTGATGGGGTGGGCCTCCGGTGAGAAGTAGTCCTTTAAGCAAGAGGGTGGTATGGGCTCCTGCCACAATTTGGACCGATCTATGGATGGTGACCGCTGAGATGTGGCGTCAGACGTCGGTACAGAGAGGGGACTCGTGGTTCAGGAGTCCCAAGATGGCGCCGGTGGGCGGAGAAAAAGGCGGTGCCGCAGTGAAATTGTCGGGCGGGAGAAAAGCCCGCCCGATGAAAGAGCAGAGTCCGGCACCGGAAGTAGGCCCGGGCAGAAGCCGGGCCCTAAATTAGAGATTCGTGACCGCCAGTGAAGGGCCGCGGCGTTGGAAGGAAGCGGCGCGGCAGCCTGGCAAGCCCGCCGCGCTGGAGAAATGGCATGGCAGCACCTAGAGCGGCTGAAGCAGCGCAGCCACAGGTGCCCGAAACGGCGGCCACCGCGCTGGTGCCGATGGCAAAGTGACCGCTGAGAGCCGCAGGAATAGCGCAGTCACAGGGGCAAGAAGCGGCGCGGTAGTCCGCAAAGGCTGGGGGGAGGGAGGCCGCAGCTACGGATGCGGCGCGGCAGCTTGCAGAGATGGGAGGCTTCCTATAGTACATATGAAGGGAAGGGAAAACGAGCTCCAGAAAAAGGCCCCTACATCTGCGCAGCTGCCCGCATGTAACGCGACCAGCATCTGAGACCCCCTAAATAAAGCACCCCCCTTTGAGGATCTTGGATGGGAAATACCTCAAACCATCCCACGCTGGTACTAACCTGAAGAAGGATGAGAAGTCCAGGGAGCTGATGGACGTCCTCGTCTCCGCAACCGACAGTCTCTGGTGGGCGAGTGGGTGGGGGACGGAGGCAGGACCGGACTTCTAAGCACGCTTGTGTGCTAGGATAATGGTCCTGCTGAGGGATCTATGAGGATACGGGGTGGCAGTACACGCTGCACTCATAGTCCGCCTTGTGGGATTACAGGTGTGACTGTTCACCCTGTATCCCTCTGGAAAACCTGTAAGAAAAACGACGCACATTGAGGTAAATAAGGGTCTAATGAAAGACCCGTGTCCACCTCCTACTGACACTAAGCTAAACTGAAGTGCATACTGCCAGTCGGTGGGGTGTACACTGCAGAGGAGGAGCTAACTCTTTGTGCATAGTGTCAGCCTCCTAGTGGCAGCATACACCCATGGTTCCTGTGTCCCTCAATGAGAGGCGATAGAGAAAACTTGTTTTCACCGGACACCCCTTTTAAGTTTTTTTTTTTTTTGTCTTCCATTTTGCAGTTTTTGCCTATAGGCATTTATATGACCCAGATACAGATGAGAGTTGCCCCCTATTGTGTAACTACAACAGTGGTTATTAACCACTTCTGCCTTCTCAGGAAAAAGTGATTAGAAACCCCTTAAGAATTCTTGATCAAAACCGGTTTTTAGAAACCACTTTGGCTTTCTCGGTTTCAGAGGAAGTTCGGCACCTAATCTGCGCCTAATACATTGTAACGCTAAAAGTCTGGCACTCTGCCACCTGCTGTCAGGATAAAGGGCAATCATTAAAGGTCTAAGCAGTCTCTTTGCCCTCTATGCTGGCTATTAAAGGACTATGTCTGCATGAGGGTTTAGTTAGGCTGGTTTTAGACTTGCGTTTCGTTTTTCTGTGGATGGCAGCGTTCTCCCTTTTACTTCCTCCGTGAAGCTCTGCCCAGGCTCCGCCTACTGCCGCCTGCGTCCTGCAGGACGCAGTAGGATGGAGCCTAGGCGGAGCTTCACGGAGGAAGTACGCTGCCATCCGCAGCGCAACGAAACGCAAGTCTGAAACCAGCCTATGTTACAGGACATCAAAGATGTTTTCCTTTTTTTTTTTTTTTGCAGAATACTATTCACAATCACATTCGTCTGTTTGAGCCCCTGGTGATAAAAGCCTTGAAGCAGTACACCACCACCACATCTGTGCATCTTCAGAGACAAGTCCTTGACCTCCTCGCCCAACTGGTCCAGCTCCGTGTTAACTACTGTCTGCTGGATTCTGATCAGGTAAGTGTAAATTTTGAGATCTCGGGTGCTGGAAGCGGAGGCGGTTTATTCCCTGCAGCATCGGAGGAGCTTGGAGGGGGGGAGGTGGGGGTTGGGGTGCCAAAGCTGGTCGGATTGGGAGCTTTTAAGAACACACAAAGTCAGCCACCGCTGCTAGACCACCGCAGTAACTTACGGAATAATCAGGAAGCAATTAAGATTAAAAATCCCTCCTTTGGTGAGAGCGGAGAAGATTTTTAGTAACCAGTAAATTACAATGGTTCTTGTTTTTACGGAAACTTTTCACTTGATCAGAATAACGCTTTGTGCAATCATCAGCTCTTTGCTGTGGCTATTGGGAATTCTTAGCTGCTGTCCGTTCTTCTATGACATATCAGATGATAAACATCTTCAAATTCACCCCTCAGTGTAGACATCTATTTAATGTTTTTCTATATACTTTTGCTTTTTAGGTCTTTATTGGTTTTGTACTGAAGCAGTTTGAATACATTGAAGTGGGTCAGTTCAGGTAAGTTCCTATCGTATCTCTCGTTTATTAGCTATTAACATATATAAAATGCAAGTAATTTTTTTTAATGTTTTCCATTATCAATATAGGGAATCAGAAGCCATCATTCCTAATGTGTTCTTCTTTTTGGTCCTGCTGTCCTATGAGCGCTACCATTCCAAGCAGATCATCGGCATTCCCAAAATCATCCAGCTGTGTGATGGTATAATGGCCAGCGGTAGAAAAGCTGTGACCCACGGTAGGTAGACGTGAGCGATCACTCTTACAGTAGAGTTTGGCTAACATATTTGCAGGATCCTGGTCATGTTGGTGTTCTGTGGCCGCCAGACCGGAGCCCTGTCAGCCACCTCCTAGCTGCCGACATCCCCAGTGACTGACAATGTCACGATGACGTTGCCCCGGACCTACTTATTGGAAAAAGCGCCGGCGAAACAATCAATTAAGAAGATGACGTTCTCTAGTTTGGCAGTCATGGACTAGCAACATGTCCGCTGGCCCAGAGTCCTGCAGTCTTTTTGCTCATCTCTATGCTGCACTAGATGCAATTTTTATTATTTAACAAGCTTAGAAATGGTCAATGTGCTTTTGATTTTTATCTTCTAGCTATTCCAGCATTGCAGCCCATAGTGCATGACCTGTTTGTATTAAGGGGAGCAAATAAGGCTGATGCTGGAAAGGAGCTGGAGACTCAGAAAGAAGTTGTGGTGTCCATGCTGCTGCGGCTCATCCAGTATCATCAGGTGAGGTGGCCCCAGCCATTGGATAATTACAGAATATATTGTAATAAAAATTCATTGATTCTAGACTGGACTGGAGAGTTTCTGTCTTTTTCTTTGTGTAACTTGAGTACAATCCATTTTAATTATCCAATGCCCCCAATTGTTTATCCCCATCGACCGAGTGTATGTAGGTGTTGTGTGAATTGGTAGCACAGACCAGTCATCGCTTGCCTACTGTCTGTCATTGCCACTGGCCACCTGGGATCACAAATTGTTGTTTCTCGGTCCTTCTCTCTGGTTGGAGAACTCGCTTACCAGATGCTTATTGCATAACCTGGGGAAACTCTTTACATATAATAATAATAATAATAATAATAATCTTTATTTTTATATAGCGCTAACATATTCCGCAGCGCTTTACAGGTTGCACACATTATCATCACTGTCCCCGATGGGGCTCACAATCTAGAATCCCTATCAGTATGTCTTTGGAATATATTTTCGGTCTGCACAACTCCTTTAAGAAATTAGAGACTAATTTTATAATACCTTTTGAAAGGAGTTTACCCAAAATGACATATTCTTCCCTAGTCATAGGAGAGGGGATTACCGTACTTACTGATTATTATTTTCTGATTTAGAAAATAGGACTTTGGATCTCCAACAGCAGGGCTATATAGAGCCCCATCTGAAATGGGGCGGAGGTGCGCACCTCTAGTCATTGTCTGTAGGACTATCGAAGAAAACAGAGTAAAAGCAGATCTTTCGAAAATGAATGAACAGTGGGCCGACAATGTGCACCTCCACTTTACTGAGCCCCATTCTCATAATTGCTGGGGATCAGACCACCAGCGATCAACAAGTTATCCTCCATTCTAGAGCGAGGGATTACTTTCAATTTTAGGAAGAAGTTGCATCACTTATCAGTACTGATTTGCACCACCAGTTTGATGGTGCCTGTACTATGGTGAATTTTCAGAGACTTTTTCGCCTTTTTTTTGGGGGGGGGGGAGCATTCTCGATTGCCTACTCTGAATTCAATACTTTGCGTTTTCAGGTGCTGGAGATGTTCATCTTGGTGCTGCAGCAGTGCCACAAAGAAAATGAAGATAAGTGGAAGCGGTTATCCCGACAAATAGCTGACATCATCTTACCCATGCTGACAAAGCAGCAGGTATGTACTACTAATGCTAAGAACTGGCGTGCCTAGTGTATGAGGAAAGGGTATAACCCACCAGGCAGAGCCTACATCTCATCTCCATCTCTTCCCGGCAGGACGCCAAGTATAAAAATGGAATTTTACCCTGTGCTTTGTCTCTTAGATGCACATAGACTCTCATGAAGCTCTGGGGGTGCTGAATAGTTTATTTGAGACCTTGGCTCCTTCATCCCTACGTCCCGTAGACATGTTGCTGAGGAGCATGTTCGTCATTCCATATACTATGGTGAGTATGCAATCACACCGCTTACATCGCTGCCACCATGGGTTGTAGATATTTGGACGACTTCTATACAACCTTCTGCTTTATACTTTGGTGTCACACAGGCCTCAGTGAGCACCGTCCAGCTATGGATATCTGGAATCTTGGCCATTCTCCGCGTCTTAATCTCACAATCTACCGAAGACATTGTCCTGTCCCGGATCCAGGAGTTGTCCTTCTCACCTGTCCTCATATCATGTCAGAATATCACTCGATTAAGGGACAGGGACAACAACCGGCAAAGCTCAGAGGAGGATGCAGAGCAGAACCAGGTCAAGGCTCCTCCGGAAGAAACTTTTTCCCGGTGAGCATGATTTATCTTCCCTGGACTTGTCGCCCTGATGTATGTGATGATATCGCTAGACGCCACGTCAGCTGATCAGACCCTTTTAAAATGGGTTTTTAAGGAATTTCCTATTGTTTGCTTATCGTTAGTTGACTGGATAGGCATTTTAAGCAGGTACAGCTGTATGCCTTGGTTGTGGCTGTTCCTGGCATTGCATCTCTCCCATTTGTGTGAATATGGCTGACCTGCAGTGTCAGGCACAGCTGCTGTCATTTGCACAGCAATGTGCTTGGTAAATGTTTGTATAGAAGTTCCATAATGTTGCATAGTCAATGTATACATGTATGTACTGCATGCCATCCAGGGCTCTACTGTGCTCTGCTGCATTGTATTCTGTTTTATCCCACATGCTTTAATGAGCTGAGATGTCAGTAAATCTTCCAAAATGAGCCACATCTAAGAAAATGCAAAATATAAAAATCTGGCTGATTTCTCAAAGTAGATCCGGGTGTGACTGGAGTATAAGACATGTGTCAAGCTGCAATCTCTTTGCAATTGGCTGATGAAAATCACAATCTGGGGCTTTATGATGTTTGTTCAGCAAATACTGATGAATGACCGCTCCATCCAGCGGCATGGTTACCCCGCTGGCCATAAATGTGCGCTCTCTCTTGTACAGCATCATAGGATGTCTAAAGTTGGATGGATCCAATGATCAGAGCATCACTAGTGAGCTTTCAAGTGCACGTCCCTTGCCTAGGAAATCGGCCACCTCTTATAACCTAGTCAACCAATAGTAAACTATAGAATTGTAAATCCTTCTGTTCTGCATCAGCGCGAGCAGGAAAAAATGATGACAGCCACCTTCAGCAGCCAGCCGGGGAACAGCGCGCACTATACCACTTGCTCCCAGGTGCCGATACTGGTCACGCTGATGGCACACGGAGGTCATTCGTGTGTCATCAGTGTGCAGCACTCGTTTTATCCGTGCTGCGCAACAACAACTGATGTGCACACCACCATTGAATACAATGGATGTGCGTATGTCCGTATTTGAGGTCCTTAAAAAACCACACCGTATACGGACATACAAAACTGACGTGATTATTTGCTTTGTGCTTATAGTCCTAAGACCCATATTAGAAAAGAGATAGCAGAATTTGGGGCAATTTGTTTTTATGTAAACCTGAGTCGTGCAGTCATTTTTCCTTTCATGTCCTGGCCAGGTTCCTGTTGCAGCTGGTGGGGATACTCCTGGAGGACATAGTGCACAAGGAGCTGAAGGTGGACCTGAGTGATCAGCAACATACATTTTACTGCCAGCAGTTGGGAACCCTGCTCATGTGTCTGGTCCATATCTTCAAATCTGGTAAGTAAATGTTTAAATGACTGAGCCCCGGTAGTGCGTAGCCCTCATGATGGTCTGGTTTTCTATTATTCTTTTCTTACATTATTTCTAAGAGCAACTAATTATGTGTGTATTCTAACATGTAAGGCTGAGTTTAGTCAATTCATTAATACAAAATAGAATAAAATGTCATCCATCAATTAATGCTGGGAATTCATGTAATGTTTGGTTTAACACATTCCAGGGGGCTTCAACAGCAGAGTGAAGAGTCTTGGGAACAGTAGTGGGAGGTTCAGTTTATGGAGATTGTCAATATTGAATAAGAATGGAGAGCATAGGTAGGGTGATAGCGATGAGGGAGGAAATGTAGGGCTATGCAGCACTGTGTGGAGAGAACATAGGTAAGGTAGTGGAAATGAGGGAGGAGATGTAGGGCAATGCAGCAGTGGTGAGAATGTGTAGTGTAGTAGAGATGAAAGAGGAAATGCAGGGCGGTGCAGAACTGTAGAGAACACAGGTTGGTAGAGAAGAGGGAGGAAATTTTGGGCGATGCAGTACTGTGGTGAGAGCTTGTAGGGTGTTAGAGATGAGGATGGAGATGTAGGGCAATGCATCACTGGTGAGAATGTCTAGAGTGGTTGAGATGAGGGAGGAGATGTAGGGCAATGCATCACTGTGGTGAAGACTGCGAAGGGTGTTAGAGATGAGGGAGGAGATGTAGGGCGGTGCAGCACTGTGGAGAGAACACGGGTAAAGTAGTTGAGATGAGGGAGGAGATGTAGGGCGGTGCAGCACTGTGGAGAGAACACGGGTAAAGTAGTTGAGATGAGGGAGGAGATGTAGGGCGGTGCAGCACTGTGGAGAGAACACGGGTAAAGTAGTTGAGATGAGGGAGGAGATGTAGGGCGGTGCAGCACTGTGGAGAGAACACGGGTAAAGTAGTGGAGATGAGGGAGGAGATGTAGGGCAATGCATCACTGTGGTGAAGACTGCGAAGGGTGTTAGAGATGAGGGAGGAGATGTAGGGCGGTGCAGCACTGTGGAGAGAACACGGGTAAAGTAGTTGAGATGAGGGAGGAGATGTAGGGCGGTGCAGCACTGTGGAGAGAACACGGGTAAAGTAGTTGAGATGAGGGAGGAGATGTAGGGCGGTGCAGCACTGTGGAGAGAACACGGGTAAAGTAGTTGAGATGAGGGAGGAGATGTAGGGCGGTGCAGCACTGTGGAGAGAACACGGGTAAAGTAGTTGAGATGAGGGAGGAGATGTAGGGCGGTGCAGCACTGTGGAGAGAACACGGGTAAAGTAGTGGAGATGAGGGAGGAGATGTAGGGCAATGCATCACTGTGGTGAAGACTGCGAAGGGTGTTAGAGATGAGGGAGGAGATGTAGGGCGGTGCAGCACTGTGGAGAGAACACGGGTAAAGTAGTTGAGATGAGGGAGGAGATGTAGGGCGGTGCAGCACTGTGGAGAGAACACGGGTAAAGTAGTTGAGATGAGGGAGGAGATGTAGGGCGGTGCAGCACTGTGGAGAGAACACGGGTAAAGTAGTGGAGATGAGGGAGGAGATGTAGGGCAAGGCAGCACTGTGGTAAGAATGTCTAGGGTGGTAGAGATGAAGGAGGAGATGTACGGTGGTGCAGAACTCTGGAGAGCAAGGGTAGGATTGTAGAGATGAGGGAGGACATGTAGAGCGGTGCAGCACAGTGTGGAGAGAACACGGGTAAGGTGGTGGAGATTTTTGAAGAAATGTAGGGCAATTCAGCACTGTGGTGAGAACGTGTAGGGTGGTAGAAATGAGGGAGGAGATGTAGGGCCGTGCAGCACTGTGGAGAGAACACGGGTAAAGGAGTGGAAATGAGGGAGGAGAATGTAGGGCAAGGCAGCACTGTGGTGAAGATGAGGGAGGAGATGTAGGGCAAGCCAGCACTGTGGTGAGAATGTGTAGGGGGGTAGAGATGAGGGAGGAGATATAGGGCGGTGCAAAACTGTCAAGAGCACCGGTAAGATGGTAGAGATGAGAGAGGAGATGTAGAGCGATGCAGCACTGTAGAGCGCATGGGTAAGATGGTAGAGATGAGGGAGGAGATGTAGGGCGATGGAGCACTTTAGAGAGCACGGGTAAAATGGTAGAAATGAGGGAGGAGATGTAGGGCGATGCAGCACTGTGGCGAGAATGTGTAGGGTGATTGAGATGAGGGAGGAAATGTAGGGCGATGGAACACTGTAGAGAGCACCGGTAAGATGGTAGAGATGAGAGAGGAGATGTAGAGCGATGCAGCACTGTAGAGCGCATGGGTAAGATGGTAGAGATGAGGTAGGAGAGATGTAGGGCGATGGAGCACTTTAGAGAGCACGGGTAAAATGGTAGAAATGAGGGAGGAGATGTAGGGCGATGCAGCACTGTGGTGAGAATGTGTAGGGTGATTGAGATGAGGGAGGAGATGTAGGGCGATGGAACACTGTAGAGAGCAGGGGTAAGATGGTAGAGATGAGGAAGGAGATGTAGGGCGATGCAGCACTGTAGAGAGCACAGGTAAGATGGTAGCGATGAGGGAGGAGATGTAGGGCGATGCAGCACTGTGGTGAGAATGTGTAGGGTGATTGAGATGAGGGAGGAGATGTAGGGCGATGGAACACTGTAGAGAGCAGGGGTAAGATGGTAGAGATGAGGTAGGAGATGTAGGGCAATGCAGCACTGTAGTGAGAATGTGTAGGGTGGTTGAGATGAGGGAGGAGATGTAGGGCGATGGAACACTGTAGAGAGCACGGGTAAGATGGTAGAGATGAGGGAGGTGATGTAGGGCCATGCAGCACTGTGGTGACAATGTGTAGGGTGATTGAGATGAGGGAAGAGATGACGGGCGATGGAACACTGTAGAGAGCACGGGTAAGATGGTAGAGATGAGGGAGGAGATGTAGGGCGGTGCAGCACTGTGGTGAGACTAGGTAGGGTGGTTGAGATGAGGGAGGAGATGTGGGGTGGTGCAGAACTGTAGAGAGCACGAGTAAGATGGTAGAGATGAGGGAGGAGATGTAGGGTGGTGCAGAACTGTAGAGATGAGGGAGGATATATAGGGCGATGCAGCACTGAGGAGAGCACAGATAGGATGGTAAAGATGAGGGAGGAGATGTTGAGCAGTGCATATAATCGTAAGTATCTACCCAAGCTCCTGGTTCCCGAAGATTTGATTCTATGGTGCCTGCTAGTAAATTTGTCTCTTCTTACTCCAAACCGCTTTTTTAAAAAGATCTCCAGCCAGTCTTAATAAATCTTCTGAAATAGTTCACTTCTGGAAAGAAAGTACATTATGATAGACAGCGGACAGACAGTCCCTGGTGTTCTGTACTAGTTTCACAATTTATTGCCAATGTTTTTTTTGTTTTTTTCTAATGTTTGTATTTTTTTTCCCCAAGAAACTGAACTGGAGTGTGTATAAAATACAGAACTTATATTTTAAATCAGGTGTTTTTTTATTATTTTTGTGAAATAAAGCAGTACAATCATAGTAACAGCTAACCCTAATGAATAACTTTAATTTCCAGTCTCACAGAAGTCCGAGACTAAAACATCCCTATTTATCCTTTTTTGGTGGTTGTTCTATTTGAGTTGTAAGAAGTTGCAGGTTTTTTGCCATCCATTAGATGGGGATAGAGCACCATGAAATAATCTTTTATGGAATTTGTTTAATTTTAATAAATTATTGGAAAGACAAGGCTTAAAGAGAACTGATCACCTCCTGCTAAATGTCATGAATTAAAGGAGACCAAAATATAAGACCTTTTTCAGATATACAGTATAGGATCAGGAAAGGTAAATTATTGGTTTTCTAATTTGGTCATGAAATCTCTGGCACTTTAAGAGGAGGATGTCGGGCTCTTAGCTGTCTATTTTTGATATCTGTGTGAGATTTTGTTTGTGAATCGGGTGATCACGCTGTGAACGGTGAGACTGTGCAGCATGTAAACACAGGGGTGATTGTGGATGTTAGCTAGAACTGTGATGGAGAAGAAAGTTGGAAGCAGCAGCGGTAGACACCCATGTCAGCCTTTTCTTCATTGTGACTGCTGGGGGCATTTAGTGAGATACGTAGTTAAATCAGCACTCTTCTTCCTCCCATCAAAATTTTTATCCTAATATATTACAAGTGTTATATTATACAGCACTGTGTACTTACAATTGCTCATTTTGCCTTTCTACCCAACTAATTCTTCTCTTTTCCATTACGTCTATATCATCACTTGATTAAAAACTGACTAGCTGAATCCTTGCAAGCTGTATGTAGAAACAAGAGGTCAATTTTCCCTGTATGAGTCATCACGGCAAAAGTCTCTGGCGGGGGGTGGGAGGGGGGAGGAGGAGGAGCAGCTGGGTCAGGAGCTGAAGAGGGTGATGACATAAGGCCAGGGGCAAGAGATTTCCTGTTTCCATATAGAGCAGAGAAAATAGAATCGATTACTGGGTAAAAAGGCAAAATGAGCAATTGTAAGTACACAGTGCCGTATAATATGATAGTTGCAATATATTAAGAGGATAAAAACTTTGATAATGGGAGTGCTTCTTTAACCCTTTACAAGCTGCTTTGTCCTCCCCTAGTCATTAACCCTCTATAAAGAGGATGTGTAACCAGGTCTAAAGTGGTTTTTGTCGTTCCTTTATTTCCACTGCTCCACTGATGATTTTGTGTTTTGTTTTTAAATCTGCAATACGGTTCCAAAAATATGGGCCTTTTTATTTATTGCTAATTTTTATGGTCTTTACCTAAGGGGTTGTTGCTCATATAACAACATGTGTGACTGCCGACTTGTAAATCCTCCCAACGCACGTACTTTGCGCTGCAATGGTTCGCCAGTGTCTGCGCCAGGAACAGCGTTCAGATATGCGTATGCATACTCCCGGGCCATGAAGAACAGCCTGTGGTTGTAATTCAGAGGAGACCATGATTTCTCCTTCGCCTCATTGGGGGACACAGCCCGTGGGTGTATGCTGCTGCTGCCACCAGGAGGCCGACACTAAGTGATACAAAGAAAGTTCGCTCCTCCCCTGCAGTATACACCTCCTGCTGGCTCTCAGCTTCTCCCCTGCAGTATACACCTCCTGCTGGCTCTCAGCTCCTCCCCTGCAGTATACACCCTCCTGCTGGCTCTCAGCTCCTCCCCTGCAGTATACACCCTCCTGCTGGCGCTCAGCTAACCAGTTCTTGCTTAGTGTCCGTAGGAGGCACACGGACGGGTCTGCTATTCAGACCCAAAGCTCTTTATTATTTTATTTTTACCTTTTACATTTTTGATTTTACTTTCTACAACGAATGAATGGGGCGACGGATCCTTTCAAGGCTTCGATCTCCCCGGACCATCAACAGGCGAGTGCAGAGAGTGTCGCCTCTCCGTACCTCTCCTGCGACGTGGGATGCCAAGCCTGGGCTGATTCTTAGGGGCGACGGTTCCCTACAAGGGCACCGATCTCCCCGCACCCTGAACGGACGAGCACATGGAGTGTCACCTCCACGTACCCTCTCCTGGAGCCAGGTCTAATGCCGGACAACTGGCCCTGTCCACCCGGACTGAACTCCGTGGATGTACAGTGGCCCACTTCGTGGCGTCCGAGCAGCCCCCACTGTCCCACCATTGTGAAAGCGGATGGCACAAGGAGGCGGACGGTTCCTCTCCACCTCCCTAACAAAGGGATGATGGATTGAGGTTTATCCCTCTATCCCTGCACCGTCCACTCTGCAATACCTGACTTGCAGCAGAACATCAGAGTGCGCGCGCTTTCCTCGGCCCTCCCAGTCATCGCAGCGGCTCCATGCCCGGACACGCACCGATGGTGAGTGGATCAGCGATGGGCCTCTGTAGCGGGATATTCACATGCTGACAGGCAGCCTCAGCCACTTCCCTGTGGCCCACCTCCCTGAGGTAATGCTCCGGCCGGCTACCAAAATTTAGCCCTCGGCTTCGGCCGATGTGTAGGCCGGAAGCCGCGCCTGCACTATAGCGTGCTAAGGCGGCTCCGCCCACCTTTTCTGGCGCTTCTCACCTAGCACGGAAATGCTCGCTTCTCTTGGCAACACCCTCTATTCTTCCCCTGGTATTGCTAACGCCGGCTGCAGAAATTTAGGCCCTGGCTTGGGCCTATTCATGGAAGTCACTAGGCTCCACCCACATCACGTCTGTGGCTCCACCCCCCGAATTGCCACCTCTCGCTTTCTGCAAGATTTTACCACCTAAGCAACTCCCGGTGGCCATCTTGGTCCACCCTGCCAACATACACAGGCTATGGTTTTGCATTAAAGGGGCACAACGACTCTGCAACCAGGTAAGGAAATACTGCTCTCTTCCCCTGCATTTTCCCCCTGTGCTTAAAGACACATGTCCAGTATCTCCTGCCTGGTCTTAAAGGTGCATGACCAGTATTCCCTGGTCTTAAAGGTACATAACCAGTATTCCCTAGTCTTAAAGGCACATGACCAGTATTCCCTGGTCTTAAAGGCACATGACCCGCATTCACTCGTCTGATTTTAAAGGCACAGGACCAGTATTCCTGGTCTTAAAGGCACATGATCCGCATTTCCTGGTCTTAAAGGCTCATGACCCGCATTCCCTGGTCTTAAAGGCACATGACCAGTATTCCCTGGTCTTAAAGGCACATGACCCATATTCCCTGGTCTTAAAGGCACATGACCAGTATTTCCTGGTCTTAAAGGCACATGACCAGCATTCCCTGGTCTTAACGGCACATGACCAGCATTCCCTGGTCTTAACGGCACATGACCAGCATTCCCTGGTCTTAACGGCACATGACCAGCATTCCCTGGTCTTAACGGCACATGACCAGCATTCCCTGGTCTTAACGGCACATGACCAGCATTCCCTGGTCTTAACGGCACATGACCAGCATTCTCTGGTCTTAACGGCACATGACCAGCATTCCCTGGTCTTAAAGGCACATGACCAGCATTCCCTGGTCTTAACGGCACATGACCAGCATTCCCTGGTCTTAACGGCACATGACCAGCATTCCCTGGTCTTAACGGCACATGACCAGCATTCCCTGGTCTTAACGGCACATGACCAGCATGCCCTGGTCTTAACGGCACATTACCAGCATTCCCTGGTCTTAACGGCACATGACCAGCATTCCCTGGTCTTAACGGCACATGACCAGCATTCCCTGGTCTTAAAGGCACATGACCAGCATTCCCTGGTCTTAACGGCACATGACCAGCATTCCCTGGTCTTAACGGCACATGACCAGCATTCCCTGGTCTTAACGGCACATGACCAGCATTCTCTGGTCTTAACGGCACATGACCAGCATTCCCTGGTCTTAAAGGCACATGACCAGCATTCCCTGGTCTTAACGGCACATGACCAGCATTCCCTGGTCTTAACGGCACATGACCAGCATTCCCTGGTCTTAACGGCACATGACCAGCATTCCCTGGTCTTAACGGCACATGACCAGCATTCCCTGGTCTTAACGGCACATGACCAGCATTCCCTGGTCTTAACGGCACATGACCAGCATTCCCTGGTCTTAACGGCACATGACCAGCATTCCCTGGTCTTAAAGGCACAGATCCACTATCCCCTGGTCTTAAAGGCTCATGACCAATATTCATGACCAGTCCGAAGCCGGTCACTGTAAATGAGCTAAGGAGCCCTCCGCCGCCGATCCCAGCTTATCCCAGAGTACCTATTTCCCTGAGTGGGCTTTGTCACTGCCGCAACCCATGGATTCTCTGACCAAGAGATTGAATCCCTCCGTGACCCCTTTGTGGCTCGGAGTGCTCGCAGGACCAATATAGATGGTGCGAGCCGTCGGCTAGCAGGAGCCGCAAGTTTTCTAGAAACGTACAGGCGTCTAGAAACGTACACCCACCTAGAAAACAGAACTTTCATTTCCTGATCCCTCACCAATGATTTGCTGAGAACAAGTCTCTGAATATGGATCGGATATTGCCTTGGTTCTGGACTCACCAAAACTTCAGAAAAGGATGGATTTGCCTATTTATATCATCAACCAATCTCTGTAGATTGACGAGGACTTCGGTTCTATTCTAGACCACGCAGCGTCCCTCATAAGGAGACTAAACTCCCAGCAGAGCATTTGCCATTCACCCGGACAGGGAGCGTCCGGAAAAGCGATCCACTGGACAGAAACCTCTGCAAGCGCGGTATCCTTTTTCAGCCAATATGCAAAAACGTGGTGTGTCCCCTCCACGTATACCCACCTAAGACGTGATATGTTGTGCCTGGTCTGATTCTTTAGGGGTGACGGGTCCTTTTAAAGGGCACCAATCTCCCCACACCATCAATAGACGAGCACATGGAATGTCGCCTCCATGTATCCTCTTCAGCCAGGCCTAACGCCGGACAACCAGCCCTGTCCACCCGGGGACCTGAACCCTTTTTGGCGTCGGAACACCCCCCTCTGCATCTCCACTATTTAGCAGATGATGCAAGAAGGTGGACGATCCCTTTCCACTTCCCTGTTAAGAGAATGGTCGATTGAGGGTTCATCATTTGAACTACGCACCATCAAAAGAGAGCGGCGATAGCAAGAGACGGCTTTTCCTGACCTTCTGCATGCAGCCGCGCATTCTGCCACTTGGCAGATTAACCGGGTAGAATCTCCTGTGGTTTACCTTCCAGTACCCCTGCCCGATGGGTCATCAATTATAATTACAACGGACTGTCGGATAGCAAATCTGGTTCCGTCTTGCGACCTCCGGTTCAGCGCTCTACCCTTCCTTAGCCGCCGCATGTGTTGCTAGAGCAATGGTCTCCTGGTCAGAGACCTTAACTACGTTGATTTCCAACAGTAACCTCTCGGAGACAGTACAGCTGGTCAATCAAATTTCTTGATCGAGGAGACTAGCTGCTTCACGCCTCTCTGATGCTTCTACTTGTGCGGTGCTGTCAGCAGAAAATTACACTCAGAAGGACATTATAGCTCAGAGAATGGAAGCGTACTCTGCGTTCAAAAGGCCTCTGACATCACTCCCTTAATAGAGTGATTGGCTATTCGTTGAGAAGTTGGGAGTGTTCCCCACGTAGGCACAAAGGATCGCATGTTTCCTATAGACCCAACCAGCAGTGGATCAGTCACCGAAAAGTAAGACCGACCCTGAACCTCAAACTTCTACCAAGATTGACCAGGTCCCCCTTCTTCGGATGGAGTTCCTCCGCTCAGCCATTACTTCAACAGATAAAGGTGGAGTTTCTGGCATCCACCGACATTCGGGATGCTTACCTTCACATTCTTTTGTTTTCCCCTCTTCAAAAATTCCTTTGCTTTCCCTTTCGCAAACAGCATTTTCAAATCACAACCTTGTCCTTCGGCCTTGCTACCGCACCCAGAGTGATCGCAAAGATTATGTTCCTCTTGTACCCTAGAGGCGTGGTCGTCCTGCCCTATCTGCTCGACTTTCTAGCCGCTCTTCCAGTCCTGCGCTGAGTCGTCTATATCTCTTGCGATACCCTCTCTCCTGGGCTGGTAGCTAAACTTAGACAAGTTTTTCCTCATTTCCAGCCCAGCAGATATCCTTTTTGAGGATGATCCTGGAATCTTCCAGAAGGTTGGTGATTCTCCCTTGAGACAAGGCCGTGGCCCTTCAACAGGGAGCTTGCACACTTGTTCACTCATCCCCTCATTCCATTCGATTTGGTAGGAGGGTTCTGAGAAAAATTGTTGACGACAATGGAAGAGGTTTCCTTCGCTCCTCTCGTTTTCTGCAGGTCAAACAGGCTTTCAGAGGGTAGTCTCAGCTCCTTCCTCATCCAGGAGAGATCCTTTCTCCCGGTTCAATGGTTATTGGTGACTACTGATTCCAGTCCTCTTCTCCTGATCATTGTTCTGGGGATCTAGTTCTACAGCAGGTCCACTGCCTTCTGGCTGGTCACCCCATCCGATTCAATTGGACAATCCCACGTCTGTGCCATACGTCAATCATCTAGCAGGTACCCACGGTAAAGCGTCATGGCTGAGGTACCTCACATTCTCTGTTGGGCCACGATCTATCATTTAATGATCTCGGCACTACACATCTCAGGTGTAGAACTCTGGGCGGCGGACTATGTCAGAGTCCCGCCTCATATGAGTGGGAACTTCACCCGGAAGTCTTCCATCAGATCTGTCTGATCTGGAGCACTCCAGATGTAGGTCAGATGGCGTCCAGACTGAACGCCAATGTACTCTAGTTCATGGTTCGGCCTCCAGATCCAAAAGCCATTGCAGTGCATGCTCTGGTTTTTCCATGGTACCAATTTCCATAACCCCTCTTCCAATACTTCCAAGACCTTTTCGGAAGCAGGAAGGGCCCCAGTGATCCTGGGAGATCCGCACTGACCACATTAAGTTTTCTCATTTGCGGAACTAGTATTTTTCCGTCTTATTGCAACAAAACTACAAATATGGACTTCCTCGCAAGGAGTCTTCACATGTGGTTCTTCCCTATCGCATACCTTTAGATCTTTGGGACCTAGTAGACTCCTTTTGATCCGGACAGACTTTACTATCAGGGAAGGTCACCCTTTTTTCTCTGCGATCTCCTCATCCTGACGAGTTTTCGGAGCTAGCCGCACCATTCTTTCAGACTTTTTTCCCTTATTACCATCAAGGCAAGGTTGCCTTCAGGCCATCCCCGTCCCTTGTTACCAAGGTGGTATTATATTCCCACAGTTATGAGGGCATTGTTCTTCCCTCATCTCTTTCAGCACCAGTCCACAAAGCGGAATGGGTTCCCAATATTCTGGACGAGGTGAGCGCTCTGAGTAGGTACGTCTCGAGGACTGCGTCCTTCCGAAAGTTGGACACTTTATTTGGACTACTTCTCAGTAAGATGACGGCTTCCTGATGGTTACAGGAAGGGTTTAGCCGTTTCATCGGCCATGTTAGCCTGGTGGATTCGTTACACCATCCAGGAGTCCTTCCATGTTAGATGTCAGCCTATCTCCCTGTTTATCGAGGTTTCTTGGGTTCTAGGCACCAGGCATCGGCAAAGCACGCCTGCAAGCTTGCGGGTTCGTCCAGTCCGCATGCATTTTTGAAGCACTTTAATTCCCAGACTTCCACAGATGTGAAAACACAAAAAAGCACAGTAAAACCAAAAACACTCTGTTGCAAAAAAATCACAGTGAACAGCAAGTGCTAGTAAAAAGATGGAAAAAACAGGGTATTTGGTTGATAGGTTTTTGCAAAAAATGTATATTAAGCCGCTCTACCAAACGTCAAGGTATACCCATATCAGAGCAGTCCTAACTAATGTATGTAATCCCTATCTGATGTATTTAAAACCTGGTTATATGTACAATACCTGAATGAGCAGGATTCAGAAAAGGAATGTCCATGTGGACACGCTGGACAGAACGGCTCCTGTGCGTACAGCTAAAAAAAAAAGAGGGGTGGAGGCCTCCCCAGTCTTGTGGAAACAAGAACACAATTATGTAAAACCAGTACACATGAGCTGCGCGCACAGTGAACTAGCCAGTAGAGACATGTTCACACCACCAAGAGACTTGAAAACACAAAAAAGCACAGTAAAACCAAAAAAACTCTTGCAAAACAATCAGTGGACAGCAAGTGCTAGTAAAAAGATGGAAAAAACAGGGTATTTGGTTGATAGGTTATTGCAAAAAATGTATATTAAGCCACTCTACCAAACATCAAGGTATACCCATATCAGAGCAGTCCTAACAAATGTATGTAATACCTATCTGATGTATTTAAAACCTGGTCATATGTACAATACCTCTATGAGCAGGATTCAGAAAAGGAATGTCCATGTGGACACGATGGACAGAACGGCTCCTGTGCGCACAGCTCAAAAAAAAACGTTGGTTCTAGGCACCAGGCGTCAGCAAGACTCGCCTGCAAACTTGCGGTTTCGTCCAGTCCGCATGCATTCTTGAAGCACTATATTTCCCACACTTCCACAGATATGAGTCTAGGCAGGCAGACTCTGCAGGCCTCGGTGGCGCACTTGTAAGTAGCGGTTACACAGGGCCTGATCTGATTTTGTCCCCACCCAGGGACTGCTTTGGGACGTCCGACGATCTGTGTCCTCCAATGAGGCGAAGGAGAAATAGGGATTTTTGTGTACTCACCGTAACATAGTAACATAGTTAGTAAGGCCGAAAAAAGACATTTGTCCATCCAGTTCAGCCTATATTCCATCATAATAAATCCCCAGATCTACGTCCTTCTACAGAACCTAATAATTAGTAACATAGTAACATAGTTAGTAAGGCCGAAAAAAGACATTTGTCCATCCAGTTCAGCCTATATTCCATCATAATAAATCCCCAGATCTACGTCCTTCTACAGAACCTAATAATTGTATGATACAATATTGTTCTGCTCCAGGAAGACATCCAGGCCTCTCTTGAACCCCTCGACTGAGTTCGCCATCACCACCTCCTCAGGCAAGCAATTCCAGATTCTCACTGCCCTAACAGTAAAGAATCCTCTTCTATGTTGGTGGAAAAACCTTCTCTCCTCCAGACGCAAAGAATGCCCCCTTGTGCCCGTCACCTTCCTTGGTATAAACAGATCCTCAGCGAGATATTTGTATTGTCCCCTTATATACTTATACATGGTTATTAGATCGCCCCTCAGTCGTCTTTTTTCTAGACTAAATAATCCTAATTTCGCTAATCTATCTGGGTATTGTAGTTCTCCCATCCCCTTTATTAATTTTGTTGCCCTCCTTTGTACTCTCTCTAGTTCCATTATATCCTTCCTGAGCACCGGTGCCCAAAACTGGACACAGTACTCCATGTGCGGTCTAACTAGGGATTTGTACAGAGGCAGTATAATGCTCTCATCATGTGTATCCAGACCTCTTTTAATGCACCCCATGATCCTGTTTGCCTTGGCAGCTGCTGCCTGGCACTGGCTGCTCCAGGTAAGTTTATCATTAACTAGGATCCCCAAGTCCTTCTCCCTGTCAGATTTACCCAGTGGTTTCCCGTTCAGTGTGTAATGGTGATATTGATTCCCTCTTCCCATGTGTATAACCTTACATTTATCATTGTTAAACCTCATCTGCCACCTTTCAGCCCAAGTTTCCAACTTATCCAGATCCATCTGTAGCAGAATACTATCTTCTCTTGTATTAACTGCTTTACATAGTTTTGTATCATCTGCAAATATCGATATTTTACTGTGTAAACCTTCTACCAGATCATTAATGAATATGTTGAAGAGAACAGGTCCCAATACTGACCCCTGCGGTACCCCACTGGTCACAGCGACCCAGTTAGAGACTATACCATTTATAACCACCCTCTGCTTTCTATCACTAAGCCAGTTACTAACCCATTTACACACATTTTCCCCCAGACCAAGCATTCTCATTTTGTGTACCAACCTCTTGTGCGGCACGGTATCAAACGCTTTGGAAAAATCGAGATATACCACGTCCAATGACTCACCGTGGTCCAGTCTATAGCTTACCTCTTCATAAAAACTGATTAGATTGGTTTGACAGGAGCGATTTCTCATAAACCCATGCTGATATGGAGTTAAACAGTTATTCTCATTGAGATAATCCAGAATAACATCCCTCAGAAACCCTTCAAATATTTTACCAACAATAGAGGTTAGACTTACTGGCCTATAATTTCCAGGTTCACTTTTAGAGCCCTTTTTGAATATTGGCACCACATTTGCTATGCGCCAGTCCTGCGGAACAGACCCTGTCGCTATAGAGTCACTAAAAATAAGAAATAATGGTTTATCTATTACATTACTTAGTTCTCTTAGTACTCGTGGGTGTATGCCATCCGGACCCGGAGATTTATCTATTTTAATCTTATTTAGCCGGTTTCGCACCTCTTCTTGGGTTAGATTGGTGACCCTTAATATAGGGTTTTCATTGTTTCTTGGGATTTCACCTAGCATTTCATTTTCCACCGTGAATACCGTGGAGAAGAAGGTGTTTAATATGTTAGCTTTTTCCTCGTCATCTACAACCATTCTTTCCTCACTATTTTTTAAGGGGCCTACATTTTCAGTTTTTATTCTTTTACTATTGATATAGTTGAAGAACAGTTTGGGATTAGTTTTACTCTCCTTAGCAATGTGCTTCTCTGTTTCCTTTTTGGCAGCTTTAATTAGTTTTTTAGATAAAGTATTTTTCTCCCTATAGTTTTTTAGAGCTTCAATGGTGCCATCCTGCTTTAGTAGTGCAAATGCTTTCTTTTTACTGTTAATTGCCTGTCTTACTTCTTTGTTTAGCCACATTGGGTTTTTTCTATTTCTAGTCCTTTTATTCCCACAAGGTATAAACCGCTTACACTGCCTATTTAGGATGTTCTTAAACATTTCCCATTTATTATCTGTATTCTCATTTCTGAGGATATTGTCCCAGTCTACCAGATTAAGGGCATCTCTAAGCTGTTCAAACTTTGCCTTCCTAAAGTTCAATGTTTTTGTGACTCCCTGACAAGTCCCCCTAGTGAAAGACAGGTGAAACTGCACAATATTGTGGTCGCTATTTCCTAAATGCCCAACCACCTGCAGATTTGTTATTCTGTCAGGTCTATTAGATAGTATTAGGTCTAAAAGTGCTGCTCCTCTGGTTGGATTCTGCACCAATTGTGAAAGATAATTTTTCTTGGTTATTAGCAGAAACCTGTTGCCTTTATGGGTTTCACAGGTTTCTGTTTCCCAGTTAATATCCGGGTAGTTAAAGTCCCCCATAACCAGGACCTCATTATGGGTTGCAGCTTCATCTATCTGCTTTAGAAGTAGACTTTCCATGCTTTCTGTTATATTTGGGGGTTTGTAACAGACCCCAATGAGAATTTTGTTACCATTTTTCCCTCCATGAATTTCAACCCATATGGACTCGACATCCTCATTCCCTTCGCTAATATCCTCCCTTAAAGTGGACTTTAGACAAGACTTTACATAGAGACAAACCCCTCCTCCTCTCCGATTTTTACGATCCTTTCTAAACAGACTGTAACCCTGTAAGTTAACTGCCCAGTCATAGCTTTCATCTAACCATGTCTCGGTTATTCCCACTATGTCAAAGTTACCTGTAGATATTTCTGCTTCTAGTTCTTCCATCTTGTTTGTCAGGCTTCTGGCGTTTGCGAGCATGCAGTTTAGAGGATTTTGTTTTGTTCCAATCTCCTCACTGTGGATTGTTTTAGAAATGTTCTTACCTCCCTTCTGAGTATGTTTTCCTGGGTCGTCTTTGTTCGAGTCTAATGTTTTTCTTCCCGTCCCCTCTTCTTCTAGTTTAACGCCCTCCTGATGAGTGTAGCGAGTCTTCTGGCGAATGTGTGTTTCCCAGGTTTGTTGAGGTGTAGTGTAGAACAATATTGTTCTGCTCCAGGAAGACATCCAGGCCTCTCTTGAACCCCTCGACTGAGTTCGCCATCACCACCTCCTCAGGCAAGCAATTCCAGATTCTCACTGCCCTAACAGTAAAGAATCCTCTTCTATGTTGGTGGAAAAACCTTCTCTCCTCCAGACGCAAAGAATGCCCCCTTGTGCCCGTCACCTTCCTTGGTATAAACAGATCCTCAGCGAGATATTTGTATTGTCCCCTTATATACTTATACATGGTTATTAGATCACCCCTCAGTCGTCTTTTTTCTAGATTAAATAATCCTAATTTCGCTAATCTATCTGGGTATTGTAGTTCTCCCATCCCCTTTATTAATTTTGTTGCCCTCCTTTGTACTCTCTCTAGTTCCATTATATCCTTCCTGAGCACCGGTGCCCAATACTGGACCCAGTACTCCATGTGCGGTCTAACTAGGGATTTGTACAGAGGCAGTATAATGCTCTCATCATGTGTATCCAGACCTCTTTTAATGCACCCCATGACCCTGTTTGCCTTGGCAAAACCGTAAAATCCTTTTCTCCGAGCCATTCATTGGGGACTCAGCTCCCACCCTATTATTAGCTTGTGCTTGTTTTAGAATTTGACATGCTATACTCTCATATATAATGTGACATGCTATACACTCATATATTGTTATTGATCTACTGCTTTGGCGCCAAACTGGTTAGCTGAGAGCCAGCAGGAGGGTGTATACTGCAGGGAAGGAGCAAACTTTCTTTGTATCACCTAGTTGGCAGCAGCATACACCCCACTGTCTGTGTCCCCCAGTGAATGACTCGGAGAAAAGGATTTTACGGTGAGTACACAAAAATCCCTATTTTTGCTATATAGAGTAATAGCATGGTATTGTAGTGTTTAGTATAACTGATTAAACAATCAACACGTTCACTACAAAAAATGAAAGCAAAACTTTTTTTTAAAATATATATAAAAATTTAAATCACTACCTCTTCTCTCCTATAATAAAGCAAAAAATAATATCTAGTTCGATCTACCAAAAATATAAAATTAATTAACCCGATCGGTGAAGAACATAACAAGAAAAAAAGATTTTTGGTACTCACCGTAAAATGTTTCTTGAAGCCTTCATTGGGGATCACAGGTAACCATGGGGTATATGCTGCTGTCACTAACGCTGGGCAAAAAAAATTAGCTCCTCCTTAGCATGTTACCCCGACCGACTAACCCAAAACTTGTCAGTTAGTGAAAAAGCAGTATATATACACTGTACACAGGCCCAACCGAGGCCCACAGACCCAACATAGGCATAAAAAACAAGGGTGTGTCCCCCAATGAAGGTTCCAAGAAAGGTTACGGTGAGTACCAAAAATCCTTCTTTCTTCATTGGGTGACATGGGTAATCATGGGAAGTCCTAAAGCAGTCCCAAGGGAGGGAACAGTCTATTGTGATCAAATCAGGTTAGGCGATGGGCTACCGCCACTTGCAACATCTTCCTACCTAGGCCGACATCAGCCGAGGCGTAGGTATATACCCTATCTATAAATAGGCTAACACCCGCAAATTAAAGTACAAATAATCAAACTGTGTAACAGGGTGTAAAAATATGTAGGAAGAGTTCAGTGCAAGAATAATGAAACTCAAATCAAAGAAAACCGCACCGTTCAGAACCATATAACTTTATTAAAGACCTTAATTTAAAAGCAAATAGCTAAAAATGACTAGGGATATGACCGTAGTTTAGCCAAAGGGTGGAGCCACAATGAAAACACTGGCAAACCAATAGGCATATAGATATAGTGTAACAACCTGATATGCTCAAAGTGCATGTGCAAAAAACTGCAATCAATAACCCTGACATATACTTAAATATATATAATAAATAAGAAAGACAGGGTCCATGCAATCAAGATGCAAACTGGAAAGGTGAAAAAAAGTGCTGAGCAAACAGAGTATAATTAAGTAGTTACATGCCACATGGTTATCTGTGAAGCTGCGGTGCCACCCGCCCCTACGCGCGTTTCGGCGCTGTGCCCTCTTCCGGGGGAGTCAAGGACCGGACAGGACAGCAGGGGATCACAGCTGATCACAGCTTTCTGTGAGGTAAAACATTGCTTAAAAACAGGCAGCGAAATGTTTTACCTCACCAAAAGAATCATTTGTGTCCTGTCTGTATACTCTTTTGCTTCCTCCTCTGCCCAGAAGCTGTGGTACGATCAGACCATGTTCCTGTACTGTCAGACACAGCCATTACACCGTACACAGCAGGGGCACATTTATAAGATTATCTCCGCGCAGGAACATTGTTGTGAATTCCGCTCTTGGGCTCCCTCCGGTGGTTGTAAGTGGCACTTTTGTGAGTTCTGCTCTTGGGCTCCCTCTTGTGGTTTCTAGTGGTATGGCTGCTCCTTGGAGTTAGCTGTCATCAGCTGCCTCCACTTATCGTCTCTTCTGCTCGGCTATTTAGGTCTGGCTCTTTCTTCAGCCAGTGCCACTTGTAAATGGTGTCTGGTTGGATTCACATCTCTTTGGATTTCCCTGTTTTCCTGACCAGTTCAGCAAAGCTAAGTTCTTGCTTGCTCTGTTCTGTTCACAGATTGTGGACTTATCCGTTCAGTGCTTTCTATGTTTGTCCAGCTTATCAGTATGAATTAATTCTGTCTTCCTGGAAGCTCTGGGAAGCAGATTTACCCTCCACACCTTTAGTCAGGTGTGGAGATTTTTTGTAAACTCTGCGTGGATTTTTGTAGTGTTTTATACTGACCGCACAGTATTCCATCCTGTCCTATCTATCAAGCTAGACTGGCCTCCTGTGCTCATCCTGGTTTCATTCTGTGTATGTCTTTTCCCTCTCCACTCACAGTCATTATTTGTGGGGGGCTAATCTATCCTTTGGGGATTTTCTCTGAGGCAAGATAGTTTTCCTGCTTCTATCTTTAGGGGTAGTTAGCTCTTAGGCTGTGACGAGATGCCTAGGGAGAGTTAGGAGCATCCCACGGCTACTTCTAGTGTTGTGTTGAGCTTAGGGACTGCGGTCAGAACAGTTACCACTTCCTTCAGAGCTCGTTCCATGTTGCTCCTAAACCACCGCATCATAACAGAACATTTTATTTAAAGGGAACCTGTTGGCAGGACTGTGCACAGTAACCTACACACAGTGTCAGGACGGCGCCGTTATGCTTATTACAATGATGCCTTGGTTGATGAAATCTGTCTTGTGGTTAAAAAAAAAAATTTAATTCATTTGAAAATGGTGCCGGCCGCCCCTGCGCAGGATAAGCTATTGGTGTATATAGAGGTGATCCGTTAGCTGCTACTGTGCATGCGGCGCCATCTTTGTAGAGAAAAAGAAAATGTCCTTCTCCAAGACGGCGCCACCGGCGCTTGTGCAGCAGCAGCTATTGGATCACCTCTATATACTCCGATAGCTGTAACTGCGCAGGCCCAGCCGCCACCATTTTCAAATGAATTCATTTTTTATTTTAACCACAAGACGGATTTCATCAACCAAGGTATCATTGTAATCAGTATAATGGCGCCGACCTGACACTGTCTGTAGGTTACTGTGCACAAATCTGCCGACAGGTTCCCTTTAACACATCCAATTGTGGAAATTATTATTATTCCAAGATCTATTGATTAAAATGTACTTTGTTTGATGGAAAACTCCTATAAATAATAACAAAAAAGATACATGTTTGGGACAGCCCTAATTGCAGTGACCCAGAGGATCTTGTTCCAAGTCATTTTTGCCATCTAGTGAATATTATATAAAGGCGGAGCACAGTGCTTTCTTAAAACGCCAGTAATTAAAAGTGGTCTGAATCGGATTTTAGTAGCTTGACAAAAGAAATGACTTGTTTTAGAAGTAATTTAAGTTAATTAATAGCGTTTTCCTTCATTTTGTTGGAAATGATCCACAATTGCTTATTCTCGCCTTGCCAACTTGTTGTAGAAATGTCTGCAGCTGAGGATCAGTCCCATTCATCGAACGCTCATTGATGGTGCCGGAGGTGGATGGATTTCTACAAACCCATTCACATGAGTGGGGGAGTTACAGGAATTTTTGCAGCAAATTTACTGTGGATGGTTTTGTAACTAATTCTTCTTCGCAGGTACATTCCGGAGAATCACAAACGCAGCTACAAGATTGTTCAAGGGGAGCGGCGACGATGGCACCTTCTACACGCTGGAGAGCCTGAGCGACCTGGTGGAGTCCATGTTTCCCACCCATCCATCTCTAGTTCTTCTCTGGTGTCAGTTTCTGCTGCTGATTGACTACACAAACTACAACTGGTGGTCAGAAGTCCACCAGACCCTGAAGTAAGACGTCGTAATATATCCCTTTTAAGAAAACGCGTTCTAGGGATTTTCAAAAATTCCACGTTGTATTGCTGGACCCCTCGTGATTCCAAAACTGGTCTCCGCAGAGACCTGACTTTACTAGGAGTGCATGTGTGCACACTCGTCCTCTGCTTCATTCATTGTCTTTGGGACTGTCTGAAATCGTAAGGCGCAGTCTGTCCTATAGACAATGAACGGACCGGATCATACACTCTGTGAGCCCTGTTCTCGGGGTCTCTGGGGGTCCCAGAGGCCACACTGAAGAAAAAGAGCCTTATATTTCCAATATGTAAAATTAGGAACTCATTTGAATGTAGCCTGATGCCTACGTATGATTAGATCAGAGCCAGGATCCGTTTTTTTTTTCTCCTAATCAGTGCAATATTATAGATTGTGAGAAGAATTGCAGCTCGTTCCCAGGTAAGTGAATGGGTTTGAACTAAGATATCAGACAAAGCCCATAGACAGACATGGCACTGCTTATAGGGTGGAAAGCAGACCCATATATCTAATCCTTGATTAAGATGTGACAATCCTTTTGTGAACGGGGGCAATCTGCTCTTGTGGATCCTCACTGATCTTGAGAATGAAGAGAATATAGCGCTGGTTCGGTACCGCAACACCTTCACTTTTTTATCCCTGCACAACAGCGCCCCCTGGCGAACTGCAACAGGGGGTCTCTGTGCTGCAGCAGCACTGTGCCTCCCCCTAATAATTAGTATTGTGGGGTATCCCAAAAACAGACCTCTCCTAATCGTAGTAATATGCCCTCACTTTTTAGGATGGCAACATCTTTTTTTTTTTTTTTTTTAAATTCAGAAATCCTGCAGCTGGCGACACGGACGCAACTCTCTACATAGTCAGGGCATGGGGTTAATATGGTATCGCATGATGATTAGTATTGTACAAGTGTTTGACTTCTGCATTTGCATTTTTGAAATTTACCGGAGCCCCGAAAGCATAAATAGTAGTAGCCGTTTTAATATATGTATTTTTTCCTCATTAATCAATCAGAAACTTTGGGATATATCTTAGCAGAAATCTGCTTCTTTCTGATCCTGGATTGATCATTCATTGTGAAAAGTCTTAATTTACAGATAAAATGTGTCTTCAGTGAACATGCTGCTTTTTTTTTTTACCGCGATGCGTTTTTTTCGCGTAAAAAAAACGCATCATGTGCACAAAAATTCCGGAATGCATTCTAAATGATAGGATGCATAATGTATGCGGTTTTATAGCGTTATTGTAGTGAAAAAAAAACGCTAAAATTCCTGGACGTGTGCACATAGCCTTAAAGCACCAACTGTCATCTCCTATCTCCGTAATGGTGGAATCTGTCTATACCTGTGAACTGAAAGTGAAAGATCAGGAGGAGAAAGAGGCTGATTTCTCTGATCAAATGATATATTACAAAGTTGATTATTTTAATCTGTTCTATGGGTTTTATTAAATAAAAATGTAAAAACTTTTTAATATCTTACATTCCAAACTAAGGAGTGCAAAGATAAGACGGATTTATATTATTTGTTCCATTGTGGTCTGGTTGTGTACCGGGCCCCGTACACATGCGACAAAGGTCAGCTGAACCTGTCGATATTGGTGGGATTTAGAACATAGATCACCGGATCATGTCAATTTGGAAAGCCACTTTTTGGGATAAATCTTGCGCTTTTAAGATTAAATTTTTTTTTTTCTGTCCCGTTGAGATGTCAGCATGCGCTTGTTTTGTATCCCTGCCCCCCATGGCCATAATACCATAAACAGCTCGCGTGGTACGGCATTATTATTGGACGCCGCGCTCGTTAGCGTAGGAGGAAGGCCGGCGCGCACAAATCTAATGTGACGCGCTCCCTCATAAATACAATGTTTGCTCCTACACAGCCATCACGCACCGTACAATTTGTTCTACCAATTTATACATAATTACTTGGACCCCATATAATTAATTGAGAAGCCTAACGAGTTATTAACTTCTTGTTGCCATGGTTCCCACCTTTCACCTAATGTGATGCCAGATACTCAGAAAGCAGCCTATGGATTATAATTTGGCATTTTGTGTAGTTGTGATGTCCTTATTAATTAGTCTTTATTCTACTTGTTCTCAAGGTTTTTTTTTTTCTGTTTTATTGTTAAACTTTAGTTTTTCTAAACTTTTATTTCACTTTTAAAGCGGTACTCCCCGAAGTCTTATTCCCTCCCAGGCTGCTGTCATCAGAAATTAATCCACGGCTTAGTTTTTATGATATTTTTTTTTGTGTGTGTAGTTTTTTTTCTTTGTTCTGATGCACATTGATAAAGTTGGTCTCGTAGGATATAACCCCTCGCATGCCACTGTCAGACAGAGAGGGGTGGCAATGCTATTTTCTTATTATTGTTGCCTGTCAGTATGTTTCTAGTTAAATTACTTGAACAGTTTTTTTTTTTTTGGGGGGGGGGCAATTTTATCCATTTTTTTATTTAAAGAGGACCTTTCACCAAAATTTTCATGTCGAACTGGTCCTCAGCAGACCCGAGTGTCATTGGCGTCTTTTAGCTCTCATCCTAAGTCAGGTGACAAGGATCGTTAAAGGGTCGACATTGACTTTTAGGATTGCTACTTCCTGTAGGTGGCACTACAGTTCTAGTCCTCTTCCTCTCTGAAGAGACAATTTGCATATTTCCGAGAGGAGCACTGCGGCTTTAAGTCTCCTCATCTCTGTATGCTTAACATGTCACTCTCCGCAAGGAGAAATGTTACTTCTTGGATCTGTCAGACGCTTCTCACACTGCCAAACCACATCTCACACTTGGCACTGAAACACAGTGGCTGCAAATTGAAATTCTGTTTTTTCTTTGATCCTAAGTCATGTGACAAGGCTCGTTAACTAACCCCCTTTCCGACGTTGGGCGTAATAGTACGCCCATATCAGAATTCCTCCCTTTGATGCGTGCTCTGGCACTGACACCACATCTTTCCCGGCACATGTCAGCTGTTTTAAACAGCTGACATTTGCCTCTAACAGCCGCAGGTGGAATCGCAATCCACCCGCATCTGTTAAATGCCGCTGTCAATCTCTGACAGCGGCATATAACTCGCGCTTCCAGTAAGCGCACCAGAAATCCCGCCCATCGGTGACCCCATCACGTGATTGCGGGTCACCGATGGGTTGGCATGGCAACCAGAGGTCTCCAGCAGACCTCTATGGTTGCCATAGCTAGATTGCTATGAGCGCCACCCAGTGGTCGATGCTCGTCGCAAGTGAGAATTTCTGCTACATACAGGCGATCTGATCATCGCCTCTATGTAGCTGAGCCGATCAGACAACTGCAGCTTCTAATCTCCCATGGAGACTATTGAAGCATGCCAGAATTTAAAAAAAAAAAAAAAAAAGTTTTTAAAAATAGTAAAAAGTTCAAATCGCCCCCCTTTCGCCCCATTCAAAATAAAAAAAAAAAAATCAAATATACACAAATTTGGCATCGCCACATTCAGAATCGCCCGATCTATTAATATAAAAAAGAATTAACCTGATCGCTAAATTGCGTAATGAGAAAAACAAATTAAAAACGGCAGAATTATGTGGTTTTTTTTTGGTCACTGCTACATTACAATACAATGCAATAAAGTGCGATCAAAAGAATGTATCTGCACCAAAAGGGTATCAATAAAAACGCCAACTCGGCATGCAAAAAATAAGCTCTCACCCGACCCCAGATCATGAAAAATTTAAACTTTTTTCTAGCCAAAATTTTGATATTTTTTTTTGACCACTTAAATAAATAGGAACCTAGACATGTTTGGGGTCTGTGAACTCGTAATGACCTGGAGTTCATGTAGAAAAATGCATGGTCTGATTATGGTCGTGTCCAGTTTTTGGTAGCATTTGGTTTAAGCAGCAGAATGTAATATACTCAGGACAATACTGGGCCTCATAATGCCCCTATACTAAACAAACGGGGTACAGCAGTTTGACAGGTCCCCTTTTTAAATTAGTATAAGTTATGGGGCATTTCCAAGCTTCGACATAATAACAGCATGGTTGCTCATTCATGTAGGGGCTGATATCACGTATACCACGTTATTGACTCTGTTCACACTACTGTAGTAGCTTCCACTTACAAATGAACCGTGACACCTTGACTAGAGATAAGCAAATAAATTTGCAGGATCCAGGTCCAGGCGCTGGGTCAGTACCCCATTCATGCTGGACCTGCCACCATCCCCGGCTACTGTTTTGTTTAACCAACGTGAGCTTCCTCCTTCTACTATGACATTGTGCCTGGCCGCTTAATCAAAAGAGGAGCCGCGGAAGCCGGCAGTCAGGAGGAGGTTCCAGAGTTCCCATCCTGCGGTTGCAGAATACCGACTAGGGTCTTGCAAATTTATTGGCTCACCTCTATATGTGCCTCGGTTGATTTAGACCCTCACTGATAGTTCCTATTGCCGTTATTGGGGTTCCTTACTGTTCTTTCATTTATGCAGAGCGTGTTCTCCATTGTTATCTTTTTATTCAATTTCTTTACGGCTGAGTAAAATTTACGCCTGAAAAATAATCTATCTAATCCTTGTATAAAGGAGAAACAACCTGTCCAGTACGAAACTGCTACTGAGCCCTCAGATATCCACGGACAGCGACGAGGCGGAGCCGCAGTCCCGGCTCGGCGTGTGTAACCGGGAAATAGTCCGCCGGGGCGCCCTCATCCTCTTCTGTGACTATGTGGTGAGTATCATTTCTGACTTTACTAGGAAGCTGACTACTGTATGACTGATCACAATACAGGGGCTTTGTGCGGAGAGGGCACAGCTTTAGTCAGAACCTGTGAAGGCGTCGTGGCGCCTATAGATATCTGTATTGTACAGATCAAAGGAAATGAATGAGGATTGCCATTGTCGTGCTGCTGAAAAAAAATGATTCCTTGAAGAGTTAATCGGTTTACTTTCATAGTATGGCGCCACGTAGTGTTAAGTGTCTAGCAATAGGCACAGTGACCTGCTGAGCTCAGTGCTGGTGGACGAACACGCTCAGTCACTCCCCTCACAGCCTGGTCCACAGGACGATCCTCTGTTCACCATCGAGCAAATAATATAAATCACTTCCTCCCTCTTGTCAGGAAAGGAGCAGAGCCTGTGCGATAGGAAGGTTTAGGAGGTTTCTTCTGCAGGACAAGTAAGAAGGAACTACCTTGTCATCTGCCAGGAGGGGAAGGAGACCGATTCTGTCCAGAGCCAGACTCCAGCAATGCAAATTAGTATTAATTTCGGGTATGAAAATTAAGTGATAACCCTTTCTTTTGCGTTTCAGTGTCAGAATCTGCACGATTCGGAGCATCTGACCTGGCTGATTGTGAACCACGTGCAGGATCTGATCAACTTGTCACATGAACCCCCGGTGCAGGATTTCATTAGCGCAATACACAGAAATTCTGCTGCTAGCGGCCTTTTCATCCAGGCCATCCAGTCCCGCTGTGAGAACTTAGCAACTGTAAGTGTCTTAATTATCTCTGTGCCCCATAAGGAAACCTGCCGTGCGCTATTACATTATCCACAACACAAAGGAATTATGCATGTGATTTATCCCAGGACTCTCCGTTAATGGCTGTTTCTTTAAGATCGGGTTATCTTTTGTAGCTTATTTGCAATAAAATAGTGTAGGGGGTTCACTCTCTCTGCTAAGCATTAGGCCTTCGGTTGCGTTCACACAGGTAATGATGTTTTGGTTCAAACGTGCAGTTTTTAGAGCTTTCCACAGGTTGCACAGCACAAAAGAAAAATCATACACATAAATTCCTAACCTTGTTCAGACACTAAACAGAACCAGACCCTGGCTACTCATATATGGTCTAGCTAGCCCCAGCTCGGGCAAACAAAACAGCTGCTGTCCATAGCAACCGCTGATACTTGTGGTTCTCTGCACACGGCCTGTGCATTTCATCATGATCAGATATGTCGGTGCGGGCTCACCCTAACAGATTTAGTTCTTTCTCCCAGAGCAGACGTCATACACAGAAGAGTCACAATCCCACCCGTTGCGCTATCCCCTCCAACCCGAGCTCCAGCAGCTTCCAGCGCCAAACAGAAGTGTTCAACTCTGGGCACAGTTCATACTAAACAGGATGCAGCTCTCACACGGTTTTCCGCAGCTCTCACAAACAGACCACAGCATGTCTCTCTCAGCTGCAGCTCACATTTTGGCTGGTCTCTCACCAGTAGCACACTGAACTCTGCTCAACATCCAGCGTAATGGCACTCCATGAAGCTACTTCCTGCTTCTTAGAAAAACACTGCAGATACTTCTAATCAAGCACTGCAGAACTGGGATTTAACCCTGTCCTGTTCTTCCCCGCTATTCTACAATGGGTGAAACTCAATATTTGCAGTGAAATGTCATGTCTGTGAGAATTTTTGCCTATTCATCCAAAGAACATTTGTGAGGTCAGACACTGATATTGGGGAGAGGCCAGGCTCACAATCTCCATTTTTGTTGGTTGGGAATGTGATGTGAGTTTTGTGTGGCTGGACATCAGAGTTGTCAGAAACTTCAAGAAGTTAAACTAGCTGTAGAAAAATATAAAAGCAACCACACACTGTAGAGATGAGCAATGCGATTTGTTTTCCCCTAGTTAGGCGTTCACTCGGGTGTTCCATGTCAGCTGGTACTAACTTCTGCCTTCGGCATCCTCAGCACGGTAACGTTGGCGCTTACTAGACGGTGCGGTGTGTTGAATGATCTACTGAAATGGCAGGGCCAGGTCAGTAATCTGTGGCTATCAGAACTGCTTCCTATCTCTCTACATCTACCTCTCTTCTATTGATTAGATAACCTGCATCGCGCCACAACAATGATGTCGCTCCATGCTGGCTAATCAAATGAATAGCAATCTGGTAAAAGATAGTTCTCTTGACTCCTGCTTGAAGGCCACCGATTACTGACCTGACCACTTCACTACGTTGTGCAAATTGAGTCTCACCATCTTTAGTACTGGGCACAGAAGTGAAGGCCAGACTATACGGCTCAGGGCAACACAAAAGTAAGGATCGGCTAGCTTAGAGGGAAAAGTACATCCAATTGGTCATCTGAGTTATTAAATACCCTGTGGCTCCAGCCCTTCTGCTCCAGTGGCTTGTTTTTTTTCATTGCATTTTGTACTGTAAGAAACAGGTGATTTGTCCGCAGTTCAGTTTCCATACAAGCTTTGTGAGCTTTCATAGATACTCCGTGCACAACAGGCATAAAGTAGCCTAGGAGAAGGCACAATGAACCTATTGGTTTCCATCTTGTTGGAAGGGCGCGCCGGCTGTGAGCCAGGCCTTTGTTTTATAGGTTACTGCTTTGTAAAGGCAAGTAATGAGTTTGCCCTTTCCACTGTTCATTGTGCCTGAAGAAGTCCTCTGCGGGTTTCGTTGCTCCGTATTCCAGCTACAAACTCCTTTACATCAGCCTGGAAAACCCAGCATTGTGCAAGTTACATGGGTCCAGAATTAGAATTAGGGAAAGACCGGCTAGACTTTTACCTCCACTATATTTTATACATGCTGTCCATCTTTCCTAAGAAACCCCCCCACCCTAAAAGACCACTTTTCAGTGCATTTTTTGGGTGGTTGTTTCCTTGAGGTTTTGCTGTACATAACAAGACACTAATAGTCCTTTTCTTTTTTCCATTAGCCGACTTCCCTGAAGAAAACTCTGCAGTGTCTGGAAGGCATTCATCTCAGCCAGTCGGGCGCCGTGCTGATGCTGTATATCGACAAGCTCCTGTGCACGCCGTTCCGTGTGCTGGCCCGCATGGTGGACACGCTGGCGTGTCGCAGGGTCGAAATGCTGCTGGCTGCTACTCCGCAGGTAAAGGGAAAATATCTGCCTGGTGGGAATTAGTTCTCCCATGACGGGCAAAGACATGGAGATGGACCTACTTAGGAATTGGTATGAGCGCGTGTTAGGTAATGAGACAGTGCTGCCTACCTTATGGGCCCTATGGGACTTTAGAGAGTGTTTATCACCTTAAAAGAAGAAAAATTGCAAAGTGATAATTTTTGAAATTTATTACAAATCCTCTCCGTTCTCAAGATTACTGTTCATTGCCTAGGCCATAGGCCACCTCTGCACTTTTATCAGGGGGCTCATTTGCTAGGCAAGGAGCGCAGCGCTTCCAATCTCTTGACTTTAGAGACTGCACTGTAGCTGGAAGGATGGCTGCAGCGCCCCCGCTCTTCTCCACATAACTGCCACATATAACAGCCTGGGAAAGCCCAAAATTACACTGTTGGCCCTAAGCATCAATCATCAGGCCACAATCAGGGAGCAGTATGCTCCTAAAAGGCAGAATGTGTAATAAACCTTTTATATTGGCTTCCTAATTTCACAGTTTGACTGAGCATCTTTGGTATGTGCTGGAAAAACATGTGAAATCCATGAACGCCTCACCAAGCGTTTGGCCATTTTTATTTGTCCAGGTTTCTACAAGTCTCTAGCTGTGTATAAACATAAGACATCACACACATCCCCATTGCTTACTCCTGCGCTGGATTTCCAGGCCCTTGCATCAGTGATTTGTTAGCAATGGGACCGCATCTGTAGCCCTGAGGATGGTGACAGTCATCTGGGTAGTCCCGGGACAGTTTCCCTGACTGTCCTTTTCTGCAACAGCTCTGCACCATATTGGACACAGAATCTAATGTACCAGACTATTAAATACCGGATTTAAAGGGTTATTCTCATCTTGCAAATGATATTCCATTACTTGATGATTTGGCCCATTATGAAGGGGCCCCAGATCTGATTCCGTAACATGGTTCCTTCACTATTTCTCCAAAGCCGGGTCATGCCGAAGTATTCTGCACAGTAGATCTCCTGGAAAATAAGTGTCAGCAGCCTCTTTAGTGTCAGGATTTTTCGGTAGTGTTTCATAACCTTTCCTTTAGTAATATATATACGATACCTTTAACGTTGTAATCTGGAAGTGTTGACTTATTTCCTTACAGAACAGCGTGTGCCAGTTGCCGATAGATGATTTGGACAAGATGCAGGAGTATCTGCAGAGCAGCGGATTAGCACAAAGGTAATCTGAGAACATAGAGAGCAGCGTGTGCTGGGCTGCTCCTGTGTGACACATCTATGACCCATCCATTCATCACCTTAGTATGTGTCCATTCCACCTCTAAGACTTTTTGATGAGCAGGGACCCAATGATCACTCCATAGAGGTGCTCTCCCCATGGACGTCAAAGAGCCAAGAAAGCGTAAAATCTTTTCACGAGCTTTCTGATTACCGCAATGCATTAAAAATGATCTTATTCTTCCATCTTTTTGATTTTCAGGCACCAAAGACTTTTTTCTCTGCTGGACAGATTTCGGTCAACTGTGGCACCAGATACAATCTGCCCGTTACCTTTAATCACCTCCCACCCGCTGGACGGGAAAAATCAGCCACGGCTGGAGACGTTGGAAGCTGATGAGGTGGGCTTATCACTGCTGCAAAGGACGAGACGCTAGATTTCTAAAATTTTGATTATAACTAGAGATGAAACCCCATAACCTGGCGCATACTTGCATGGAAACCTTTACTAATTAGCGTCCCTTGTTCTGGAACGTTGCTGCCCGTGGATCCATTGTGCAAGCAGCAGATGAAGCTGCCATGCACGTTCACCCATGCCTCTCTCCGGTCGTCCCCTATGCCTGCACACGGTGCAATCTCCTGTATCTACGCACGCACTGAATAATTTCAGGACCGGTGTTGGCGATTATTATCGAACGCCAAGTTGTAGATTTATTCCTCTCCTATGTTTTATTATTTGCAGTAATGCTGATGAAATGTGTTCATTTTCTTTTTTCCACCTTTCTTTACAGGCTTGGTACGTGTCTCTGGTGCGGTCACAGTGTTACTCGCACTCTGATTCTGCGCTGCTGGAAGGAGCAGAATTGGTGAATAGGATCCCTGCTTCGGAGCGTCTTCCCTTTATGGCCAGCAAGGTATGACCGACGTGACTGTGTCCCTCCTCCACTGCAAGGAGCGCTCGCTTCATAATAATCTTGCAGTCTAAACAACCTTCCAATGAAGGAGCAAAACGCTCAATCGTTGGGTGAAATGATCTTTTCTGCTGCACCAAAGTGAATTGTTCTCAGCGACGCGTGAACAGGACACACACTGCCAAAGACCATGCATTGAATAATCTTACTCATCTTTCAGTGCACATCGTTATCTAGGTTTTCCCAATGTAAACTAAAGCCACCACTATTACCTGCTCTATTGCTGCTGTACCTAAGCCGCCAAGTGCCCCTGCATATTGCAAAAAATATCTTATATAAATCTAGCAAACAGCACCGTTCGGTCCGAACGTTGTATTTTTTTATTTTTTTTTTCAGCGCAGCTTCAATATTCAGCTGCCATCTTTCTAGCTTGGTTGATGTGGATGACGCGCCCTACGTCAATCACAGGTCACTGTGAATCTTGCGCTTGCGCCATTACAGCACAGGCTCCCTTTGCCTTACAAAGTCCTGTAGTGTGCCAGCATGTAGGGCAGCAGAGCAACGTGCGCCAGTTCAGGCCTTCATCTGCACAGGCATAAGATTCGCAGCAATCTGTGGATGACATAGGACAACATTTGAGCCTCAGATAACGCTTAGCCAAACCCCATTACAGCCTGCACACCAAGTTCTCGAAATGCGGAAGTAAGCCGCAAGGACAAGCCCTACAATTTCATGTCAAATTTGCGTAAGACACACTACGCCCTCCTGGAGGAGCGCTACATGACATATACTTTTCTATCAGAATGCATTATTCTAAAAAGTCTCTTCCAGCTGAGAATTGGCAAGAATATTTCTTACAATCTGCAAATGTATTCTTTGTTTCCCATTTATGTACTGGCATATAATTAAGCTGCAGGCGTCTATGTTCTATCACTAAAAAACTCAACAAAGACCTGAACAGTTGCTGCGTCTTCTTGCCAGAACTATGTACATTAAACGAACATGATCATTTCCTCCCATTGTAGGAGTTTAACTTGAGCCTGCTCGCCCCTTGTCTGTCCCTGGGAGTGAACCAGATGGTAGTGGATCAGAACAGCACTTTCTTTGAAACCACAAGATCTGTGACTCTGGATCTCATCTCACAGACTGTTCGGCAGCTCCCGGACACTCACCAGCTCTATCATCCTCTGCAGCCCTCGGATGGAAGCTCCTACTGGGAGAAGCTGGGCATGGTGTTAGGTAATTCGCACGTCACCAAGTCTAGCATCCGTGTAAAGAGGGGAGGCCTAAGGCATTTCACAGTGTAAAAAAAAATCCCCCCCCAAAAATCACACAGTCTACCTTCTTGCTGTCCACTGCCTGCTGTTAAGTGTTATCTTTGACAGAAACAAAAGGGAAGGCAGAGAGACAAACTGCATTCAGGCATAAGAGAGGGGTCAGCTTTGTATTCAGGTTAATGAAGCTATTGGACAATGTAAGGAGCAATGAATGCTGGGAAGTTGGGTTAAGGAAATTCCAGCACTTGCAGTGCTGGCAGAATGCTGATAAAAAGAACTTGCTCTGTCATATAGAGTAAATGGCAAATTCCAGCACCTATTGTGCTGGCAGGATGATAATTAAAGGGAACGACCCACTCAAGTAGATTTGATGGCAAAATTCAACACCCATTGTGCTTTCAGAATGATAATGAAAGCGAGCAATCCAGTCAAGTAGAGGGGATTTTGAAGTTCAGCACCTATGGTGCTAGCAGAATGATAATGAAAAGCAACAATCCAAGTAGTTAGATAGCAAAGTCGAACAACTACTGCGCTGGCAGTATGATAATGAAGAGGAGCCAGCTACTCAAATATAGTAGATGGCAAGATACACAGCGTGAGAAAGCACTGTTCCTGGACATATTGTGCTCATATGTGCTCGAAAGGCAGCTCTGCTCTAACTTGTGGAGGAGACTGGTTTTCCTGCAGCATTTATGTGACAAGGACAATAATGTGTCACGTTTGTCTACGTTCACATTAGCGTTCCGCTAATGTGCGTCGCTGTTGCGTCGGCGACGCAGCGGCGACGCGCCCCTATGTTTAACATGGGAGACGCGTGCGTTTTTTTTGTTGCGTTTTCCGACACGTGCGTCGTTTCCGACGCTAGCGTCAGACGCAAGAAAATGCAACAAGTTGCATTTTTCGTACATCCGATTTTCGTCAAAAAACGACGCACGCGTCGCAAAACGCAGCGTATTTGCGTGCGTTTGTGCGCGTTTTTTTGTGCGTCGTGCGTTGCGTCGCCGACGCAGCGGCGCGCAACGCTAATGTGAACGTAGCCTTTCCTTGTCTGTGAGCTTTGCGCAGGAGAGCATAGATTATAATGGGTACGTGTTTTATTTGTGAAAAAAAACGGATGGCATACGTTCTGCGAACATGGGCATGTGAAGGAGGCCTAACTCAGACTGTACAAGTGTAAATGGAATAGATAAAAATAATGGAAAAAGAAATGAGGATTGAAAAAGATCTTTGTAATGATCATCGGGGGTCTGTGAATAAGCAACCAATATAGTAAAAAAAAAACTGCGGGTCCGAGGTGTTCTGTTCATTGTGCCGTTCACACCCTGGTAACTGCGACCATGTTCTTCTCTTTGGATTAGGTGATCCTGAAGTCTACTACTGTCTGGTCACCCTCTGTCGAGTACTGGCGCAGTATCTGCTGTCTCTACCAAAAATCCCTCCCTCCTTTCATATAAACCAAGAGAAGGAAGCTGAGATTGTGAAGTTTGTGGTGATGTCTGTGGAGGTAATCCCTGATGCGCTGGTTATATTCTCCTCTATTCTGTGATCTGTGTGTGACGCGGTTTCTCTCCGCAGGCAGTGTCCTGGCACTTTGTACATGAGCAGGTCCCGTTGAGCGTGGACCTCCAGGCTGTGCTGGATTGCTGCTGTCTGACCCTCCAGCAGCCTGGTCTGTGGAGCCTGCTGGCCTCCGCCGAGTACATGACCCACGCCTGTTCCCTCATCAGCTGCACGCGCTTCATTATCGAGGCTGGTAAGTGAGGGCCGACTCCTGATCTCACCCGCTGCTTCTCACACAGTTCTTCAATAACTTTCCGCCTTTTACCAAGTCAAGTTCTATGCAGATTAATTTCATCGTATACAGTACTGTGCAAAAGATTTACACAGGTGTGGTGGAAAAATGCAAAGTAGGAATGCTTTAAAATATAGATGTGCTAATAGCTTATTTTTATCAATTAGCAAAATGGAAAGTGAATGAACAAAAGAGTAATCTAAATCCTCAATATATGGTGTGACTTCCATTTGGTGTGTTGATGGCACTGCTGGAAATCTTTCAAATTTTCCTGATGTGTCTTTCATCTGCTGCACTAAGTTTCCTCGGCTGACCGCTGCGTCTTCAGTCCTCAACTTTGCCCATTTCTTGGTGCTTTTTCAAAAGCGTTTGAGCAGCACCTTGTGAAACCCCCAGTCAGCTTTGAAATCTTTTCTTAGGGGAGACCTTGTTGATGCAGTATGACTGCCTTGTCTCTTGTTCATGTTCTTAGTCTTTCCATAGTGTATTACATGTAACTGTCTTCTACAATGTCACCTGGGTAGCTGAATTTTTCTGGTCTTCTGCCAGTTTTAAGCCTCCTACACCTGTTTTTGTTTCAGTTAATGACTGAATCATTATCACCTGTTTGGTAAGTCATACACCTTACTATAATCCTAAAGGCATAAACATCTGACAGTTATGAACATTGCCTTAAACTATTGCACATTGCTATATCTTTTTTTTGAGGTTGCGTGTCCTATGTAGAATTTATCAACCGTAACCCCTCCACTCACCACACAAAAAAAACCCTAAACTAAAAAACCGTTAGGCCATGTTCACACAATGCGTTTTTTACTGCGGAACCGCCGCGATTTTGCCGCTGCGGGTCCGCAGCTGTTTTCCATGCAGGGTACAGTACAATGAACCCTATGGAAAACAGGAACCGCTGTGCACATGATGCGGAAATTCACTAAAAAAGCCGCGCTGAATAGCTGCGGTAAAAAAGAAGGACCATGTCACTTCTTTGTGCGGAACTGCAGTGGTTCTGCACCCATTGACCTCCATTGTGAGGGTCAAACCCGCAGTAAAACCCGCAGACGAAAAAAATATCTGCAGGTTTTCTGCGGTTTGTGGTGCAGAACCGCTGCAGCAGGAAGTGCGTGGGCAGAGTGTGGCTGTCCCCCCGTGCCCCAATCCCACCCCCCCGTGCTCCGATGCCACCCCCCCCCCGTGCTCCGACGCCCCCCCCCCCCTGTGCCCTCATCTCCCCCCCCCTTATACTTACCGGGCCTCCCGGTGTCCGTCCGTCCGTCTTCTCCCTGGGCGCCGCCATCTTCCAAAATGGCGGGCGCATGCGCAGTGCGCCCGCCGAATCTGCCGGCCGGCAGATTCGTTCCAGGCACATTTTGATCACTGCGATAACCTCACAGTGATCAAAATAAAAAAAGTAAATGACCCCCCCTTTATCACCCCCATAGGTAGTAACAATAATAAAATAAAGAATTTATTTTTTTTTCCCCCCCCCACTACAGTTAGAACTAGGGTTAGGGTTTGGGTTAGGGGTATGGGTAGGGTATTTTCAGCCATTTTAACCCTAAAAACTTCCTAGAAAACACAGACTCTGCAGAGAAAACTGCATAAAAAAACGCACTAAAAACCGCATCAAAAAACGCACCTGCGTTTTCTGCCAAGAGCTGCGGTTTTTAGTGCAGAATAAACAGCAGGGAAATCAGGAACGTGTGAACATGGCCTTAAAGTATTTAAAATTCCCAAATCCTAATTTGTTGTTAATATACCATATATACTCGAGTATAAGCCGACCCGAGTATAAGCCGACCCCCCTAATTTTGCCACAAAAAACTAGGAAAACATAATGACTTGAGTATAAGCCTAGGGAGGAAAATGCAGCAGCTACCGGTAAATTTCAAAAATAAAAATAGATACCAATTAAAGTAAAATTAATTGAGATATCAGTAGGCTAAGTGTTTTTGAATATCCTTATTGAATCAGGAGCCCCATATAATGCCCCATAAGATGCTCCATATTAAAATATGCCCCATATAATGCTGCACAAATATTGATTATTGCCCCATAAGATGCTCCATACAGACATTTGCCCTGTATAATGCTCCACAAATGCTGATTATGGTCCCATAAGATGCTCCATAGAGATATTTGCCCCATATAATGCTGCACATGGCCACATAAGATGCTCCATACAGATATTTGCCCCATATAATGCTGTACATGGCCCCATAAGATGCTCCATACAGACATTTGCCCCCATATAATGCTGCACATGGCCACATAAGATGCTCCATACAGATATTTGCCCCATATAATGCTGTACATGGCCCCATAAAATGCTCCATACAGACATTTGCCCCTATGCTGTTGCTGCGATTAAAAAAAAAAAAAAATGATGCGCTCACCTCTCAGGTTCCCAGCACTTGCTATATTCACCTTTCCATTCCACTGACGGCCGCCGCTGTGTCTTCCCCATCCTCTGCACTTACTTTCAGGCAGAGGGCAGGTGAATATCGCGCACTGCGTTATACTCACCTGCTCCTGGCGCAGTGCAGTCCCTGGTTCTCTGGCGCTGGCAGCTTCTTCCTGTATTGAGCGGTCACATGATACCGCTCATTACAGTTATGAATATGCGGTTCCATCCCTATGGGAGTGGAGCCGGGTCCATATTCATTATTGTAATGAGCAGTACCATGTGACCACTCAATACAGGAAGAAGCTGCCGGTGGCGGGGAACCAGGGACACCGCGCCAGGAGCAGGTGAGTATTATTACACAGCTGCTGCTCCCCCTCCCCTGCCGACCCCTGGGTATGACTCGAGTATAAGCCAAGAGGGTTACTTTATGCCCCCCAAAAATGGGCTGAAATTCTCAGCTTATACTCGAGTATATACGGTACTTATATTATGACGTCTATCACGGGGTCCAGATATCTCTGCCGGTCCAACTATACATCCAGGTATGTTTTTACACGAGGAGGAAGCTCATGCTCACCCTGCGATTCCCTCCGTGTTACCATGTTGAGCCTTTATGTGTGCGAAGAGGGTGGTCTGGCTTATTTCCATATCTAAGCCAGACCCCTTGTGTGCATCAGTCAAGACAGAGTAGAGGGAGCTGGCTTGGATATTACACATAGCCTGGCAGCCAGCTCCTTTCAGGCAAACCACACAGACAGTGAGAATGGGGTCATTTAAAAGGGCTGTCTATCCACGAAAAAAAAAATGTATTAAATGACCCCATTCTCACTGTCTGCAGTCACTACTAGGGGACCTTTCGACGATTGCTCACTCGTCTCACTCTGGGACTGGGATCCAGAATTGCAGTCACATTTTCAGTTTGCAGGCGACACCTACGGGACACGCAGCGTGAAATCTAGGCTAATAATTTATCTAAAGTTCCTTACAGGAACCCAAGTAATGATATCCTGTAGAGAAGGGAGGTTCATCATCTCTATGCTGCAGACAGTAGAGCTACACAGGACGCGCCATCTTTTATTTGTTTTTTTTTCAACTACGTTGAAGCGACTACACTCTTCTTGGCGTAACACAAAGCAGTGATTGACGTGGTCCTCTACGTTGGGTGTTGACAGGTTGGCAGGCTTTATTAAATGACCGGGTATGTATGGACCCATCAATGTCAGGTTAAGATGCTCTTTTTCCGAATAAGCTGATCGTGGATGTGTTTTCCTTGGGGAGAGTGGAGAAAGCGATGGTCAGTCACCTCTAACAGCGGCTATTCTCCCAGGTAAATAAAAGTATTAGGCCCGCTGAAATTTATTATGCTTGATACTTCTGTCCCCCAACATCAACTGTCAAGAGTCAAATGTCTCCCAATCCATTGGCGTTTCAGCCCCTCCAAAATCATCCGATTCGTCAGACATTAATCAAACGTGCCGATGCGGCATCCTTCTGTGGCTTCACCTCTCTGCCACCGGCTCGGTGTCTTGTACAATGTAATTGTGTGATCCACATGACGAGCACTAATGATTCGGGGAAAGTCGTCGTCTGAACGTTACCTTGTCATGTTTAATTCAGGCACCCGACCGTGAGGATTGTCACATTCTGGGAATAGCTTAAGCGTTCATTTTCTCAGAAAAAGTCTTCGCTAGGAGGTTAAAATCTACAATTAACAGTTTGTCGTACAGCTAATTCCCATGGACTCTAACGTCATGCAGAATAATGGCGTTTCCCGTTACCAGCGATGGCAGACACTTAAAGGATCATTTCTTCTCCTCCATCCTTTCTTTTTGGGCCTTCCTGCTCTCTTGCCTTTACTTGTGAACTGTATGAATCTTAAAAGGATTCTTATTACTGAAAAGTACTTCAAACTTTTGACTTCCCACCCAACCTGACCATCTGTGGTTGGTAAGACTCTTCTGCACTGTGGGCGATATAGGTATGGCAGATCAGAGGTCATCCTTATCTCCCTGCTCAAAGAGGGGGGTTCTAAACCCTCCCATGAGGGACCCTTGCCAAAACATGGAATAGTGATTTTTAATTTTTCATCTCCATTGCAGAAATAATAAATTTGTAAAGTTTATTTGCTGATTTTTCGCTTAAAACCAAGGGGGCATTAGCAGAGATACTTTTGTGCGTGTTTACTTTTTCCTTTACGGGACTTTGCCCAATCATAGGTAGAAAGTGTCATGCAGGGGTAAAATTAATAAATAACACCCCCCAGAGAATGCTTTCTTTACATTAGACATGTAATGACACACAGCCCTGCCCTCCTTACTGATCTCATCGCCGACAGCTGCTGTAATTACAAGTGGGGAGCAGAGCTGTGTGTTATTACAAATGCCCCTTGCAGCTCTCATCTCACAGGTCTGTCGGCTCTGCTCTATTCCTCCTCCTTCCCCACACTGACTACCGTGAAACAAAATATGTTACCAATGCTTCTACTGACACATAGCCCTGCTCTACTCCCCTCACACTGACAGTGCTGTGGGATGAGTGCTGCAGATGCAGAGTTGGTTGTAATGACACAGCTCTACTCCCACGCTTGTAATCACAGTGGATATCTGCAGTTAGGAGAGCAGAGCTATGTTTCTCTTCAGGGCTCACACTGAGAAAGCCTGCTGTCACATTTTCCGATGAAGTGTTTTTGCTTTTACCCTGTATGATGCCTCTTGCTTATAATTGGTTAACGTCATGCAGGGTGAAAAGTCAACGCCCCATCGACAAATCTGTTATCGCCTTCTTTGTCTTAAGAGAAAATTAGCATATAACCTTTACAGGCTAATATCTCTGCAATGGAGATGAAAAAATAACAGTTTTTCTCAGCACTGCAGCCACTATTCCGTGATGTGAAACATGCTAATATTGGTGAAAGGTCACCCCTCTGTGTGGTGTAACCGCTCCCCTGGCACTCACTGACAGCTCGATCAGCATTGGAGCCGGCTGTCAGTCAGAGCCGGGGGCTCAGTTACAGACGCCGCTCTCTATGCACAGAACTGTGACTGAAACCGTATCGGCGTTGCCCCACAACTGAAAGAGCAAGGCTGCTTTGGTGTATAAAGTTAATTTCCTCCTGGCAGCGGGGCTCTCACATTAACAGCGTTCTTTTACATGACCAGTTCCCTTTAAACAACTGGTCTTTTCCTGATAACCCAGTCTCTAACAGCTTAGACCCATTTGGCACGTTGTTGTTGTTTATTTGTTTTGTTTTTTGCTTACATTACGGCATTATTTACTAGGGAATTTGTGGGATATGTGCACATTTATAGATTATATACAAGGCTCTTCAGGACCTTTTATGCTCTTTAGTTGCAGTCAAACCTGGGGAGCAACTTCTGAGCCCCGAAAGGAATAAGAACAGTTCATCAGATGAGACCGCAGCAGAGGAAGGTGAATCAGGTACATGATGTGTAACATTTATCGATAGCGGGATAGCTAGAATTACTGTTTTATTGTTGCTTCAGGATTGTGCCACCTTTCACTTGATGCACCCTTTGGCTTTCTCACACTTCCGGTGACATCTCAGCCCTTAGCCTGGGTGTGGTTCCAATGAGCGTGTACAGTCTATTCCCTCTTGCTTTCCTCCTCACTTGGTTACAGTCTCCAATGTTCCTGTGAGCTGACACACATATAGTGTAGAGCGCTGACCGGTGCAGCGGGCCGGCTGGAGACTAGCGGGGAGGAATAATGGGAAGAGCTGTTGCTGGCTTACATGCCCAGCGGTAGACCGACTGGTGGTTATAGCCATTGAGGATGGGAATTTGACACTGGGTGGCTGTAGTGTGTCATAAATCCCTTCTATTGTACTTTCATTCTACTTTTTAGGTGCCGCATTCGTCAAGACCGCCTGCTTGATGATGTCGGAGATGGTGGATTCCCTGCAGAGTGTTTTGTTGTTTGGGCACAAGAGAAATGGAAACATAGCCGCATTCCTCACGCCGGTGTTCAGAAACATAATCATCAGCTTGGCCAGATTACCCATAGTTAACAGCTATACCAGAGTACCCCCGCTGGTGAGTGTACCCCGGCTAATCACAAGAAAGCCTTATCTTTAATTCTGTTATTATTAAAACAAAGGTGAAAGCAGCATTAGCATAAGGATCCGTTAATGTAACCGTGCTGATCTGTGCAGGCTCTCACTGCCGTCAGGACACTGGTCCTGATAGTACAGACATAGCTACATCCTTCTGATGCAGAGGACATCGGGGTGGTGCAGTAGACGTCGGGGTGGTGCGGTAGACGTCGGAATGGTGCAGTGGCGTCCGGGCAGCGCGGTAGACGTCCTTGCAACTTATGCATCAAACATGGTTCCCACTTAGATGCCTCTTCTGCACCTCTGTCTCCAGTCTCTGGCATGTGTTCGGAACCTGTAAAGAAAAATAATTTTACGTAATGTGAACTTCCTTAGAAGTTTTCTAGTAGAAGAAATTCAGCTTTTATATCACGTTCACACCTTCAGTACTTGGTCAGTATTTTACCTTAGTATTTGTAAGCCAAAACCAGGAGTGGAGCAATCAGGGGAAAAGTCTAATAGAAACACGTCACCACTTCTGTATCTAACACCTACTCCTGGTTTTGTCTTACAAATATTGATCAAAAATACTAAACGTGTGAACGTGGCCTTACAATTTGGTGTTTGTTCTTTTCTGAGGTGTGGAAGCTCGGGTGGTCCCCCAAAACGGGAGGAGAGTTTGGAACGTCGCTTCCTGAAATCCCGGTTGAATTTTTGCAAGAAAAGGAAGTATTCAAAGAGTTTATATACCGCATAAACACCCTGGGTAAGAAGCAAACGTCCATTGTCTATTCTCTCCTTGTGTTATTCAGTCTCTTGAGGGAAACGTGTCGTCACAAAATGCACTTTTGATTAAACAAATGTTTATTTTTTTATGCCATTTAACAATATTAAAAATAAAAATTGGACATCTTTTTCACTTTAAACACTGGAGATTTTTATGTGATAATGTCTTGTTTTCAGGAAATGCACATATACATTTATTAAAGGAAGAGGTGAGCTGTGACATCACATATTGTGACTGGTGGAGCCACATTTATTAGGGGAGGAGGTGCGAGGTAACATCACATATTATGAATTGAATGGTGGATCCTGTTTACTGTATATAGAGGTGTTATCAGTGATTGTACAGGAGGAGGAGGTGAGCTGTGACATCAACTATTGTGAATGGTGGATCCTGTGTTATCTATTGTATATAAAGGTGTTATCAGCCATTGTACAGGAGGAGGAGGAGGAGGTGAGCTGTGACATCACCTATTGTGAATGGTGGATCCTGTGTTACCTACTGTATATAGAGGTGTTATCAGTCATTGTACTGGAGGGGGAGGTGAGCTGTGGCATCACCTAATGTGAATGGTGGATCCTGTGTTATCTACTGTGTATAGAGGTGTTATCTGTCATTGTACAGGAGGAGAAGGTGAGCTGTGACATCACCTATTGTCAGTGATGGATCCTGTGTCATCTACGGTGTATAGAGGTGTTATCAGTCATTATACAGGAGTAGGAGGTGAGCTGTGACAACACCTATTGTGAATGGTGGATCCTGTGTCCTCTACCTGAAAACATTTTTTAAATGTTTAATGAAAATAAGAATTTTTGGTACTCGCCATAAAATGTATTTCTCAGAGCCTTCATTGGGGGACACGGGGAACCGTAGGTGTATGCTACTACCACTAGGAGGCTGACACTAGGCAAAAAAGTTAGCTCTTCCTCCCCAGCAGTGTACACCTACAGACTGGCAGGAACCTAATCAGTCAGTGAGAAAGCAGGAATAGACAACAAAGGAACAGAAAGGAAGGGTGCTGTGTCCCCCATTGAAGGCTCAGAGAAAGATTTTGCGAGTACCCAAAATCCTCTTGTCTGTATGGCTTCGTTGGTGGACACGGGGAACCATGGGACGTCGAAAAGCATTTCTACTCTGTAAAACTTGGGAGAACGTGTGAACTGAAGACCAGGTGGCTGCCTTGCAAACTTGCAGAGCGGAGGCATGATGACATACAGCCCAGGAAGCCCTCACCCCCAAAGTAGAATGAGCTGTAACCTGGGGAGGAAGCATTCTGAGTTTTGCCCAATACTCTTCCAAAATTGTGGGACAGATTCAAGGTGCAATGGTAACTTTAGAGGTCGGGAGAAACTTAGAAACGATGAAAAACGAGTCAGAGCACCTAAAGGAAACTACCCTGGAGTTGTAGATGCGAATGGCTCTGAGATCCAGATTAAGCTGTTTAGTAGGCTAGGAGGGAAGGGATACAACATGTCCAAATGCTTCCTTCTCTGGTACGGTTTGTCCTGGTGCTCCCATTCCTTTGATAGCACACCATAAAATTCCTTATGGTCAGCAAAAAATGGGGGGACTTGCTTAACTCTCTTAAACGAGACTAACTGGTTTGATGAAGAAAAATCGACATCCTTAACTTTCAAAATTAGACTGTCGAGCATGTCCCTTAATTTGAAGCCTGGTCGGAATCCAGATCAGAACCGGACTCAGAACTGTTGTCGGACTCTAGGGCTGTGAGAAACTCAGGTGTTGGGTGGAGAGCGGTCTAGAGGACCAAGGAGGGGAGGGTAATCTGGATGAACGGGACCACTTTTTAGATCTCTTGTGAGACCTGTTGGAATTATGAGGAGTGGGACGATCTGATTCAGAGACGGGGTTGGTCAGAGAAGTCGAAGCGGTAGGCAGGTTAGGTAGTCGGTCTAAGACTGAGACCAAAGTTTGAGACCATGGTGAGGTCAGCGATGGACTGAAAAGAGACACAACCCACAGCGGGGGGGGAAGGGGAGGGCAAGGTGCTTCGCGGGCAGTGGGAAGCTCCTGGGAAACTGGTGGGATAGCAGCAATACATTTATAGGACACGCAGGCAAAATGCACTATAAGCGTTGCAGAAGCAGGTGGGCGAGAACAATCGACCTTAGAGTTAGGCATGAAAGAGGGTAGTAGGCCTGTGGAGGGAAAGGCTGCTGAAGAGGACAGTGCCACTCCCGCTGCAGGTGGAGCTTAACCCGATCTGGACAGAGAGGGGCCCTGAGGCAGCCGAGACCTGGGGAGGTGGAGGATAATAGTGGCATGGGAGAGGGAAGGAGGCGGGACAGAAGTAAAAGCGGCCATCGAGAACCTCTGAAAACGACGTCCTGAGATCTTTCACAAGAGGGAAAAAGGAGTTGTGTCCAGCGTAGAGATTCATGCAGTTAATCTCAATTTTAGTTAGCACATTATTAAAAATGTAGTCTTAGACTTGTGCAACTAAAGGGGCCACTGGTAATCAACCAACGCGTTTTGACCTACCAGGTCTCATTCATGGTATCCTGGGATCTTGGATCATCTTCACTCAAGGCACCGTCTTGCAATGGAAGACAATTGGGCTGGAGGAGAAAGGCAAGGACCATCCTCCTGGTCACAAAAACGCTTGTCATGCGTTGGGGGCTATGGTCCTGCCGTGTAGACCTGAGAGGGGGACAGTGTGACTCTTTACTATACTGATACTATGTTTTGGGAACTGTTGCACTATGCAAGAGCTCTTACTACTATTAGTAAGCTGGCCACAGCCATATGACCGTTACTGGAAAACATTTGCATCTGTTTTTCCAAGTTATCAGTAAAGTTGCTGTATTGGATTTTTTTCTGCAGTTGTTTCCATAGTTGTTTATGTTGGACATGGCTCATTGGCATCCGCAAGGGTGATTGATTTTTGGATCTGATAGTGCTGTACACAGGGATGTAAGTTGGAGCTTCTGGGTCCCAATGGAAAATCAGTAGCCTGGGTACTTGTAATAGTGGGGTCTTATGTGGCAGAGGACCTCCTCTGGTACCAGGGCCGGTATGTGTCTGTAATCTGTACATCTCCTATAACTATGCCCCTGGCTGTCAGTGCTGCCCTCCATCTCCAGGACTGTTCTACATCTCGCCTCTCCTATCCGCTTTTTGCTTAATCTTCAAAGGAGTGTAAGTGTATGAAAAAACGAATAATGATTTTAAATTTTTTACTGCGCAGTTATTATTTTTTTTGTAATTCTGTAGTTAGTTCTATGTGATTTTTAAAAAAATGGCTTCTATAGCTTGAGAGCAGGCGTTATTGCCTGAGGCACTTTATCCTGATGTCTTTCATACTGCACATGGGTGAGCTCGTCCTATACAAGCCGGTCAGGACCTGATTCTTTATCTGCCATCATACTATTGTGCCCCTGGGCAAAATTCACAATCAATAGTGTCCAGCCAGTGAGGTGCGATTTTCAAGAAGTATGGCTATTCTTTAATTCTGTTGCAGAATGATCTTCTATTCCATTGCTGTACCAGGGAAATGCATATTTGTTCCCCAGTGATGTCGCCTTCAGCAAGGAAAGCCTTTTATGTCCCTGTTCCTGTCACGTGGACTGTGATACAGTGTGGCCGCAGTCATAGTGACAGGAGTTCTTTATTACTGTAGAGGAAACCAGCCGATGACGATGTTAGGGAATTGAAAGCAGGAAAAGAACTGCCACGACGTACACACCACAGTTCTGGGGCGGCGCAACCATAAGTTCGGCTCTTGCAACTTCATCAGGACCTTACTGTCCATGCACCACTCATGTAAAATCAAAGTAAGGGTAATATCTGTATGATGTCACCGTACACTGACTTCTTGCATTGTTTCTCTAGGCTGGACAAGCCGGACACAATTTGAGGAGACTTGGGCCACGCTGCTTGGCGTGCTGGTGACTCAGCCCATTGTAATGGACCAAGAGGAAAGTCAGCAAGAGGTAGATGCTAAATTGGTGGATATCCCGCATTTATTAGTATTTTCTCATGAAGACAGCCCCTTGCTCAGGACTCCCCTCTGAGCTAGGATGGAGAGCTGCTGTGTGCGAGCAGTATTTCTGCAGCATGTATCGTCTTCCATGTCATAGCAGAGGTTCATAAAGTTAAGGCTAGGGCTACACGTCGGCACGACCATAGATCGCTTGGTGCCGCTGCGTACAGAACTGAATGGAGTCACATTACAACATCTACCCTACTGCAACAAGCAAGCTGCAAAATATCCAACCGAGTCTGGTTTTTTGCAACTTGCTTGTCACGGGAGTCTGGGTGTCACAACGCGACACGATTCAGTTCTGTAGTGATGTGATGTAGCAGCGGCACCGAACGTTCTTTGGTCACACAATGGCTGTTCCAGCCAAAGTCGACGTGTTACTACCCTAGCCTAAAGAGGTTGTCCAGGACTTACATACTGAAGGCCTGTCTGTGGGATGGGTTCCAGTATCTGATCTGTGGGGTCTGACACCCAGCACCCCTACTTATCTGTTGAGATTTGCTCCGGAGGTTGCCGGATATAAGCAGTGAATGGTGCGCAGCATGTAGTTGCTGCTGTTGGCAGCTGATCCGTGAGGGTGCTGGGTGTCGGACACCCACAGATCTGATATTTTGGGTTTATCCTATGCACGGAACACAATATTTAGGTCCCTGACGACCTCTAAGTATTTCCGTCCCTGTTGGAGAAATGGTGGGACAGGTTTCCGCTCCATATTGGTAGAATTAAATCCATATGTTAATCATGTACGATACAGAGAATAGGTTTTCAGTCGCCGTGTGCATGTAGGTCCTTTGGCTCTACAGTCTGTGGGCCTGTGCTAAAAGTACACTATTACTAAGAGAAATGGGTGACAACTAGCGGCCAAGTCCTTTACTTCTTTCTGTAATGAATTCTTCTTCTTTTGCTGCTGATACTAGGAGGACACAGAGAGAACGCAAATAAATGTCCTGGCGGTACAGACCATCACGTCCCTGGTGCTGAGCGCCATGACCATTCCCTCTGCTGGCAATCCAGCCATCAGCGCCCTGGAGCAGCAACCACGAAACAAGACCTTAAAGGCACTGGATACCAGGTACCATACCTGCCATTCTCCCTAGCTATTGCCCAGCCAAGCAGCCTTATGTAACGGGGGTCATAAAAATGGGCTGTCGTCTGAGTACACAGACGCCTTACGTGTAGTAAGTATAAGCCGAATTGTATCTCTTCTATGTTTCTAGATTTGGCAGAAAGCTGAGTGTTGTTAGAGGAATTGTGGAGCAAGAAATCCAAACCCTGATATCTAGAAAGGACAATATCGCCACCCACCACCCATATCAAGCTTGGGACCCCGTGCCTTGTTTATCCGCCGCAACTACAGGTACAAATTATTCTACAGGGGACGTGCCGAGGAAGGCTTGAGCTGAAGAGCAACCAGCCTGAAGCCTCTTTCCCCTGACGTCTGCTGACAAGCACCCGTCAGATTGTCGGCTGGGTATATAGTCTGTGATACGTTTTCTGTCCACCTTTTATTAGGACCAGTCTTGCTCCGTGATGCTACCTGTGTAATCACACCTATCAAATAGCTGATTTGGGGGATGAAATGTCACACACGTGAATTGCATGGTTTTTTTTTTTAGAGGCAATACGAGAGTTTACTTTATAGTTTTTAACTTGAAGGGGTTTTCTGGTGTCAGAAGACCCCTCTACTTTGGCTGCAATTTATAAAAAAAAAAAAAGAAAACCATGCTTTACTCACCCTCCCAAGCTGCAACGCGGAGTCTGAGTTTACAGTATCATGATGACAAGCATGGGGGTCTTCTGCAGACCCCCAGCTGTCTTCGGATCTGTAATGTGCTTCCAGCCACCGCATGTTACATGCCGTTGTCACTCATTGACAGCAGTATTTTACTGGTTAACGGCCTTGGGTGGATCTCGGATCCATCCGGGGCTATTAGAGCATTTGATGGCTGATTTAATCAGTCATCAAGTGCATGGAAAGATGCGGGCTCAGCACCAGAGCCCACATCAAAGGCAAAATACGTCATCGGTCGCGAAGGGGTTAAACTTTGTACCTCTTCTCGCTATAAAATAAGAAATACAATCACAAGGCACTAGCCATGGCAAGAAATAAAAACAATCACTGAGGGAAGGGAAATAACAGTCAAAATTGTGAATACCGCCAGTTGAGCCAGGTAGGTGTAAAGTGCTTTGTCCTGACCTGAGTTGGGAAGGTCCAGGGAGGTGAACGTGATCTTATTAGATGCGATGCGACCCTTGACCATCATCAGACATCCCTCTCTGAGTGCGAGACTCAGACCCCAGCCAAGGTATGGAGCGTGATTGAAGTATACAGGAGCCTCTGGATTTTGAGTCAGGTGAAGGGCTATGGTAAGCGGTGGGTAACCTGTAACAAGAAATCTTTCATCAGGTTTATTTTGGCAAAAATGGGTTTCCTGCAATGTCCATCCTCCTTTTGTAAAGGAGATTTAGCAAAATGGACCTTATCTCAGGACTGTAAACCTTTGACATTTAAGGCACATAATGTTAATTCGGAATCATTTCTGTCACCATTCTTAGAAAAGGCTGGGGAGGGCAAGGGAACGGAAAGAACAGGGAGTGCATAGGGGCAAAAAAGGAGATGTTGTTGAAGGAAAACTGAGAGTAAACCGGAAAGCAAAGCTAATGCTATTTGCCCAGGGAAATCCTGAGCACGCTCCAAATTCTTTGAGGTTTGGGTGAAGAAAGACAACTACAAGATAGTGCTGCAGAGCACCAGGCAGCAATAAAATGGAAGTAGTTAACAACAACATTCGCCAGTCCAACACAAGAATTGCCTATTGAAGGATGAGGGCAGGTACATCAGCTTAAAAAGTCTTAGGGTATGTGCACACGTAGAAAGGATCTCTGCGGATTTTTCCGCAGCGGATTTAAAAAATCCGCAGGTTTAAGGCACTTTGTTTTACCTACGGATTTACCGCGGTTTTTATGCGTAATTTGTGCGGATTCCACCTGCGGTTTACACCTGCGGATTCCTATAGAGGAGCAGGTGTAAACCGCAGCAGAATCCGTACAAAGAATTGACATGCTGCGGAATGTAACCCGCATCTTTCCGCGTGTTTTTTTCCGCAACATGGGCACTGAGGATTGCGTTTTCCATAGGTTTACATTATACTGTAAACGCATGGAAAACTGCTGCGGATCCGCAGCTGCAGAACCGCAGCAAAATACGCAACGTGTGAACATAGCCTTGCAGTATTATTATATACCCAAGTGGTAGACACAAGGAAATAATGAAGAACCAATATCCGGTATAAACAGATACCCGGAACTAGAGAAGCAAGACCATATGCGGCCATGTTGAAGGCAAGCAAGACCTCACCTCCCCGACCATGTCTTCTATGCTCCTTCTTTTTAGAAGAGGGCCAACTAGGAATTACCATCCATACACATATAAGGTGGGATGTGGTTGCCAGTGCTCCAGCATATCAGTCCTCTGGGCAATATTTATCAAGGTTAGGCCTCTTTCACACTTCAGTTGTTTGGCGTCAGTCACTACCGACATAGTGACGGATTGACGGATCCGTCACAATTGTTGAGAAAACGGTTCTAACGGATCCATTTTTTTGACGGATCCGTTACTTGGGGGTTGTCTGGGAAAAGTATCTACTTTTCGGAGCATGCGCAATTGAAAAAACGGATTGGGGCGACAGATCCGCCGAAAAAACGTTTGTGGCGGATCCGTCGCCAATAGGTGGCCATTCTATGGAATGGCAGACGCGACGGATCCGTCGCGATCCGCCATTTCGGCGTTGACAAAAAACGTTTCAATGTCCGTCTATTTTCAGAAAACATCCGCCTGGCGGATAGAACGGACGACCATCCGTCACAATCCGTCGCTAATGCAAGTCTATGGGAAAATAACGGATCCGTCAAAAAAAATTGACGGATCCGTTATTTGAGGAAAATGGCGGTTTTAGACTGACGCCAAACAACTGAAGTGTGAAAGAGGCTACGACTTGAACAGTTTTGTTGAGTCTTGTAGACTGGAGGGTCTGGCACGGGAGTGTTGATTAGGGAGTTCATCAAGAGAGTCAGTCGATGAAGCAGAGTAAGGATCTACTCAAAATCCTGTGATGGGCTCCGATGTTGTGGCAGAGGAGCCATGGCAAGCCAGTTGGGGACAGAGATGGTATCCAGTCCAAGGAATTTGAAGAGAGCAGTCAGGTCCGAGTGTCGCTGAAGGTAGGAGGTAGAGCCCTCCTTTTTCAAAATGAGATGAAGAGTGTCCCCATCTGTAGGAATCACCAGTATCTTGAATCTTTGCTCGTAGCAGTTGCAGGAGACTCCTCATATATAGGGTATAAGCAGACATGTAGATCCCATTCTGAGCTTGGTCACCACATCATCCATGGAAATAGGGTTAGCGGACCAAGTGCAGCTAAGGATAACGTCCTTATCAGTGTAGTAGTGGAGTCTGCGCAAGACATCTTTTGGTTGTTGGGGTCAAGAGGGCCCGATGTTCTCTGTAGACCTAATAGCAAGTGTCTAGCGGTCTCTGTACCATGATGAATAAGGAAGTGATCGATAGCCTATCTTCCTAGCCATCATTCTCTGGTAACCCTTTTATGCGAATGTTGTTTCTTCGCCCCCTATTTTCTTGATCATTGAGAAGCAGGGTTAGGCTTTGTACTTGAGAGTTGAGAGTCTCATGTTCACCCTCCAGAGTTTGGATCCAGTCCAACAAGTCCCTAAATATATTCTCCGTAGCAGTTGTCCAGGAGGATATAAGATCATTGTCCTCCTGTATTGAATGAATAGCCTGTTGCTGTGACGCTTCAATTCTCTGGGCTAAGGAGTCAGTGTCCTGCTTTGTTGGTAAAGTGTGTGTTAGAACCCGCAGCTCCTGTTGTTTCGAGTGCGTCGGAGAGAATATCGTTTGTGTGAGGTCACTGAGCGATACCTACTTGTTTGCGAGGACTGCGATCTGTCCAAGCCCTCCATGTCAGCAGGATGTGGAGAGGCATCCAAGTATAAGGGAGAAGGGGTGTCCTCTGTGGAGGTGTCACCCGTGGAGGTGTCACCTGTGGCCTTGTGAGGGTTATCCTGAGGTTGTTTGGCGAGTCCTCGCGAGCCGGCTGGTGGGTTAGGCATCTGGAGGGGAGTTCTCTCCGATAGGGATTTCCAACCTTTAGTAGTTACACCATGCAGGAGAGGGGGAACTGTCGGGAGCAGCATGGACGCAGGCGACAAAGAACGGCAAATCCCCCCAGCAGAAAGGCGCGGGGGGATCACTCGCCTCCAGAGCCTCGGCGCTCGCCAGATATTGCCAGCCGGAGTCATCTTTCTGCAGGAGGAGGAGGGATAGAAGAACACAGCCTTGGACGGGTAGACCCAGGAGAGCCTGCAGCTTCAGGCTTTTTGGTAGGCCCTCATTTTGGCGCCTTCGCCGGGCGGCAAGAGCTGGATCAAAAGGGTCCAGGTAACAGCACGAAGTGAGAGTAGACATGCTGGGGGATGGATAGCTATGTCCGGCTCCCTTGAATTCCGGTCACGCCCCACAATCACTTCACCAGGACCGCTGCCATCAATCACTATGCGTTAGAAGTCATTGTGATGGAATATTATTGCTGCAGCTGGAAGTTATGACTGATGGAAGAAGAGGCAGCATTGGAACGGCAGCAAGGGTGCAATCTGAGCATTGCTTTTTATTTTTCGACCCCATTCTGAGCATTAAATATAATAAATCGCCCCACCAGACAACCTTTTTAACCCCGGCCATACACTGACTCACTTTATCCATCATTGGATTATATATTCTGACGAGCTTTGAATTTTTTTTTTCTTTCTGCCGCCATTGTTTCTGCCTCTTGGATGCCTGCTGTAATGATCGGTCATCCCCAGCGTGTGATATGGCAGCACCACGACTCTCCTGCGCCGTATTATAGACCATTACTCCTTCTCCAGAATCTCCTCCAGCGGAGAAACCTTCATGTCAGATCTTCACAAAGCTGCTCCGAGCCTCCCTGATATATTTGCTGTTATGCGATACATTTCTTTCCATCATTACCTGTTATTATTTCCTGATAGATCCTCTGTTTGATGTTGCAGGATCGCTGCGGATACATCATTTTCTTTTTTTATTTCTTTTATTTCTTTTATGCCTCTTTCAGGAGCGCTGATCAGTCACGAGGAGCTCTTACTGCAGATCAACACAGAACGCGAAAGCGGGAACATGAGCTACAAGTTGGGACAAGTGAGTCGCTCATAGATTTTATTTTCTCATCGCTTTTGTGATGTACGTGTAAGGAGGACAGAACCAAAAGTTAGGGGCCACGACAGACATTTAAGAAGGTCCAAGCTTCGGGTTGGTGCAGGGGGCCGACAGACCGTGCTAATCCTTGCCAATAGTCACGGCAAGGTTTCTTCCCACCTCCTCATCACAAAGAGTGCCACGTTTCATCCAGCGGGGTGTTGGGGTTTGCAGCACTTCTTTTTTCAGGTGAATAGGACTATGTTGCAGTTTCGAAAATCAATGAACAGGAAATGGAACTGGTTTTGTCTAATAAAAAAAAAACACATAAATTTGCATATCGTACACATTTGCTTTAGTTTCCGGTAAGTTTGCTCTTTTCGCACGCTGACCATTCTCAGATAAGGTGCCAGCGCTTGTGATCTTTATTCCACACAGACTGGGAGAATAATTTGCACCATGCACTTATCTGGTCCGTCACTTTTTGCTATAGCAGGCTGAACAAAACAGTAGACCTTTTACTAAAGGGAAATATCAGGATTTACAAATTGGGGCTTACATTGATAACTTGCCAATTCTTTTCGCTCACCCCCTGCCGCTTCTGTTTGGACATATTCTGCCTCCCTAGCCATAGTGAAAACGTGTTAAGTAGATGATCTCACCAAGGATAGAACGTCGCCTGACATGCCCCATGGCTCGCTAAATAATAAGGCAGCGGCCCGTAATAATACCCTACATGTTTTCTCGTAGGTCTCTATCCATTCTGTCTGGCTGGGAAACAACATCACCCCTCTAAGACCAGAGGAGCTTGATGAAGATGAGGAGGATGAGAATGATGTCCCAGCGCCATCTTCACCTCCAACGTCTCCTATAAACTCCAGGTTTGTCTTTTTTTTTTTTTTTTTAACGTGTTGTTAGCCATGTCAGCTGAATGTTATGCCATACTGTGATATGTCCCCCTACATATAACCGCAGGAAGCATCGTGCCGGAGTCGACATACATTCCTGTTCACAATTTCTTCTCGAGCTCTACAGCCAGTGGATTCTTCCATCTAATGCAGGGAAGAAGACCCCGGTCATCCTGATCAGCGAGGTGGTAAGATCGGTAAGTCACAGGGTTTTTGGCATTGTTTGACCCTCTAGGTATGACAAGACCAGCATGTCGCCCAGCAAGGAGCATTGCGTACAGTGCATTCACGCCCAGACTCGCGTCTGACTGTGATGTCTCCCACTTTATTCCTCTGCTTTCCTGCCCCGTAGCTGAATCACAGTTAAAGGGTTATTCTCAATACAGTAAGTTATCACCCATAGAATACGGGTTAACTTACTGATCATTGGGGATTAACCGCTAGGACCCCCCATGATCACAACAACTGGTCTCTGCAGAGCTTTGTCTTACGTGCTGAAGCGTTACACATGCTCCAGCTACGCTCCATTCATTATCTATGCTGGAAATAGAGGAAAGTGTTATGCCTTGAAGATGGGGCACTGCAAAGTCCAGTTGTGGGGGTCACGCCATGCCATGACCGGCTGCCGTCTTCCCGACTGCATTACTTTGCTGTGCCCTGTAACATTTCCTCTCTCCTCCGCAGATGCTGGCTGTGTCTGATCTCTTCACCGAGAGAAATCAGTTTGAGACTATGTACACGGCCTTAACCGAGCTGCAGAAGCAGCACCCGTCCGAGGACGAAATTCTCATCCAGTATCTAGTGCCTGCAATCTGCAAAGCTGCCTCCGTGCTGGGAATGGTAAGATAAGCTGAGGCCGCCCGCTCCTCCATCACTGGCTGCCCGCCGGGTGGTGCCATCTCATTACAATGGCAGCTCTCTCAGGACTGGTACCGGGCAGCACGTTGGGGGTAGCAGCGACCGTGGCAGGCTAGGTTCTCTTTACCCAATAAACAGGAGACGTTGCCATTTATTTTCCTATTATTTATTTGTATGGACTTCATAGTGTTAAACTTCGGAGAGAGACTGACATTAGTGCAAGCTGTATACGGCTCTGTGGACTGTATGCCAACGTCTGTACCAGAAGATTATTAACCAAAGTTGCTTATGAAAGCCTGTGAATCTCTCAGATGGGGGTCCGCGGTATGGAGCCCCCCTTATAAACGTGTTATTAGTGGGCGGTATATGGATGGCATGTCAATGAATGGCTGTCATATATGGCTTTATTTCCTCCAGATGGTCAGACGACCTTGTCGTTGGCCCAAGTACAACGTTTATCATGTGTCCACAGCTCTTACGTCCCATGTTGGAGCATAACTTTGGTCACACTTATGCTCGGAGATAGCGAAGCTCTGCACTCCGGTATCCCACTCACTTCCATGGTCCGTAAGTTACGCATTAGTTTGCAGGTGTTACCAATCCAGCTGGGGGCATGGGACCATCTCTCCCATGATTATTGGAGGTCTCGGCAATCCTGCATTTACCATCTGTCTTGTGGATAGGTGACAAATGTTGTTCGTGGCTCTTTTTTTTTTTGCCTACTGCACGGAGTACCTATAAATTTTAACGCAGAATTTGCCACTCTCAGACTCAACCCATAATCCCGATCACTCCAGGACAGCAAGAAATTTGTAGCCCAGACCAATCTCCTACCATTGTTTTCCCAGGATAAGGCAATAGCAGAGCCCGTCAGCCGCCTCCTGGAGTCCACCCTGCGGAGCACTCACATGCCCAGCCGCATCGGAGCTCTGCACGGCATCCTCTATGTGCTGGAGTGTGACCTGCTGGACGACACGGCCAAACAGCTCATCCCCATCATCAGCGACTACCTGCTCTCCAATCTGAGGGGCATCGCACAGTAAGTGTCCGACCAGTGATCCCCTAAACCAAGGGCAACTGTGGTCCCTGCTCCCTGTTTTGGTAACGGGTGGTCAGTTTCCATTTGTGTCAAGGAAAAGTATTGCAAACTCCCCTCCAATTCTAAAAGTTTTGTTTTCTTTCTTTGTGTGAGACTCTTTGCGATGTAAATGTCATGCAATAAAATGTATTAGAAAAATGTGACTTTTATTTCTTTTCTCTCCAGCTGTGTAAATTTTCACAATCAGCAGCACGTTCTGGTGATGTGTGCAGCCGCCTTCTATATGATAGAGAACTACCCCCTGGATGTTGGGCCGGAGTTTACCGCCGGCATCATACAGGTACTGGAGCCGTGCAAACTTACAACTGTATCAAATCCTGACCATTTTCTTCCAGCCATCACCTATTAGTCTAAAGGCCTCCTTAGACCTTAGGTAGCTGCCAATCGTTTAGCTGCCAGCTATCTCGTCCAAGAGAGCCGCGGTCAGACATCCACGGAGATTGTCAGTCCGAAATCGGATAACCCTGATCCTTATCTTCCCCAACATCATCAGTCTGGGACCCCCTTACACATTAGGTTGTCACCCGAATCCTCTATATTAGACCTTAGTCTAATATGTTTGGGGGGCCTTAAGTGCACGCAGCATTTGCACCCACAGTAAGATGTGTACATGCGGTATATGTCTGATAGTCGTCACCTTATTGATAGAAGCCCGGATATCCATCCACCATTGGGCCCCACTCTGCCGAGAAATTTGTGTGTTGTGGCACTTTCCTATAGTGTGAAATAAATTGTATGCCGGACTGGTGGAAGCCTACAAGAACACACTTTTTACCTCTGTCTTGTGTTTTGGGGTCTATGAACACTTTATTGTGCACCCTTGAAACGTTTGGCCCAGAATACAGCACAAAAACAAGGTTATGAGCAAATCAATTCTCAGGAGCCAGGTTGGTAGTCAGTGGTCGCTGGGCAGGAGCCCTGAGAATCCCCTTTCACTTGCCGTCATCCACGACTCTGCTTTTAATTTCCTAATTTGGTACGACGTCATCTTGAGGCTGCAACGATGACAAAATGTCTGACTGGCAAATCAAAACAGGAGCTGTGGATGGCGGCGGGTAGGAGGTGGCTCTCGGTGGGCTCCTGCCCAGCAACCACTGATTACTAACCCAGCTGGTGAACCAGAGTCCTGAGAATCTATACGCTTATCACTAGCACTAGGTTTTTAGGGTTTTTTTTTTGGGAAAAGGATTTTCCACACACACACACTGTCCCATCACTTTCTGATACTTGGGCATCCAACTGTGGGGTCAACCAGTACTCGGGATGACGTTTCTTGGAGGCCTGTAGCCTCAATTTATAGAGAAATACCTTGATTCCTTTCTTGGGATTGCAGTAAGTTAAGCACCCATGACGTGAGTACAGGGGGAGGTGGGGGTCACATGTCAGGTCAGAATTTTAGCAAAAGCCATTTTGACAGGTCATAAATTACAAAGTTGCTCACGGAGACATGGATAAAGCACTGAAAATTTCCCTCTGTCCTCAGATGTGTGGGGTGATGGTGTCGTCGAGTGAAGAAGCCACACCATCGATGATATACCACTGCGTCCTGAGGGGCTTGGAGCGCCTCCTGCTGTCGGAGCAGCTCTCGAGGTTGGATGGGGAAGCACTGGTGAAGCTGAGTGTGGACAGAGTCAATATGCACAGTCCGCACAGAGCCATGACTGCTTTAGGTCTAATGCTGACCTGCATGTACACAGGTGAGTGAGCGCGATGTGTGCGGAGACATGAATATATATATATATGTATATGTATGTATATATATATATATATATATATATATATATATATATATATATATATATATATATATTCGCATCTTTAATTTTTGCTATTACAAGTGGATTGTGTGATCAGCCTTGGTCTCAAACCTGTGATGCCTGGGACGGTCCCTCCGCTCCAGCGTTCAGAGATGTTGTATCAGGATCTACCTGTATGTAACCCCTTTCTCATGTACAGCACCATGGAATTAATGGTGCTATATAAATAAATAATACTAATACAGCATTTTGACGGCCGTGCAGGTCCCTTCCAGCGTTAGTGATGCGCCGGCTCTGCTCCTGCTCTGCGTTGATCAGATCTGTGTCTGGTAGAGGAGACAGAAGAACACAGGATATTTCTCTCCATTTATTGTGGTCACTTGGATCACACAGGAGCAGAGGACGTCTAAACGCCACATTATGTCTGTGTTATGTAGGAAAAGAGAAGTTCAGCCCTGGCCGTACAGCAGAGCCGAGTCCTGCGGCCCCGGACAGCGAGTCTGTCATTGTAGCCATGGAGCGGGTGTCTGTGCTGTTTGACAGGTAATTCGTTTGCTATTATTGTGGAATAATCATTCATTTTTCTTTATAGAACGGCAGATTTTGCATTCAGGGTTCTAGAAAAGCTGGGTGACCCCTTGTAGTGTAGCGATAGTGATGGATTATTGGATCTTCCAGCAGCCTTATTTGCCTCCTATAATCTGGACGTCCGTCCTGTAATGAATTCTTGCCCTGGGTGTCTGTGACGATACCGGCAGTGAGCGCAGCGCTGTATTCAGGAAGCTCCTGGCCGCATTACATTTATCATGCAATTTTCTGTCTTAAGGATACGGAAAGGATTCCCGTTTGAAGCGAGAGTCGTGGCAAGAATCCTCCCCCAGTTCTTGGATGATTTCTTCCCTCCTCAGGACGTAATGAACAAAGTAATTGGAGAGTTTCTTTCCAACCAGCAGCCGTACCCGCAGTTCATGGCCACCGTCGTTTACAAGGTAATTCATTAGTGATGACATATTAAAGGGGTTGTCCTGTCATTGACATCATAATGGGGGCAGACTCGGTGATTAGTGCCATTGCTATAACTAATCGGGTCTGACCTCTCGGACCAGAATGAAGGACATGCATGTCCGCTGTGGCCTCTTCACTGGCCGAGATATCACCGTGTACTAGGAGATGGTGACGGGGGTCCTACTGCTGCACGGACCTTTCGTTCTTTGGATTGGTAAGTGTCACAGAGGTCGCATCATAGAATGGTGACATCTCAGATATACACCAACCTCCTAAGATGGGAATAACACTTTTAAGGAGAAATTAGCAACACTATCCAATTTTTTAAGTCTCTCTCTGGTCTCCAGTCGGAGGGGTGAATACTTTTTCTCTAGACTTTTTTTTAGCTTATGGACACTTTTCTAACTATTAATGCTATCCATACACATAATATAGCTGAGTGATTGGCAGGCCACCACCTCTCCAGACACATGTACACTCAGCTTGGCCGAGCGTTCATATGTTCTCCGTGGGGATAGAGGAGAAAGCTGCTGCTGGACACTATTGGCAGTGGCTCATCTTCCCTGAAAACAGCGGATCTGGCATGGAGATTTCAATAGGTCGATCCCACTCTGCCCTGAAACCATCTGTGCGAAGAAAAGTCTAGAGACCCCACCCAAATACATGCGATAATCAGCCGAAGTCTGCGAGCTCGGCTGACTTTTTCACCATGTATGGGGTCCGTACATACCAGACACATGCTGCCATACAGACAGTGCAGGACAGATTGGTGTTCCATGAGTATGCCCGGCCCCAGGAACAGTTTTAATAATAAAATATAAATGACACCCAAAAACCAAATTAATTAAAAAAAATTGAAAATCACATGCAAGACATTCCCTTTAATAGCCTTGTTATGGTCTATAATACTATGTCACTTATTGTAAATCGTGAACAGGTGGTGTTGCCCTTTAAGCCTTGTCAGAAAGCCCATAGAAGCATCGGAGACGTTTTCCTAGGTAGAAGGATTGAACACTTATCGCCACATCCTGACCAAGCTGCCTGGTCATCTGGGCACAAGTGAAGTCCTAATTGTCCCTATTTCCTGCACTGCCAGCGCCTGCAGCGTGTGCACCGAAGTATCGGAACAAAGCTGTTATCCCAAGCGCACAAGCATAAGGACCTGCCGTGCATGACATTTGCAGCCCTAGGATGTGTGAGCAGGTTAAGGCCATAATATCCGCTTTTCCGTGTAAGTGGGTTATGTGCCTGGCAGAGGCATCGAGGCTTGTAATGTGAGCAGATTAATCTCCCTCTGCACCATTTACAGTGACGTCCTGTCACCCAGAGCACATTTCCCAAGTGCTGGCTGGAGCACACGGCCTCTGCGCGGAGCAGATCGCTGAAGATTTGCAATCATTCCTGTATATGAAACATAGCTACGAGCCTGGGTTACACGAGAGGGATGAATATCCCGGTGAGGTCCATGAACTACACAAAGCACAATGGGGACTTGGTTCTTAAACCAGGACAGAGTCCATCATTGTAAGTGGAATGGAGACGCGACTTAGGATGTTAATGGTGAGCTCACACAGTGATCGTTGCTGCATGTCTCCCTGTGGACTAGCAGCGAATTAGAAAAAAATTCATCTTCGTTATTTACACAGAAAAAAAAATTGACAAAAAAAATTCCGAAAAAGGTTTAATTTCCATTATGATAATAAAAAATGTGTACGATTATAAAAATCTCAAGTTACTTTGCTTGGCCCATAGGCTATTGTTATCTTCCATCTGAAAATCCCCAAAAAATGTTATGTCTGAATAGGTTAAATGGGCAGTGTCGCACCACTAAAAGGGGTAGAGCACGCCATGAGTCAGGGGAACCCGCACTTCCGCCTCTTCAAGGTACCTACAGGTAATAGGTGCACTGCTCCACTATAGGGCCTGTGTCCCAGTCTCCGCACAGCCGGTGTGATGGCGTCTGCCTTATTCCACACACTGCCCTGATGGAAGCAGCACCGCAAAGGAATGGGGCTAGGTGAATAGTCTTTTTTATTTTTCTATCCATCAGTACTTGTAGGGAGATGGTGGGGGCAGTCATATTGTATGGGGGACTGTTGAGGCATGCTGTGTGTGTGGGTGGGACATAATACTACCTGTGGGTCTGTCAAACTTTGTGGGTGATTATGTGGTCATCATAATGTGTGAGGGCAAAGGATGGCTCAGTACCATGTGGGGGGCACCATACTGTGCAGATGGCTGTGTGGGGTGGGGTCATACTGTGTGGGTCATTTCTACAGTGTGTGGGAGATATCCTGCTGTGTTGGCAGATTGTGAAGGATATAATGTGTGGGTGACTGTGGAGGATATTATACTGTTTGGGAGACTGTGGAGGATATCATACTGTGTGGGGGTTTGTGGAGGATATCATACTGTGTCAGGGACTGGAAGATATACTGTGTGGGACTATGGAGGATATCATACTGTGTGGGGGACTGTGGAGGATATCATACTGTGTGGGGGACTGTGGAGGATATCATACTGTGTGGGGGACTGTGGAGGATATCATACTGTGTGGGGGACTGTGGAGGATATCATACTGTGTGGGGGATATACTGTTTGGGGGATTGTGGAGGATATCATACTGTGTGGGGGACTGTGGAGGATATCATACTGTATAGGGACTGTGGAGGATATCATACTGTATAGGGACTGTGGAGGATATCATACTGTATAGGGACTGTGGGGGATATCATACTGTTTGGGGGGTTGTGGAGGATATCATACTGTGTGGGGGACTGTGGAGGATATCATACTGTGTGGGGGACTGTGGAGGATATCATACTGTATGGGAGACTGGAGGATATCATACTGTGGGGGACTGTGGAGGATATCATACTGTGTGGGGTTTGTGGAGGATATCATACTGTGTGAGGGACTGGAAGATATACTGTGTGGGGGACTATGGAGGATATCTTACTGTATGGTGGACTGTGGGGGATATCATACTGTGTGGAGGATGTCATACTGTGTGGGGACTGTGGAGGATATCATACTGTGTGGGGGACTGTGGAGGATATCATACTGTGTGGGGGACTGTGGAGGATATCATACTGTGTGGGGGACTGTGGAGGATATCATACTGTGTGGGGGACTGTGGAGGATATCATACTGTGTGGGGGACTGTGGAGGATATCATACTGTGTGGGGGACTGTGGAGGATATCATACTGTATGGGGGATATACTGTTTGGGGGATTGTGGAGGATATCATACTGTGTGGGGGACTGTGGAGGATATCATACTGTATAGGGACTGTGGGGGATATCATACTGTTTGGGGGGTTGTGGAGGATATCATACTGTGTGGGGGACTGTGGAGGATATCATACTGTGTGGGGGACTGTGGAGGATATCATACTGTATGGGAGACTGGAGGATATCATACTGTGGGGGACTGTGGAGGATATCATACTGTGTGGGGTTTGTGGAGGATATCATACTGTGTGAGGGACTGGAAGATATACTGTGTGGGGGACTATGGAGGATATCTTACTGTATGGTGGACTGTGGGGGATATCATACTGTGTGGAGGATATCATACTGTGTGGGGGACTGTGGAGGATATACTGTGTGGGGGACTGTGGAGGATATCATACTGTGTGGGGGACTGTGGAGGATATCATACTGTGTGGGGGACTGTGGAGGATATCATACTGTGTGGGGGACTGTGGAGGATATCATACTGTGTGGGGGACTGTGGAGGATATCATACTGTGTGGGGGACTGTGGAGGATATCATACTGCGTGGGGGACTGTGGAGGATATCATACTGTGTGGGAGACTGGAGGATATCATACTGTGTGGGAGACTGGAGGATATCATACTGTGTGGGGGACTGTGGAGGATATCATACTGTGTGGGGGACTGTGGAGGCTATCATACTGTGTGGGAGACTGGAGGATATCATACTGTGTGGGGGACTGTGGAAGATATCCTACTGTGTGGGAGACTGGAGGATATCATACTGTGTGGGGGACTGTGGAGGATATCATACTGTGTGGGGGACTGTGGAGGATATCATACTGTGTGGGGGACTGTGGAGGCTATCATACTGTGTGGGAGACTGAAGGATATCGTACTGTGTGGGGGACTGTGGAAGATATCCTACTGTGTGGGAGACTGGAGGATATCATACTGTGTGGGGGACTGTGGAGGATATCATACTGTGTGGGGGACTGTGGAGGATATCATACTGTATGGGGGACTGTGGGGGATATCATACTGTTTGGGGGATTGTGGAGGATATCATACTGTGTGGGGGACTGTGGAGGATATCATACTGTGTGGGGGATATCATACTGTTTGGGGGATTGTGGAGGATATCATACTGTGTGGGGGACTGTGGAGGATATACTGTGTGGGGGACTGTGGAGGATATACTGTGTGGGGGACTGTGGAGGATATCATACTGTATAGGGACTGTGGGGGATATCATACTGTTTGGGGGATTGTGGAGGATATCATACTGTGTGGGGGACTGTGGAGGATATCATACTGTGTGGGGGACTGTGGAGGATATCATACTGTATGGGAGACTGGAGGATATCATACTGTGTTGGAGACTGGAGGATATCCTACTGTGGGGGACTGTGGAGGATATCATACTGTATAGGGACTGTGGGGGATTGTGGAGGATATCATACTGTGTGGGGGACTGTGGAGGATATCATACTGTGTGGGGGACTGTGGAGGATATCATACTGTATGAGAGACTGGAGGATATCATACTGTGTTGGAGACTGGAGGATATCATACTGTGGGGGACTGTGGAGGATATCATACTGTGTGGGGTTTGTGGAGGATATCATACTGTGTGGGGGACTGTGAAGGATATCATACTGTGTGGAGGATGTCATACTGTGTGGGGACTGTGGAGGATATCATACTGTGTGGGGGACTGTGGAGGATATCATACTGTGTGGGGGACTGTGGAGGATATCATACTGTGTGGGGGACTGTGGAGGATATCATACTGTGTGGGGGACTGTGGAGGATATCATACTGTGTGGGGGACTGTGGAGGATATCATACTGTGTGGGGGACTGTGGAGGATATCATACTGTGTGGAGGACTGTGGAGGATATCATACTGTGTGGGGGACTGTGGAGGATATCATACTGTGTGGGGGACTGTGGAGGATATCATACTGTATGGGGGACTGTGGAGGCTATCATACTGTGTGGGAGACTGGAGGATATCATACTGTGTGGGAGACTGGAGGATATCATACTGTGTGGGGTTTGTGGAGGATATCATACTGTGTGAGGGACTGGAAGATATACTGTGTGGGGGACTATGGAGGATATCATACTATATGGTGGACTGTGGGGGATATCATACTGTGTGGAGGATGTCATACTGTGTGGGGACTGTGGAGGATATCATACTGTGTGGGGGACTGTGGAGGATATCATACTGTGTGGGGGACTATGGAGGATATCATACTGTGTGGGGGACTGTGGAGGATATAATACTGTGTGGGGGACTGTGGAGGATATACTGTGTGGGGGACTGTGGAGGCTATCATACTGTGTGGGAGACTGGAGGATATCATACTGTGTGGGGTTTGTGGAGGATATCATACTGTGTGAGGGACTGGAAGATATACTGTGTGGGGGACTATGGAGGATATCATACTGTATGGTGGACTGTGGGGGATATCATACTGTGTGGAGGATGTCATACTGTGTGGGGACTGTGGAGGATATCATACTGTGTGGGGGACTGTGGAGGATATCATACTGTGTGGGGGACTGTGGAGGATATCATACTGTGTGGGGGACTGTGGAGGATATCATACTGTGTGGGGGACTGTGGAGGATATCATACTGTGTGGGGGACTGTGGAGGATATCATACTGTGTGGGGGACTGTGGAGGATATCATACTGTTTGGGAGACTGTGGAGGATATTATACTGTTTGGGGGTTTGTGGAGGATATCATACTGTGTGAGGGACTGAAAAATATACTGTGTGGGGGACTGTGGAGGATATCATACTGTTTGGGGGACTGTGGAGGATATCATACTGTGTGGGGGACTGTGGAGGATATCATACTGTATGGGGGACTGTGGAGGCTATCATACTGTGTGGGAGACTGGAGGATATCATACTGTGTGGGGTTTGTGGAGGATATCATACTGTGTGAGGGACTGGAAGATATACTGTGTGGGGGACTATGGAGGATATCATACTGTGTGGAGGATGTCATACTGTGTGGGGACTGTGGAGGATATCATACTGTGTGGGGGACTATGGAGGATATCATACTGTGTGGGGGACTGTGGAGGATAAAATACTGTGTGGGGGACTGTGGAGGATATACTGTGTGGGGGACTGTGGAGGATATCATACTGTGTGGGGGACTGTGGAGGCTATCATACTGTGTGGGAGACTGGAGGATATCATACTGTGTGGGGTTTGTGGAGGATATCATACTGTGTGAGGGACTGGAAGATATACTGTGTGGGGGACTATGGAGGATATCATACTGTATGGTGGACTGTGGGGGATATCATACTGTGTGGAGGATGTCATACTGTGTGGGGACTGTGGAGGATATCATACTGTGTGGGGGACTGTGGAGGATATCCTACTGTTTGGGAGACTGTGGAGGATATCATACTGTTTGGGGGTTTGTGGAGGATATCATACTGTGTGAGGGACTGAAAGATATACTGTGTGGGGGACTGTGGAGGATATCATACTGTGTGGGGGACTGTGGAGGATATCATACTGTGTGGGGGACTGTGGAGGATATCATACTGTGTGGGGGACTGTGGAGGATATCATACTGTGTGGGGGACTATGGAGGATATCATACTGTATGGTGGACTGTGGGGGATATCATACTGTGTGGAGGATGTCATACTGTGTGGGGGACTGTGGAGGATATCATACTGTGTGGGGGACTGTGGAGGATATCATACTGTGTGGGGGACTGTGGAGGATATCATACTGTGTGGGGGACTGTGGAGGCCATCATACTGTGTGGGGGACTGGAGGATATCATACTGTGTGGGGTTTGTGGAGGATATCATACTGTGTGAGGGTCTGGAAGATATACTGTGTGGGGGACTATGGAGGATATCATACTGTATTGTGGACTGTGGGGGATATCATACTGTGTGGAGGATGTCATACTGTGTGGGGACTGTGGAGGATATCATACTGTGTGGTGGACTGTGGAGGATATCATACTGTGTGGGGGACTGTGGAGGATATCATACTGTGTGGGGGACTGTGGAGGATATCATACTGTGTGGGGGACTGTGGAGGATATCATACTGTGTGGGGGACTGTGGAGGATATCATACTGTGTGGGGGACTGTGGAGGATATCATACTGTGTGGGGGACTGTGGAGGATATCCTACTGTGTGGGAGACTTGAGGATATCATACTGTGTGGGGGACTGGAAGATATCATACTGTGTGGGAGACTGGAGGATATCATACTGTGTGGGAGACTGGAGGATATCATACTGTGTGGGGGACTGTGGAGGATATCATACTGTATGGGGGACTGTGGGGGATATACTGTTTGGGGGACTGTGGGGGATATCATACTGTGTGGGGGACTGTGGAGGATATCATACTGTGTGGGGGATATCATACTGTTTGGGGTATTGTGGAGGATATCATACTGTGTGGGGGACTGTGGAGGATATCATACTGTGTGGGGGATATCATACTGTTTGGGGGATTGTGGAAGATATCATACTGTGTGGGGGACTGTGGAGGATATACTGCGTGGGGAACTTTGGAGGATATCATACTGTATAGGGACTGTGGGGGATATCATACTGTTTGGGGGATTGTGGAGGATATCATACTGTGTGGGGGACTGTGGAGGATATCATACTGTGTGGGGGACTGTGGAGGATATCATACTGTGTGGGGGACTGTGGAGGATATCATACTGTGTGGGGGACTGTGGAGGATATCATACTGTGTGGGGGACTGTGGAGGATATCATACTGTGTGGGGGACTATGGAGGATATCATACTGTATGGTGGACTGTGGGGGATATCATACTGTGTGGAGGATGTCATACTGTGTGGGGGACTGTGGAGGATATCATACTGTGTGGGGGACTGTGGAGGATATCATACTGTGTGGGGGACTGTGGAGGATATCATACTGTGTGGGGGACTGTGGAGGCCATCATACTGTGTGGGGGACTGGAGGATATCATACTGTGTGGGGTTTGTGGAGGATATCATACTGTGTGAGGGTCTGGAAGATATACTGTGTGGGGGACTATGGAGGATATCATACTGTATTGTGGACTGTGGGGGATATCATACTGTGTGGAGGATGTCATACTGTGTGGGGACTGTGGAGGATATCATACTGTGTGGGGGACTGTGGAGGATATCATACTGTGTGGGGGACTGTGGAGGATATCATACTGTGTGGGGGACTGTGGAGGATATCATACTGTGTGGGGGACTGTGGAGGATATCATACTGTGTGGGGGACTGTGGAGGATATCATACTGTGTGGGGGACTGTGGAGGATATCATACTGTGTGGGGGACTGTGGAGGATATCCTACTGTGTGGGAGACTTGAGGATATCATACTGTGTGGGGGACTGGAAGATATCATACTGTGTGGGAGACTGGAGGATATCATACTGTGTGGGAGACTGGAGGATATCATACTGTGTGGGGGACTGTGGAGGATATCATACTGTATGGGGGACTGTGGGGGATATACTGTTTGGGGGACTGTGGGGGATATCATACTGTGTGGGGGACTGTGGAGGATATCATACTGTGTGGGGGATATCATACTGTTTGGGGTATTGTGGAGGATATCATACTGTGTGGGGGACTGTGGAGGATATCATACTGTGTGGGGGATATCATACTGTTTGGGGGATTGTGGAAGATATCATACTGTGTGGGGGACTGTGGAGGATATACTGCGTGGGGAACTTTGGAGGATATCATACTGTATAGGGACTGTGGGGGATATCATACTGTTTGGGGGATTGTGGAGGATATCATACTGTGTGGGGGACTGTGGAGGATACCATACTGTGTGGGGGACTGTGGAGGATATCATACTGTATGGGAGACTGGAGGATATCATACTGTGTTGGAGACTGGAGGATATCATACTGTGGGGGACTGTGGAGGATATCATACTGTGTGGGGTTTGTGGAGGATATCATACTGTGTGAGGGACTGGAAGATATACTGTGTGGGGGACTATGGAGGATATCATACTGTATGGTGGACTGTAGGGGATATCATACTGTGTGGAGGATGTCATACTGTGTGGGGGACTGTGGAGGATATCATACTGTGTGGGGGACTGTGGAGGATATCATACTGTGTGGGAGACTGGAGGATATCATACTGTGTGGGGTTTGTGGAGGATATCATACTGTGTGAGGGACTGGAAGATATACTGTGTGGGGGACTATGGAGGATATCATACTGTATGGTGGACTGTGGGGGATATCATACTGTGTGGAGGATGTCATACTGTGTGGGGACTGTGGAGGATATCATACTGTGTGGGGGACTGTGAAGGATATCATACTGTGTGGGAGACTGGAGGATATCATACTGTGTGGGGGACTGTGGAGGATATAATTCTGTAAGGGGGACGATTTGGCCTTCAAACTGTTCATGGCTATGATTCTGTGTTTGGGGGACTGTGGGAGGACAGTGAGGGACAACATATTATGTGTGGGATGTCATATTGTGTTGGGGACTGTGAGGCAAGGATACTGTGTATGGGGGTGTGGGAGGACATCATACATTGTGGGGGATTTACTCTGGTGTGACTGGTGTCGACATACTATGTGTGGGAAGACACTGTGTGAGGGATATCATACTATGTGGCAGGAGTGGGTGGCACACTGTGTGGGGGACATCATACTGTGTGGATGCATTATACTGTACTGGGCTCTGTGGCTGCTTCATACTGTGTATGTGGGTGTACTATATGTTTGAGGCCTTTGATGACTAAATTATTGGAGTCCCTTAATTGTATTTTCTTGCACAGTGGGGGTCCCTGCTGCGAGGCTTCACAAGACCTTTCACTTATTCAGGGCTGAGCTGCCATGCGATACTATGTACATTGGTGGCGCTGATTGTAGGGGACACTGGAGCATCTACTCGTTATATCTGTGAGAGCTGAGCAGCGATCAGTGCCAGTATTTTTTTGGGTTGGCATTAGATTGGCCTCTGTTTATATACTTAGTGCTACCGTTCCCCATTCCTGTAGACTGCAGATCCAGGAGGGCAGGGAGACCACCACTGCTGCCGTCACTACTCTTATGTGATTTTGCCATCCTCCTTTCCATGAAACTGGCAGTGAATAAAAATTTTCAACCCGTCGGGCAAAAATGACAATGAAATGAAGACTATTTGCGTTTTCTCATGAAGGCTGCTTTGCTTTCATCTCTTGCTGCTCTGTATTGTGTATGGAGATTGTATTTTGCGTCTTGCCTGCGATGAAGAAGTCTCCAGCAGTGCCCGGACACAAGCGACTGCTGCAGCGACCTGTCTGTGCCGGTCCCACTTGCTGTTCAGGAACTGCACGCGGAGGATCATGTAGCCGAGCACAGACTCCCCCAAGAGTCATGAGAAACCATCAGATCTGCCTTTATATTTCCCTCTTCTGCGATCTCATTAAAGCCGAGGATCTACACCAGTTTCACAATACAACCTGCATACATTAAAATACTGCGACCACAACTGCTGCGGTGTTCATTCCCTATGGGGCTGCTGAGACTGCAGCGGATTATGTCAGCTCCATAGACCATGAATGGAGCGTCGGGTGGGCGGCTGACCTCCGCTCAACAATGTAACTGGGATAGAAGTTAAATGTCGTGTGAAAAAAATCCCCCATTGTGGCAGTTTGTCCCAATAATGAGAAACACACCAAATCAGCATGTTGTCGCTAAACAACCTCTCTAAATAGCTTTGTTCTGAAGAGGCTGGTGTGCTTACTTTGATAATCCATGTATTACTTGATGCATAACTATTTTTTTTTTTCTGCGGAGAAAAGGAACATGGTCGCATAACTATTTTTGAAAGGTCCCTTACCTAATATTTATAATGAGGATTTTATTACTTCAGCCCTAGCTGGTCTCCTCCTTTTTAGTTCTGGATTATACAGCCATTCTTAAATGGATTTTCAGAACAAGTACACCAGTTTCATCAGGTTTAAGAGATCTGTTTAATAATATATGCAGTTTGTATTATGGCAATTTAGTGACCGTTAACCCATCTTCTACATCTATGGCATATCCATAGGAAGGGGAAGGATGGAACGAGAGGTAGTGGGATATGCAGCGGGTTGGTTTTTTTTCTTCCAAGTTTATGGAAGTGGCCGAACAAGCAGTTCTTATTTGTCCACCTTATGCCCGGGTATGTCCACCACCGCCGACCTCACCCGGGAGAACGGCACGGCCACTGGTCAGACATTTATGGCACTTCCTATAAGCCATCTGTATGTTCGGTGTACACAGATTATGACGGGGATGATGTTTTCGTCAATGTCGCTGCTCATCTGATGATCTGCGTCTTCTCCGCAGGTGTTTCAGACATTACACGCCACGGGACAGTCTTCTATGGTGCGTGACTGGGTCATGTTGTCCCTCTCGAACTTCACCCAGAGGACGCCGGTGGCCATGGCAATGTGGAGCCTCTCCTGCTTCTTCGTCAGTGCGTCAACCAGCAAGTGGATCTCTGCAATGTATCCTTAATGCACTTATCCTGCTGTGTCCTCCATATTCTCACTGTATGTATGGGGCCTTAGGAATGTTCCCTGATACTTTATCCCCGTTCACATGGTTAGATAATAGATGACATTTCATTTCCATCACTTGGTAATCATTTTACACTGATAATGGTCTTCACCTTATAGAAACATCCCCCTCTTATACTATCACAGGGATTGAGCCCTCCTTATAATTATTAGGGTCACCATCATTCAGTTAATCACATACAGACGGTGACGATCCTCAGCGATCTGCACTGATCTATAGATGAAGTAATGTATTTGCCTACAGTGCCTCCACAGGAGAAAAAAAGTATTGCACTGTTTCTAATGAAAGCAATAACCGACATCAGCCATGTCCTCCAGAAGAATAAAATTTGTGTAGCTAATTTTTATTGTTAGATATTGGGTACCCACCCCGATCCCACCAGTACCCCACACACAAATCTCTTGTGCGGTACTAGAACAAGGGATTTGTACTTCCTTCTTTTTACTATCGGTGCCTTTTCTTATCTGGTAGTCTTGAATGTTGAAGGGGTTGGCATTTGTATAAATTACTTCTCTGGTGCTTCGTTGGAGGACACAACCATATTGTTCATTGGGGGACCCAGGAACCCTACAGGGTTTATGATCGGACATTAATCTATAGAGCTCCTCACATTTTACCCCCACTGCTCATGTGTGGCCTCTGTATACATACCAAATCAATGAATAAGGCAGCACACTGTAGCACCAAAACTTGGAAGGGTGAAATATGAAAATTGAATTGCATTACTGCACTAGAAATATGAAAAATTGAGAAAGTTTAGCGCATAAATTGGCCAATTCATGTGTACCTGGTAGCCACGATAAGGCATTTCTCGTTTACCAGGACCTAGCAATGCCTTTCCTCTCTGAAAATATTGTCTTCATCTGAATAGGAACCTAATGTGAGTCCTCTTTTGGACTAAAATCTCTCTCTCTCTGTGGAGGGGTAGTGGTCCTGCTGTTATTTAAAAACACCTGAGGCTAAAAGGCCTTTTAGCCACAGGTGTTTTTAATCACAGCAGGAGCACTACCCCTCCACAGAGATATAGATGTTAGCCTAACAGAGGATTTATGTTCCCATACAGATGAAGACTTTATTATAGGTGAGGAAATGCATTGTTAGGTCCTGGTAAACGAGAAATGCCTTATCGTGGCTTCCAGGTACACATGAATTGGCCAATTTATACTCTAAATTTTCGCAATTTTTCATATTTCTAGTGCAGTAATGCAATTCAATTTTCATATTTCATGTTTCCAAGTTTTGGCGCTACAGTGTGCTGCCTTATTTATTGGATTGTATAGGAGTTGGTGACTCTAGGTTCAGCACCTGTTCACACTTAGTCTATGTTTGGATGTGACGGTCAGTTTTTTTTAAATCTGTATACATTCCCACGTCCAAAAAGAGTAGGATGTTTTAGCCACATCACCACTTTCTCTGCCTTCCCTGGCTGCATCCTCTTCTCTGCAGGTGCTAAACAAAAAATCTACATATTCGGCGCATGCGCAGATCCTGATAGCGGAATATTTGCACATGCGCTGGACACATGCAGCACCTGCAGAGGAGAGGGGGCAGCCGTGGACCGTCGAAAAATCTGATAAACAGGTAAATCCTATGATTAACACTGTTCTGCACACAAGGGTGGCCAGGACTCTCCTATTGAGCATCTGGAGGGTCAGGACCTTTGTCGATGTCCCATCACAAACACAAGGATGGATGATGACTTGCTGGTGGGTGGGTGGCACACCACTGGGAGCCGCACCGATCAGGATTTTTCATCCCCATTACAAAATGGCGCAAGTGATCAGACGCCCGACTGCCCGTCCATTCATTCTCTACGCAGCTGCAGCGGTCAGCAGACACATAGGGAGTGAATGGAGCGCAGCTTACACATCCTAACGGGAGAAACGTGCCCCATTCTGAAGAGCGGTGCGCTTCCCAGCAGTCCTGTAGATAGGTGATATATGGCTTTAATCGGACGGCCCTTTAAGCATCAGGTAAGAATCATTAACGTCTCCAGCTCATTGAATGTGTTCACCTTAACCGTTCGTGCAGTTTGCCGCATGTGATCAGCAGAATGGGCAAATCTGAGCCCGTGGACATCAACCTGTTCTGCTTAGTGGCCATAGACTTTTACAAGCATCAGATCGATGAAGAACTGGACCGCAGAGCCTTTCAGTCAGTGTTTGAGCTGGTGGCGGCCCCCGGGAGCCCCTATCACAGTCTGTTGACGTGCTTTCAGAATGTGCACAAGGTCACCGTTTTCTAGGCACTTTTTATGGGTGAGGCTGGTGTTGGCCAGACAAGGGAATGCCCTGCACCTACCTGCTACCGAAGAGCTCTCCTCCGAGGCCCCGGACGTTCTCACCCACCCCGGCTCGCACTCTGCTCTGAATGTCGCTTCTTGTAAATATGTTCTGATCGCAACTAGATTTCTCTTTCTTTAATACAGTGAATGTAAATGTCCTGTTCATCGACGCGTTTTACTCCCGGGAGTCTGACAACACAAACCTGCACCACTAAATGATACTCTCCGGTCCGTCAGTCGCCGCACTCCTCCTGGGATCCGGTAGTGATACTTTGTGGAGCGACGCTGGCACGTAGCGCTGCGCCGTCACCCTGACGTGGCCGCTAGTATTAACGGAGAGCGACGTCAATAACGCCAAACTCCTCCGCTATAACCCCAAACACACACAGAGTATTGAAAACTTGTGTCCAGCACCATTAATAATATTTTAAGGTCACAAGATGTTCCATCTGCTGTACAATAGTCTGCCTCTATGTTGCACAGACTTGTTTTAGGCCATTTTTTTGACAGAAGGCTGTGAATTATTTGCCCCCTTATACCGAGAGGTAGCAGGGAAGTATTGTATGACTTGGGGGGGTGGGGGTTGTGTTGCTTTCCTGGACTCTAACCCGCAGTTGTGGGGGCATCTGTGTGTAACGGGCATTGCAGTTATTTCTTGATTTTTCTTTCACTTTGGTTATAAATGGTTTTAACTTCTATTTCTGTATCCTGTAAGATATGTATAATTGTAAAACCTGCCGCTGCAATTACAAAGCCGCTCTGCTACATCACGATTGTCTTGCCGCTACCGTCTTCTTTCTCGTCATTCTGGGCCCAAACATGAGATTTCACCATCCCATAAGTCACAGGTCTGGATACATTAAGGGGGACGTGTTTTATTATATGGATGAACGCTGATCATGTATTGTAGTAAATTGTTTTACACTTTATGGCAGTTGAAGATTGTGCGGCCCCCTACATGGGAAATCTATCAAAGTATTGGGGTATAGTAATCGGTGGGATCAGCTCCCCTTTATTTTTAAAAAATCTTGGGTTAATATGAAATGTTTTGCCCCCTTCCATTTGGAAGAGAGAGACACGTGACTGTAAAATCTGACTACACAGGGTTTGTTTGTAGTCTGTTACCATGGAAACATAGGTGCAGAATGCAGAAACAACAACATAGGCTATTTCCCAGCCTTTGGCTTCATCTTTATATCAGAATCACCTGCGTAAAATAAAATAGTTTGAAAAAGTATGGATACCCTTCAATAATGCCCAAAACACCACCTGACAAGTAGAAACCACATGTTTGTTTTATTATTTTTATATTATTTCTTTTATTTTATTTGTAAGTCCCTATGAGATCAATGTTCATGGAAATGCATTAAGTAGATTACATTGAAATTTTCTTCAACTCACCCATACTTTTCATGTTGAAATTTCTCAGACATTTTAAAAAGTATTCGCTCCTGGTTTTTTTTTTTTCTCTGTAGAGTAATGAAAATCGCTAGTTAAAGTAAAAAATTACTTGTTGTTAAAGTCATGTTTTTATGGTAAACATTTTTACAATTTTTTTTTTCTTTAATTTTCATTATTATTTTTTAAATCCTGAAATCTGGGCAGTTTTCACTCTATATACTAATGGTCTTCATACACATTACATGAACATTGCCCGAAGCTGGTGCCATCTCGAGTATCTGAGCTGGGGGCACGCTAGACTGTCCCCCCAAAAAATGATGATGTGAACGGAAAGGATGAGGCCCTTGAAATTTCAACGTGCTATTTTTTTTTTTTTTTTTAATCAAGGGAGGTAAGCCGTTGTTAAATCTCCCTGTTTGTGTTTTTCTTGCCCTCGCCAAATGAAAACACCTGAATGCTCTTCTCAGCCAAGTGTTCGTGTGTATGCGGGAGTTGGGCGTGAGGGTTGTCGGCGGAAAGACGCCCACCTCATGCCATTCTTAAAGGCTAATCATCTGGAGGGAAAAAAATATTTTTACATATGTTAGTGTAAAATTCACTAAAGGTAACCACTTTGTTCCTTCATTTATTTTCTGACCCCCCTAATATGCATTTAGCTGACTAATTCACGTCTGTTTTTTCTCTTGTGGGATTGTCTCTCCCAGTAATATAGGCTGGACGTGAGTGTGTCCAGGAACCTATTGTCTTCATAACAACAATACATACACATTTGTATCAGACTTTTATAATGGACTCAAGCACAGCTTCTATCCTGTATATATAGAAATCCGACTATAGAAAAGGAGGAAATTAAGTGCAGGATAGAAGCTGTGCTTGATTTCATTATGAAAGCCTATACAAATGTATATGTATTGTTGTTATGAAGACATACATCTCTCCCTACGTATCTCTAACACTGAGAAAAGGGAGTGAGGAGCAGAAAGGGCCATCCGGAGCTCTGACCGATCCAAGTCCATTACCTCGAGCCTATGCAGCTGCCATTAAGCAGATCTGTTAGTGCATTGTATAGCTGCCCCCAAACTTATGAACAGTAATAGAATTAAAAAAACAAAATCAATCATAAGAAAATGTAAAAATGATTAATATATATATTTATCAGTATTTGGTTCTAATTAATAAAAATAATATACATGATACCTTCCTTTTAAAAAGTCTTGTTACCGAAAATCAAGGTACTGCCTAAGGCTACTTTCACACTAGCGTTAACTGCAAACCGTCCCAAAAACGTCTTTTTCCCGAAAAAACGGATGCGTCAAAAAACTGCAAAACGTATGCAACGCATACAGCATTTAGACGGATCCGTCGCAAATCCGATAAACGGTTCCGTTGAAATGCTGGATGCGTTGCATACGTTGCATACGTTTTTACCATGCGTTGCATCCGTTTTTACGACGGATCCGTTTTTAAAATGGGAGGCACCCAAATTTGATTGGCTACTGGAAACTAAGGGAAATCTATATACTGACTGTATTTACAGCACATATTTGAGGGTTTTAGTTTAGTGGCAAGGATGGATGGTGTAATTGGGAGGATTTCGAGTTTGGTTACTGAAGTTATCTTTGAGACGAATCGCCTGGATATCATAGTGCGGGAGAAGGAGGCGGCAGCAGAAAGACGGAGGATGCAACGGAGAAGGCGACGATTCTGGATACATCCAATCAATGAGCTGCGGATGACCAGGGGTGTCCAGTCCACTCTCTATCTGGAGTTGCGGCAGAATCCACAAAAATTCTACAATTATGTACGGATGAGAATGGAACATTTCGATTATTTGGTTGGAAAAGTAGAGGAGGTCATCCAAAGGCAGGACACAAGGATGAGGCTTGCCATCACACCGGCGGAGCGGCTCCTGGTGACACTGCGGTAATCATCTTTTATTTTTAATGTCATTGCTGATATTGAATGTTATTACATGCTGCAGAGAAAACTACGCTGACACATTGCGCACCATTTTCTGCAGCATGTAATTTGTTGGGTTGTTTGAGGCCATCCCATTGCTTTTTTTTTCTTGTGTCATTGGTCATATTGAATGTTATTACATGCTGCAGAGAAAACTACGCTGACACATTGCGCAGCATTTTCTGCAGCATGTAATTTGTTGGTTTGTTTGAGGCCATCTCACAGCTTTTTTTTTTCTTTTGTCATTGGTCATATTGAATGTTATTACATGCTGCAGAGAAAACTACGCTGACACATTGCGCAGCATTTTCTGCAGCATGTAATTTGTTGGGTTGTTTGAGGCCATTCCACTGCTTTTTTTTTTCTTGTGTCATTGGTCATATTGAATGTTATTACATGCTGCAGAGAAAACTGCGCTGACACATTGCGCACCATTTTCTGCAGCATGTAATTTGTTGGGTTGTTTGAGGCCATCTCACAGCTTTTTTTTTTTCTTGTGTCATTGGTCATATTGAATGTTATTACATGCTGCAGAGAAAACTACGCTGACACATTGCGCAGCATTTTCTGCAGCATGTAATTTGTTGGGTTGTTTGAGGCCATTCCACTGCTTTTTTTGGTTGATGGTCTGTGCAATTTTTTTAACATTTTTTATTTTTTTTTCTGCATTTTCCTAGCTACGGGAGAGTCTTTGACTTCACTCCATTTCCAATTCAGGCTGGGGATTTCCGCTATTGGCGGAATTGTGAAGGACACATGTCGTGCGATTTGGGACACTTTACAGCCGGAGTATATCCCACAACCAACAATGGAAATCTGGTTGAGAAGTTCCGAACAATTTGAGACAATTTGCAATTTCCCAAATTGTGTTGGTGCCGTGGACGGCAAACACATTAGGATTGCTAAACCGGCAGGAACAGGATCAGAGTACTATAACTATAAAAAATACTTCTCCATTGTACTCATGGCTATTGCTGACGCCAACTGCCGATTCCTTGCTGTGGATATAGGAGCGTATGGCCGGTCCAATGACTCACAAGTGTTTAAAAACTCTCCGATGGGTCGCTGCCTGTATGGAGATACATACAATTTCCCGCCAGCAAGACCGCTCCCAGGAACAAGTGAACCAGCCATGCCCTATGTGTGTGTAGGTGATGAAGCCTTTCAACTGTCGCCGCACCTACTGAAACCATACAGCAGCCGTGAATTACACCGTACCAAGCGGGTATTTAATTACCGTCTCACTAGAGCAAGAAGAGTAGTAGAGTGCTCTTTCGGTATATTGACGGCAAAGTGGAGAGTTCTGCTGACGGCAATAAAACTGGAAACAAAAACTGTAGACGATGTTGTCAAGGCATGTGTGGTGCTCCATAATTTTGTTATTTCAAAGGAGCCTGTTACCTGGGATGACGAACAATTGGAGACAACCTTGTGGGATTTCCGCAGTGCCTCTGTTCGCTCCACCAGTTCTGTTACAATGATGAGGGACCAGTTTGCGGATTATTTTTTGTCACCTGTTGGGCGGATTCCATGGCAAGACATCATTGTGTGACATGTTTTCCTTGGTTTTTGTTGTTTTGTCAAAAAATGTTTTTGGAGCAACACCAAAAAAAAAAAAAAATAACAAAGTGTGGTTTGGTTGCTAATATAAAACCATTTTGTTATACCTTGAAAACGTCTGGTGTTTCTTTTCACTTAACCTTTAATATTTACCTTAATGAATCAACACACACAGTAGATTGTAAACCAGAAATATTTTTATTTCTAAAATATAATTATTTTTTGGAAATTTTCCAAAAATTTTCCTATTTTGATAATTTTCAAAAAAATTTTTTTTTTTTGCCAACAAAACAATTTTTAACACTGAAATGACAGTCTCACAGGTCTTGGTAGTGTCGGGTGGAGTAACTATGGGAGGAGGGGCTGGAAGGTTGGACCACATCGGTAGGTGGGATTGGGGAAACCCTACCTGTTTGGTCTGCAGTGGAAGGGGGGTGGAAAACAGGAGGCTGACCAGAGGGTGGTTGTGTTGGGGTAGGTGGAAAACTTCCTGGGGAAGGAAAGCTGGGCAAAGACGATGAAAACACGGGTGAATACATTTGGGTTGTGGGCCGGGTTGGGTATTGGTACGGATGTGGATATTGGGACTGATGTGGATATTGGGACTGGCGGTGATATTGTGGGGCATGGTGTTGAAATTGGGACTGGGATGTGTGGGGAGGTGTGGGGGTAGATTGGGGTTCGTTTATGACCTTGAGCAGAGCGTTATGGCAGCTATTCATTACCCGCATCTGCTGATCAAAAGAAAGCTTTTCCGTGCTCCTGAGCATGGATTGAAAAAAAAGATTTGCTGGAGCTTGACTTACATCTAAATGCAGCCTATCCAAGCGACTGCTGATTTCATGGTGGTTTTCACTCATGCGTGATTGCACCATGCTGAAACCAGCAGTCACTTGTTCTCCCAAAATTTTAAAAGAATTTTGGAAGCCTGCATTTAGATGCAAGAACTCAGGAGCATAGCTCCTTTCCTGACCCCTCTGACGCTGCCGCCACGAACCTAACGGTGGTGTAGAGGTGGCAGGGTCAGAGGGGTGGGGTAAAGGGAACGCTATCTGTTGACCATCAGATGCAAATAAGGAAGGCTGCGCTCCACTGGTAGAGGTGGATGAAGTGGAGGGGACAGAGGGGTCAGAGGTGTGGGGCCTACCGACGTGGTCCCCGGTGGCGGACTCAGGAGGGATCGCTCCAGAGGGCGCAGAGGAAGATGCAGGCGCACGGTGGCTGGAGTAGGTGCTGTGAAAGAAAAAAAAAATTAATATATAGATATGGAAAAGCCCGGACTGAAAGAAAAGTTTTGTGATTAGACAGGTTACTGAGATGTTGAATACTTACACTCTACTCCGCATGGTTTCCCTCAGGAAGGAGAGGGCAGGGCCGTATCGATACCTCCTCTTTTTCCTTCCTGCTGAGCCACTCGGGGCCTGCATCTCCTCGTTAAATTCCCTCTTAAAACGATCCCTCAGTGACCGCCACCGCTTCCTAACCTTGCCACCTGTGAATACAGGAATGAAGAAAAAAAAAATTATTGATAAATGCAAGACATTACATTCAGCTCTAAACATCACTGAAAAGTGAATACTTACATAGTTTGCTCTGCTGCTGTGGAAGAAGGTCCTCCCACCTCGCAAAGATGTTCCGGCATACTTCCAACCAGAGCCGACGGGTGACACTGGTATCAGCATGCCTGCGGTCAGCCATGTTCCACAGTGGCTCCCGCTCACGAACCTCCTCGATGAGGGATTCGATATCTATGTCTGAATCATATGCGGGAGCACACTGTGAAGCCTTTAAAAAAAAAAGAAAGAAAAAAAAATTAGTAGACTGAAACAAAAAAATTAACAATTGAAGCCCCACAAAAAAACAACTCACTGATGGCCGACCGCGGCGTCGATTCCGCCGACTCTGGGGGCGCCTGGGAGAACCTTCATGCTGTGCTGGACGTTCAGCAGCAGCAGCAGCAGCAGCAGCAGGAGACTGAAATAAAGGATAAAAAAAATTAGCTTTAATGTATGTATATGTTTTGTGTGTTACGTTATATATGAAATTCTGTTTTGTGTACGGTGCAGTGTGATGTGTGAAGCAAGTGTTTCACCACTACTTACACTTGGTTCCTCCTCCACTTGGATGTCTCCACCCGTCTCGGTCCCTTCCGACAGCTCCTCATCGGATTCTGATTCCTGTTTAAACATAATAAATGCATGTAGTGAATAAAAATGATGTAAATTTAAAAAGCAAAAAAAAAAAAAAATTTTTTACTTACCGATACCCTCTGTTGCTGTGGAGGAGGGCTGCCAGAAGAGGACATTGTGTGGCTGTGTTCCAGGTGGCTGTGGTCCTGGTAGGTCTGTAAGTTAAAAGACACTTGCAACCTGCTCTACACATTGAAGTAGCAGATTTGGGGTCTTCAAAACTTACTTTTCAGAATTTCTGGATGCGGGACAGGTGGCTGTGGTTCAGGTGGCTGTTGTCCAGGTGGCTGTGTTCCAGGTGGCTGTGGTCCAGGTGGCTGTGGTCCAGGTGGCTGTGGTCCAGGTGGCTGTGTTCCAGGTGGCTGTGGTCCTGGTAGGTCTGTAAGTTTAAAGACACTTGCAATCTGCTCTACACATTGAAGTAGCAGATTTGGGGTCTTCAAAACTTACTTTTCAGAATTTCTGGATGCGGGACAGGTGGCTATGGCTAGTGGCTGTGGTCCTGGTGACTTCTGCCGGTCGGTGTGATCCCTACTCTATCTGCAATATAATAAGTATAATGGAATGATAGTTAGACCACCGCTGAAATAGGTAATGTTTACCAATAAAGACCCTGTTACAATGAGAAAAATAGGTGAACACCCAAACCCAAAAACAGGTGCACGTTATACCATTCTTTTCCATGCCCCCCCAAAAAAAAAGGTAAAATGTGAGAGACCTTTAAAAAAAATTTTAAGTTTAAAAAATAAAAATATTACCTCCCCGAAATAACCTTTCAAAGGATAACCTTTATTAAAAAATGACCCCTCAACCAACTCTGTATTGCATGTGTAACCATTGGTACATACACCTGCTTTAAATTTACCTTTATGAAATTATACTACGGACAATTTGTTAATAAACATTTTATTTTTTTTTTTAATTTATTTATTTTTTTTTTAATCATAATGGAGCAGAAATGCTCTTTATTTTAAATACAAGTACATCAACTGGGAATGGTTTAAACAGTAAATTAAAAAAATCAACATTATAACCACAAGCTGCAGACCACTAGGCTTTGCAATAATACATCCGATTTTTAAAAAAAAAAAAAAAACACACATGCTGCACAAACAACTATAATAAAGGTACCGTCACACTGAACGATATCGCTAGCGATCTGTGACGTTGCAGCGTCCTGGCTAGCGATATCGTTCAGTTTGACAGGCAGCAGCGATCAGAATCCTGCTGTGATGTCATTGTTCGCTGCAGAAACTCCAGAACTTTATTTCGTCGCTGGATCTCCTGCAGACATCGCTGAATCGCCGTGTGTAACGCCGATTAAGCGATGTGTTCGCTGGTAACCAGGGTAAACATTGGGTTACTAAGCGCGGCTATGCACTTAGTAACCCAATGTTTACCCTGGTTACCGGCATCGTTGGTCGCTGGAGAGCCGTCTGTGTGACAGCTCTCCAGCGACCAAACAGCGACGCTGCAGTGATCCGGATCGTTGTTGGTATCGCTGCAGCGGCGCGAAGTGTGACAGTACCTTTACTAAATACATCAAAAATCAACATTAACCAATATGGCATTGACAAATGCACATGCAACCAACAAGACGCACAAAAACATACCTGCAAGCAGACTCATAACGCAAGCATAACACATGAAAAGGCATAATATTGACTAAGGCATATTAAGGTGCAGGCACGTGAACGCATACATACAAAAGCACACAGCAGTACAAAAATACACACACACACACACACACACACACACACACACACACACACACATGGCCATCAGTCCTCCGGCTGGAGCTTGATATATTCACAGTGGCAGGCCTCGGGGTGGATCTGGACTGTAGCAGGGCACTGGCTGTTGCAGGATGACGGCAGGCCTCAAGTTGGATTCAGGTTTTAAAAGCTCTTGCTGTAGTCAGTACGTCAAATGCACACACACACACACACACACACACAAAAATGGCAATATACTCACACTGTTGTAGTGTGTCTGGTCCTTGCTGCCAGGCTGGGCTCTTGGTATCCAGGCTGGGCTCTTGGTGTCCGGCTGGGCTCTTGGGGTCCAGGCTGGGCTCTTGGTGTCCGGCTGGGCTGTTGGGGTCCAGGCTGGGCTCTTGGTGTCCGGCTGGGCTATTGGGGTCCAGGCTGGGCTCTTGGTGTCTGGCTGGGCTATTGGGGTCCAGGCTGGGCTATTGGGGTCCAGGCTGGGCTCTTGGTGTCCGGCAGGGCTCTTGGTGTCCAGGCTGGGCTCTTGGTGTCCAGGCTGGGCTCTTGGTGTCTGGCTGGGCTATTGGGGTCCAGGCTGGGCTCTTGGTGTCTGGCTGGGCTATTGGGGTCCAGGCTGGGCTCTTGGTGTCCGGCTGGGCTGTTGGGGTCCAGGCTGGGCTATTGGGGTCCAGGCTGGGCTCTTGGTGTCCGGCTGGGCTGTTGGGGTCCAGGCTGGGCTCTTGGTGTCCGGCTGGGCTGTTGGGGTCCAGGCTGGGCTATTGGTGTCTGGCTGGGCTATTGGGGTCCAGGCTGGGCTCTTGGTGTCCGACTGGGCTATTGGGGTCCAGGCTGGGCTCTTGGTGTCTGGCTGGGCTATTGGGGTCCAGGCTGGGCTATTGGGGTCCAGGCTGGGCTCTTGGTGTCCGGCAGGGCTCTTGGTGTCCAGGCTGGGCTCTTGGTGTCCGGCTGGCTGGAGGCTTCTCTTCTTGCCTCTGTGTCTTGCTGGCATATGTGGGGGTTGAAGGCCCAGACCAGGTTTATATAGATTTGGGGATGTCTCGCCAATTAGATAAAAAATCCTGTTTCTGAGCATGCTCAGTAGAAAAAAACGTATTACAGCGCTGCATTGCGTCGTACGACGTGTCTCGACGCATCCGTCGCTCATAGACTTTCATTCTAGCAAAAGACGTATGCCGACGAATGCGCCGAGACACGTTTTATTGTCGGAGCCAAAAAACGTTACAATCTACGTTTTTCCAGACGACGTGTCGCCTCTTTTCGACGCATCCGCCGAAAGACGTATACCGACGAATGCCAATTCGTCGCAATGCGTCGCCAATACAAGTCTATGGGGAAAAAACGTATGCAGCAAAATATTTTGCTGCATGCGTTTTTTCGGCAAAACGACGCATTTTAACGTATTGCAGTTAACGCTAGTGTGAAAGTACCCTAAGCTGTAAGCGTCTAAGCTCATTAACCAAGTAAAACTATTGCTTCCCAATTTTTGAACATCTAATAAAACAACCTGTGATGCTTTTGCCTAAAAACTGTTTTGCATTTCTTGACTAATGGATGAGATGTAGATTTAAAGGAAACCAATCACCGTAAAGAAAAAAAAAAATTGGTATTTACAATTTACCTGCAGCCATAGTGGTAATCTGCAGATAAAGATTTTAAACTTGTGCAGAGGTGTGTACAGAGCAGTATGTCCATCAAGAAGTCAGTCCCTTTTATGAACTCGTATAAATATTTTTTTTTTTCTGACCCGTTCCTTTTAAAAGATGAGGTGAGCTACCTACAGCCACCACTAGAGGGAGCTCAGGATTTATTATTGAGTGCAGTATATGCCAGTATGCAGTAAGCGCCCTCTAGTGGTAACTGCAGGTAAACAGTATTTTGTCTTTTAATTCATTTTTTTCTGGGTATTACTATTAATAGTTTTAAAGCAGATCTTTAATCTATTTAGGATAAAAATTCATTTGAGTCTTGTTTTAATGTTCAGATGATGGCAGTGACGGCAAGACCTAAACCTCCCTGCGGTTTTACAGAACTGAACTTGGATTTAAGTTTAGTTCAAGACATTTACTGGGGGTCCTTATCCTGCAACCCTGCTCGGTCTCATGTGCCCCCTTCACAGATTTTGGTGGAAAGAATAGCCCCATGTATTGTTTTTTTTATGTACACCCCATTGGCACCCTATGAACCTTTATTCTATAAGCTATTGGGGTCCATCCGCAATCTTTAGAAATATCATTTTTTTTTCTTAATACTTTTTTTTTTCATTATTTCAGACTGTATTAGTTCCAAACTCTTCTGTCTTAAATATCAAGAAACCTCTAAAACCTCTTATTCCTGTGAGCCCATGACAACACTTCCTGCTTCTGTACTGTGACAGTTTGGCGTTTGTCATTGGCACTCCAGCTCCTTTAACCCCTTCATGACCGGGGGATTTTTCGTTTTTCCGTGTTCGTTTTTCGCTCCCCTCCTTCCCAGAGCCATAACTTTTTTATTTTTCCGTCAATTTGGCCATGTGAGGGCTTATTTTTTGCGGGACGAGTTGTACTTTTGAACGACATCATTGGTTTTAGCATGTCGTGTACTAGAAAACGGGAAAAAAATTCCAAGTGCGGTGAAATTGCAAAAAAGTGCAATCCCACATTGGTTTTTTGTTTGGCTTTTTTGCTAGGTTCACTAAATGCTAAAAATGACCTGCCATTATGATTCTCCAGGTCATTACGAGTTCATACACACCAAACATGACTAGGTTATTTTTTTATCTAAGTGGTGAAAAAAAATTCCAAACTTTGCTAAAAAAAAAAATAAAAAAATTGCGCCATTTTCCGATACTCGTAGCGTCTCCATTTTTCATCATCTGGGGTCGGTTGAGGGCTTATTTTTTGCGTGCCGAGATGACGTTTTTAATGATAGCATTTCGGTGCAGATACGTTCTTTTGATCGCCCGTTATTGCATTTTAATGCAATGTCGCGGCGACCAAAAAAACGTAATTCTGGCGTTTCGAATTTTTTTCCCGCTACGCTGTTTAGCGATCAGGTTAATACTTTTTTTTAATTGATAGATCGGGCGATTCTGAGCGAGGCGATACCAAATATGCGTAGATTTGATATTTTTTTTATTGATTTATTTTGATTGGGGCGAAAGGGGGGTGATTTAAACTTTTATGTTTTTTTTTATTTTTTTCACATTTTTTTAAACTTTTTTTTTTTACTTTTGCCATGCTTCAATAGCCTCCATGAGAGGCTAAAAGCAGGCATAGCACGATCGGCTCTGCTACATAGCAGCGATCTGCTGATCGCTGCTATGTAGCAGAATTGCACGTGTGCTGTGAGCGCCGACCACAGGGTGGCGCTCACAGCGACGGGCAATTAGTAACCATAGAGGTCTCAAGGACCTCTATGGTTACCATTCACAAGCATCGCCGACCCCCGATCATGTGACGGGGGTCGGCGATGACGTCATTTCCGGCCGCCCGGCCGGAAGCGGTAGTTAAATGCCGCTGTCTGCGTTTGACAGCGGCATTTAACTAGTTAATAGGTGCGGGCAGATCGCGATTCTGCCCGCGCCTATTACGGGCACATGTCAGCTGTTCAAAACAGCTGACATGTCCCGGCTTGGGTGCGGGCTCACCGTGGAGCCCTGCATTAAAGCAGGGGAGCCGGCATCGGACGGTATAGTACGTCCGATGCCGGTAAGGGGTTAGCCAATCAGAATGCAGCTTTCAGGTCGTGTCCAAGCTAAGGAAATAAAAATAAAATGATCTCAATGATTAACAATGGAGCCCATTGTGCCTATGAAAACCCTAAATTGGTAGAACACAAGAGCAGGAAGTGTTGTCATAAGGACACAAGCAGAGAAGATGAGATCTGTAACTTTTTCTGATGACTTGAGATAAGTCAGACCTACCGCGACCCACCTAATATAGTATCACCTACTGCCGTACAGGAGAGGCTGCACCACTGTGTAACTGCGGCGAGTATTACTAGGAGCTGTTGTATCCAGTCCTCCATGCTGCCTGTATCTGCTCATCCAGGTTCCTGCATGTCGTCCGGGCCCATTCATTCTCATTTTCTCATCTCGCCGGATGTACTTCCAGCGTTTCATGGAGCAGATTTGCAATCTCTCCTGGACCATGATGGGAAATCTCCGGAGTCCAAACCTTGTTTGTTTTCACAGTATAACAGAGAATATATTCAGATGTATGTTTAAATTAAAGATTGCTGGTTATATTGCACACTTGAATTAAAGAATTATTGAACCGTCGAATGTCTTTATTTTGTGTTTCTGTCTGCTATACCACACACTGCTTCTCCAAACCACACAGACGTGTTTCAAGCCCCAGCTAACAACAAATGAGGAAGATTTTAAGTTGTGTGTCGTCAATGGACTGAGAAGAAGGCAAAGAAACCGAGCAAGTTTTATTTTCCAAAAGGCCTCTGAGAAATTATCTGGAATCTGATTGGTTAATATAGGCAACCTTTTTATTATGCTCTAATTTTGATAAATTTCAATTATTGTAGGCTTCAAAGAGAATCTTTCAGTAGGCAAAACCTTCTTTAGTCGTCTATATGGGCATGCAGGTCATAGGAAGTTGAGTAAAATGACACCTTGACAGTTGTGATCTGACATCTTATTCCAGAGAAATCCACGTTTTTCTTATATGTAAATGAGCTGTTAAGATCTATGGACCGGGCATAGATCTCCTCGAGGATCTGCCTCCAGAGCTTATGAAAGGGGGACGTTACCAAAGATGCATATAATGACTAACAGCTTTCCTGAGCCACATGTCTCATACTGGTAACGCCTCCTGTCTTTTATAATAAGCTCTGGAGGCAGATTCTTGGGAGATCTATGTCCGGTCCAGAGAGCTTAACAGCTCATTTACATATAAGAAAAACGTGGATTTCTCTAGAATATGATGTCAGATCATAGATATCAAGGTGTCATTTTACTCAACTTCCTATGACCTGCATGCCCATATAGACGGCTAAAGAAGGTTTTGCCTACTGAAAGATTCTCTTTAAAGCCTCCAATAATGGAAATTTATCAAAATTAGAGCATAATAAAAAGTTGCCTATATTAACCAAACAGATCCTTTTTGCTACGACGCCCCCAAAAATTCCTGGTGCAAGCAATTACCTCCATAAGAGTCTTATGCTTAGTGAAATGAAGTCCGCCAATGTGTAATTTATGTGTCACATGTCTGTCAGTATATACACTTTACCTTTTCTGAGAGACCACAGAGGCTACAACACCATTAACAAGAAGCACCACTAACCAAACAACACCATGAAGACCCAGGAGACCTCCAAACAGGTCAGGGATAAAGTTGTTACAAGTGAGGGTTGGGTTCTAAAAAAAATTCCCAATCTCTGATAATCCTCTGGAGCACCATCAAATCCATTATCATCAAATGGAAAGGACATGGTACCATAACAAACCTGCCACAAGAGGGCCTCCCACAAAAAACTCAGCCCAGGCAAGGAGGACATTAATCAGAGAATGTAATTCTTGACTTGATTTGAGTTTACGAAAGGTCATGTGGGAGACTCGCCAAATGTATGGAGGAAGGTGCTGTGGTCAAATGAGACCAAAACTTTTTTGCCCACCAAGGTAAACGTTATGTCTGGCGCCAAACCAACACAGCTCATCACCCCAAGAACACCATCCCCACAGTGAAATGTGGTGGGAGCACCATGCTGTGGGGATGTTTTTGAGTAGTAGGGGCAGGAAAAATTGTCCAAGTGGAGGGGAACATGGATGGTGCGAAATACAGGGATATTCTTGAGCAAAACCTGTTTGTCAGTGATTTGAGACGGACGGAGGTTCCCCTTCAAATAAGACAATGACCCAAAGCATACTGCTAAAGCAACACTCAAGTGGTTTAAGGAATAAAGTGTAAATGTTTTGGCGTAGTCTAGTCACAGCCCAGACCTTAATCCAACTCAGAATCTGTGATCACACTTGTAGATTGCTGTTCACCAGAGGAAACCATCTAACTTGGAGCTGGAGCAGTTTTGCCTTGAGGAGTTGGCAAAAATCCCAGTGGAAAGCTCATAGAGACTTATCCAAAGTGACTTGCAGCTGTAATTGCCTCAAAAGGAGGCTCTACAAAGTACTAACTTTAGTGGGGTGAATAGTTATGCACACTGAAGTTTTCAGTTATTTTGTCCTATTTGTTGTTTGCGTCACAATAACAAGAAAACCGAATGTTCACAGTTGTAGACATGTTCTTTACATGAACCGATAAAAACCCTAAAAAAAATAAATGGTGAATTTCCAGGTTGTGAGGTATCAAAACACGGAAAATGTCAAGGGCGTAAATACTTTTGCAAGCTACTGTAGATACCGGAACCTCAGGAAACAGACACTTGGCAGTCGCCAGTCACTACACAGTATAAAAATCTATGGTGTTCTAGCTCTGCACATTGATTATTTCTGGAAAAATTGGCTAGCATAAGATTCTGAGATTTTCACAACACCTTACGGACAGCATTTCAAAAACGCTCTTGGGAGTTTGCATGGTTTGTGTAGGTCCGTATTCTCTCAAAGTGGTCTAAGGGAAGAGTCAGACAGCTATATAACTCGGCTGAAGAGCGCGAGACAATGCTCGGTGGCTCTCCCAAGGTGAGCGTGATAGCTTGTAGTTTTATGCATCTGCATGTTTAGGACGGGAGAGCCGATGGCCAGTCCGAGCACTGCGGTGCGATCCTCATCCAAGTTATACAGCCATCTTACTCTTCCCTAAGAAAGGACAACTGGTGAATTGGTTACCAGGCCAAGACATTGATGCACATGGGGAATACAGGCTAGCCCATCTGATCCAATTGCACAAAAGAACAGATGTGGCACAAATTGGCAAAAAAATTACTGCTGGTTTTGATAGAAATGTGTCAGAAATGGCAAAGCACAGCAGCTTGCTGCATAGACCCATAGTACTTAATGGGAACCTATTGGCACAAAAAAATATGACCCATAATGACGGTGTTGGTAGTCATGGGGGGCTTCCTGCAAAAGAGTATTCAAAGAAGAAAAAAGTAGTGCTGCACAGCCTTTCTACCTTGAGCGAACCAATCCCAGTCCAATAGCGGTGTAATGAGAGAGCCTGACTTAAGCAATGGAGGTGCTCGCATGAAAACAGACCCGTAGAAGCGCTCTAACAGCGCGAAACGGCTGTCGTCATTCCCTGCTCACCTCCCCTCCACCTGCACTCCCTCGAGCCGTGAAGATGCTATATTTTTATACATGTCTTAAATAAAGGATTGGACCACACGAAGCTTGGTGAGTGCAGCCGCAAATTTCTTCTCATGTTCATGATATGTGCACCTGTTTTCATGCGAGCACCTCCATTGCTTAAGTCAGGCTCTCTCATTACACCGCTATTGGACTGGGTTTGGTTCGCTCCAGGTAGAAAGGCTGTGCAGCACTACTTTTTTCTTCTTTGAATACTCTTTTGCAGGAAGCCCCCATGACTACCAACACCGTCATTATGGGTCATATTTTTTGTTCTAAAAAAAAGAGCCGAACCTATAGTATCAACTATTAACTGGTTTTGGACCCAATGTCCCTGTTTGTGATTTTATGAGGTATTACCACCACCTCAGTAGACGTAGACATCTTCCCTTACACAGAAGTAACCACCATTATACAGACTGCAGTCGTCGCCATTAGAGTTGAACGACTTTTACTTTTTTAGGATCGTTTCGGGTTTCGCGAAACCCGACTTTCTCCAAAGTCGGGTCGGGTGAAATCGGCCGATTATTGCGAAAAGTCGGGGGTTGGCCGAAACCCGAAACCCAATGCAAATCAATGGGGAATCAAAGTCGGCAGTGAGTGGAGGACAGGAAAACACCTACAGTGCCCATTTTAATGCCAAAAACATCAATTCATATTTCTTAAGCTTGTCAATCTTAATTTACTTTATAATAATAGTTAGGCATTGAAAACGGGCTATTTGGCTAAAGTTGTGGGGGGGTAGGGCTGGCTCAAGATTTTCGTGGGCCCAGGAAACGCGGAATACGTCACGGCGGTGGAGCAGGGAGAGGTAAGTATTTCAACTTTGCAAGTGCTGCGATCCTGAGCAAGCAGGGGGGGCCCACTAGTTGGCACTGGCACAGGGCCCCTCATAGTACGGCGGTGTGTTTGATGGCGGGTGGCGCCTCCCACTGCCAGAGACACTTTTGCGTACTATGAGGGGCTCTGTGCCAGTGCCAATGAGTATGCCCCCCCACCTGATGAAGGAACCTGCACTTTCATCTGCACCTTCCTCTTTGTCCCCGTGTAAGGTGGTATAGTATGCGGGAAGGGGAACCTGACTTTCAGCAGGGTCAGATTCTGGCTGTGTAGAGTGCAAGGGGAATGTAGTGGTCTGGGTCAATGTACCAGCAGACTCATCTAGCAGTGGCTGGCCAATGGGCAGGATGAGGAGGAAACACAGATATAGGCCCAAATAAGAAAGTAGGCTAAATCCAGTTCAAAATTGGTAACAGGACTAAACTGGCGGCATTGCTTTGTTCAGCGGAGGACAACTGTAAGAAGTGACTGACACAGTTTCTAGGCCCAAATAAGTAAGTAGGCTAAATGCAGTTCAAAATTGCTAACAGGACTAAACTGGCAGCATTGCTTTGTTCAGCGGAGGACAACTGTAATGAGGGGCAGACACAGTTAGCAGGCCCAAATAAGAAAGTAGGCTAAATGCAGTTCAAAATTGCTAACAGGAGTACACAGGCGGCATAGCTTTGTTCAGCGGAGGAGGACAACTGTTATGAGAGGCTGACACAGTTACTACGCCCAAGTAAGTAAGTAGGCTAAATGCAGTTCAAAATTGGTAAGAGGAGTACACAGGCAGCATAGCTTTTTTCAGCGGAGGAGGACAACTGTTATGAGAGGCTCACACAGACTTAGTAGGCCTAAAATAAAAAAGTAGGCTAAATGCAGTTCACAATTGGTAACAGGAGTACACAGGCGGCATTGCTTTGTTCAGTGGAGGACAACTGTAATAAGTGGCTCAGACAGACTTAGTAGGCCTAAAATAAAAAAGTAGGCTAAATGCAGTTCACAATTGGTAACAGGAGTACACAGGTGCCATTGCTTTGTTCAGTGGAGGACAACTGTAATAAGTGGCTGGCACAGTAGGCCAAAATAATAAAGTGGGCTAAATGTCAGCCAAAAAGATGTTCATAAATAAACTGGTGGCATAGCTAGGTACAGGGGTTGGCTCCTCTGCTGAGTATCAGACAGTGGTAGTAGGCGTAAAGTATTAACTGGTCTAAATGGAGGCTAGGGCCCCTGTATATTTTTACTATCATCTATCATTTCAACAAATTTGTATTGGCAGTGCCATTGAAGGATTTAACAGCACAGACTACACAGTGGTGGAGCAGGGAGAGGTAAGTTTTGCAAGTGGTAGAGCACTGTTCCAGCTGGGGGGGGAACACTCTTTCGTGGGCGGCGGTACTGGCACAGGGCCCCTCATATTACGACGGTGTGTCTGACGTTGGTTGTGCACCACCACCATCAGAGACACTTCATTGTACTATGAGTGACCCTGTGCCAGTGCTGTCGCCCAAGAGTGGGCACACCCACCTGTCCAGGCAAACGGCACTCGCACGGGTGCTTGCGCCAAGTGGTGACCACGGCCCTGTGGGGGGAGTCAGCCAATTTAGGGAGGTACAAAAATGGCCAATGGTGGACATTCAGCAGCTGCAAATGGAGGAATTGGAGCAGTCAGTAAGAGGAGGCCAAAAGCAAGAAATTTTTAAGGCAAGCTACGTGTCAGCAGGGGAAGGTGGGGCAAAATAATTTGAAATCCATGATTGGTTCATTTTAATGAAGGTTAGATCATCAACATTCTGGGTAGCCAGACGTGTCCTTTTTTCGGTCAGTATTGAACCAGCAGCACTGAATACTCTTTCTGATCGCACACTAGCAGCTGGGCAAGCAAGCTCCTGTAATGCATATGCTGCCAATTCAGGCCAGGTGTCTATTTTTAATGCCCAGTAATCAAATGGGAATGACGTGTGGGGGAGAACATCGCTAAGGGAGGAAAAATAGTAACCATACTGGACAAATGCTGTCTCCTGTCACTTTGAATCGGTGCAGCAGTACCTGTCGTGTCTGCGGTCATTGCGAAATCACTCCACAACCTGGTCATAAACCCCTCTGTCCAACGCCACTTCTGATTTGTGCACCTCTAACACCTCTGCCCTGTTGCCCCCTACAGCTCGTGTGAGAACCATCACCGCCGCTGTGTGCTGGGAATGCCTGAACCAAACGGTCTACAAGAGTTGCTTGTTTGGTAGCCAATATTTGCTCCAGGTTCTCATGTGGCATGATATTTTGTAATTTTCCTTTGTATCGTGGATCCAGGAGGCAGGCCAACCAGTAATCGTCATCGGTCATCATTTTTATAATGTGTGTGTCCCTTTTTAGGATACGCAAGGCATACTCAGCCATGTGGGCCAATGTTCCAGGTGTCAATTCACTGCTTGTGCTGGGTTGAGGAGCACTTTCTTGCAAATCAACATCACTTGTGGCCCACAAAAACCCTGTACCTGATTTTGCAACGCCACCAGTTTCTATTGCCCCGAGAAGCATCCTCCTCCCATAAATATTTATCTCCATCATCCTCCTCCTCTTCGTCCGCCTCTTCATCCAGGAGAGTTCCCTGACCAGACAATGCCTGATTGTCATCAAGGCTTCCCTCCTCCTCGGCCGCAGATGCCTGCTCCTTGATGTGCATCAAACTTTGCATCAGCAGACGCATTAGTGGGATGCTCATGCTTATGATGGTGTCGTCTGCACTTACCAGCCGTGTGCATTCCTCAAAACACTGAAGGACTTGACAGAAGTCTTGGAGCTTCGACCAAAGCACCCCAGACAACTCCATGTCTGCCATCCAACTGCCTGCCCGTGTATGTGTATCCTCCCACAAATACATGACAGCATGCCTCTGTTCGCACAGCCTCTGAAGCATGTGCAGTGTGGAGTTCCACCTTGTTGCAACGTCAATTATTAGGCGGTGCTGAGGAAGATTCAGCGATCGCTGTTGGTTCTGCATACGGCTGGAGTGTATGGGCGAGCAAAGACTTCGCACCTTCAGGAGCAGGGCTGGTAACTACAGATAATTTTTCAGGAAGCACTGCACCACCAAGTTCAAGGTGTGAGCCAGGCAGGGAATGTGTTTCAGTTGTGAAAGGGCTATGGCAGCTATAAAATTCCTTCCGTTATCACGGACTACCTTGCCTGCCTCAAGATGTACACTGCCCAGCCATGACTGAGTTTCTTGCTGCAAATACTCGGCCAGTACTTCCGCGGTGTGTCTGTTGTCGCCCAAACACTTCATTTGTAGCACAGCCTGCTGACGCTTACCACTAGCTGTTCCATAATAGGGCACTTCGTGTGCAATACTGGCAGCTGCGGATTGAGTGGTCGTGCGACTGCGCTCTGTGGACGAGCTTTCACTTCTGGAGGAGGAGGGGTGGCGAACGCCTACAGCCAACTGTTTCCTAGACCGTGGGCTAGGCAGAACTGTCCCACTATGGCTGTCCCCTGTGGACCCTGCATCCACCACATTAACCCAGTGCGCCGTGATGGACACGTAACGTCTCTGGCCATGCCTACTGGTCCATGCATCTGTTGTGAGGTGCACCTTTCTACTGACTGATTGCCTCAGTGCATAGACAATGTGGTCTTTGACATGCTGGTGGAGGGCTGGGATGGCTTTTCTCACAAAGAAGTGTCGAATGGGTAGGTCATAGTGTGGTACTGCATAGGCCATCAGGGCTTTAAAAGCTTTCCTTTCAACCAACTGGTAGGGCATCATCTCTAACGAGATTAGTCTAGCAATGTTCAAACCCTGTGTACGCGGATGAGAGGATGAGTACTTTCTTTTCCTAACAAGAGTCTCTTGTAGGGTGAGCTGGACTGGAGAGCTGCATATGGTGGAACTAGCGGTGGTGGTGGTGGACATGGCGGATTGAGAGAGGGTTGGTGATGGTATTCTTGATGTTGGCCTACCTACAGTGTTTCCTACCAAGAACCTTGTGATTTCCTGACTGCTTTGGCCTTGCGACGATACCTCCACATTTGTTGCTGGTGGTGTCCTAACTGGTGGGCTTACTGTGAGGGAAGTAATGTAGCGTTGCTGACTACCTTCATTCTGAGCAGGTACACCAACGGTACTGGATGTTTGGTAGTTCGTCCAGGCTTGGAAGTGCATGCTGGTTAAATGTCTACGCATGCACGTTGTATTTAAATTTAGGAGATTCTTCCCTCTGCTAAAGGTCTTTGAGCACTTCTTACAGATAACTTTGCACTGATCATTTGGATCTTGGTTAAAAAATGCCCACACTGCACTCTTCCTACTATGGATTACCTTTTCAGGCATTGCACGCTGTGCTACTTTCACCGGATGGCCACGGTGTCCTAAAACTGTTTTTAGATTTGACAAACATTTTTGGCCAGATACGGGCCTGCCAGATGAAAGCTGTTGCGATGTAGATGGCTGCTGCGGATCATCCTCCTCCGCTTCTGAGCTACTGGCAGCGGCACCCTCTTTCCCCAATGGCTGCCAATCTGGGTCAACAACTGGGTCATTCATCACCTCCTCTTCAATGTCATGTGCACCTTCCTCTGTGTCACCGTGTAAGGTGCTATACCGTTCGTGACGGGGCACCATAGTCTCATCAGAGTCAGATTCTGGCTCAGTACACTGCGAGGGCAATGTAATGATCTAAGTCAATGGAACAGCATAATAATCTAGCTGTGGCTGTGCATCTGTGCACTCCATGTCTGATTCATCTTGTAATGGGCTTTTAATAATTTCCCTTTCTAACCCAGGCACGGAATGTGTAAAGAGCTCCATGGAGTAAACTGTAGTTTCACCTGCCACATCCTTCACTTTTGGTTTGGGTGAAGGACACAAGGAAGTGACTTGTTCCTGACCGGGAGCATCCACTGACGACTCGCTGCCTTTAGATTTCGAACGTTCTGAAGAGGAGGCAAAAGAGCTAGAGGTTGAGTCAGCAAGGAAAGCCAAAACTTTTTCCTGCTGCTCCGACTTTAAAACCTGTTTTTCTACTCCCAGATAAGGGAGCCTTCGAGGCCTTGTGTAGCTAGACGATGACGCTGGCTCAACACCTTGAGCCTTTGGTGCTATTTTGCTTTTCCCACTACCACCAGATGCTCCACCACCACCACCACCATCAGTACCAGCTGGCAACGCCCACCCACGGCCTCTTCCACCAGACTTCCTCATTTTTGGAAAAATCTAACCAAAATAACAACCGTTATATGGTACTGTGAAAGGAGGTAGAAGGTGTACACTTTGGGGGGGTGGGGGGGAGACTGCAACAAAACTCAAGCATAGTGTATTACACTACACAATGTAAGTGGCAGAACGTGGCTGGAAGATGTACGACAAACTAACAGAACTGTGACATAGATCCACTCAGTGCCAATTTCAATCTCCCTTTTTTGGGGGGGAGACTGCAACAAAACTCAAGCCCAGTGTATTACACTACACAATCTAAGTGGCAGAACGTGGCTGGAAGATATATATATATATATATATATATATAAAAAAGGGGGCTGTAGTACAATTTCAATCTCCCTACAATGATCTCAGGACAAGTATGGCAGCAATAAAAAGGACAGCTGCACACAAAAGTGTGGACAAATAAACAAGAGAACTGTTCAGAAAGGAGCAACAGGATTTTTGCTTTTAAAAAAGCAGTTGGTTTGCACAGCGGCGTACAAACCGCAATGCAGCTATCAGGGAGCCTTATGAGGCAGCCTAATAAGCTACGGAGCTGATGCACAAAAATATAAACTCCATTGTCCCTGCAAAAAAAAGGTGGTGTTGGACAGTGGAAATCGCTACAGCACAAGCAGTTTCGGGGTTAATCTTCCCTCCCTAACTATATCCCTTCTTCTGATGCAGCTGCAGCAACCTCTCCCTATGCTCAGATCAGCAGCAGTAAGATGGCGGTTGGCGTGCACGCCCCTTTATAGCCCCTGTGATGCTGCAGAAAGCAAGCCAATCACTGCCATGCCCTTCTCTAAGATGGTGGGGACCGAGACCTATGTCATCACGCTGCCCACATTCTGCGTCCTCCTTCATTGAATGAGAAATGGCGCTGAAAGCGTCATACGAAACGCGACTTTGGCGCGCTGATCGCCGACCTCATGGCCGATCCCACACTAGGATCGGGTCTGGTTTCACGAAACCCGACTTTGCCTAAAGTCGGCGACTTTTGAAAATGTTCCATCCGTTTCGCTCAACCCTAGTCGCCATCTTCCTTGACCCCCCATAAATTACCTTGCCTACCCTCCATCCATCCATCCATCGACCCTCCAGAAGCCATTCGGCGGCCGGCGCGTCCCTGAATCGTGGTCGTCTTTAATTAACATTCTAACCGGAGAGCTCGCTTTGTGTGTTTGTTCTCTTTTTCTTTCTGTGTCTTTGAAAGGAAAAAAAAAAGACATAAAGAACAACTTAAAAGCTTCTCATAGAAAGCGTGACCCCACAGACGTGCGGATCTTTTATCGCCGCTGCACCATTTTTTTTTAAGTGTTTAAAAGCTTTAATATTGAAGGCCTGTCAACTTTGTCCTGATTATTTGGCTTTCAGTTAAAAGGTTTTTGTTGTTGTAGCTTATGCAGTTGCTCTGTTGCTATGGGAACGTGACATCAAGCTGACGTTTTCCTGTTTAAAAGCTTTTAACTAAATTCCAGCCTGTCAGCTGTAGGCCCCATTTTATGCTCTCAGACTTCAATCTGTTGCAAAAGGGTTTCATATGTTTTCTTGTCATTCAAATGCTCAAGCCTGTCCACCATTGCATCGGGCCTGCTCTGCAAAGGGGACCGCAACTTAAATCTCATCCCTAAGTTGTGGGGGGTGTAGAGAGGTGGGGGTGGTAGTGGAGCAAGGGGGCTTGTCTCTTTTAAAAGCCCTTTCATCTGCTGCATTGAGCAATGGCTGCAGCCGAGGTGCCCAGTTACCTGCTCTCCTCTCAGAGCGAGAAGCACAGGAGGGCCAGGAACTGGACCGATGCCGAAATGAGGGGTCTCATGTTGGTCTGGGAGGAATTCTTCGAGGAGCTCAAGCAAACTAAGAGGAATGCCAAAGTTTACGAACGCATGGCGAACAAGCTCTTCGAGATGACCGGAGAACACCGCCACGGTGAAGAGATCAAAATCAAAATTACCAACATGACTTTCCAGTACAGGTGAGTCTGATTAACTCCTTAAATGTCCTCTTGACTTAAAGGGGATGTCTAGGACTAAGCAATTAATGAGTCTGGCACCCCTACTGATCAGTTCTGAACACCGAGCACCACAGCGCCGCACATGGTTTAGTAGCCGCTGCTAGGTGCTGCGGTTCGTCTGCCATTTAACTGAGCAGATATCAGGTGATTAGTGTTGGTGTTAGGTGTTGGACCCCCAACAATTTTACGTTAATGGCCTATTCTACAGGAAGAGTCACACGCCAAATATAAATCACATGTAGATCGGATGCATGGCTTGGACTGTCCGGCAGCTCTCCCGATCCAAGTATGACATGGCTGAGGTCATACTCGGATTAGAAGATCTGCTAGCCAGTCCAAACTTCACTTTCTGATCTACGTGTGATTTATATCGTCGTGTGACTCTTCCCGTAGAATAGGCCATACAAATCAGACATAGATCGGAATGCAAGGCTTGGACAGTCCGGTGGCTCTCCCGATCCGAGTATGACATGGACGAGTGGCATACTCTGATCAGGAGAGCTGCCAGCCTATCCGAACTTTGCATTCCGATCTACGTGTGATCTATATAGCCGTGTGACTCTTCCCGTACAATTGGCCGTACAAATTAGACATAAATCGGAATGCAAGGCTCGGACTGTCTGACGGCTCTCCCGATCCGAGTATGACACGACTGTGTGTCATAATCGTATCAGGAGAGCCGCCGGCTAGTCCGAGCTTTGCATTTCAATCTACGTATGACTTATATGGTCGTGTGACTCTTCTCATAGAATAGGCCATAAAAATCAGACACAGATCGGAATGCAAGGCTTGGACAGTCCGGTGGCTCTCCCAATCCGAGTATGACATGAACAAGTGTCATACTCTGATCAGGAGAGCTGCCAGCCTATCCGAACTTTGCATTCCGATCTACGTGTGATCTATATAGCCGTGTGACTCTTCCCGTACAATAGGCCATACAAATCAGACATAGATCGGAATGCAAGGCTCGGGCTGGCCGGCGGCTCTACCCATCCGAATATGAAATAATGTACTATATTTCTATGCAGCAGTCGTGCTCGGCCAGTAGAGAGCAATCGGCCAGTCCGAGCATTGTGTTGCGAGTTATACAACCGTACTCTTCCTTACAAATGGGTCATTAATTATTTAGTCCTGGGCATGCCCATACAACTTCAAAAGCTGTCCTTCCCCACACCTCTTATACACAGGCACGTGTGTAAACTACCATGTACCGTGCATGCTCAGTTTAGGTGAGCATGTATGTGTGTTCATTGGCGAGAGGCAAGTAAGCCGCTACCTGACAACTCTGGCACCAGATTTTCTTCCCTGAGAACTTAAAGGGGACTTTTCACTGGAATTTTTACATTTAAATTAAGTACCTCCTACAGTTGTCACTGCCCCACTGATTCTAGAACAGTTTTTATTTTTCTTCTATACCCCTTCGTTCCAAAGTTATGTCCCTCAGTAATAAAGACTCACATTTTCTCCTAACCTAAGTGAGCGTATACCATAGAACTTTGCTATTTCTCTTCTCAGATGCCGGCCAATCAATACATGGTCACGCCCACAGTGAAGTTTTATGGGACACACCCACTCAGTTGAAGGGAAACTTCGTATGTTTATTACTGAGGGGCATAATTTTGGAATAGAGGGACACAGAAGAAAAATAAAAAGTGTTTCATAATCAGCGGAGCAGTGGTAACTGGGCCAGGTGCAAGGTTTAAATTTAGGAATGCAGTGAAAAATCCCCTTTAGGGATCTCCTACACACTTGATCTTCCTTTCAGCTGACCTTACATGTCTATGGAGAGTAAGTAGATCCTTATAAACATACATATATATTAATAATGGTCAGCTAGTCACAATGTAGTTGGTGAGATTATACAGAAGCATAGGAGAGCAGAGAGGATTCTGGGATTGTATTGACTTGTGGGTCTGCTCATTATTCGTGCTATAATGCAGTTGCCATGATTGGTGCTAAACAGGACCACCTTTTGTTGGTACCAGGTATTGCCGCTCAGCTCTATTGAAGTGAATGAGGATGCACTCACAACCTGTAAAAATGTGTGGCGCTGTTTTTGGAAGAAATATGCCATCATTTTTTTTATAATTCCGTACAAGTTCTTTATATCTATAGGCTTCATACCAGGTTACATTTTGGGGGTCAGAAATAGAAACATACAACATAGGGCACTTGTCATCTCTACACGAAGACCAACACTGATATTACTGCCATTTGGTGATCATATAGTGGTAATTACCGGTGCTGCAGAACATGTAAGAGATCACAGCACAGTTACAGACAGGTACGTACACCTGACGTTTCTGTTGGCTTTGTTCACTTTCCCCATCTTCTCCATCTGGCCCACACCACTATGACAACTTCTCCAGCCAAGACTCATCTGCAGAGATTACAATAAAGACACATTTGACTTCACACATTTCCAACACTGTTCCTATATATTCCCAATCTGCACCAACTCCTCATCCTGCTGATACCCCAATACTGAGGCTCTGCTGCCGTATGTGTCTCTATTAATTGCACCTGCTGTGCAAAAACAATCCTCCTCTTACTGTCCCAGATAGCAATGTCACCACTCTGCCCCTTACATAGTAAAATGTCACCTTTTGTGCCCTCACTGTACTCTCCAAACTCTTTAATGGCCCTCACACTGTGTAATGGCCACCAGATTACCTCCCACACTGTATAATAGCCCCAAAAGTAGTCCCCACAGTTTATGATGGTCCCCCACAGTAGAACCCACACTGTATAAAGGCCCCCACGGTATATGATGGCCCTCATTGTAACTCCCACACTGTACGATGGCCCCCACAATAGCCTTCAAACTGTATAGCCCTACATTAGCTCCCACACTGTATAACGGCGACCACAGAAGTCTCCACATCGTATGATGGCCTCCAAGGTAGGTTCCGAACTGTATGATGGCCCCTGCATTAGCTCCCACACTGTATAATGGCCCGATATTAGCTCCCACATTTTATAATGGCCCCCACATTATTTCCCATGCTGTATAACGGCCCCTGCATTAGATTCCATGCTGTATAAGGGCCCCCTACAGTAGCCCACACACTGTATGAGGGGCCCCCATACTTTATGATGCCCCTACAGTCCCACCCCCCATTTTAAATAAAATAAAAAACATTCTATACTTACCTAATCTAGGATCCTGGGAAGTCCTCTGGTAAAGCGCGGGCAGATCAGCGTGCCGTCATCGCATGCAAACGAAATCAGAGTCTCGTCGCAGCACAATAACGTTATCATGCCGGGACTCTGAAGTCCTGTGCTTACTCCAGCGCATCATCTGCTGTTCTGATAAAAACGGAAACAAATTTTCAAAACATCTTGTTTTATTCAGCATCAAGTATGATCGCAGAAGTCCCGGCACTTACAGACTTTGGTGCGATCAGTGAGGTTATTAATAGTGATGGGCGAATATGAATGGTAAAGTTCGGAGTCCGTACCAAACACCTAGTGGCCGTGCACGGACCCCAAATAAGGATTTCTCCAAGAAGTCCGTGTTCGGGTTCGGCAGTCAAATAGCAAGCTAAGCTTTACTGTGTGGGCATTTCTGGCTCAATCACAGTCATGTCAGGTATTGGCAGGGCCATGATTGGCCAGCGCACAGTGTGTTGAAAAAAAGGGATTTGCAGTCGCCTCTATTTTTGATAACCAGTGAAGGTAAAACGGACAGCTGCAGGCTGCAGCCCATAGCTGTGACCTTTACCTTAGCTGCTTATCAAAAATAGAGAGGTTCACACACCATTTTTTTTTTTTTCAATTATTTAAAAAATTTAAAAAAAGGCGTGAGGTTCCCCACATTTTTGATAACCAGCCAAGCTAAAGCGGACAGCTGGGGGCTGGTATTCTGAGACTGGGAAGAGGCCATGGATATTGGTCCTCCCAAGCCTAAAAATAGCAGCCGCCCGAGAAAAGGTGCATGTATTAGATGCACCAATTCTGGCGCTTTGCCCAATTCTTCTCACTTGCCCTAGTGCGATGCGGTAGTTCTCTCATCAGCCAATATCTTTGACCGGCAGTAAACTTTTTACCACCTTTCACAGCTGCTGGCTCATATGTTGTCATCTGTGTGACAGCGTGGGAACTGCAGCGCTCTAATCGACGGTAACGAACGCACTGTCGATCAGAGCTGGTGTTTCCGAGCTGTCATAGAGACACTGGATGTTTGGGCCCCCCATTTAATAGAATGCGGTCTGGGTTCGGGTTCGAGCTTGGGTACTGTTCAGGTACCCAAACCAAACTTTTTCTTAATGTTTGGCTAGACCTGATGAACCCGAACATCCACGGGTCTGCCCATCACTTGTTAATGTTATTTTTATTTTTTTTAAAACATCATTTTTATTGGATTTTTTTTTTTAACAAATAAGCAAAATACATACTGCAAATGTTGTTTCAGATTGTTACACAAAAAACAAAACAATCGTTAATCTTTGTAGCACAAATACTATTAACATGTCCCCTAATGACCCCATCTATCCAGCTTCAGTGATTGTAATCCGACAATCAAATCCTGGACATACAACATCTGATGCAATTATCATGTGACAAATTTTAATTTACCCAAACTACTATTAACGAATACCAATCTGAGTTAACAAAATTATCATTATCTCCTGAATTTCCCCAGTCAGGGCCATATTTGCCACTAGGCACTCGAGGGCACGTGCCTAGGGCGGGGACGATGCTGGGGGCGGCACCTGAGCAAGGTTTTTTTTTTTTAAGTCCTGGGTCACCTCCAGACCGACTGCCCGTCTAACAACCCACCCGCCCCCCCGCCTCTGAGTCCCACCCACCCTCCTTGAAGACGATACTCACCCTGCTCCAGCGATGCCTGGTCTCAGCGTCTGTAGTGCGTCCCGAGTGAGCGATCACGTGGTACCGCTCATTAAGGTCATGAATATGCGCATATTCATGACCTTAATGAGCGGTACCAAATGACCGCTCACTCAGGAATGAGGCGCTGCGCCGGGAGTCGGGACAGAACCAGAGGGATGTCGGCACGGCCGCGCGGTGTGGGACAGCTCGGGGGATGAAGGAGGACGGTAAGCCGCCCGCGCCATGCAAGATGGGAGGAGTGGGAGAGGGGGGTGGAGAGATAAGCCATGCATACAGGGGGAGAATTATGAGCCATACATACGGGGGGAATATGAGCCATGCATACAGGGGGGGAAATTATGAGCCATGCATACGGGGGAATATGAGCCATACATACAGGGGGTGGGAAATTATGAGCCATGCATTCAGGGGGGAATTATGAGCCATGCATACAGGAGGGGGGATATGAGCCATGCATACAGGGGGTGAATATGAGGCATGCATACAGGAGGGGGAATTATGAGCCATGCATACAGGAGGGGGTGATGGTGGAATATGAGACATGCATACAGGAGGTGGGGGGAATTATGAGCCATGCATATGGGGGGGATATGAGCCATGCATACAGGAGGAGGGGGGGAATATGAGCCATGCATATGGGATGGGAGGGAGATGAGCTATGCATACAAGATGGGAGGGGGCATTATACACTATTGAGCATCATGTGGGGTCATTATACAGTATGGAGCATCATGTGTGGCCATTATACAGTATTGAGCATCATGTGTGGCCCTTATACAGTATTGAGCATCATGTGTGGCCATTATACAGTTTGGAGCATCATATGTGGCCATTATACAGTATTGAGCATCATGTGTGGCCCTTATACAGTATTGAGCATCATATGGGGTCATTATACAGTATGGAGCATCACGTGCAGTCATTATACAGTATGGAGCATCATGTGTGGCCATGATACAGTATTGAGCATCATGTGTGGCCCTTATACAGTATGGAGCATAATGTGTGGCCATTATACAGTATGGAGCATCATGTGCAGTCATTATACAGTATTGAGCATCATGTGTGGCCATTATACAGTATGGAGCATCATGTGCAGTCATTATACAGTATGGAGCATCATGTGTGGCCATGATACAGTATTGAGCATCATGTGGGGCCATTATACAGTATGGAGCATAATGTGTGGCCATTATACAGTATGGAGCATCATGTGCAGTCATTATACAGCATTGAGCATCATGTCTGGCCATTATACAGTATGGAGCACTGTGTGGCAATTATACAGTATGGAACATCATGTAGGGCCATTATACAGTACGTGGAGCACTGCGTAGCCATTATACAGTTTGGAGCATCATGTGTGGCCATTACACAGTATGGAGCACTGTGTGGCCATATTTTTTTTTTTGTTATAATTATTGTATACTAGATTGTGGCCCGATTCTAACGCATCGGGTATTCTAGAATATGCATGTCCACGTAGTATATTGCTCAGCCCACGTAGTATATTGCCCAGCCACATAGTATATTGCCCAGCTACGTAGTATATTGCCCAGCCACGTAGTATGTTGCCCAGCCACGTAGTATATTGCCCAGCCACGTAGTATATTGCACAGCCACGTAGTATATTGCACAGCCACATAGTATATTGCCCAATTACGTAGTATACAGCACAGAGCCACGTAGTATATTGCCCAGCTACATAGTATATTGCCCAGTGACGCAGTATACAGCACGGAGCCACATAGTATATTGCCCAGTGACGTAGTATATTGCCCAGTTACGTAGTATACAGCACAGAGCCACGTAGTATATTGCCCAGCTACGTAGTATACAGCACAGAGCCACTAGTATATTGTACAGTGACATAGTATACAGCACAGAGCCACGTAGTATATTGCACAGCGACATAGTATGCAGCACAGAGCCACGTAGTATATTGGCCAGCGACGTAGTATATTGCCCAGTGACGTAGTATATTGCCCAGCCACGTATGTCACAGGTTAAAAAATAAACATACCTAACAATCCGAGGGCCCCTTGTAGTTTAACATACTCACCGTTCTGGTCACTGCTCCTCAGCGTCCCGTCTCTCCGCCTCCTGGGATCCAACGGCGCTATGTCGAGGGGCGCGCGGCTGCCGCCATCTTCTGTTACCAGGATGCTTTGCGAAATTACCCAGATGACTTAGTGGTCTCGCGAGACCGCTAGGTCTTCTGGGTAATTTTGCAAAGCATCGCTGGGAAAGGAAGATGGCGGCAGGCGCGAGCGCCTCAGCGGACAACGGAGGGTGAGTATAGCAGGTTTTTTTTTTTTTTAACATTACTTTTTTTACTATTGATGCCGCATAGGCAGCATCAATAGTAAAAGGTTGTGGACACACAGGGTTAATAGCGGCGGTAACAGAGTGCGTTACCCGCGGCATAACACGGTCCGTTACCGCCGGCATTAACCCTGTGTTAGCGGTGACCGGAGGGGAGTATGGAGCGGGCGCCTGGGAGAGTGACTGCGGGGAGCGGGGAGTATGAAGCAGAGCGCCGGGAACACTGCAGGGAGTATGGAGCGGGCGCCGGGGACACTGCGGGGCGCGAGGAGTATGGAGCGGGCACCGGGGACACTGCGGGGAGCGAGGAGTATGGAGTGGGCGCCAGGGATACTGCGGGGAGTATGGAGCGGGTGCCGGCCACGGACTGCGGGGAGTAAGGAGCGGCCATTTTCTTCCGGACTGTGGCCGTCGCTGATTGGTCGTGGCTGTTTTGCGGCGACCAATCAGCGACTTGGATTTCCATGATAGACAGAGGCCACGACCAATGAATATCCGTGACAGACAGACAGACAGAAGGACCGACGGAAGTACCGCTTAGACAATTATATAGTAGATGAAACAGTGTGATCAGCAGTGCTAAATGGCCATGCGCCACAACCTTTAGACCTCTTTCCCTTCTTCAAAAGTTGGGAGGTATGGTACCGCATTTCCCAGATCACAGCAAGTGCCGCAAATCCCATAGGGAATGAATGAAGCGAAACACAGTGTTGCCGTAAGTGATCCGTTACGTGGCAGATGCAGAAAAACTGCCCGATCTTCTGCAAAAGGCGACTTTCACAACAGTGATTCTTGCCAAAGTCACTGATCACGGGGGGAGCGCGGCCGAGCGCGGCCGGGTGTCAGCTGCCTATCGCAGCTGACATCCGGCACTATGTGCCAGGAGCGGTCACGGACCGCTCCCGGCACATTAACCCCCGGCACACCGCAATCAAACATGATCGTGATGTGCCGGCGGTACAGGGAAGCATCGCGCAGGGAGGGGGCTCCCTGCGGGCTTCCCTGAGCCCCCCGCAGCAACGCAATGTGATCTTGTTGCTGCGAGGGTCTCCCTACCTCCCTCCCTGTTCCAGGCCCGGATCCAAGATGGCCACGGCATCCGGGTCCTGCAGGGAGGGAGGTGGCTTCACAGAGCCTGCTCAGAACAGGCACTGTGAAGCCTGCAGTGCTGTAAGTCAGATCGGTGATCTGACAGAGTGCTGTGCAAACTGTCAGATCACCGATCTGTGATGTCCCCCCCTGGGACAAAGTAAAAAAGTTAAAAAAAAATGTTCCAAATGTGTAAAAAAAAATTAAAAAAATATTCCTAAATAATGGAAAAAAATATATATATTATTCCCATAAATACATTTCTTTATCTAAATACAAAACAAACAAACAATAAAAGTACACATATTTAGTATTGCCGCGTCCATAACGACCCCACCTATAAAACTGGCCCACTAGTTAACCCCTTCAGTAAACACCATAAGAAAAAAAAAAAACGAGGCAAAAAACAACGCTTTATTATCATACCGCCGAACAAAAAGTGGAATAACACGCGATCAAAAAGACAGATATAAATAACTATGGTACTGCTGAAAATGTCATCTTGTCCCACAAAAAACGAGCCGCCATACAGTATCATCAGCAAAAAAATAAAAAAGTTATAGTCCTGAGAATAAAGCGATGCAAAAATAATTATTTTTTCTATAAAATAGTTTTTATCGTATAAAAGCGCCAAAACATAAAAAAATGAGGTGTCGCTGTAATCGTACTGACCCGAAGAATAAAACTGCTTTATCAATTTTACCAAACGCGGAACGGTATAAACGCCTCCCCCAAAAGAAATTCATGAATAGCTGGTTTTTGGTCATTCTGCCTCACAAAAATCGGAATAAAAAGCGATCAAAAAATGTCACGTGCCCAAAAATTTTACCAATAAAAATGTCAACTCGTCCCGCAAAAAACAAGACCTCACATGACTCTGTGGACCAAAATATGGAAAAATTATAGCTCTCAAAATGTGGTAACGCAAAAAATATTTTTTGCAATAAAAAGCGTCTTTCAGTGTGTGACGGCTGCCAATCATAAAAATCCGCTAAAAAACCCGCTATAAAAGTAAATCAAATCCCCCTTCATCCCCCCCTTAGTTAGGGAAAAATTAAAAAAATGTATTTATTTCCATTTTCCCATTAGGGCTAGGGTTAGGGTTAGGGCTAGAGCTAGGATTAGGGCTAGGGCTTGGGTTAGGGCTAGGGTTAGGGTTAGGGTTGGGGCTAGGGTTAAGGCTACAGTTAGGGTTGGGGCTAAAGTTAGGGTTAGGGTTGGGGCTAAAGTTACGGTTAGGGTTTAGATTACATTTACAGTTGGGAATAGGGTTGGGATTAGGGTTAGGGGTGTGTCAGGGTTAGAGGTGTGGTTAGGGTTACTGTTGGGATTAGGGTTTCAGTTATAATTGGGGGGTTTCCACTGTTCAGGCACATCAGGGGCTCTCCAAACGTGATATGGCGTCCGATCTCAATTCCAGCCAATTCTGCATTGAAAAAGTAAAACAGTGCTTCTTCCCTTTCGAGCTCTACCGTGTGCCCAAACAGGGGTTTACCCCAACATATGGGGTATCAGCGTACTCAGGACAAATAGGACAACAACTTTTGGGGTCCAATTTCTGCTGTTACCCTTGGGAAAATACAAAACTGGGGGCTAAAAAATAATTTTTTGTGGGAAAAAAAAGATTTTTTATTTTCATGGCTCTGCGTTATAAAATGTAGTGAAACACTTGGGGGTTCAAAGTTCTCACAACACATCTAGATAAGTTCCCTGGGGGGTCTAGTTTCCAATATGGGGTCACTTGTGGGGGTTTCTACTGTTTAGGTACATTAGGGGCTCTGCAAACGCAATGTGACACCTGCAGACCATTCCATTTAAGTCTGCATTCCAAATGGCACTCCTTCCCTTCCGAGCCCTCCCATGCGCCCAAACAGTGGTTCCCCCCACATATGGTGTATCATCGCACTCAGAACAAATTGGGCAACAAATTTTGGGGTCCAACTTCTCCTGTTACCCTCGGGAAAATACAAGACTGGGGGCTAAAAAAATAATTTTTGTGGGAAAAAATTTTTGTTTTATTTTTACGGCTCTGGATTATAATCTTCTGTGAAGCCCTTGGTGGGTCTAAGCGCTCAAAACACATCTAGATAAGTTCCTTAGGGGGTCTACTTTCCAAAATGGTGTCACTTGTGGGGGGTTTCACTGTTTAGGCACATCAGGGGCTCTCCAAACGCAACATGGCATCCCATCTCAATTCCTGTCAATTTTGCATTGAAAAGTCAAACGGCGCTCCTTCCCTTCCGAGCTCTCCCATGCGCCCAAACAGTGGTTTACCCCCACATATGGGGTATCAGCGTACTCAGGACAAATTGTACAACTTTTGGGGTCCAATTTCTCCTCTTACCCTTGGGAAAATAAAAAATTGGGGGCGAAAAGATAATTTTTGTGAAAAAATATGATTTTTTATTTTTATGGTTCTGCATTATAAACTTCTGTGAAGCACTTGGTGGGTCAAAGTGCTCACCACACCTCTAGATAAGTTCCTTAGGGGGTCTACTTTCCAAAATGGTGTCACTTATGGGGGGTTTCAATGTTTAGGCACATCAGGGGCTCTCCAAACGCAACATGGCGTCCCATCTTAATTCCAGTCAATTTTGCATTGAAAAGTCAAATGGCGCTCCTACACTTCCGAGCTCTGTCATGCGCCCAAACAGTGGTTTACCTCCACATATGGGGTATTGGCGTACTCAGGACAAATTGTACAACAACGTTTGGGGTCCATTTTCTCCTGTTACCCCTGGTAAAATAAAACAAATTGGAGCTGAAGTTAATTTTTTGTGAAAAAAAGTTAAATGTTCATTTTTATTTAAACATTCCAAAAATTCCTGTGAAACACCTGAAGGGTTAATAAACTTCTTGAATGTGGTATTGAGCACCTTGAGGGGTGCAGTTTTTACAATGGTGTCACAGTTGGGTATTTTCTATCATATAGACCCCTCAAAATGACTTCAAATGAGATGTGGTCCCTAAAATAAAATGGTGTTGGAAAAATGAGAAATTGCTGGTCAACTTTTAACCCTTATAACTCCCTAACAAAAAAAAATGTTGGTTCCAAAATTGTGCTGATGTAAAGTAGACATGTGGGAAATGTTACTTATTAAGTATTTTGTGTGACATATCTCTGTGATTTAATTGCATAAAAATTCAAAGTTGGAAAATTGCGAAATTTTCAAAATTTTCGCCAAATTTCCGTTTTTTTCCCACAAATAAACGCAGGTAATATCAAAGAAATTTTACCACTATCATGAAGTACAATATGTCACGAGAAAACATTGTCAGAATCACCGGGATCCGTTGAAGCGTTCCAGAGTTATAACCTCATAAAGGGACAGTGGTCAGAATCGTAAAAATTGGCCCGGTCATTAACGTGCAAACCACCCTTGGGGCTAATGGGGTTAATAGGTGGGACATACTAGAGGGAGAAATATAACTACACCCAAAATTGTCATGTAGATTCCTTGGTCTTAGATTCATAAAGCCTATGCACTAAGTGCAAGGGTTGTCAAGATTAGAAGGAACTGAAATACACCCTGGAAGACACGAAGAGAAGGGCCTCAGAAAACATTTTTAAGGAGTGGGACTCTTAGACTGGTACAGCCCATGTACTAAGTACAAGGTTTGAAAAACATTTACCCCCGTAAATGTAAGAAAATTATAGAGGTATGTCTCATACACATCCTGTAAAAATTATGAAGGAGAGTATCATTCACACACTGGAAAAATTAAGAGCAAGAGTCACATGATGAACCTCTAAAAATTATGACCGAGGGCCGCATGATGACCCTCTAACAGCATAATTCCCAACTGTCCTGTATCCAGTGGGACAGTCCCGATTTTGAGACTCTGTCCCACTGTCCTGGTCAGGATCCTCCTTTTCCCGCATGGCCTCAGACCAAATGTACCGCCACTTTAAACTGCTAGTGCAATCGCTAGCTGTGCTGGATCGGAGCAGATATTGCTACTCACTCTGACACTGACTGGCACAGGAGAGGTATTTATCAGTGGCGTACCGGAGCTGCAGTGATGTGACCAGTCAGCAGTGCGGCATGGCTGGATTACATCATTCAGTGCCGTGGGAGAGGAAGCTGCCGGCTGCTGCAAGGGAGCACAGTGAGCGGTGAGAGGTTGTGTGTGTGTGTGTGTCTGTAGGTGTCTGTGTGGTGATGGAGAAGGCAATGATGAGGGTGTGAGAGCAATGATGGGGTGGAGTAACTGTGTGGCCATTATACTGTACGCAGCATCATGTGGGGCCATTATACAGTACACAGCATCATGTGGGGCCATTATACAGCATGCAGCATCATATAGAGCCATTATACAGTTAGGTCCATATATATTTGGACAGAGACAACATTTTTCTAATTTTGGTTATATACATTACCACAATGAATTTTAAACAAAACAATTCAGATGCAGTTGAAGTTCAGACGTTCAGCTTTCATTTGAGGGTATCCACATTAAAATTAGATGAAGGGTTTAGAAGTTTCAGCTCCTTAACATGTGCCATCCTGTTTTTAAAGGGACCAAAAGTAATTGGACAATTGATTCCAAGGCTATTTCATAGACAGGTGTGGGCAATTCCTTCATTATGTCATTCTCAATTAAGCAGATAAAAGGCCTGGAGTTGATTTGAGGTGTGGTGCTTGCATTTGGAAGGTTTTGCTGTGAAGTAAACATGCGGTCAAAGGAGCTCTCCATGCAGGTGAAACAAGCCATCCTTAAGCTGCGAAAACAGAAAAAACCCATCCGAGAAACTGCTACAATATTAGGAGTGGCAAAATCTACAGTTAGGTACATCCTGAGAAAGAAAGAAAGCACTGGTGAACTCATCAATGCAAAAAAAACCTGGGCGCCCACAGAAGGCAACAGTGGTGGATGATCGCAGAATAATCTCCATGGTGAAGAGAAACCCCTTCACAACAGCCAACCAAGTGACCAACACTCTTCAGGAGGTCGGCGTATCAATATCCAAATCTACCAGAAAGAGAAGACTGCATGAAAGTAAATACAGAGGGTTCACTGCACGGTGCAAGCCACACATAAGCATCACGAATAAAAAGGCTAGACTGGACTTTGCTAAAAAACATCTAAAAAAGCCAGCACAGTTCTAGAAGAACATTCTTTGGACAGATGAACCCAAGATCAACCTCTACCAGAATGACGGAAAGATAAAAGTATGGCGAAGGCATGGTACAGCTCATGATCCAAAGCATACCACATCATCTGTAAAACACAGCGGAGGCAGTGTGATGGCTTGGGCATGCATGGCTGCCAGTGGCACTGGGTCACTAGTGTTTATTGATGACGTGACACAGGACAGAAGCAGCCGAATGAATTCTGAGGTATTCAGAGACATACTGTGTGCTCAGATCCAGCCAAATGCAGCCAAACTGATTGGTCGTCGTTTCACACTACAGATGGACAATGACCCAAAACATAAAGCCAAAGCCACCCAGGAGTTTATTAAAGCAAAGAAGTGGAATATTCTTGAATGGCCAAGTCAGTCACCTGATCTCAACCCAATTGAGCATGCATTTCACATGTTAAAGACTAAACTTCATACAGAAAGGCCCACAAACAAACAGCAACTGAAAACCACCGCAGTGAAGGCCTGGCAGAGCATCAAAAAGGAGGAAACACAGCGTCTGGTGATGTCCTTGTGTTCAAGATTTCAGGCAGTCATTGCCAACAAAGGGTTTTCAACCAAGTACTAGAAATCAACATTTTATTTAAAATTATTGAATCTGTCCAATTACTTTTGGTCCCTTTAAAAACAGGGTGGCACATGTTAAGGAGCTGAAACTCCTAAACCCTTCATTCAATTTTAATGTGGATACCCTCAAATGAAAGCTAAAAGTCTGATCTTGAACTGCATCTGAATTGTTTTGTTTAAAATTCATTTTGGTGATGTCTATAACCAAAATTAGAAAAATGTTGTCTCTGTCCAAATATATATGGACCTAACTGTACAGTACCCAGCATCATGTGGGGCCATTATACTGTACCCAGCATCATGTGGGGCCATTATACTGCACGCATCATGTGGGGCCATTATACTGTACGCAGCATCTTGTGGGCCTGTTGTGAATTCTGTGATCAAGCTCCCTCCTGTGGTCACGAGTGGTACTGCGGCTTCTGAGTTTCCTTCCTCAGGTGATGAGGTTAAGTCGTTAGGTGCTGCTCTATTTAACTCCACCACGTGCCTTGATCCTGGCCTTCAGTCAATGTTCTAGTATTGGTCTTGCTTCCTCCTGGATCGTTCCTGTGGCCTGTCTGCTCAGCATAAGCTAAGTTCTGCTTGTGTCCTTTTGTTGCTATATTTTCTGTCCAGCTTGCTTTTTTGGTTCTGCTTGCTTGCTGGAAGCTCTGAGACGCAGAGGGAGCACCTCCGTACCGTTAGTCGGTGCGGAGGGTCTTTTTGCCCCTCTGCGTGGTTGTTTGTAGGTTTTTGTGTTGACCGCAAAGCTATCTTTCCTATCCTCGGTCTATTCAGTAAGTCGGGCCTCACTTTGCTAAATCTATTTCATCTCTGTGTTTGTATTTTCATCTTAACTCACAGTCATTATATGTGGGGGGCTGCCTTTTCCTTTGGGGAATTTCTCTGAGGCAAGGTAGGCTTATTTTTCTATCTTCAGGACTAGCTAGTTTCTTAGGCTGTGCCGAGTTGCATAGGGAGCGTTAGGCAATTTAGGGATTGCAGTCAGCAGAGTTTCCACGTCTCAGAGCTCGTCCTATGTTTTGTGGTTTTTGTCAGGTCACTTGTGTGCTCTGAACTTCAAGGTCCATTGTGGTTCTGAATTACCTATTCATAACAGGGCCATTATACTGTACGCAGCATCATGTGGGGCCATTATAAAGTACGCAGCATCATGTGGGTCCATTATACTGTACCCAGCATCATGTGGGGCCATTATACAGTACGCAGCATCATGTGGAGCCATTAAACAGTACGCAGCATTATGTGGGGCCATTATACAGATTGCAGCACTATGTGGGGCCATTATACTGTATGCAGCATCATGTGGACCCAATATACTGTATGGAGCATCATGTGAGGCCATTATACTGTACGCAGCATCATGTGGGGCCATTATACAGTATGCAGCATCATGTAGAGCCATTATACTGTACGCAGCATCATGTGGGGCCATTATACAGTACACAACATCATGTGGTGTCATTATACAGTATGCAGCATCATGTGGAGCCATTATACTGTACGCAGCATCATGAGGGGCCATTATACAGTACGCAGCATCATGTGGGCCAATTATACAGTATTGAGCATAATGTTTGGCCATTATACAGTATGGAGCACTGTGTGGCCATATTTTTTTGTTTATAATTATTGTTTATGAAACGGTGTGATCAGCAGTGCTAAATGGGTGTGGTTGTGGCATGGATATGGGTGTGACTAGTTCTGAAATGGGTGTGGACAGGGGCGTGGCCTAAAATTTATTGCAACCCTTGTCCCTCTTTGCCTTCTTCAAAAGTTGGGAGGTATGTCTAAGGCGATGTGCCCACATTGCGGATTTTTAGCGTTTTTTAAGCATTTTTGTGGCATTTTTCCGCTGCCGAAACGCCTAAAAAACGCTTATGCAGCGGCCCCCCTAGGGCTAGGGGTGACTCGGTACCGGGCCCTCCGGTTCTCAATGGGGATTGTCACGGTGGCTGACCCGGTCCGTGGCCCTCGGGAGGTCCGTAGAATAAATTGGGGAAAGGTCTTTAAAGGAATAATGTTCGTGACGCCACCTGTGGTATTCGGTCAGGGTGACCGACGCTGCTTAGGGGTCCGCTGGGGTGATGTTATGGCAGCTAGATGGTGTACCTTCCCACAGGTGAAGTATGTCCCCAGGGCTTCCCAGAGTGTAGATGGTGGATGATGTAAGGCGCAGTGAATAACGAGGACACAAGGTTGCAGTCTCTTTACCTTTACTGAAGGCTTCAGCATCCACAGTCCAGGGTAAGGACCACAGGGTAGGCAGAGTCAGGCTGGTCCAAGGGCAATTCCAGAGTTCCCCTTATCCAGGTGGAATTCAATAGCCTTCCTCTAGCGCTGGGCATTGTAGTACCTCCCTGCTGAGCAACTCGGTAAGGTCCTCACAACTATTGTAGATGTTAAGTCTCTTCCTCTCTGTCCCCCGATGGTTAGGATAGGACAAACCCGTATGACTGGTGGCCTGAGGCTTTTTATAGGGACCCTGGAGATGCCCCGACCCCCACAAGTTGCCACCCTGCCTCCTGGGTATATGGTCGGGCAGTCAAGGTAGAATCAACTGTCCTGCCAGTCTCTGACGTAACAGCATAGGGATCCTTACTCCCTCGGTGTTCTGTCTACCGGCACTGCGCTTCAGAAGGAGGCAGCCTGCTTCTAGCTGGTCTCCCAATTATGTTTCTCTCCTGTTGCTATGACTTCAATTCTCACTCACTGCAACACAATTCCTTTCAATGTCTCTTTCTTGGAGTACTGCCGCATGGAATACAGACGCAGCTCCGTTTACCCTTGTCTTCCGCAGGCCACAGTCTGGAGCTGGCTGGAACCCACTCCAACCAGCCTCTGCCAAACTCGGTCAGGACTCACTGACTTTCTCCTACTCCCTCCAGTCAGCTTCTGTCTCTCGACTCCCTAACTTTGTAACCAACCCACCAGTTTTACCTATGTGTGAGGAGTGCCCTAATAGATAGAGCTTAGCTCCCCCTGGCGGACTGGAGTGTGAAGTGTGTTTTGTGGTTGTGATACCTGGACCGAAGATCTCCTTCATTGCCCTCAGACGTAACATCACTCCGCCCGGTGGAAGAATAACATTACTGCTACGACCAGGACTCTGGGGCGCTGCACTTACTTAAAGCATCCCATTATTTTTAATGGCATTCCGCAATTGTTGTGTCCATGCTGCGTTTTTTTCCGCAGCGGAAAAAAACGCAGCATGTTCATTAATTTTGCGGAAAATCGGCGGTTTTGCCGCTATAGATTGTATTTGGACCATTAGAAAAAACACTACAAATACGAAATAAAAACGCAAAAAATCAGCTAGAAAACGCAAGCGGATTTCCCGCCAAGGGAGTCCGGATTTGATCAGGAAAATTCTGCATACATTCTGCAACGTAGGCACATAGCCTTAAAGTTATGAGTGAGGGCTGCATGATGACCCTCTAAAAATTTGGAACAAGGGCAGCCTGATGAAGCTGTTGATATGGCGGAGGAGGAGGACCAGGACAAGAGATAGAAGAAACCATGAACAGTATACCCTTTTTTGAGATGTGCGTGGGAATACAGCAGAAATAAAAGGAAAATTTGAATTGGCTTTATGTTCAACTGCTGTTATTCGGTGGGGTTGAGAAGACTGGACCAATCTGTGCACCAACAACATGTCCACTTTCCTGCCTCTAATCGCAGACCTTGCACATTTTAAATTAGGTTTATGCCTGCAAACTTTCTGGCATTAATAGGGAAAAGAAAATATATAACCCAGAAAAGGACTTTAGGTTGCAGCAGCAGTATACCTATAGAAAGACTATAAGGCAATAAACCCTGACTATGTGACAAGACAGAATTTTATCTTAATTAACCAGATGTCTATTTTCAGTAATCAAGGAGGAATAGACTGTTATCTATATGTTGATTTTTGAATTTCTGCGTTTGTTCTTTGGTTGGTCAAGAAAACACAGATTTTTATTAATTTAAGCCTGTAATATTGACTTTTAAGTTGACGTTTGTTGTAACATATTGTGCTGTTATTCTGGATGACAGAGACGCAGGGTAATTAAGAAATGAAGTTTGCTGGAAATGTTGATTACAGGTAGCTTGTTGACTTGTAAAACAGAGGAGTAAAAAACTATGCAAACTGATTAAATTGTCAAACTTTGCGAGTTAACCTCATCACATCTTCCTTTTCACCGCTGGCTGCTGGCTTGCAGGACAATAGTTGTGAGCTACATAACTGGGACATGCCTCTTACAATATACATACAGACATCCAGATAGCCAAGAGATCCAAAGAAACAGAGACTCTTTACAAAATTACAGAAAGGAACACCCTACAGCATAGCTGCCAGATCATGGCTCCATCACGAGGGACATAGATTTGACATTCTACAGGATGCCAGCTTAGGCGACCATGGCCTCAACTGAAAGAATACAGATCTGCTCCATTGACCATCAATGATTGATTGATATGCTTGGGGTAGTCAGGATTTGGACCCACCGGTCACCTGAGCCCCATTGATATGTTTGGGAAGCCAAGATTGGGACCCACCGTTCACCTGGCTCCATGGAGATGTTGGAGAAGCCAGGTTGTGACCCTCTGGTCAACTCACCTTGTACCTCAATGGACTGTCATCTTCCTAAGCTTGTCGTTACCTCCTTTATGTGCGTGCCACAGATGGGGGTAGTCGATCCTGGAAGCTCTGAAGTAACAGCTGATCTTATCCCGGCGAGTCAGCGGAAGGGTGAGACTGTAATTTTGCACCATCTTGGGTATTGCTCTTGTACTGTTCTACGTGTTATTTACCTGTCTTATGGTTCAACAAAGTATTGTCACACTGTTTTACCATCACCCTGTGTTGTCTGAGTAGTATTATACCCACGGTAAAAGGAGAGTGGGCGTTCGGTGGAATGTGCCATAGTCCATGAGGTTTCAGCTACTGAACTAGAGCACCTGCTGAACCCCATGTCTCCACAGCCTCTAATCCAAAGCTATCCCTCCTCCACCAGCTTTCTCTATATTGAATGCAGGTAACAGCGGTTTTACTAGAGAAAGGACAGTATGTAGTCCTGTAAAGGATTTTTGTTTTAACGGTGCAGCAGTGGAATAAAAGTACTGAAATAGCAATTAGACACTGCCTATAAACCTGCTCTAATCTAAGCTCTCCCTCCTATATCAACTGTCCTGAACTGCTTCAAGAAAAGATTGTGCCGAGCATCGCATCACTGGGTCTTATATAAGACCTGATGACGCAATGTGGCGGCCAATTACAGTAATGCCAGGAGCCAACATGACTACTGCATTGCCGTATATGGCAGGGAATCCCTGCATATTTATTGGCCACCAGGCACAAAATATGCGGGACATTGACTTGAGCATTTTGCTCGAGCATCCCCGTTACTCAATAGAGTAACCAGCATACCCAAGTATCCCATTGCTTTATCGAGTAGTGCCGAGTATGCTCGCTAATCATTAGAGGTTATAGCTAATCAGGTCGAACAATTAGGTGGTTATAACTAATAAAGGCAGACAATGTTGCAGTTAGAGCTGATAAAGGAGGACAATGTGGTGTTTTTAGCTTATAATTGCAGACAATGGTGGTTATGGTTAATAATGGTTGACAATGCGAAGGCCATATTCCATAAGAGTGAGACCATGGGAAACATATTTTGTGCAGGGAACACAGAGAGGGGCAATTATTTCTTCAGGGACACAACTAATGGCAGATATTTTTATTCAGGAGCATTATAATGACACTGTTATTTTTAAGGACACCATGTCAAGGTATGCTGCTGAAGACCAGAGAAGAGGGAAAATCATTATAGAATCTGAACAAGATGGAGAAAATAAAAGAGGGCAACTTCAATTGGAGAAGATGTCACCTATAAGCTACCTAGATGTAAATGTTACTTTATGATACTGACTATGTCTCCTCAGAACTGTGGTTCCTATATGGTCCACAGTCTGATGATTGATTTTAACCACAACGCACAGTATTTTGTTACCATTTTTAAGGAAATACTTTGAATTGTAAGTGCATTCAATATAATTGTATATGAGGGTGACCTGTGTTAAGCTTGGTGATGTATTCTTGTAGTGATGGTGGATCTGGCGCTGTGTTCATGTAGTAATGATGGTTGTTTTGATGTATTTATGTTCTATTAGTGGTTATGGTGATGTATTTGTGTAGTGTTGGTGCTTCTGGTGATGTATTCATGTACTGATGGTGGTTCTGGTGATGCATTCAACAGCCCGGTTCTTTCAAATCTCACTGTCACTATGGCAGACGTTCGGCTACATACAATCAGGGCCGGCGTCAGCACCCGGCGTACCCGGGCAAGTGCCGGGGCCCTGGCGAGACAGGGGGGCCCATTCAGGGCCGGCGTTAGGAGCAGGCAGCTGCCTAGGGCCCCTGCTCCCCCAGGGGCCCTCAGCTAGCGGCACATCACGCAGCCGCTATGGGGCCTCTGTGAGGCAGGGGGGCCTGCCTGTCGCCAGCGCCAACTCCCCCGCCGCCGCATTGAACTATTCCGGCGTCTGCCGGTAAAGTTCAAAGCAAATGATGGAGGAGAGAGCGTCACTCACCTGACACTCCCTCTTCCATCATTCCCCACTCTGCCTCTGACACTGCGGTTGCGCGATGACGTCATAGCGTACTCGTTGTGTGCCAGGCAGTGCAGCGTCAGCCGCCGAGACTGGAACAGGGAGCAGCGTGGGCACATTGAGAGGTGAGGAGTGTTTTTTTGTAACTATAACAGTGAGTACTGGACTATGGGGCCATTCTTGGGGGGGAGGGGGGCTGTGCTGTATACTACATGTCTGTGCTATACAGTGGGGCAAAAAAGTATTTAGTCAGTCAGCAATAGTGCAAGTTCCAGCACTTAAAAAGATGAGAGGCGTCTGTAATTTACATCATAGGTAGACCTCAACTATGGGAGACAAACTGAGAAAAAAAAATCCAGAAAATCACATTGTCTGTTTTTTTTAACATTTTATTTGCATATTATGGTGGAAAATAAGTATTTGGTCAGAAACAAAATTTCATCTCAATACTTTGTAATATATCCTTTGTTGGCAATGACAAAGGTCAAACATTTTCTGTAAGTCTTCACAAGGTTGCCACACACTGTTGTTGGTATGTTGGCCCATTCCTCCATGCAGATCTCCTCTAGAGCAGTGATGTTTTTGGCTTTTCGCTTGGCAACACGGACTTTCAACTCCCTCCAAAGGTTTTCTATAGGGTTGAGATCTGGAGACTGGCTAGGCCACTCCAGGACCTTGAAATGCTTCTTACGAAGCCACTCCTTCGTTGCCCTGGCGGTGTGCTTTGGATCATTGTCATGTTGAAAGACCCAGCCACGTTTCATCTTCAATGCCCTTGCTGATGGAAGGAGGTTTGCACTCAAAATCTCACGATACATGGCCCCATTCATTCTTTCATGTACCCGGATCAGTCGTCCTGGCCCCTTTGCAGAGAAACAGCCCCAAAGCATGATGTTTCCACCACCATGCTTTACAGTAGGTATGGTGTTTGATGGATGCAACTCAGTATTCTTTTTCCTCCAAACACGACAAGTTGTGTTTCTACCAAACAGTTCCAGTTTGGTTTCATCAGACCATAGGACATTCTCCCAAAACTCCTCTGGATCATCCAAATGCTCTCTAGCAAACTTCAGACGGGCCCGGACATGTACTGGCTTAAGCAGTGGGACACGTCTGGCACTGCAGGATCTGAGTCCATGGTGGCGTAGTGTGTTACTTATGGTAGGCCTTGTTACATTGGTACCAGCTCTCTGCAGTTCATTCACTAGGTCCCCCCGCGTGGTTCTGGGATTTTTGCTCACCGTTCTTGTGATCATTCTGACCCCACGGGGTGGGATTTTGCGTGGAGCCCCAGATCGAGGGAGATTATCAGTGGTCTTGTATGTCTTCCATTTTCTAATTATTGCTCCCACTGTTGATTTCTTCACTCCAAGCTGGTTGGCTATTGCAGATTCAGTCTTCCCAGCCTGGTGCAGGGCTACAATTTTGTTTCTGGTGTCCTTTGACAGCTCTTTGGTCTTCACCATAGTGGAGTTTGGAGTCAGACTGTTTGAGGGTGTGCACAGGTGTCTTTTTATACTGATAACAAGTTTAAACAGGTGCCATTACTACAGGTAATGAGTGGAGGAAAGAGGAGACTCTTAAAGAAGAAGTTACAGGTCTGTAAGAGCCAGAAATCTTGATTGTTTGTTTCTGACCAAATACTTATTTTCCACCATAATATGCAAAAAAAATGTTAAAAAAACAGACAATGTGATTTTCTGGATTTTTTTTTCTCAGTTTGTCTCCCATAGTTGAATTCTACCTATGATGTAAATTACAGACGCCTCTCATCTTTTTAAGTGGTGGAACTTGCACTATTGCTGACTGACTAAATACTTTTTTGCCCCACTGTATACTACATGGCTGTTCTATATACTACGTGGGCCGTGTTATATACTATGTGGCTGTGCTATATACTATATGGGCTGTTATATGCTACGTGGGCTGTGCTCTATACTACATGGCTGTTCTATATACTAAGTGGGCCGTGTTATATACTATGTGGCTGTGCTATATACTACGTGGACCGTGTTATATACTACGTGGGCTGTGCTAATATAATATGTGGCTTTGCTATATACTATATTGGCTGTTATATACTACAAGGCTGTTATATGCTACTTGGCTGTGTTATATACTACGTGGGCTGTGTTATATACGATCATGAATCGTGGTATGTGTTAAAGGGGGGGCCCACTGAGACTCTTTCGCCCGGGGCCCTTAAAAACCTGGAGCCAGCCTTGCATACAATGATCAGAGTCCAATCTGCTTGACTTGAAGACTGGGCCTGGGGTTTTGACCGGCACAATCTGGGCTCGGTGCTTGACCCATGATGTGCCGCTTGTCTCAATCTCCAGCCACTCTTTGATCGCTCTACCTCTGCGTTCCATCGCTTACACGTCCTCTATGTCTCACCTATTGGCGCCAACTCCCTTCCCGTCTTATCACTTCAGCCTTTTATATTTGATGACTGTGCCACAGCTACTACCTGACCCGGTGTCCCCTTCAAGTTCATCCCTCCAGTAATGCTTTCTCAAGCTTCAAGTTCCACCCTACTTGATTCGCTCAACAGATGGCGTCATTTGATCGCAAGCCCATAGAACATTGGTGAATCACATCTTCAGCTTCCCACCTGTCATGATCCAGACCGGGTTTTGAGTCCTGTCTTCCCTTTTCCCAGTCTTATCATGTCAGGGGTTAACTTTTCTCAGCCTCAGTCTGGCCTCAGGTTTGCTATTTATCCCCGCTGAGTCCTGCAGATCATGTCAGTTATAGTTTTTGCCTAGTGCTGCTGTAGCGGACTCTGATTGATCCTGCCGTGTTTGCTGTCTGAACCAGTGTCTCTGTTTTCCCCTGTTCAGGTCTTGATTCAGTGATTCCCTTTAGTGTGCAGACCTCCTGGTTTTGATTTGGTTTGTATCTTGACCTGTTTCTGTCCTTTGTATTTTGGCTTATCCGCTCCTGACTGTTACAGACCCCTGGCTTGTCTCTGACCGTGAGTTTGCTTATTCCTTTGGTACTGAACTACAGTCTAGGATTTGACCTGGTTTGTTTGACTATTCTGCTGCCACCTTTGGTAGCCACACTGCTGCACTGCAAGTTAGCTCTGTTTAGGTGCAGACCTGCTTCCTCTCTACTGCCATCTAGTGAAGCCTGCACCTATCTGCATTGCAGCAGCATGACACCACCCCTTTACAAGTGTATAAAATGTTGTACATAGTGTAAATGCTGCTGTTGTCCTGGAGTCGGCATGGTTTTTATTTAGATTCTGTGCCTATCTGTTCCTGAGATATGGCCTCTTCTTACCTGTTTGTAAATCTAAGTGGGCGTGGTACTTAGCACTTCTCTGTGGGCGTCTTCTTGTGAATCATGCCCAGTTGACTAAGAAGACTAGATTTACATACAAGGAGGGGGGGCATATTTTAGGAATGGAGGGCCCAGGGATTAAAGAAAAACAATGTTGGATTCAGGAGAACAGCGTCATTTACATCAGGTAAAAAAAAAATGTGACAGGTCTTTTCTAACTACTGGGTCCTACGTGGTAAAGGTTGCACATTTGGAAAGTTCACCCTTCTTAGGGGGTCATTTATCAAAATCACAACTAGACAAGTGGAAGACCCAGATAGAATAAGGACCCATGCAAGACCAATATTTGGGCCCCTCTTTGTGTCTGTAACAGAAGCTTTGTGCTGATTTAAAGGTGGAAGTGGCCCCCTTACCTCTCGGGCCCCTGTGTGGCTGCACATATTGCACCAATGATATGTCCACCCCTGGGGTAGACATTGCTTCATTCATAAATAGTCCACCTTACCAATAGTGACTGTATTCAGGTCCAATGTGAAAATCCTCTGGCACAACAATTCTTATATACTCTATAAATGTAGCAGAGCTGAGCTTGTGTTTCACCCCTATTTTACTACAATAGTTACTCTGCTCTCATTCTCTCCCAAATTTCCAGTTTTGTAATGAACTTTTGCAGAACAGATATATGTTTGAGGCTGTAACATTTGTGCACTGCATTGTGGTAGATGTACCTGCAATGCCTGGTAACATACAGTGCCAAATTGTGGCAAGTGACAAAGTCAGCTCTGCTACAATTATAAATCAGTAAATTCCGTCTGGATGGGGAGCTTTCCTGAATGGTGATCTGTTTTGGATTAAGTTATTGCAGTCACATTTCTGTCTTGTTTCCTGGGCACTGTGACAAAGCACAGAATTGCTCAGACTAGGGATGTTTGCATACATATACTGTACACTGCTAAAAAAAATAAAGGGAACACTAAAATCCCACATCCTAGATATCACTGAATGAAATATTGCAGTTGTAAATGTTTATTCATTATATAGTGGAATGCGTTAAGAACAGTAAAACCTAAAAATGATCAATGTAAATCACAAATAGCATCACACGGAGGTCTGGAGTTAGAATGATGCTCAAAATCAAAGTGAAAAATCAAATTGCAGGCTGATCCAACTTCAGTGGAAATGCCGCAAGACAAGGAAATGATGCTCAATCGTGTGTGTGGCCTCCACCTGCCTGTATGACCTCCCTACAATGCCTGGGCATGCTCCTGATGAGGCAGCGGATGGTCTCCTGAGGAATATCCTCCCAGACCTGGACTAAAGCATCCGACAACTCATGGACAGTCTGTGGTCCAACGTGACGTTGGTGGTTGGAGCAAGATATGATGTCACAGATGTGTTCAAGCGACCCCTCCACGCAGGGCCGTATTTAGAGTTTCTGCTGCCCTATGCACTTTTAGTGCTGCCTCCCCCTTTGGTAAGTATGACACTATCGGCAGTGACTTTGGCAAGAATCGCTGTTGTGAAAGTCGCCTTTTGCAGCAGATTGGGGAGTTTTTCTGCATCTGCCGTGTAACGGATCACTTACGGCAACACTGCGTTTGGCTTCATTCATTCCCTATGGGATTTGCGGCACTTGCTGTGATCTGGGAAATGCGGTACCATACCTCCCAACTTTTGAAGAAGGGAAAGAGGTATAAAGGTTGCGGCGCACGTAGTGTGCCACATCAAATTTTAGGCCATGCCTCTGACCACACCCATTTCACAACTAGTCACACCCATATCCAAGTCCCAACCACACCCATTTAGAACTGCTGATCACACTGTTTCATATACAATAATTATAACAACAAAAAAAATATGGCCACACAGTGCTCCATACTTTATAATGGCCACACATGACGCTCAATACTGTATAATGGCCACACATGATGCTCCATACTGTATAATGGCTACGCAGTGCTCCACATACTGTATAATGGCCCTACATGATGTTCCATACTGTATAATGGCCACACAGTGCTCCATACTGTATAATGGCCACACATGATGCTCCATACTGTATAATGGCCACACATGATGTTGAATACTGTATAATGGCCACACATGATGCTCCATACTATATAATGGCTACGCAGTGCTCCACATACTGTATAATGGCCCTGCATGATGTTCCATACTGTATAATGGCCACACATGATGCTCCATACTGTATAATGGCCATTGGCCACACATGATGCTCCATACTGTATAATGGCCACACATGATGCTCCATACTGTATAATGACCCCATATGATGTTCAATACTGTATAATGGCCACACATGATGCTCAATACTGTATAATTGTCACACATGATGCTCAATACTGTATAATGGGCCACACGTGATGCTCAATACTGTATAATGGCCATTGGCCACACATGATGCTCCATACTGTATAATGGCCACACATGATGCTCCATACTGTATAATTACCCCACATGATGTTCAATACTGTATAATGGCCCCACATGATGCTCAATACTGTATAATGGCCACACATGATGCTCAATACTGTATAATGGCCACACATGATGCTCAATACTGTATAATGGCCACACATGATGCTCCATACTGGATAATGGGCACACATGATTCTCCATACTGTATAATGACCCCACATGATGCTCAATACTGTATAAGGGCTACACATGATGCTCAATACTGTATAATGGCCATTGGCCACACATGATGCTCCATACTGTATAATGGCCACACATGATGCTCCATACTGTATAATTACCCCACATGATGTTCAATACTGTATAATGGCCCCACATGATGCTCAATACTGTATAATGGCCACACATGATGCTCCATACTGTATAATGACAACACAGGATGCTCAATAGTGTATAATGCCCCCCTCCCATCTTGTATGCATAGCTCATCTCCCTCCCATCCCATATGCATGGCTCATATTCCCCCCCCCCCTCCTGTTTGCATGGCTCATATTCCCCCCTCCTGTATGCATGGCTCATATCCCCCTCCTGTATGCATGGCTCATAATTCCCCTCCTGTATGCATGGCTCATAATTCCCCCACACCTCCTGTATGCATGGCTCATATTCCAGCACCACCCCCTCCTGTATGCATGGCTCATATTCCCCCCTGTATGCATGGCTCATATCCCCCCTTCTGTATGCATAGCTCATAATTCCCCCCTTGTATGTAAGGCTCATATTCCCCCGTATGCATGGCTCATAATTCCCCCCCCCCCGTATGCATGGCTCATATTCCCCCGTATGCATGGCTCATAATTTCCCCCCTGTATACATGGCTCATATTCCCCCCTATGCATGGCTCATAATTCCCCCCCTGTATGCATGGCTCATCTCTCCACCCCCTGCTCCCACTCTTTCTCCCATCTTGCATGGCACGGGCGGCTTACCGTCCTTCATCCCCCCATCCCCTGTCCCTCATACTCACCTGTCAGCTGTCCCACACCGCGCGGCCGCGCCGACATCCCTCTGGCTCTGTCCCGACTCCTGGCGCAGCGCCACCTTCCTAAGTGAGCGGTCATGTGGTACCACGTGACCGCTCACTCAGGACGCGCTACAGACGCTGAGACCAGGCATCGCTGGAGCAGGGTGACTATCATCTTCAAGAAGGGTGGGTGGACCTTGGAGGCGGGGGGGCGGGTGGGTGAGAGGTGGCCCAGGACTAAAATAAAAATAAAATGGCCACACATGATGCTCCATACTGTATAATGACCCCACATGATGCCCAATAGTTTATAGTGCCCCCCTCCCATCTTGTATGCATAGCTCATCTCCCTCCCATCCCATATGCATGGCTCATATTCCCCCCCTCCTCCTGTATGCATAGCTCATATTCCCCCCCTCCTGTTTGCATGGCTCATATTCCCCCCCTCCTGTATGCATGGCTCATATCCCCCTCCTGTATGCATGGCTCATAATTCCCCCCCTGTATGCATGGCTCATATCCCCCCCCCTGTATGCATGGCTCATAATTCCCCCCCACCTCCTGTATGCATGTCTCATATTCCACCACCACCCCCTCCTGTATGCGTGGCTCATAATTCCCCCCACTACTGTGCGCTCTCTGCTCTGAACAGTCACAGAGTGCAGAGAGATGGAAGACGGCGATGCTGAGGAGTCCGATCCTGCAGCCAGCAAGGAGAGAAGAATATTTCATTTTTTTCATGTTTGGAGCATTATATGGGGCCCACTATGTATGGGGCATTATATAGAGCTCATTATGTATGGAGCATTATAAGGGGCCCATTATAGTTGGAGCATTATATGTGGTTCATTATATATGGAGCAATATAAGAGTTCCATCATATACTGTATGGAGCTGTCACGGGGTCCTTCTCTGGTATCACACAATCAACAGAGCAAGAGAATAGTGAGCAACTCTAAGACCTTTATTTAGGCAAAAATACGAAAGGTCCATATACGTCCATCACACAAAGGATAAAACAGTCCAGAACACGAATGCAGTTCAGTAACAGGATAAAAGTCCAACAATCCAGCAGACAGAGGATAGCATAGTCCATATACTCTTCTTTCTCTCTGAGATGCTGTGAACACACCATCATTCCACACAGGATCTGATCTGTGTCTCACCTCCCTGATATTTTAAGTCTCCCTCCTCATTCACAGGTCAGGAGGGGGAAGGTCTCAGGGGCTCATGGTTTCAACAAGCTAGGTCAACATGTCATTAGCATATTAGCAAACAATACAGTGCTGTGGGGGCTGATATCAGATGGCAGCAACAGCCTTTCATCAATTAGCAAATAACTCCTTCTACAAGAGAACACCATGAAAATAAGTAAAATAGAAATATACACAAAAATGATACCCACATAGCATATCACACCATCACAGGAGCATTATATGGGGCCCATTATATATGGAGCAAGAAATGGAACCCATTATTTATGGAGCATTATATGGGGCCTATTATGTATGGAGCATTATATGGGGTTCATTATGTATGTTGCATTATGTGAGGCCCATTATGTACGGAGCATTATATGGGGCCCATCATATACTGTATGGAGCATTATATGGGGGCTATTATGTATGGAGCATTATATGGGGTCCATTATTCTGTATGGAGCACTGTATGGGGCCCTTTATATGTATGTAGCTATATATGCTGCTCCTTATACTGTATGGAGCAATATACGGGGCCCATTATACTGTATGGAGGAATATATGGGGCTTATTATATTGTATGGAGCAATATATGGGGCCATCCATTATACTATATGGAGCAATATATGGGGCTCATTATACTATATGGAGCAATACATGGATTCCATTATTCTGTATGGAGTAACATATGGGGCTCATTATTCTGTATGGCGAACTATGTGTTGCCCATAATACTGTATGGAGGACTATACTGTCCGATTTCTGAGCTATTATAGAATTTACAATAGATATTATTATTATTTATATAGCAGCATTAATTCCATGGTGCTGTACATGAGAAAAGGGGTTACACACAGAATTATAGATATCATTTACAGTAAACAAATTTACAATGACAGACTGGTACAGAGGGGAGAAGATCCTGTCCCTGCGGACTTAGATTCTACGGGTCACTCATGTAATGTAAGAAGTACAGTAAGGGTACCGTCACACAGTGCCATTTCGATCGCTACGACGGTACGATTCGTGACGTTCCAGCGATATCGTTACGATATCGCTGTGTCTGACACGCAGCAGCGATCAGGGATCCTGCTGAGAATCGTACGTCGTAGCAGATCGTTTGGAACTTTCTTTCGTCGCTGGATCTCCCGCTGTCATCGCTAGATCGGTGTGTGTGACACCGATCTAGCGATCTAGCGATGCGATCTAGCGATGCGTTCGCTTGTAACCAGGGTAAACATCGGGTTACTAAGCGCAGGGCCACGCTTAGTAACCCGATGTTTACCCTGGTTACAAGCGTAAATGTAAAAAAAAACAAACAGCACATACTTACATTCCGGTGTCCGTCAGGTCCCTTGCCGTCTGCTTCCCGCACTGTGACTGCCGGCCGTAAACTGAAAGCAGAGCACAGCGGTGACATCACCGCTGTGCTGTGCTTTCACTTTACGGCCGGCAGTCAGTGAGTGCGGGAAGCAGACGGCAAGGGACAGACACCGGAATGTAAGTATGTGCTGTTTGTTTTTTTTTACACTGGTAACCAGGGTAAACATCGGGTTACTAAGAGCGGTCCTGCGCTTAGTAACCCGATGTTTACCCTGGTTACCCGGGGACCTCGGCATCGTTGGTCGCTGGAGAGCTGTCTGTGTGACAGCTCCCCAGCGACCACACTACGATTTACCTACGATCACGGCCAGGTCGTATCGCTGGTCGTGATCGTAGGTAAATCGTATAGTGTGACGGTACCCTAAGTGAAATCTTTGGCATTGTACTATACCGATATTTTGCTGCAGGATCTGTGCATCATGAATTGTGGTATATGTTAAAGGGAACCTGTCACCCCCAAAAAAAGCTAAGCCCACCGGCATCAGGGGCTTATCTACAGCATTATGCAATGCTGTAGATAAGCCCCTGATGCTGGTGGGCTTAGCTCATCTTCGATTTTGGGAGTGACAGGTTCCCTTTAAAGGGTCCCACTGAGACTCTTTCACCAGGGGCCCACGAAAACCTGGACACGGCCCAGACTATGGGCGTCCTGGCTGTTTCCCTAATTAGTGCTCTCCTTGCTTGGGATGGCTGATTAGGTTTGCAGTTTGCCATAATACTTCCGTTTTCTAATTGATTTTTGATTGAACAGTAATCTGTGAGATATTCAGGGCTTGAGCTATTAATTAAAACCTAATCCTAATCCTAATCCTGCTTCCCTCCACAACTTTATCCCTGACCTGTCTGGTGTGTTCCTTGGTTTTCATGATGCTGTTTGTTCCTTCATGCTCTCACACAAACATCTGAGTCGCAGCTATACTGAGAATAAATCACACACTTGTTACTTTATATTGGTGTATCACACAAATTAAATGTGTGTATATCGCAAATGGTCATGATACAGATTTTCCTATTTTCATACAAACCTTTTCTAAAATCTAACAAAGTTGTAGAACCTTCCATAATGCTTCATCACGATATAGCAGCAGTAGAAATAAAAAAAAAAAAAAACAACAAAAACCTTCACTAATAATTTTGTAATTTAGTGCTTTATAATGTTACATACAATGGAAACTTCATACACTAATAAATAGATCTTAGACCCGAAGAGGCCGTTATATTTACTTTGAAAATCCATTTCAGAATAGCTGTATAATCAATTGCCAAAGTTTTCCAGCCTGATTTAAAGATGATGTTTTGAGACCAAATAAAGCAGGACTCAGTGGTACAAACAGCATCCCTGACAATTATATTGTATTACTTTGATTTTATGTGTGTGCAAAATGGCATAAAGGGAATAAGCTACAAATAAATTAATAATATTAATTAGTAATTCTACATTTGACTGTTAATACATCATGCAGGGAGAGGGAGGAGCAGATATCTTCATTATTTGTTGCCAGTCGTGGATCCTGTGTTATCTTTCGCTTGCGGATTTACCTTTTCTTGAAATTCTGTCTGTGATGATAATGAAACTGCTGAAAAGCAATCTCTGCAATGATAATCAAACCAGTTTGTACTTTCTTTTTTTTTTTTGCAATAGCAAAATGGTTCTTCCTAATGATTTATTATGGTTCATCTCTCTATAGAAAACTGAAATGTATGGCCGATGGAGAGTCCATTCCTCCCGACTGGCCTTATTTTAAGACCATAGATCGGATCCTGTCGAAAATACCAGAACAAAGTGATGGAAAGTCACAGCCTGGACCTTCTACATCGCAAACCGAGGCTTCTCAGTCCCCGTCTACAAAGTCCACCCCCCTCTACCTTCCCTACAACCAATTCACATATGAAGAAAGAGAAGGTTGCTTTGAAGACGTCAATTCAGAAAGCTCAACAAGCCTGCAGTCCTATAAACTCAGGTACAGACATGCTGGATTATTATAGAAAGTCTCTGTTGTTTCATAGGTCAGTAATCTGGTCATCCACATACATGGACATAATCATCCTTAAAGGGACCTGTTAGCCTGGGACTCTGAAGGGACTATACACCTCATGTAATCTTCACCCTACTTGGTGTTCTCCTTTGGCCTCTCGTTACCTGAGATCACCTTTCTTTTCTTCTTGCTTCCAAGATGGAGACTATAGTGGCATGGGGAAAGTGGTAACTCTAAATCAGGGCTTCCCGAGCCTTTTCTCCGGTCCAGACTTACCTCTCTGTTCCCGATTGCACTGTGGTGGCCATCTTGGAAGCAGGAGGAAAGGAACCCATATTTCAACAGACAAGGCAATGTGAGACAAATAGGTAGGGTGACTACTATCCATAAAAAATTTAGTCAATTTTTCATCCCAGTGTTAAGAGTCCCTTTAAGACTAACAAAACGATTCATCAATACTGGCGTTATACGTGCCAGTCTTTATGAAAGTTTCAGTAGGGTAGGATGCACAAAAGTCATTGACAAGCGTCAGCCAGTGTAAGAACCGGAGACTGGAGAACATTTTTGTAGTAATTTCCGCCACTTTTGTGGTACAAATTCCGAAGAATTTTGTAGCCGCGATGAACTACGGGCCCCTCCTTGCTAAGAGTTGCCCACTTTTCAAACTACTACATCAGCAGGTAAGAAAACTATGAGTTGTGAAAAATAAAAATGCAGCATTTCAAATGGTTTTACCTCGAAATTCTGATTAATTAGACGCTATGTTCACACATCACTTATTTGGTGCAGGTTTTCAGTGCAGGAAATAGCAGTGTGTTACATGTTGTGAATTCTGTGGCTGAGTTCACTTCTGTGGTCACAAGTGGTATTGCAGTCTCTGGGCTTCCTCCCTCAGGTGTTTTGGTGAGCTCGTTGGCTGCCTTGCTATTTAGCTCCACCTGAGTCTGTCTTCCTTGCTCCTTGTCAATGTTCCAGTGTTGGATCTGAGCTACTGCATCTTTCCTTGGGCCTGCTGCTCTGCTAGATAAGTGCTTCTAGTTTGTTTTCTGTTTTTTTCTGTCCAGCTTGCTATTATCTTTTGCTGGAAGCTCTGAGAAGCAAAGGGGTGCACCGCCGTGCTGTTAGTTCGGCACGGTGGGTCTTTTTGCCCCTTTGCGTGGTTTTCGTTTTAGGGTTTTTTGTAGACTGCATAGTTCTCTTTGCTATCCTCGCTCTGTCTAGAATATCGGGCCTCACTTTGCTGAATCTATTTCATTCCTACGTTTGTCTTTTCATCTTGCTAACAGTCATTATATGTGGGGGGCTGCCTATTCCTTTGGGGTATTTCTCTGAGGTAAGTCAGGCTTGTATTTCTATCTTCAGGCTAGTCAGCTCCTCAGGCAGTGCCGAGTTGCATAGGTAGTGATAGGCGCAATCCACTGCTGCTTATAGTTGTGTGAGGATAGATCAGGTACTGCAGTCTACAGAGATTCCACGTCTCAGAGCTCGTCCTATTGTTTTTGGTTATTGCCAGATCTCTGTATGTGCGCTGATTACTGCACGCTGTGTTGCCTGATTGCCGGCCATAACAGTACAAGGAGCCACACCAATGATTCCCAATAGAGGGAAAAAAGAAATCCTGACATCATTTTTTTTTCTTAGCTCTGTCTTCAGTCTTTTTTTTCCCCTAGACATTAGAGTGCTTCAGGACACAGCTGTGGACATGGATATTCAGGCTCTGTGCTCCTCAATGGATAATCTCGTTGTAAATGTACAAAAAATTCAAGATACTATTGATCAGAAATCGATGCTAGAACCAAGAATTCCGATTCCTGATTTGTTTTTTTGGTGACAGAACTAAGTTCCTGAGCTTCAGAAATAATTGTAAGCTATTTTTGGCCTTGAAACCTCATTCTTCTGGTAATCCTATTCAACAGGTTTTGATTATTATTTCTTTTTTGCGCGGCGACCCACAGGACTGGGCGTTTTCTCTTGCACCAGGAGATTCTGCATTGAGTAATGTTGATGCATTTTTCCAGGCGCTGGGATTGCTTTACGATGAGCCTAATTCAGTGGATCAGGCTGAGAAAAATCTGCTGGCTTTATGCCAGGGTCAGGATGATGTAGAAGTATATTGTCAGAAATTTAGGAAGTGGTCAGTACTCACTCTGTGGAATGAATCTGCACTAGCGGCTTTGTTCAGAAAGGGTCTCTCTGAAGCTCTTAAGGATGTAATGGTGGGATTTCCTATGCCTGCTGGTTTGAATGAGTCTATGTCCTTGGCCATTCAGATCGGTCGTCGCTTGCGCGAGCGTAAATCTCTGCACCATCTGGCGGTATTGTCTGAGAGTAAACCTGAGCCTATGCAGTGCGACAGGACTATGACTAAAGTAGAACGGCAAGAACACAGACGTCTGAACAGGCTGTGTTTCTATTGTGGTGATTCTACTCATGCTATTTCTAATTGTCCTAAACGCACTAGGCGGTTCGATAGCTCTGCCGTTATTGGTACTGTACAGTCCAAATTCCTTTTGTCCATTACCTTAATGTGCTCTTTGTCATCGTATTCTGTCATGGCGTTTGTGGATTCAGGCGCTGCCCTGAATCTGATGGATTTGGATTATGCTAAACGTTGTGGATTTTTCTTGGAGCCTTTGCGGTGTCCTATTCCGTTGAGAGGAATTGATGCTACACCTTTGGCCAAGAATAAGCCTCAGTACTGGGCCCAGCTGACCATGTGCATGGCTCCTGCACATCAGGAAGTTATTCGCTTTCTGGTACTGCATAATTTGCATGATGTGGTCGTGTTGGGGTTGCCATGGCTACAAACCCATAATCCAGTATTGGATTGGAACTCTATGTCGGTAACCAGCTGGGGTTGTCAGGGAGTACATGGTGATGTTCCATTTTTGTCTATTTCGTCATCCATTCCTTCTGACATCCCAGAGTTCTTGTCGGACTTTCAGGATGTATTTGAAGAGTCCAAGTCTGATGCCCTACCTCCGCATAGGAATTGTGATTGTGCTATCGATTTGATTCCTAGTAGTAAATTCCCTAAGGGTCGTTTATTTAATTTGTCCGTACCTGAACACACCGCTATGCGCAGTTATGTGAAGGAGTCCCTGGAGAAGGGACATATTCGCCCATCGTCGTCACCATTGGGAGCAGGGTTCTTTTTTGTAGCCAAGAAGGATGGTTCGCTAAGACCGTGTATTGATTACCGCCTTCTTAATAAGATCACTGTTAAGTTTCAGTATCCCTTGCCATTGATTTCTGACTTGTTTGCTCGGATTAAGGGGGCTAGTTGGTTTAATAAGATTGATCTTCGTGGTGCGTATAATCTGGTGAGAATCAGGCAGGGAGATGAATGGAAAACGGCATTTAATACGCCCGAGGGTCATTTTGAGTATCTGGTGATGCCGTTCGGACTTGCCAATGCTCCATCTGTTTTTCAGTCTTTTATGCATGACATTTTCCGTGAGTATCTGGATAAATTCTTGATTGTTTACTTGGATGACATTTTGATCTTCTCAGATGATTGGGAGTCTCATGTGAAGCAAGTCAGAATGGTTTTCCAGGTACTGCGTGCTAATTCCTTGTTCGTGAAGGGATCAAAGTGTCTCTTCGGTGTGCAGAAAGTTTCATTTTTGGGGTTCATCTTTTCCCCTTCTACTATCGAGATGGATCCGGTTAAGGTTCAGGCCATCCAGGATTGGACTCAGCCGACATCTCTAAAAGGTCTGCAGAAATTCCTGGGCTTTACTAATTTTTATCGTCGCTTCATCTGTAATTTTTCTAGCATTGCCAGACCATTGACCGATTTGACCAAGAAGGGTGCTGATTTGGTTAATTGGTCTTCTGCTGCCGTGGAAGCTTTTCAGGAGTTGAAGCGTCGTTTTTGCTGTGCCCCTGTGTTGTGTCAACCTGATGTTTCTCTTCCGTTCCAGGTCGAGGTTGATGCTTCTGAGATTGGTGCAGGGGCGGTTTTGTCACAGAGAGGTTCTGGTTGCTCAGTGTTCAAACCATGTGCTTTCTTTTCTAGGAAATTTTCTGCTGCTGAGCGTAATTATGATGTGGGCAACCGAGAGTTGCTGGCCATGAAGTGGGCATTCGAGGAGTGGCGTCATTGGCTTGAGGGTGCTAAGCATCGCGTGGTGGTATTGACTGATCATAAGAACCTTACTTATCTTGAGTCTGCCAAGCGCTTGAATCCTAGACAGGCCCGTTAGTCGTTATTTTTTGCTCGTTTTGATTTTGTGATTTCATACCTTCCGGGCTCTAAAAATGTGAAGGCGGATGCTCTGTCTAGGAGTTTTGTGCCCGACTCTCCGGGGTTATCTGAGCCGGCGAGTATCCTCAAGGAAGGAGTCATTGTGTCTGCCATCTCCCCTGATTTGCGGAGAGTGTTGCAGAAATTTCAGGCTAATAAACCTGATCGTTGTCCGGCCGAGAAACTGTTCGTCCCTGATAGGTGGACTAGTAAAGTTATCTCTGAACTTCATTGTTCGGTGCTGGCCGGTCATCCAGGAATCTTTGGTACCAGGGAGTTGGTTGCTAGATCCTTCTGGTGGCCATCTCTGTCACGGGATGTGCGTGCTTTTGTGCAGTCCTGTGGAATTTGTGCTAGGGCTAAGCCCTGCTGTTCACGTGCCAGTGGGTTGCTTTTGCCCTTGCCGGTCCCGAAGAGGCCTTGGACACATATTTCGATGGATTTCATTTCTGACCTTCCCGTTTCTCAAAAAATGTCGGTCATTTGGGTGGTCTGTGATCGCTTTTCTAAAATGGTCCATCTGGTGCCCTTGGTTAAATTGCCTTCCTCCTCTGATTTGGTGCCTTTGTTCTTCCAGCATGTGGTTCGTTTACATGGCATTCCTGAGAATATTGTTTCTGACAGAGGTCCCCAGTTTGTCTCGAGGTTCTGGCGAGCCTTTTGTGGTAGGATGGGCATTGACCTATCTTTCTCCTCGGCCTTCCATCCTCAGACTAATGGCCAGACCGAACGAACCAATCAGACCTTGGAAACATATCTGAGATGTTTTGTTTCCGCTGACCAGGATGATTGGGTGTCATTTTTGCCGTTGGCTGAGTTCGCCCTTAATAATCGGGCCAGCTCGGCTACCTTGGTCTCTCCATTTTTCTGCAATTCTGGGTTCCATCCTCGTTTCTCTTCAGGACAGGTTGAGTCTTCGGACTGTCCTGGTGTGGATTCTGTGGTGGACAGGTTGCAGCAGATCTGGACTCAGGTAGTGGACAATTTGACCTTGTCCCAGGAGAAGGCTCAGCTTTTCGCTAATCGCAGACGCCGTGTGGGACCCCGACTTCGTGTTGGGGATCTGGTTTGGTTATCTTCTCGTCATATTCCTATGAAGGTTTCCTCTCCTAAATTTAAACCTCGTTTTATTGGTCCGTATAGGATTTCTGAGATTCTCAATCCGGTGTCTTTTCGTCTGACCCTTCCAGACTCCTTTTCCATACATAATGTATTCCATAGGTCGTTGTTGAGGAGATACGTGGCACCTATGGTTCCATCTGTGGAGCCTCCTGCCCCTGTTTTGGTGGAGGGGGAATTGGAGTATATTGTGGAGAAGATTTTGGATTCTCGTGTCTCTAGACGGAAACTCCAGTATCTGGTCAAATGGAAGGGTTATGCTCAGGAAGATAATTCCTGGGTTTTTGCCTCTGATGTCCATGCCCCAGATCTTGTTCGTGCCTTTCATGTGGCTCATCCTGGTCGGCCTGGGGGTTCTGTTGAGGGTTCGGTGACCCCTCCTCAAGGGTGGGGGGTACTGTTGTGAATTCTGTGGCTGAGTTCACTTCTGTGGTCACAAGTGGTATTGCAGTCTCTGGGCTTCCTCCCTCAGGTGTTTTGGTGAGCTCGTTGGCTGCCTTGCTATTTAGCTCCACCTGAGTCTGTCTTCCTTGCTCCTTGTCAATGTTCCAGTGTTGGATCTGAGCTACTGCATCTTTCCTTGGGCCTGCTGCTCTGCTAGATAAGTGCTTCTAGTTTGTTTTCTGTTTTTTCTGTCCAGCTTGCTATTAACTTTTGCTGGAAGCTCTGAGAAGCAAAGGGGTGCACCGCCGTGCTGTTAGTTCGGCACGGTGGGTCTTTTTGCCCCTTTGCGTGGTTTTCGTTTTAGGGTTTTTTGTAGACTGCATAGTTCTCTTTGCTATCCTCGCTCTGTCTAGAATATCGGGCCTCACTTTGCTGAATCTATTTCATTCCTACGTTTGTCTTTTCATCTTGCTAACAGTCATTATATGTGGGGGGCTGCCTATTCCTTTGGGGTATTTCTCTGAGGTAAGTCAGGCTTGTATTTCTATCTTCAGGCTAGTCAGCTCCTCAGGCAGTGCCGAGTTGCATAGGTAGTGATAGGCGCAATCCACTGCTGCTTATAGTTGTGTGAGGATAGATCAGGTACTGCAGTCTACAGAGATTCCACGTCTCAGAGCTCGTCCTATTGTTTTTGGTTATTGCCAGATCTCTGTATGTGCGCTGATTACTGCACGCTGTGTTGCCTGATTGCCGGCCATAACAGTTACAGTATCAGCTAAGCGGATGAGACTTTACCAATCTCTTCACCTCGTAGAGGTGGAATTGGCCTTTAAATGGACCCTCGGTACAGATTTTAAGTGGCACCTCCTATACAGGTATATATAAGATGCCATGAACCGTCAGGACTGTTGTTTGCACCTTTGCAGCCCTGTGACTTAGACTTGCTGGTGGCCATTGAGGAGAAAATCATTGTCAGGCAGCAGTTCTTCGGCAATTTGCAGTTCTTGGAGGAAAGTCACACTATGCTTTTATTTCTCAGTGAATATGACAGCAGAGATCTTATAAATGATCACAGGAGGTGCTGCTATTGGTCTGATGATGTTATTGGAATTTCATATTGTTTTCTTTTCCATTCATATCCAGAGCTGATATATAAAATGTGCCCTCCAGAAACAGTCAGCGGGTTCTCTCCATCCAGTTGTCAAACATGTAACTTACAGATGTCTTCTTCCTTACATTTCCTACTTATCTTGAGAAACTTGGCAGAAAGTGACCACCTTTAAAAAAAACAAAACATGATTTTGTGATACTCTATAAATGACCACCCAGTGTTTGTGATGAGAGTTCCGGCCTGTTGAGGGTGACAACAATTTATTCAGTTTGCTTCATAGGAATTTAAGGGATTTTCCTTGATTCCGTTAGTGATTTCCTCAAGGCAAAACTGCTCCAGCTCCTCCAAGTTAAATGGTTTCCTCTGGTGAACAACAATCTTCAAGTCTTACCACAGATTCTCCATTGGACTAAGCTCCGGGCTTTGACTAGGCCACTCCAAAACATTTACACGATTCCCGTTAAACCACTCGAGAGTTGCTTTGTCAGTATGCTTTGGGTCATTATCTTGCTGGAAGGTGAACCTCCGTCCCAGTCTGAAATCACTGACAGACTGAAACAGGTTTTGATCAAGAATATCCCTGTATCTTCCCCTTGACTCTTACCATTTTTCCTGTCCCTGGTGTTCTTGGGGTGATGATCTCTGGTGGTTTAGCCACAGACATAGCTGTGGCTCTGTGCTCGGGTGCTCCTGCATGGTGTTCCTTCTCCCTCTATGCAGGGACGTGGGCTTAATCACCACCTCGACCCTCCGACGTGATCCCAGCGTACTCCTTGCCTGCTCCTGTGCACACCGCACTGTGTCTCAGTGGCATGCCTAGTGAGCACGCTCCCCTGCTCTTAAAGTGGCAACGCACCCATGATAAATGCCAACTGCTAACAGCTGTGAGGCATTTAGTGATGTGTTCACCTGCAAGGTTTCTCCAAGCCAATAGCTGGGAGGCATCTTGTATAAAGGGCACCCTCCGCAATTGGGAGGTGCATGAGCAACCCTTATAGTTACTGTTAGATGGTTTGGTGTGTGCAACTGTATGTTGCCAGGTCCCCCATTCTAGTCTGTTAAAGCTATTCCTAAATCCTGTGTCCCTTTAGTCCAGTGTAGGTTGTCCTCATTTCCTGTGATCACTTCGGTGGTCTCCGTATCCTGAAACTGCGTCCACGGTATCTATGCCCTGTGTCCACGTCGGCAGTACCTGAACTGCTATCCGAGACCTGTGTGTCTGAACCTGTTCCAGTGGCCATCCTGTCTGCACAGTCTGAACCTGTCCCTGTGGCCATCCTTCCCTGTCTAGAAATGTTTTAACGGCTTAGACCCTTTAAGTCATCTGCTATTGTTGGATGATGCACTGAAGTGGCACCTGGCAGCTATCTGCCGCACAAGCCTGACCTCACCATCAGAGGCTCCAGTGAACACCAAAGTAGCTGCTTAGTTACGCCCATCCACAGTAGGTCCAGTCAGTGGCACAGTGGGTCCGTGAACCACGTGCACCACTGTTGGATGTAACAATTGCTTTACCTTGGTGGCCAAAAAGTTAAATTTTGGTTTAATCTGACCTCAGCATTTTCCTGGATACATTTGGAGAGTCTCCCACTTGTCTTTTGGAAAACTCAAAATGAGCCTTACAATTTTTGTCTAAATGAAGGCTTTTTTTTGCTCTCTCTTCCATAAAGGCCACCTCTTTGGAGTGTATGGCTTATTATGGTCATATGGACAGATACTCCCCTCTCTGCTTGGGAACTCTGCAGCTTCTTCAGGGTTATCTTTGGTCTCTGTGCTGCCTCTCTGATTAATGCCCTCCTTGCCCGGGCTGAAAGTTTTGGTGGACAACCCTCGCTTAGAAGGTTTGTTGTGGTACCGTGTTCTTTCCATTTGATGACAATGGATTTGATGGGTCTCCGGGAGATCATCAGAGATTGCGATATTATTTTTATAATCCCAATAACGACTTCTCAATAACTTTCTCCCTGACTTGTTTGGAGATCTCCTTGGTCTTCATGGTGTTTGGATAGTGGTGCCTATTGCTTAATGGTGTTGCAGCCTCTGTGGCTTTTCAGAAAAGATGTATATACTGACAGACCATGTGACACTTAGATTGCACACAGGTGGACTTCTCTTCACTAAGCATGTAACTTATGAAGGCAACTGCTTGAACCAAAAATTTGTAGGGCCTTTATCGCAAAATGGGTGAATACATATGTGCATGCCAATTTTTTGCTATATTATCCCATAAATTTAATTTATGCCTATATTTTTTTCACTTCACCGACTATTTAGTGCTGATGCATAACAAACAAGTCAGATTACAAAAATATTTAAACACAAGTTTAAGTAAGGTAAGAAAATGGGTAAAAAGCCAAGGGGGTGAATACTTTCACAAGCCACTGTAGCTATGCTAGTGAGCCTTTATTTTTCACAATAAACTCCAATGGCCACCCTGTCAAGTAGAAGCTCAATGTCAATCTGTAAATAAAGCCTTTTGATTTATGCTCTTTGTTATTCTTCGCTTTTGCATAGTAACTTTTTGGTTATTATTCAGATCTGGTGAGAGGGCCATAAAGAAGAGGAAACTGCAAAGCAGTAGTTTTCAGAAGAAGAAGTTAAAGATAATGGAAAACATGTTAGAGGAACAGAAAAGGCTGAGCCGAGCGATGGAGGAAACCTGCCGGGAAGTGAGACGAATCTTGGACCAGCAGAACATCATTCAAGTACAAAGCTTACAGCTCCAAGAGAGGATGATGAATCTACTAGAGAGGATGGTCACCAAATCGTCTCCTTAAAATCTGTTCCACCACATATCTCCTTGTCCTTGTGCCTTTTTTTGGACCGTTTTATGGTTTCTGGTATGACAATGGACACCAAGAGGGTGGATTATTTGAGGAAGACCAACAGTGAAGGGTTTTGTGATGTATTGAGCTGCTCTCCTTGAGCTCACCGTAATGGAGACCACCTCTGTTCCTAATAAGGCATATAGGCAGGGGTTGTCATCATGAGAAAACACATTAAAGCACGTCTACACTGCTCCATTATGAAAAATGACTACTTACCAGTTTTTGATGGGAAAATCTCTGCAGCAATTTAAAGTCAACTGAATGGTCCACTTTTGCATATGACGCACGTATTATGGTGTTTGTGCCATGTCTGTGAGGTGGATGTCTACCAAATCACGAATGTGTAATTTCAGAGGCCTAAATCCACTGCAGTAACCCGATAAACTCACTTTATTCAATGTTATGCTCCTATGCAGAGTGTATGCTCGTTTCAATTGTTGGAAGCACCTGTTGTGAATCCTATCTGCTGTATAAGGCACTGCTTCTTCATGCTACACAGACATGTTAGGCGTCTCTCATTCAGGTAGCAAAAAGAATGAAAAGCTTGTCCAAGAAACCTTATAACGTAGAGTTGCTTTACTTTATTGTATTTGCATAATGCTCCGTCAACGTGAAGAGGTTAAATATATGCACATATTACCGTATAAGTTCTAATTTATTAACAGTGTGTAACAGGGAAAAAAAACTTGTTGCCTATGCCAATCAAGCACAGTGCAGTACTGATATGCGCCTGGTTAAGGAGGACCTGTTTGTTGCCATGAACATGTATTTTTTTGACCTGGTGTAAATGCCGCTGTTCTCCTAAATTCAGCGCTATTTTTCTTTTGTTCCTGCGCCTCTCCGTTCCTGAGATATGACCATTTCTTCCAGGTATATAAATCTGGTCTTCTTAGCCAAGTGGGTGAGTCCTCAACTCTTTTCTGTGGGCGTGTTCTTCAGAACCACTCTCACTTGGCTAAAAAAAAAAATAAGACTATATTTACATACAGGGAAGAAGGAGTCATTTCTCAGGAACCGAGAGGCGCAGGAAAAAAAGGAAAACATTGTCGGATTCAGGAGAACGGTGGCATTACCACCAGGTTAAAAAAAAAAATTACAAATACATATTTATTAAAAGCGGCATCTCCTCTTTTAATGGGTTCTATAGAATTTTAAAAACTTGGCTTCTTTTTTCCAGAAATGGCAACACGCCTATCCATGGGATGTATGGTATTACAGCTCGATTGAAATTAATTGGACTGAGCTGCAATATCCCACGCAACCAATGGACATGGGGGCGCTGTTTCGGAAGAAAGCATAAACGATTTTGCTCCAAGTCTATCCCATTTTTCACAAGCATATTTTCACTGGAGTTTATAAACATGGACACATGATTAATAAATGACATAAAGAGAAGATTTGCTATACCTCCAGGTCTGAATACTGTCCAAATGTAAAGCCATGTAGAAAATGCCGCCATTTTCTGCTACTGTATATGACAGCACAAAGAAATGCATGTACAAAGCATCTGGTGACCTGACTGCTCTGTATACGGAGGTTACGGTAATATGCTACGCACTCCACCCTGCACTTTACGCACAACCCTTCTATAAAGTATATAGATATAGCTTATATCATGCCGCTATTTATATTTATACGTCACGTAACACAAGGGACGTAAATCTTGCCACGTTCAAAATCTGGTTCTTCTACATTCCCTGTGATAATTGGAACTGTAAAATCCAATACAGCCCATACATGTGTGATGATTATCAGCTATATATTCATTTGGCTAAATTCACACCAGTGTTAAAAAAAAATAAAAATAAAAAAAAATATTAAAAATTGTTGACTTTTCATCCAGAAAAAAAAAAGAAAAGATTTTTAATTTTTTCAGATCTGTTGTCATCGGTTTTTATACATCTGCTGTTAAACAAATTTGCAAGACCAAAAACAGTTTCCTATGTTAATAATGGAAATATATCAGTGAAAATCATCAGCAATGTGGATGATGGGCGAGTCTCACCCAAAATACAGAAGAAATTATGCTGCAAATTTTTCTACATGGATGTTTGGCCCATGTTAAAAAAAGAAACAACTCACCTGGACATCCCAAATGAATAAAAATTGGTCCTAGTGCTGTGGGTATTTGTTTTTTTGTGGTGGGGGACAGTACTCTTACGGAAAATATGGTCTTGTGAACTTCGCCCTAGGCAGATGACTATCTCTTCAGTCTCCACCATACATGCTTGGTTGACTGAGCATTCATGTGATTTCAACACGGTGAGAAGAATAAGACGCTGCCAGTCTCCTTTGGCATTGGCTTATCGTTCCTGAAAACAAAAAGATCGGGCAATGAAACTCCAAGTGGCCGAAGCTTCTCTCCCCCGACATGATCTGTCAGAGGAGAGTCAGGAGGCCATCATACGCATGACATGGTTGGCTGGTTCTGCCAAAATCGACAGGTTCAGACAAATTTGTATAGTTGGCCTTCACAGTGTCGTCAGGTCATGGGATAGTCTCAGAAAATTTGGCAGAAAGAATAGCACTACGCTATTTTTCATTCTCACAAAAATAATGCAAGCTGTGGCAGGAGCCCATGGTCATTCCGGGCATTACGGTACATGTACGGACATCTGATTTCAAACTTAGGCTTCATTCACATGTCTGTGCTTCCTAGTGCATTTAGAGACCGCTATTTCCAATCTAATAATGAGACTCGTGACCTGAACACTACAGCTTGAGATTTCCCAATGAGTTTGTGTCAGGATATGATGTCACATTTAGGTCCCATAGTCCAATCCTAGAGGTCAGTGTGGAGACCAAGGGTATATAGAGATGAGAGTATGAATATTTTTCTAGACATGACAAGTTATCTGCATTGTTACGAGAATCGGTCACCATTATTTTCTATGGTGCTGGAGATATTGGCAGAATCGGGGGTTGTATTTTGTTGGAAGAGACAGATGTGATCTATTTTTTCAGGTTGTATTATTTGTGGCTTGTATCATCCAGCATTAATGATCGTTGCTACTGTGAGTGTCTGTAAGGTAATAAAACACATTTTTAGTAATCAGAATAATAGTTTATTACTGCGTACTCCTGTGTTGTCCAATGCAAGAAAAAAAAAATATACAATTTATGATCCTAAAGGTTGGAGGACCTGGAAGGTCTCCAGAGGATTTGGGGGTAATCACTATTCAATGCTTAAACTCAATCTCCACTCACCTCGCCTGTAGACAGCTCTTCAGTGTTCTGATTATACAGCCATACTGATAGTGATCTTCAAAGTAAGTACATCAGCCTCATCAAGAGATCTATTTCATAATGTATGCAGTTTGTGTTGTGAAATATTCTTACTAATCCCCTTTAAACTTGTGCCCTGCTGAGCAGTACCCCCCAAATCCTCTGGAGACGTTCCAGGCAGAAAGTAAGGCGGTCATATTTGTTTTTAAGCTGCTGACCTTTAAATCCAGATCTGCCGCGAGTCACATTAATAAGTCTTTATTATTCAGCACAGAGGAAGGCAACAGCGAAGAGAAGGAATATTGATTTGCATTTCAAATTCCAGCCAAATTTTACATTTGTATTCTCCGGCGGAGCTCGGTGATACAGACCATTAAACACACGGAGGAACATTCGAGCCAAATGGAAGTTTATAATTGGGAATTGACGGAAGGAAACAAGCGACGTATAAAGCCTGTTCATATAAGCGATGTCATGAAAGGTAACGATACCCGAAAGCTACAACATCCAATTAACCCTGAAAGTAACCGGCAGCGTTCAGTGTCAGCCGGACGGCGTGCTGCAGTTTCTCTGTTCTAAATGTAAAAGTTCACCCAAACGTCGTCTTCTTTTTTTTTTAGTATAACCTCCATCATGATGTTCGAACTCGGAAGATGCAGCCGTCCTGGCATCAGGATTTTAATATAAAATAGACGTGCGTGAATATAGGTACGTATTTCAAGGATGGACATTCACACTCGCCCACAACTCTCAGTGCCCCCATAGAAAGTGCTTTTATACATTTGCCAGCCACCGTTAATGCCCCCATAGTCAGCCAAAGCCAGGGACTCCATAAGGTTGCAAGAAACAACCTGTGCCTCTATGATATCACCATGGGCAGACAGCTGCCAAGAAATATTGACCCTCACGGTCATAGACCCCAAAATACTGCCAACCCCATTTAGTGCATCCACATTGACAATCACAGTCAGTGCCCCTATAGCTTTGCCATTCAGTTCTTGCCCTAACATTGCCAACAACAGTAATGCTTCCAGCAAGAGTCAGTGTCCCCCAATCTTTTATAGTTAGAATTCCTTTCCCGACATAGTCAGGAAACCCAAGGTATTGTAAGAAGTACTCGGTGACCTCAAAACAATGCCAGCCACCATATTTGATGATAAGTTGTAACCATGTTAGCCATAGTTAGGAACCTCAAATCATTACCAACCACCAATATTACCCCGTTACACTGTCCAATACAGTGCCTCTATGAGGAGTATGGCCAACTGCCTCTGAAGACATCAATGAGTTTAATGGAAATATGTGAAATATGTTTTCTTGTGGTAGTGTTAATTTCCCTGTAGGCTGCAGTATTAATAAATGGCCACAAGATGTCACTGCCCTCCTTTTCACTCTTGTATAGAATATAGGTGAAAGGTTAAGTTTGCCCAGCAACAGATAGCAGGGACAGACTGTTAAGTCAGGGTTAACTGTAAAGCCGGCTCATAGTGGAGAGGAGGTTTGGCAATCTCTGGGTAGTGAGAGATTGAGGAAATTAGTGATGTAAGAGAGGTGATTGTACAGAGATCTGAGGAACAGAGCTAGTGTGGAGCTGAGACGGAAAAGGCAGCAAGAATCATGAAGGAACTTTACAGACGACTGAGCTTTAGTTCAGCAGGCAAGGGGGTGAAACCGATTAGTGGGAGAATGAAAGGAAGAAGTGAGTCCAGTGTTGGTCCGACATGGGATATCTTATAGAGAAGGGTCTTGCTCAGCTGAGGACATGTTAGAGGGACACAGCTCTGCAAGAGGAAGCGATTTAGAGTAGTTGGCAGGATTTTAGAGTAGTTGGCAGGATGCAACATTCTAGCGTAGAGATGGCGGATCAGTCAGTGACTTAGCATACTGTGGGAAATATAACCCCTGATGGGCTATGCTCAGCAACCTTCTGATTTTCACATTTACTACTGTAGGATTGGGTAGAGAGACTGAGAAGCATGCTGCGTGTATACCACCTGATCTCTGCCATACAGGTAGATTTAGCCCTTCTGACCCTCAACGGAGATGCCCTACAGACGGTCATGAACCACCAGCCGAGAGACTGACACTGTGGACAAAGTGATTAAAATTTGAACTTCTGACACCACAGACTTAGGCCGTCTCCATATGCGTTTGTTTCAGCGGGTCCAAGGGGAGGGCGAGACTGTAGCCCAGTACGTAAATACGCTGCAGGAAATGATGGCCCACATCACTAAGAAGACCCAACTTGGGTACAGAGGGCTGGAATTGCTAGATGAAGTACTGCAGGATCAACTGGCTGCTGTACTGAGGGACCCCTACCCTACCTAAGCCAAACCTTAAAGGAGCGCCTATGCCTGAACCCCAATATGAGAGTCCTAGAAATCGAGGCAAAGGCACAAGCCCTAGAACTAGAAGCCCCTGTCTTTCTGGTTGCAGTAAGGGCAACAAACATAGAAACCAACAGTACCTGAGAGCTGTGCCAAGAAGTACGGTAATCTGAGGCGAGCAGCATAGTATCAAGGGGACCCCCGCTGGTGTTGTCATACCTTCCCCTATGGCCTGGTACAATGAAAGGTCAGAGGGGCAAAGGCCGCTCCACACATGTCCCACCACGTTGCATCCACCACTCATCACTAGAACGTGTGGCAGAATGCTGGCCCTGCGGTGGAAGGGAGTCATATTGTGAGACTGTCCAAACAGGAACAAAAGAGAAGGGGGGTGCCAGATAAACTAACATGCCCCACGGTCAAGGAGCACATCATGTGGTTCCAACCCCAGAAGGAAGAGACGAATACTATTAAGATAAAGATATTGTTTCTAAGAGACCCATTACAAGGGCCATACAGAACAAACCACTGCCCCCGTTCGAGAGATGTATCGGAAAATCCCACCGCAGATATACTAAGAAGTGAAAGAACTACTGTTTCACATGCTACATAATGAAGTGATACATAAAAGCCAAAGCCCATTGACGGTACCCATTGTGTTAGTCTGGAAGAAAGATGGTACGTTGAGGTTCTGTGTAGACTACCGATGATTGAATGCATGCACTATGCAGGACTCATACTTCTTACCCAGGATCAAGGAATCCCTGTCTGCTTTGGGAAAGGCCAAGTACTTCTCCTCTCGACCTAGCCAGTGGCTACTGGCAGGTTCCGGTGGCTGCTGAAGACTGCCCGAAGATGGCCTTCATCCTTCCGATGGGCCTATTTGAATTTAACTGGATGCCTTTTGGGCTGACAAATGCACCAGGGACGTTCCAGCACCTGATGGAAAGATGCTTAGGAGATCTTATCGAGGAAATTCTGATATACTTTAATGACATTATTGTATACTCGCCTACGTTCAAAGAACATGTTATCCACCTAGAACAGGTATTAGAGCGGCTTTAAAGGCACGGGCTAATAGTCAAGCCCTAGGAGATGATCAATATTGGCTTACAGTGCCGTTGAGACCTCTGGAGTTGCCAATGCTGCCCTCGAGTGGGACAGAGAACGAAACAGGAATCGATCTACAATCCCTGGTGACTGGATATCCAAGTACTCCAGAAGAACCCCTACATGAAGAACCCTGCAGAACTGACCGTGCCAACACCGATATTTCTGGCACGCACAAGACTAATGTGTTTGGACATAGAAACAGCAGAAAACCAGAGGGTGCGCTCAACTGTTGGCTGAACTTGGGTTGCCCTTAGAAAAACTTTGAACTCGCAAGGATTCCCCTTGCCCGAGTACTGGACAGCTAAAAGAGGGGAGGAATGTAAGAGAAAGAGATGGTGTCCGTGAAGAGCCCCTGCATGATGGGAAATTAGTGAAGAAAGACTGCCATTTACTGATTGGACAAAACCAGGCAGAACCAACTGGCACCAGAAGAATTGCAGGGGGAGCCAGCCACAGTGCGGGACCTGATCAGGTGTCTTGCATTGCAGTCTCTGGATTTAAAAGCCCTGCTCGGAAAACCACAGCAGGATTTGGCACCAAGGAGAGGAGAGGTGCCGACATGCACAGGGAAAGATGCTGCAACCAAAACGTGCAACCAGAACATGAGTATTACGCACCACTCACATAGCACAACAAGGTGGCCTGGGGCGGTAGTCCCAGCCGACTCAACTAAACCACTGTCAGTATACACCCCGGGACCTTGTACAGAAATAGGACAGAAGACCTCAGACAATTTACTTCTTCTCTTCAGTCACTGCAGCCCAGGCAATCAGGATCCAGGCACACAGTTGTAATCCACACTCATGCCCCAAAGGGGCTCCTTCTGTCCCAGACCGGGACGCACATATGCCGGAATCTGGATGCTTAAAGTCCCTTCGGCGGGACACCTATGTAGTCCTGTGCCTACTTCACTGCTCATGGGTCCGGGGCAGCACTTTCTCTCCCCTCCAGGGGAGTCATTGGCTCCAGAAGCTGGAACACAACTTGCCACGGCCATGCCTGGCTGCCGGCCGGCTCTGCTGCAGTAGCAGGAACTTTCTGCTTCTTTGAGGCTGGTAAACCAGCCACTTTCATTAACTCTCTCTATCCTTGCACTAATCATGTGGCTTTTCACAAGTTGAAGGCAATGCATGAGCCCAGAGGCGTATCTAGGGGGGGGGCAGCCGGGGCATGTGCCCCAGGCGCAGCCGGCAGGGGGGCGCAGTCGGGCCGCCTAAAGCGGCGGTCCGCAGTGTCTTCCCCGGCGGCTGCATTCTGCCGCCCCCCGCACTGGGAGTCAGCTCTTCTCTGTGCCGACTGTCAAGCTGACAGCCGGCAGAGAGAAGCTGCAGCGCCGGCTCCCAGTGTTCAATTGTACTGCATCTGAGGTGCGAATACAATTGAAGCTCTGACTGCCGGGTCAGAGCGACGCCAGCAGCGTGATCAGGTCATGTGACCACGCTGCTGACGTCACTCGCCCGCGCTGCAGAGCAGATCGGTGGTAAGTGCTCCAGTGGAGCTGAAGACACCGAAGGTGCAGGGGGGGATTTAATGTGAGTGGGGATGGTGGGATTTATTATTGGATGGGGGATATTTAATATGAGTGGAGATGGGGGGATTTATTGTGGGGAAGGGATTTAATGTGAGTGGAGATGGGGGGATTTATTATTGGATGGGGGATATTTAATATGAGTGGAGATGGGGGGATTTATTGTGGGGAAGGGATTTAATGTGAGTGGAGATGGGGGGATTTATTATTGGATGGGGGATATTTAATATGAGTGGAGATGGGGGGATTTATTGTGGGGAAGGGATTTAATGTGAGTGGAGATGGGGGGATTTATTATTGGATGGGGGATATTTAATATGAGTGGAGATGGGGGGATTTATTGTGGGGAAGGGATTTAGTGTGAGTGGAGATGGGGGATTTATTGTGGGGGGAGGGGGATTTAATGTGAGTGGGGATGGGCATTAAGCAGGACACATGCTGACGTGGGGGTCCCAGCATTCAGACCTTTACTGATCTAGCACTTACTACCTAAACATTGTATTATTTTTAGAAAATTGAATACCCCTTTAACTTCGGAGACACGGAAAAAGGGCCATAGAGATACAGTATATGAATAAAAATATAGTGTATGTGGACCCCAACACAATACACCTACAGGAGCTTTTATGACTTCTAATTTCACATTTAAAGATATTAAAAAGGACTTTTCCCACCCCTTTTAATCTATAACAGCTTCCCCTCTTGGAAGGCTTCCTACAAGATTTTGTAGTGTATCTTTAGTAATTCATGATTAGTCACTCCACAGAACATGTGCTCCATAGTCCAGTCTTGGCGGCTTTACACTACTCCATCTGACACTCAGCATTGTGCTTGGTGATGTAAGGCTGCATGAAGCTCCCGGCGGGGACGCAGTGTTGTGCTGATGGTAAAACCAGAAGAGATTTCGACTCTGCAGTTTATGGAGTCAGCAGAGCGTAGCTGACCTTTATGTTTAACCATATTTTATTTCAGTTTTTCATAAAAGGAATATAAACAAAAAAAAATAGAAGAAAAATAAAAAATAGGCCACGCAGGATACAACAAGAGGTCAAGTTAAAATAACTGAGACTAATGGAAAGCTACGAACCTGTAAGTGGTGCCATATGTGTCTGTATTCTGTTTTCTTGTAACATGCGTTTGATGGGATCAAGAGATAACACTGCAACCAAAAGTAGTTATACACAAATGAATGAAACGTGTGTGTGAACTGGATGCTATTACTCATCATCCAATCCATTTCACAAAGATCACTTAGAGGGAACGTCTAGATGCCACATTGTCACGAGACAGAAATAGGAAAACGGGAGATGAGGAATCTGGGCCCCTGAACTGCCCCTCAGGCTAGGGGAAGCCCTGTCTTTCCTTAACCTGGGGTAGCCTTGAAGGTAGGGAGGCCCAAGTCACCGACCTGTCCCTGTCTCCTGTTAAACCCTGAACTAAACCCCCAACCCAGGAGGTGAACAGTGTAAACAGCACCACAAAACAAATAAACTGGGACAAACAATATGAGAGTGAGGGGAACATGATACCAAAAGGTGAATGCACAAACTACAAAGGGACAAAGAAACAATAACACTCGTAGCTTTCTTTGCTGCAATGCACCGCACAGCAGAGTAAGGCTACGTTCACATTAGCGTCGCGTCGCTGTTGCGTCGGCGACGCAGCGGCGACGCAGCGGCGACGCGCCCCTATGTTTAACATAGGGGACGCGTGCGTCTTTTTGCACGCGTTTTCCGACACGTGCGTCGTTTTAGACGCTAGCGTCGGACGCAAGAAAACGCTACAAGTTGCATTTTTCTTGCGTTCGATTTCGTCAAAAAACGACGCACGCGTCGCAAAACGCGCGCGTTTTTGCGCGCGTTTGCGCGCGTTTTTCCGTGCGTCGCGCGTTGCGTCGCCGACGCAGGGCAGCGCAACGCTAGTGTGAACGTAGCCTAAGGCACCAGGAATAAGTATGCAGCTGTAGAACAACAGCACTCAGCAAGCTCCTATTCCAGCAAGGTTGGTATCCAAAGGACCTGTATAACCAACAGTCAGCTGAAGCACCAGGTGACCTTAAAAAGGATGGTGGGAGTGATCACAAACATCAGCTGACCCAGCAGCAATGCAATAACACCAGCGGCCACCGGGGGAATACTGCATTAACCCCCAATGACCAGAAAGGAAAAAAGGTTTAAATCTGAGTGAAACCAGATCTGCCACAGATCCAAACATGGATCGTGACACACATATAAACGTTACATGGGAACCAGTTATGGTGTATAAAGAAGGCACTTTACAGAAGGAGAATAGAATAAAATTCAGTAGGTCATTTTGTAAGAAGCCTTCAGCAGAACAGTTGTGTAAAACTTTCTCCGTCATTATGTTACTAAAACTCCATTATCCTTGATAAAGTATATCTGGTAAGGGAATAATCTCTGTTCTGTGGTATTGTGTATTCAGAACTGTTGTTAAATCAGACAATGATTGTTACTAAGTCGGGTTCGCATGTACAAGCTCCATGTTGCTGGGTGCTTTCACTGTTAATTGTAAATGTTATTGTTATGTGATAGTCTAAGCTCAATACTATGATACCTGTTATTTGTATTCCCGTAGTTTTACCACATACATTTCGATTCATATACATCAACCTGTTGACGAATAAACAAGTTAGACTACAGGGAATGAAACAAAAAAAAACCCTAAAGGTATGAAAAGGGATATAAACTGGCCACTGAACAGAAAAAAACAAGAAACGTGATGATTGAATACCCTGCAGTAAATAAATAAACAGCAATAGTGCAGGAAAATAATATAGGGTAACTCTAATATTAAAATCCTGTTATACATCCTGGGGCCAAGGAGCCAGATATTATACACTGATGGGAGAGCGGCCGGATGTTATACACTGGGTGGCCAAGGAGCTCGATGTTATACACCAAGGGGGCCATGGAGCCGGATGTTATACACCAGGGGGCCAAGGAGACGGATATTATACACCAACACGAGGTGCCGGCTGTTATATACTGGAGGGGCCAGATGTAATACACTGGGGGTGAGGGGACGGATGTTATACACGAGGGGGCTAAGGAGACGGATGTTATACACCAACACGAGGTGCCGGCTGTTATATACTGGAGGGGCCAGATGTAATACACTGGGGGTGAGGGGACGGATGTTATACACGAGGGGGCTAAGGAGACGGATGTTATACACCAACACGAGGTGCCGGCTGTTATATACTGGAGGGGCCAGATGTAATACACTGGGGGTGAGGGGACGGATGTTATACACGAGGGGGCTAAGGAGACGGATGTTATACACCAACACGAGGTGCCGGCTGTTATATACTGGAGGGGCCAGATGTAATACACTGTGGGTGAGGGGACGGATGTTATACACCGGGTGGCCAAGGAGCCATATGTTATACACGGTGGGGCCACGGAGCCGCATGTTATACACCAACACGAGGTGCCGGCTGTTATATACTGGAGGGGCCAGATGTAATACACTGTGGGTGAGGGGACGGATGTTATACACCGGGTGGCCAAGGAGCCATATGTTATACACAGTGGGGCCAAGGAGCCGCATGTTATACACCAACAGCGAGGTGCTGGATTATATACACTGGTGACCAAGGGGCCGATTTTATACACTGCTGGGTGTTCTACATGGAGGGGCAAGGGGGTATGTTATACAGCGGGGGGAGGGCGATGGGCCGGATGTTATACACTGGGGCAAGGGGCTGCATTGTTATACACCGTGAGGCCAAGGAGCTGGATGTTATACACCAAGGGGTCAGATGTCATATACCAACAGTGGGGGGCTGAATGTTATACACTGGTGGCCGAGGGGCAGGATATTATACACTGTTGGGCGAGAGGTCGATGTTATACACCGGGGGGCGAGGGACTGTATGTTATACACCAGGGGGCGATGGGCCGGATGTTATACACTGGGGGTCGAGGGGCAGCATGTTATACACCAAGAGGCTGGATGTTATACATCAACAGTGAGGTGATGGATGTTATACACTGGTGGGAACGATGGCGAGGGGCCGGATGTTATACACTGGGAGCGAGAGGTTGGATGTTATACAAATGGGGGCGAGCAGCTTGTTGTTATACATCATGGGGCCAAGGAGCCGGATTTTATACACTGGAGGCAATATGAATAAAAGATAAACCTGAAATCAATGATCAAGAGGTGTGCCACAATACTTCTCTTCATATATAGAGTTTGTGTCAATGTCCCTAACATTTTTGAGAATATTTGCACTGACAGAAAAAGCATCTAACACCTGCAGATGGCTAGGAGACGCACATCTGAGTCCTCCATATACGGTACATACATAAACACGTGCATAGTATATTATATAAATATTTCTGACCTCCCAACGGCCTTTAAGTCTTGCTGGTCTCCAAACATTCACCACCCGCTTAGGAAGTTACCTCACTGCTCGGCTCATTGTAGATCCAGACACTGAACAATTTCAGGAAAAAGAAGAATGGGGAGTTGTGCAAAGGTCACAGAGTTGGTGGAGGGGAGCGCCGGACTGATGAAGAACATTCATGAACTTTAGCGGATCCCACAACAGTAAAAGAGAACAAATAATGATGATATAAAATTCTGGCATAGGAAGAAAATCAACCCAGTCATCCTGAAGATGACAAATGTGGCATCTGAGATATTGCTCTAAGGTTTGGTGTGTGCGCTCAGTCTGAGCATTAGATTGGCGATGGGATGCAGAAGATCAATGCTGCACAAGGCTTCTTCCAGAATCTCGATGTAGATGGTGTTCCACAATCATGGACGACTTTGTCTGGAACCTCATGAAGATGAAACACATTCTGAATTATAAGATCAGTTAAAAGCACATACAATACCTGATGAAGGCCGTTGTGGGCTGAAACGCGTTGTTTTGTTCTTATTAAAGTGTCCTAATAAATTTGGTACTGAGCAAATTATCTCAACCTTCAAATTATCCTTGTCTTCCGGAAGCGCCTAGAAAGGAAATTTTTTTTTTTCTCTAACCATTACATTGACCTGATGAGACTGTTGTACTTTTAAAATCCAGAATCAGAATCAGAATGGTGGTATAATACTTTATGAAAGTTTTAACTCCATCTCTGCCCTCCTAGCCTGATAGACAGCTCCTCAGTGTTCCTCCTCCCTGCTGAGATCTCACACTGCTCAGCAGAAGCCACAGCTGTTTGTTAGACTAATAGAGCAGAGACTGAATACACTTTGTCTCTCTCGCTGCATGGTTACTTATTTTAAAAAATATTTGAATATCCTGACTCTGACATGGATTTGTCAAAGTAAATACAGCTGACCCATCAGGTCTAAGAGATTCATTCAATAATGAATACAGTTTGTATTATGAAATCCGATGACAGATCTGCTCTGAACATGGTGCCCACCGTGCTGTACAGAGTTATTTGCAAGCTCTCCCAGGATGACATCTTTGCTTACAAGCTAAAACAATAGGTTTTTGTGAGCCGCCATAGGAATGCAATGTCAGAAATGTTGCGGTTGGAGAAATCCTACATAAAAGGACTTCTTTATGCAGTTTGTCTTGCATGATAAGCATCTCTATAAACCGAAAGCATATGTTGACTCCTATAAAAGTTAATGGTGTGTTGAACAATATACGAAGAATGGTTTGGGGGGCTAATCGGACCTGAAGGAACATTTGTAATTGGAGGGAGGTGAAAATATCGCACTGGTAGGAAAAACATCAACCAGTTTTTATCTCCCAGGAGGCAAAGAACATTTCTGGTCAGATCCATGTTTCTTTCTTTAGAGAGCAGTATTCAAAGTGGTAAACACCCCAGCCCCCGCGAGGACATGGGACTGAAAACCCCCAATGTATTTATTCGCTCCATGTGCGCAGGACTCCTATGTACAGCTCTGGCAAAAATTAAGAGACCGCTGCAAAATGTTCAGTTTCTCTGATTTTTCTCTTTATAGGTATATTTTTTAGTAAAATGTAAATTGTTCTTTTATTCTATAAACTTCTGACGACATGTTTCCGAAGTTCCAAGCAATAAATAGTATTTTTTTCTGACAACAAAAAATGGTCAAAATAAAAAAAAAAAACACTGCTTTCAGACCTCAAATAATGCAAAGAAAACAAGTTCATAATCATTTAGAAACAACAATACTAATGTTTTAACTCAGGAAGAGTTCAGAAATCAATATTTTGTGGAATAACCATGATTTTTAATCACAGCTTTCATGCGTCTTGGCATGCTTTCCACCAGTCTTTCACACGGCTTCTGACGCAAAAAGGTAAGCAGTTCTTCTTTGACGGCTTGTGACTATCCATCATCCTCTTGATTACATTCCAGAAGTTTTCAATGGGGGTCAGGTCTGGAGATTGGGCTGCCCATGATAGGGCTTTGATGTGGTGGTCTCTAAATTTTTGCCAGAGCTGTATATATATTTATTTGTATATATATATATATATATATATATATATATATATATATATATATATATATATATTATATATATAATCAGGGGTGGATTAATGGTAGCCAGGGCCCGGACTGTTCAGACTCTGTGGGCCCCCCCGGTCATGTGACGGGGTCATGCGATGGGGTCATAATATACCTGAACCAGATTATTCCAGAAAAAAATAGTTGCTGAGTGAAACTCCACTTCTCACCAATCACACATTAACAGTTCCCATCACTAGATCACACATATAGCCGGCAGCTTTTGTTTTGGCCAAAAGATTTTTTAAGCCTCCACCATAACACGGTAGGCACTTTTGGCCGGGCTCTACTCTACTGTAACCTATTAAATATTTGTTAAAATATGCAATACAATTTAGGTATATTTTTATTTATTTTTCAATTTTTAAAATGACCAATAATATCACATACATGGAACAAATACCGCTACACCATGTCAAGACCACATATTACCACCACAGTGATCGAATAATATCACATACAAGGAACAAATACCACAACACCATGACCAGACCACATATTACCACCACAAAGTGACCAAATAGCACATACAAGGAACAAATGCCACAACACCATGACCAGACCACATATTACAACCACAGTGATCGAATAATATCACATACATGGAACAAATACCACAACACCATGACCAGACCACATATTACCACCACAAGGTGACCAAATAGCACATACAAGGAACAAATGCCACAACACCATGACCAGACCACATATTACCACCACAGTGATCGAATAATATCACATACAAGGAACAAATACCACAACACCATGACCAGACCACATATTACCACCACAAGGTGACCAAATAGCACATACAAGGAACAAATGCCATTGCACCATGACCAGACCACATATTACCACCACAAAGTGACCAAATAGCACATACAAGGGACAAATACCGCAACACCATGTCCAGACCACATATTACCACCATATAGTAAATATAGGTAAACTGACTGAACAGCGATCTAGTCTGAACTGGTGCATAATCAAAAAAAACTTACATAGCAAATAGATCAATGGCTGCACTCAACTGTACTAAAGCAAGGAAATGTGCGATACATGAAATGTCAATAGCATAATGGCTTGTGAAATCTATGAAAAAAACACATGAGATGCTTAGCACAAGATTTGGCCAAAAAATGTGAGCCCATCCACCAAAATTCAAGGTAATCTCATGGATCGGATGGGTCCCTGACTACTATAGTGACTGAATACTACAATACCGATCAGAATTAAAAAAAAAACCACAATACTATGACCATAAGTGCCATTATACACAGGAAATCTGAACTTAGTATGCAGTACCTGTGTACAGGTAATAGTGATCACTGGTGGTATTATACACAGGAGCTCTGTATATAATGTATAGATAATACAGAGATCACCGGCGACATTATACACAGGACCGCTGTATATAGTATACAGTGTATAGTGTCAGTGTATAGGTAACACACTGACTCACCAGTGACGTCTCTAGGTAACATAGTAACATAGTAACATAGTAACATAGTAAGGCCGAAAAAAGACATTTGTCCATCCAGTTCAGCCTATATTCCATCATAATAAATCCCCAGATCTACGTCCTTCTACAGAACCTAATAATTGTATGATACAATATTGTTCTGCTCCAGGAAGACATCCAGGCCTCTCTTGAACCCCTCGACTGAGTTCGCCATCACCACCTCCTCAGGCAAGCAATTCCAGATTCTCACTGCCCTAACAGTAAAGAATCCTCTTCTATGTTGGTGGAAAAACCTTCTCTCCTCCAGACGCAAAGAATGCCCCCTTGTGCCCGTCACCTTCCTTGGTATAAACAGATCCTCAGCGAGATATTTGTATTGTCCCCTTATATACTTATACATGGTTATTAGATCGCCCCTCAGTCGTCTTTTTTCTAGACTAAATAATCCTAATTTCGCTAATCTATCTGGGTATTGTAGTTCTCCCATCCCCTTTATTAATTTTGTTGCCCTCCTTTGTACTCTCTCTAGTTCCATTATATCCTTCCTGAGCACCGGTGCCCAAAACTGGACACAGTACTCCATGTGCGGTCTAACTAGGGATTTGTACAGAGGCAGTATAATGCTCTCATCATGTGTATCCAGACCTCTTTTAATGCACCCCATGATCCTGTTTGCCTTGGCAGCTGCTGCCTGGCACTGGCTGCTCCAGGTAAGTTTATCATTAACTAGGATCCCCAAGTCCTTCTCCCTGTCAGATTTACCCAGTGGTTTCCCGTTCAGTGTGTAATGGTGATATTGATTCCCTCTTCCCATGTGTATAACCTTACATTTATCATTGTTAAACCTCATCTGCCACCTTTCAGCCCAAGTTTCCAACTTATCCAGATCCATCTGTAGCAGAATACTATCTTCTCTTGTATTAACTGCTTTACATAGTTTTGTATCATCTGCAAATATCGATATTTTACTGTGTAAACCTTCTACCAGATCATTAATGAATATGTTGAAGAGAACAGGTCCCAATACTGACCCCTGCGGTACCCCACTGGTCACAGCGACCCAGTTAGAGACTATACCATTTATAACCACCCTCTGCTTTCTATCACTAAGCCAGTTACTAACCCATTTACACACATTTTCCCCCAGACCAAGCATTCTCATTTTGTGTACCAACCTCTTGTGCGGCACGGTATCAAACGCTTTGGAAAAATCGAGATATACCACGTCCAATGACTCACCGTGGTCCAGTCTATAGCTTACCTCTTCATAAAAACTGATTAGATTGGTTTGACAGGAGCGATTTCTCATAAACCCATGCTGATATGGAGTTAAACAGTTATTCTCATTGAGATAATCCAGAATAACATCCCTCAGAAACCCTTCAAATATTTTACCAACAATAGAGGTTAGACTTACTGGCCTATAATTTCCAGGTTCACTTTTAGAGCCCTTTTTGAATATTGGCACCACATTTGCTATGCGCCAGTCCTGCGGAACAGACCCTGTCGCTATAGAGTCACTAAAAATAAGAAATAATGGTTTATCTATTACATTACTTAGTTCTCTTAGTACTCGTGGGTGTATGCCATCCGGACCCGGAGATTTATCTATTTTAATCTTATTTAGCCGGTTTCGCACCTCTTCTTGGGTTAGATTGGTGACTCTTAATATAGGGTTTTCATTGTTTCTTGGGATTTCACCTAGCATTTCATTTTCCACCGTGAATACCGTGGAGAAGAAGGTGTTTAATATGTTAGCTTTTTCCTCGTCATCTACAACCATTCTTTCCTCACTATTTTTTAAGGGGCCTACATTTTCAGTTTTTATTCTTTTACTATTGATATAGTTGAAGAACAGTTTGGGATTAGTTTTACTCTCCTTAGCAATGTGCTTCTCTGTTTCCTTTTTGGCAGCTTTAATTAGTTTTTTAGATAAAGTATTTTTCTCCCTATAGTTTTTTAGAGCTTCAATGGTGCCATCCTGCTTTAGTAGTGCAAATGCTTTCTTTTTACTGTTAATTGCCTGTCTTACTTCTTTGTTTAGCCACATTGGGTTTTTCCTATTTCTAGTCCTTTTATTCCCACAAGGTATAAACCGCTTACACTGCCTATTTAGGATGTTCTTAAACATTTCCCATTTATTATCTGTATTCTCATTTCTGAGGATATTGTCCCAGTCTACCAGATTAAGGGCATCTCTAAGCTGTTCAAACTTTGCCTTCCTAAAGTTCAATGTTTTTGTGACTCCCTGACAAGTCCCCCTAGTGAAAGACAGGTGAAACTGCACAATATTGTGGTCGCTATTTCCTAAATGCCCAACCACCTGCAGATTTGTTATTCTGTCAGGTCTATTAGATAGTATTAGGTCTAAAAGTGCTGCTCCTCTGGTTGGATTCTGCACCAATTGTGAAAGATAATTTTTCTTGGTTATTAGCAGAAACCTGTTGCCTTTATGGGTTTCACAGGTTTCTGTTTCCCAGTTAATATCCGGGTAGTTAAAGTCCCCCATAACCAGGACCTCATTATGGGTTGCAGCTTCATCTATCTGCTTTAGAAGTAGACTTTCCATGCTTTCTGTTATATTTGGGGGTTTGTAACAGACCCCAATGAGAATTTTGTTACCATTTTTCCCTCCATGAATTTCAACCCATATGGACTCGACATCCTCATTCCCTTCGCTAATATCCTCCCTTAAAGTGGACTTTAGACAAGACTTTACATAGAGACAAACCCCTCCTCCTCTCCGATTTTTACGATCCTTTCTAAACAGACTGTAACCCTGTAAGTTAACTGCCCAGTCATAGCTTTCATCTAACCATGTCTCGGTTATTCCCACTATGTCAAAGTTACCTGTAGATATTTCTGCTTCTAGTTCTTCCATCTTGTTTGTCAGGCTTCTGGCGTTTGCGAGCATGCAGTTTAGAGGATTTTGTTTTGTTCCAATCTCCTCACTGTGGATTGTTTTAGAAATGTTCTTACCTCCCTTCTGAGTATGTTTTCCTGGGTCGTCTTTGTTCGAGTCTAATGTTTTTCTTCCCGTCCCCTCTTCTTCTAGTTTAACGCCCTCCTGATGAGTGTAGCGAGTCTTCTGGCGAATGTGTGTTTCCCAGGTTTGTTGAGGTGTAGTCCGTCTCTGGCGAGGAGTCCATCATACCAGTAATTCACACCGTGGTCCAGGAATCCAAATCCTTGTTGTCTGCACCATCGTCTTAGCCAGTTGTTTGCATCAAGGATCCTGTTCCATCTCCTGGTGCCATGCCCATCTACTGGAAGGATAGAAGAAAAAACTACCTGTGCATCCAGTTCCTTTACTTTCTTCCCCAACTCTTCAAAGTCCTTGCAGATTGTCGGTAGGTCCTTCCTTGCCGTGTCATTGGTGCCAACATGTATCAGAAGAAATGGGTGGACGTCCTTGGAGCTGAAGAGCTTTGGTATCCTATCGGTCACATCCTTGATCATCGCACCTGGAAGGCAGCATACTTCTCTTGCAGTTATGTCCGGTCTGCAGATGGCTGCTTCTGTGCCTCTCAGTAGTGAGTCTCCCACCACCACCACTCTTCGTTGCTTCTTGGCTGTACTTTTTGCTGTCACTTGTTGCTGTGTGCCCTTTTCTTTTTTGCTTGCTGGTATTGCTTCATTCTTAGGTGTGCCATCTTCATCCTCTACAAAGATTTGATATCGGTTCTTCAGTTGTGTGGTTGGTGATTTCTCCATGGTCTTCTTGCTTCTTTTGGTCACATGCTTCCACTCATCTGCTTTTGGAGGTTCTCTGACACTTTTTGCACCTTCTGTGACCAGTAGAGATGCTTCTGTTCTGTCTAGAAAGTCTTCATTCTCTTTGATGAGTTTCAAAGTTGCTATTCTTTCTTCCAGACCCCGCACCTTTTCTTCTAAAAGGGCCACTAGTCTACACTTCTGACAGGTGAAATTGGATTCTTCTTCTGGTCGATCTGTGAACATGTAGCACATGCTGCAGCTCACCATGTAGGTTGTCACATCTGCCATGTTGCTCCTAGATCCTGCTGACTTGCTGTGTGTTTTCCTTCTTGTGTAATCTACTCAGCCAAGCTCTCTTGCAATAATGTCCTTACGGCGCGCGGTTTGGTGATGCTTTCGAAGCAGCTGGTCCCGGCTGTACCCAACGATCTTCTAGCTTAGGGACACTTCGCTTCTCCCAGAAGGCACCTGGAATATGCAAATTAGCCTCCTGAAGCTTGAATCCCTGGTTTGGTGATGCTTTCGAAGCAGCTGGTCCCGGCTGTACCCAACGATCTTCTAGCTTAGGTAGACTTCGCTTCTCCCAGAAGACACCTGGAATATGCAAATTAGCCTCCTGAAGCTTGAATCCCTGGTTTAGGTGAAGTCCTTCATCTTTCATCCAGCACAGACTGCCATCACTTCTTCCAGCCAGGGCTTGTTTCTGCAGGAAATAACACAGTTATCTCGAGCTCCGCTTGCAGAACACATTACTTAATTTTTCCCAACTTCTACATTACACCACATGAAGAAAAAAAGGCGACATAGTATCACTCTACACAGTAACAGGACCGCCGCCCACATTTAAAACAGTATACTCAAAAAATAAAATAATTACATCACTGCAGTAATAATATCCCTTAATTAACCCCATGGTAATAATATTCCCCATCTTGGCCCCGTGTGTCTCATTCCTGGCTTCAGCCATATGTTCTCCCATCCTGCCCTCATGAGTATCCATTCTGCCCCATATGATCTCCCAATCCTGCCTCATCTGTCTCCATCGCATCCATCCTACCCCATGATCCTGCATGATCTGTCTCCAATCCTGCCCCCAGTGTCTCCAATCATGCCCCCATGTCTTTCATCCTGCCCCGTGTCTCCAATCATGCCCCGTATCTCCATTCTTCCCCTTGTCTCCAATCATGCCCATATCTCCATTCTGCCCCCTATGTCTCCAATCATGCCCCCATGTCTGCAATCCTGCCCCATCTGTCTCCAATCCTGCCCCATCTGTCTCCAATCCTGCCCCATCTGTCTCCAGCATTCTGCCCCCAGTGTGTCCAGCATTCTGCCCCCAGTGTCTCCAGCATTCTGCCCCATCTGACTCCAGCATTCTGCCCCCAGTGTGTCCAGCATTCAGCCCCCCAGTGTCTCCAGCATTCTGCCCCCCTGTGTCTCTAGCATTCTGCCCCGGGCCCCCCGGATCACCGCTCTCAAACAAAAAAACAAAAGTTCTTCTTACCTAGCTGCGCTCCTGTGGCGAAGCTCCCTCTACGCAGCTGAAGCGCGCATTCATCGGCGACTGGCAATTACGTCAGATGGCGGCGAGGTGCGCGCTGTGGCTGACATCAGCTGCCAGCCTCCTGGCTGGCAGCTGTTAACTATTGACGTGTGGGCGCGGGCCCGCACCCGCACATCAATAGCGTGAAACTGCTGCAGCGCCGGTAGGGGCCTGGTGAGCAGATGAGACGGGGCCCAATGCGGGCCCCCTCTGCCCACCGGGCCCCATACGCCAGTCAGGCCAGTAGTGCCCTGATGGCGGCCGAGGTCAATCTGAGCGGTAGCCCAGGGCCCCCCCACACCACTGGGCCCTAGGCTACCGCCCAGATTGTCCACATTATAATCCGCCACTGTATATAATGCATGCATTATTGCCACATATATACTGATATACAGTGGGGAAAAAAATGTATTTAGTCCGCCACCAATTGTGCAAGTTCTCCCACTTAAAAAGATGAGAGAGGCCTGTAATTGACATCATAGGTAGACCAAAACTATGAGAGTCAAACTGAGAAAACAAATCCAGAAAATCACCTCATCTGATTTGGCAAGATTTATTTTGCAAATTATGGTGGAAAATAAGATCATTAACAAAAGTTCATCTCAATATTTTGTTATATATCCTTTGTTAGCAATGACAGAGGTCAAACATTTTCTGTAAGTCTTCATAAGGTTGGCACACACTGTTGTTGGTATGTTGGCCCATTCCTCCATGCAGATCTCCTCTAGAGCAGTGATGTTTTGGGCCTGTCGCTGGGCAACACAGACTTTCAACTCCTTCCAAAGGTTTTCCATGGGGTTGAGATCTGGAGACTGGCTAGGCCACACCAGGACCTTCATATGCTTCTTACGAAGCCACTCCTTTGTTGCCCTGGCGGTGTGCTTGGGATCGTTATCATGCTGAAAGACTCATCCACGTTTAATCTTCAATACCCTTGCTGATGGAAGGAGGTTTGCACTCAAAATCTCACGATATATGGCCCCATTCATTCTTTTATGTACACAAATCAGTCGTCCTGGTCCCTTTGCAGAGAAACAGCTCCAAAGAATGATGTTGCCACCTCCATGCTTCACAGTAGGTATGGTGTTCTTTGGATGCAACTCAGCATTCTGTCTCCTCCAAACACGACGAGTTATTTTTCTACCAAACAGTTCTACTTTGGTTTCATCAGACCATATGACATTCTCCTAATACTCTTCTGGATAATCCAAATGCTCTCTAGCAAACTTCAGATGGGCCCAGACATATACTGGCTTAAGCAGGGTGACATGTCTGGCACTGCAGGATCTGAGTCCCTGGCGGCATAGTGTGTTACTGATGGCAGCCTTTGTTACGGTAGTCCCAGCTCAATGCAGGTTATTCAATAGGTCCCCCTGTGTGGCTCACCGTTCTTGTGATCCTTTTGAGCCCACGGGGTGAGATCTTGCGTGGAGCCCCAGATCGAGGGAGATTATCAGTGGTCTTGTATGTCTTCCATTTTCTTATTATTGCTCCCACAGTTGATTTCATCACACCAAGCTGCTTGCCTATTGCAGATTCAGTCTTCCCAGCCTGGTGCAGGGCTACAATTTTGTTTCTGGTGTCCTTCGAAAGCTCTTTTGTCTTCACCGTAGTGGAGTTTGGAGTGTGACTGTTTGAGGTTGTGGACAGGTGTCTTTTATACTGATAACAAGTTCAAACAGGTGCCATTACTACAGGTAATGAGTGGAGGACAGAGGAGCCTCTTAAAGAAGAAGTTACAGGTCTGTGAGAGCCAGAAATCTTGCATGTTTTAGGTGACCAAATACTTATTTTCCACCATAATTTGAAAAATAAATCTTGCGAAATCAGACAAGGTGATTTTCTGGATTTGTTTTCTAATTTTGACTCACATAGTTGTGGCCTACCTATGATGTCAATTACAGGCCTCTCTCTTTTTAAGTGGGAGAACTTGCACAATTGGTGGCTGACTAAATATTTTTTTCCCCACTGTACCTGACATACTGTACTGTCCAAACCCACTAAGATGTGTCAGTCCCCAAAACTGACCCCAAAAAGAATTCAGTTGCCAGACCTGAAACCAAAATTGTGTCCTTAGACCTAGCCCCTTAAATCAATTCGGACTCAGACCTCCTAATTCAATCAATACTCCAAAACAGACCTCAAAATTAATTCAGACCCCAGAATTCAGAATCTGAGAAGAGGTTTAAAAAATATTTCAGACCCAGGTCACACCCTTCCATTTACTCCTGGCTCTCATGTCATCTTTATTTCCAAGCTCAGAGTCCCGACGCCAGCCATCGTTAGGATATTACGTACGCTCACCGTATGGCGGTATTATTTTGAGATATAATAGACAAATTATTTTACTGTATAGATGTAAGCATCCAGGACAGGAGGCAAATATTAGGTATAATGTTATAATTCTACATATAAATATTTCTATACTAGGAAAAAGCTTTCTTTAAATGTAATCTGTCAGCAGAGTTTGCTATGTAACCTGACAGCAGCATGAGGTAGAGTCAGAGACCCTGATTCCAGCGATGTGTAATTTAGTTTGCTGCTGTCATAGAATCAGGATTTTCTCTCCTGCAGATCTAGCAGAGCTCTGAATGCTGAAATGTGTAAAACCCCACCTACAACACTGATTGGCAGATTTCTATAAACACTGTGCATAGGCAGAAAGCTTCTAATCAGTTGTTGGACCAGAACGCACGAGACACCTAGTCCTCTATTAATAATCTGCAGCTGGTAAAACACTGCGTTGAAACAAAAACACAACTTAGTAAGTGACATATCACTCGAACCAGGGTCTGTTCCCCTACATCATGCTGCTCTCAGATTACATAGCAAAATCCTGATGACATGTTCCCTTTAAGGCCATGTTCACACAGTGCGTTTTTTACCGCGGAACCGCGGCGGTTTTGCCGCTGCGGTTCCGCAGCTGTTTTCCATGCAGGGTACAGTACACTGTACCCTATGGAAAACAGGACACACTGTGCACATGGTCCGGAAATTGTAAAAAAAAAGACGCGCTGAATAGCTCCCGGAAAAAAGAAGGAGCATGTCAATTCTTTTTCCGGAGCCGCAGCGGTTCTGCACCCATAGACCTCCATTGTGAGGTCCAAACCGCAGTAAAACCCGCAGATCAAAAATATATCTGCGGGTTTTACTGCGGTTTGATGTGCAGAACCGCTGCAGCAGGAAGTGCGGGGAGCGGGCGGAAGTGCGTGGGCGGAGTGTGGCTGCCCCCCCCCGTGTTCCGATCCCGCCCCCCCGTGCTCCGATGCCCCCCCCGTGTTCCGATCCCGCCCCCCCGTGCTCCGATGCCCCCCCCCAGTGCTCCGATGCCCCCCCCCCAGTGCTCTGATGCCCCCCCCGTGCCCTAATCTCCCCCCCTTATACTCACCCGGCGTCCCGGTGTCCGTCCGGCCGTCTTCTCCCTGGGCGCCGCCATCTTGCAAAATGGCGGGCGCATGCGCAGTGCGCCCGCCGAATCTGCCGGCCGGCAGATTCGTTCCAAAGTGCATTTTGATCACTGAGATATAACCTATCTCAGTGATCAAAATAAAAAAATAGTAAATGACACCCCCCCCCCTTTGTCACCCCCATAGGTAGGGACAATAAAAAAAATTAAGAATTTTTTTTTTTTTTTTTTTCACTAAGGTTAGAATAGGGGTAGGGGTAGGGTTAGGGGTAGGGTTAGGGTTAGGGGTAGGGTTAGGGTTAGGGGTAGGGTTAGGGGTAGGGTTAGGGGTAGGGTTAGGGGTAGGGGTAGGGTTAGGGTTAGGGGTAGGGTTAGGGTTAGGGGTAGGGGTAGGGTTAGGGTATTTTCAGCCATTTTAACCCTAAAAAAATTCCTAGAAAACACACAGACTCTGGCTAGAAAACTGCATCAAAAAAACGCATCAAAAAACGCATCAAAAAACGCATCAAAAACGGACCAAAAAAGGACCAAAAAAAGGACCTGCGTTTTCTGCCAAGAGCTGCAGTTTTTTAAAAAACAGTCAGGAAAAAAAAAGGATGGAAATCCTGAACGTGTGAACATACCCTAACATAGTATAAAAACTCACACTAGGCTGCCACATGCGTTTGATATATTGTTCGAACAAGACTCCTAAATAAATTTAGATCTCATTACAAACCCCAATGTCACGGGTTTACTGCGACAGAGAGGAGCCAGAAGACCGCAGTATCTGATTTCTCCTATTCCTGTACTGGATAGAAGCACTTCACCTTCATATTAAATGGTGCTGGTTTCTTTTAGCAGTGCAGGGGTTAATCTACTCAGATGAGAGATCCAGGACGTTTTTCTGCATTAAGGCTCTCAGCGGTTCACTGTTAGCCACTTCCATCTCCTATATATTCTGGGCTCTGGCTAGCACTCATTGTCCGACCTAGTTTATGCTGTATGACAGGAGGTTGTTGTTGGTTGTTATTTGAGCAGGCAAGTGGTGGATTTATCTGTGACTATTGCTAGATTTTGGGTGTGTGTTAATTACCCTCCTTCTCCTACTTTGGTTTTACCCCATCCTCCACTCCCTGCTGTTTACCGCTGACGTTTGTGTTAAGGCCCCTTCACATTAAGCGACGCAGCAGCGATACCGACAACGATCCGGATCGCTGCAGCGTCGCTGTTTGGTCGCTGGAGAGCTGTCACACAGACAGCTCTCCAGCGACCAACGATCCCGAAGTCCCCGGGTAACCAGGGTAAACATCGGGTTACTAAGCGCAGGGCCGCGCTTAGTAACCCGATGTTTACCCTGGTTACCAGCGTAAAAGTAAAAAAAAACAACCACTACATACTTACCTACCGCTGTCTGTCCCCGACGCTCTGCTTCTCTGCACTCCTCCTGTACTGGCTGTGAGCACAGCGGCCGGAAAGCAGAGCGGTGACGTCACCGCTCTGCTTTCCGGCTGACCGACGCTCACAGCCAGTACAGGAGGAGTGCAGAGCACAGCGCCGGGGACAGACAGCGGTAGGTAAGTATGTAGTGTTTGGTTTTTTTTACTTTTACGCTGGTAACCAGGATAAAAACATCGGGTTACTAAGCGTGGCCCTGCGCTTAGTTACCCGATGTTTACCCTGGTTACCAGTGAAGACATCGCTGGATCGGTGTCACACACGCCGATCCAGCGATGTCCACGGGAGATCCAGCGACGAAATAAAGTTCTGGACTTTGTTCAGCGACCAACGATCTCCCAGCAGGGGCCTGATCGTTGGTCGCTGTCACACATAACGATTTCCTTAACGATATCGTTGCTACGTCACAAAAAGCAACGATATCGTTAAAGATATCGTTATGTGTGAAGGTACCTTAAGTATATTTGTATATTTTGGTATTTTTCTTTATCCCTGTTCATATTACCTTGTTAGTCTGTTAGTGGTTGGTGTATTACGGTATACTACTACTCTCAGTACAAACTGAGGGTGGAATCAGGAGCTTAGGCAAGGTGCGTGGTCCCGGCATCTTCCCCATCAGAAGTAATCTGGGGAAGAGGGCGTCCCTAGTGTTAGGGACAGGGAAGGGGCCCCTGGTCCTTGGACACCCGACATTAGAGTAGTGACACCCAAATTACTTCAGACCATGGACCAGACCACAAAATTAATTTACTCCCTAGACCAGACACCAAAAGTCCCTGATCCTCCCATTTACTTGCCACCCTTTGCTCCCAGATCATCTTTACTTCCAGAACACCAATGAGGAACTCTGACGTCGACCATCATCAGGATGTTGTGTATGGTCACTGCATGGCAGTATTATTTTGAGGTATAATAGACACATGATATTACTACATATAGATGTAGGTTTCCACATCAGGGGGTAAATATTATATAGTTCTATTTCTACTTTTGAATATTCTTATATGGACAAACAATCTCCTTTAAAGTAGTATAAAAATTCATACTATTGTTTAGACAAGACCTCTTAAACAAATTCAGGTCTCATTACAACACCAAAAATATTTAAATCCCAGGAGTAGACCCCTAAATTATTGTAGTGCGGCGCCCGAACCCGCACGTCATTAGTGTTGCCGCAGCGCCTCTAAGGGCCCGGTTTAGCCTGCTGGTAGGGGCCCGGTGAGCAGATGATGCTGGCCCCCTCTGCCCACCGGGCCCCATACGCCAGTCAGGGCAGTAATGCCCTGATGGCGGCCCTGCCTGCAATGCCCTGCACATGAGGAAAGAGACATGGCGAATCAGAACAACTATACTACATTTCTCATTGGAGATACTTGCTAATATTCTACTACATATTGGGAAAGGATCGTGGAGATGGAAACACCCCTTTAATTAAAGTTCCAAACCAGACAACCAAAATGAATTCAGACCCCTAGTTAGTTCAGACCACAGACAAGACCCCTCCAATCCATAGTCTCTGACCCTTCCCATTTACTTACCACTCTGCTCCCAGGTCGTTATTAATTCCCATGAATAATATACGTGAACTGGCCAATTTATGCGCTATGTATTCTTGTTTTTTTCCTATTTTCTAGTGCAGTAATGCAATTCATATTTCATATATTTCATGCTACAGCACTAAAAAGTGCTCCTTCATTTGTTAGTCATCTTTAATACCCAGGCAGCACCATAGCCGGGGACTTGACCTCACTGTGTGGCGGTATTATTTTGACGGGTGAAGTATTATATTGTTATACTTCTACATATAAATATTTCTAGACCGGCAAAAGTTTTCTAAAAACTCACATTCACTTGGAGTGATGATAGTCTGACATATAGCATAATGTTATGCAACTTTACTACGGTGGAATTCCTTTATTCCGGCATCCAATAATCTGGAATATTTGACAATCCAGCACTTTTATTATTTTTTTTTACACTATAGAAATATAATATAATGTAAAGTTTCTGATTAGAATAAGAAAACCGAGAAAGAACAATAAGGAAAGTCCTGACCGATCTTTGATAGGGGAAAGGGAGCGTCACCTTCTCGTGCGGTCACCGGTGACGTCATGTTTCCTTATAGCTGCCGCACAGGAAGATGATGGTGTTTTATGGATATGCAATGGGACATTTGATCCTTTTAAAAGTGAAAATCTTATCTCTGCTCGTTAAGTCTTTAAATAGTGGAAGAACCAGGTCTTCTTCGCGAACCTGCTGCGGTGTCAGAGCTCAGACTGTGGGTGAATTAATCATGAACTTGGCTAAGGATCGTCTTTCACGGGTGAAGGATACAGGTAAAAGGGCGACTGTAACCAACAGGTTGCATATTTTAAAATTTAAAACCGGCTGATAAATGCAAAATACCACAGACCAACCAACAGTGGAAGAGAACGAAAAATGGAAAAAAACGGACGAGAGCGATCCGATAAAAAAATTGGATAGTAGTTTATGATAACCCAACTTTTCCCGCAGGGATGGGTATGGTGAAGTTTTTGAATAAACTCAGAGACTCACGACCTATTATACATGACTATTTCTCTCCAAGAAATATTTTTAGGCGAGGAGCCACCCACAGGTACCTGGTTCTTGTACGAACAATTGAAAAGCTTTATCAATACAATAGCTAAACAAACTAACATTAGTAGACCACTAACTCCCTTCGAGACGCACTGCGTTTCAGAGGGATCTCCAGATCACGCAGTCTCTCTTTTGTATAAGCTTTATCAAGAGGGACAAACTCTCCCACGTGATTTCCCAGTATTTTTCTCAAAGTGGAAGAACGACTTGGGGATACCTCTATCACCCGAGGAGCGGTTAAAGATACTTCTATTTACATTTCGGTCATCGCTGTGTTCTGTGTCACAGAAGAGGAGCTATAAAGTCTTGTCAAGGTGGTATACAGGGTGGGCCATGAATTATTATCATTATTATTTTTATTTATATATATATCACCATTAATTCCATGGTGCTGTACATGACAAGGGGTTACATCAAAATACAAATATCACTTACAGTAAACTAACTAACAATGACGGACTGATACAGAGGGAAGAGGACCCTGCCCTTGCGGGCTTAAATTCTACAGGACTATGGAGAAGGCCACAGTAGGTCGGGGGTTGCAGTAGCTCCAATGGTGTTGAGGTGGCCATGTGGTCATTACAGGTTGTAGGCTTTCTTGAAGAGATGGGTTTTCAGGTTTCTTTTGAAGGATCAAATGTGGTGAATAACCGGACGGATGTGTTGGGGCAAAGGATTCCAGAGGACGGGGGATATTCGGGAGAAGTCTTGGAGGCGACTGGGTGAGGAGCGAATAAGCGTAGAGGAGAGGAGGAGGTCTTTGGAGGACCAGAGATTACGTGAGGGAAGATATTGAGAGATTAGTTTGGAAATATACGGAGGAGAAAGGTTATGGTTGGCTTTGTAGGTCAGTGTTAGTAGTTTAAACTGGATACGCTGGGAAATTGGGATCTGAAAAGAGGGGAAGAAGGAGTGTAGCGAGAAGAGAGATTAATTAGTTGGGCAGCAGAGTTAAGCATGGACTGGAGGGGTGCGAGAGTGTTAGAAGGTAGGCCACAGAGGAGGATGTTGCAGTAGTCGTGGCGGGAGATGATTAGGGCATTCACAAGCATTTTGGTAGAGTGTGGGTTGAGAAAAGGATGGATTCTGGAAATATTTTTGAGCTGGAGGCGACAGGAGGTGGCGAGAGCTTGGATGTGAGGTTTGAAGGACAGGGCAGAGTCAAGGGTTATTCCGAGGCAGCGGATTTCGGGGACAGGGGAAAGTGTGATTTCATTTTTTTTTGATAGATAGATAGATAGATCAGGTAGGGAAGATATGCGAGATGGAGGAAAGATAATTAGTTCAGATTTGTCCACATTGAGCTTGAGGAAGCGAGAGGAGAAGAAGGAGGATATGGCCGACAGACACTCTGGGATTCTGCAGAGCTGAGTGTCATCAGCATATAGATGGTACTGGAAGTCATAGGACTTTATGAGTTGTCCCAGGCCGAGTGTATAGATTGAGAAGAGTAAGGGTCTTAGGACAGAGCCTTGAGGGACATCAATATGTACTGTATATACAGGTCCTTCTCAAAAAATTAGCATATAGTGTTAAATTTCATTATTTACCATAATATAATGATTACAATTAAACTTTCATATATTATAGATTCATTATCCACCAACTGAAATTTGTCAGGTCTTTTATTGTTTTAATACTGATGATTTTGGCATACAACTCCTGATAACCCAAAAACCTGACTCAATAAATTAGCATATCAAGAAAAGGTTCTCTAAACGACCTATTACCCTAATCTTCTGAATCAAAAGGTTCTCTAAACGACCTATTACCCTAATCTTCTGAATCAACTAATTAACTCTAAACACATGCAAAAGATACCTGAGGCTTTTATAAACTCCCTGCCTGGTTCATTACTCAAAACCCCCATCATGGGTAAGACTAGCGACCTGACAGATGTCAAGAAGGCCATCATTGACACCCTCAAGCAAGAGGGTAAGACCCAGAAAGAAATTTCTCAACAAATAGGCTGTTCCCAGAGTGCTGTATCAAGGCACCTCAATGGTAAGTCTGTTGGAAGGAAACAATGTGGCAGAAAACGCTGTACAACGAGAAGAGGAGACCGGACCCTGAGGAAGATTGTGGAGAAGGACCGATTCCAGACCTTGGGGAACCTGAGGAAGCAGTGGACTGAGTCTGGTGTGGAAACATCCAGAGCCACCGTGCACAGGCGTGTGCAGGAAATGGGCTACAGGTGCCGCATTCCCCAGGTAAGGCCACTTTTGAGCTACAGAGAAGCAGCACTGGACTGTTGCTAAGTGGTCCCAAGTACTTTTTTCTGATGAAAGCAAATTTTGCATGTCATTCGGAAATCAAGGTGCCAGAGTCTGGAGGAAGACTGGGGAGAAGGAAATGCCAAAATGCCTGAAGTCCAGTGTCAAGTACCCACAGTCAGTGATGGTGTGGGGTGCCATGTCAGCTGCTGGTGTTGGTCCACTGTGTTTCATCAAGGGCAGGGTCAATGCAGCTAGCTATCAGGAGATTTTGGAGCACTTCATGCTTCCATCGGCTGAAATGCTTTATGGAGATGAAGATTTCATTTTTCAGCACGACCTGGCACCTGCTCACAGTGCCAAAACCACTGGTAAATGGTTTACTGACCATGGTATTACTGTGCTCAATTGGCCTGCCAACTCTCCTGACCTGAACCCCATAGAGAATCTGTGGGATATTGTGAAGAGAAAGTTGAGAGACGCAAGACCCAACACTCTGGATGAGCTTAAGGCCGCTATTGAAGCATCCTGGGCCTCCATAACATCTCAGCAGTGTCACAGGCTGATTGCCTCCATGCCACGCCGCATTGAAGCAGTCATTTCTGCCAAAGGATTCCCGACCAAGTATTGAGTGCATAACTGAACATTATTATTTGTTGGTTTTTTTGTTTGTTATTAAAAAACACTTTTATTTGATTGGATGGGTGAAATATGCTAATTTATTGAGACAGGTTTTTTGGGTTATCAGGAGTTGTATGCCAAAATCATCAGTATTAAAACAATAAAAGACCTGACAAATTTCAGTTGGTGGATAATGAATCTATAATATATGAAAGTTTAATTGTAATCATTACATTATGGTAAATAATGAAATTTAACACTATATGCTAATTTTTTGAGAAGGACCTGTAGATACACCTAAATCAAATGGGAATGGTTGGTGATATCAACTTCCTGTTTGTGGCACATAAGTATATGGGAGGGGGAAAACTTTTCAAGATGGGTGGTGACCATGGCAGGCATTTTGAAGTCAGCCATTTTGGATCCAAGTTTATTTTTTCCAATGAGAAGAGAGTCATGTGGCACATCAAACTTATTGAGAATGTGGTGCCAATATTCAAAAAGGAGACAAAAACTGAACTTGGAAATTATAGGCCAGTAAGCTTAACCTCTACTGTGGGTAAAATCCTGGAGGGCATTCTAAGGGATGCTATACTGGAGTATCTGAAGAGGAATAACCTCATGACCCAGTATCAGCACGGGTCATGTCAGACTAATCTGATCAGCTTCTATGAAGAGATAAGTTCCGGACAGGACCAAGGGATCCCAGTGGACATAATGTATATGGACTTTTCAAAAGCTTTTGATACGGTGCCACACAAAAGGTTGATACATAAAATGAGAATAATGGGGATAGGGGAAAATATGTGCAAGTGGGTTAAGAGCTGGCTCAGGGATAGGAAACAAAGGGTGTTTATTAATGGAGCACACTCGGACTGGGTAGCGGTTAGCAGTGGGGTACCACAGGGGTCAGTATTGGGCCCTCTTCTTTTTAACATATTTATTAATGACCTTGTAGGGGGCATACATAGCAGAATTTCAATATTTGCAGATGACACTAAACTCTGCAGGGTAATCAATACAGAGGAGGACAATTTTATATTACAGGATGATTTATGTAAACTAGAAGCTTGGGCTGATAAATGGCAAATGAGCTTTAATGGGGATAAATGTAAGGTCATGCACTTGGGTAGAAGTAATAAGATGTATAATTATGTGCTTAATTCTAAAACTCTGGGCAAAACCGTCAATGAAAAAGACCTGGGTGTATGGGTGGATGACAAACTCACATTTAGTGGCCAGTGTCAGGCAGCTGCTACAAAGGCAAATAAAATAATGGGATGCATTAAAAGAGGCATAGATGCACATGAGGAGAACATAATTTTACCTCTATACAAGTCACTTGTTCGACCACACTTAGAATACTGTGCACAGTTCTGGTCTCCGGTGTATAAGAAAGACATAGCTGAACTGGAGCGGGTGCCAGAGAAGAGCGACCAAGGTTATTAGAGGACTGGGGGGTCTGCAATACCAAGATAGGTTATTACACTTGGGGCTATTTAGTTTGGAAAAACGAAGACTAAGGGGTGATCTTATGTTAATGTATAAATATATGAGGGGACAGTACAAAGACCTTTCTGATGATCTTTTTAATCATAGACCTGCAACAGGGACAAGGGGGCATCCTCTACGTCTGGAGGAAATATGATTTAGGCATAATAACAGACGCGGATTCTTTACTGTAAGAGCAGTGAGACTATGGAACTCTGCCGTATGATGTTGTAATGAGTGATTTGCTACTTAAATTTAAGAGGGGACTGGATACCTTTCTGGAAAAGTATAATATTACAGGGTATATACCGTATACTAGATTCCTTGATAGGGTGTTGATCCAGGGAACTAGTCTGATTGCCGTATGTGGAGTCGGGAAGGAATTTTTTTCCCCAATGTGGAGCTTACTCTTTGCCACACGGGTTTTTTTTGTTTTCCTCTGGATCAACATGTTAGGGCATGTTAGGTTAGGCTATGGGTTGAACTAGATGGTCTTAAAGTCTTCCTTAAACCTTAATAACTATGTTACTATGTAACAGTGGACCTGGGAAAGGTGAGTATGGAAGTTTTTTTTTTTTAATAGTTAACTGCAGCCAGATGGAAAAATGTAAAAGGAAACATTGAAAGGGAACGACCCTCCAGGCTGTAATCCCACGATGAGCATTTGGTGAATTTTATGTATATTAGGTTACTTGCATTTCTTTTATTACACTTTTGAGAGTTTTTTTTTTACAAGTGTTTTTATCATGTTTCTGACACAGTGAAACTAGGCAGCATCAAAAACTCATTGTGGGAACATGGCCTTAAGGCTGGATTCACATGTCACATTTTGTGCGGATTTTCTGCATGTAAAATCCGCAGCATTGCGCAGTACCAGCATTTGATCCCAAGGGGGAGGCACCTGGATTTTTCCAGCAGCAACATAGAGAAAGAATGGCGCAACGGTTAGGCTATAATGCGGATATAAAAATAACTCGTTCTGCCGATGGAGGGGGGTCCCGGCAGCCGGACCCCACTAATCATTGAGTTTCCACTTCTACAGATAGGGGATAAGTTGTTTTCACCAGACAGCTCCTTTAATTTCATCCACATGCTGTGTTTTTTTTAATATTTGGCATTTGAGCAGAAACAGTTTTTTGTTGCAGTTTTTAAAGTCTTCGTGCAGACTCAGCCCCAGATTTTAGCGAAATCTGCACCGAACCTGCAGCAGGAAAAAAAATTAGGCAAAATCCTCGTGTAACAAGTGTGGATTCTGATTCAGAAAAACGAGAGAATTTGCACAAAAAAAATACGATGTTATGAAAAAAAAAATTAAGTAAAAAAAAAAAAAGCTTTAAAAAAGCATAATTTAAAAAAACAAACAAACCTGCTCCCGGGTTTCTGGGGTTAAGAAACAAAGAAGGACTGGAAATAGTAAATAAAATATAAAATAAATAAAAAATAGAAGAAAAAATTGCAAAACACAGAAAAATAAATAAATGTAATGAGCGGATTCTGCTTTAGAATAGGTAGAGACTAGTTGGCCCATGCGAAATTTTCACACATAGGTTGTCAGGGACGCAGGTAATTTCTGGAAAATCAAGCTGGTCAAATGTTAATGTTTTAATGAGATGATGAACACAGAGAGGTATTTATATAGTATGTAGATTGGACTGCAATAAATTGGTTTGATAAGTAGAGGCTAAAAAAATGTCGTGGGGTTGTGGTGCCACCTGCAGGTTATTGTTTTTTTTTCTGCAGGTTTCTGAAATGAATGTTTAAACTGTATTTTTTGATCAAATCGTGAATGTGTGGTTTGTTTGTGTCTTTTCTTGCTGAAGGGGGCAAGTTTACCTTTAAAATGGTGTATTATGTGTGTGTTTGGGGCGAAGTAATCACTGAAAAAGCAGTGCATGTTTACAAATGTGTTTGCATATGTGACTCACCTGCAGTGAAGTGTGCAATCCTTAAATTTACCTGAAATAGGCTGGGCAAGCACTTCGGCAAGCTGGAAAGACCCCAAAGCAAATGCCACCTGCAGGGAATTTGACCTTTGAAATGGTGTATCATTTGTGTGTGTCGGTGGAGTATAAACGGAGCAAGTGTGCAATTGAATAGGCAGTGCATGTTTAACCCCTTAGCGACCGCCGATACGCCTTTTAACGGCGGCCGCTAAGGGTACTTAAACCACAGCGCCGTTAATTAACGGCGCTGTGGAAAAAGTCCATAGCGCCCCCCAGAGGCCGATTTTCTCCGGGGTCTCGGCTGCCGAGGGTAGCCGAGACCCCAGAGAACATGATTCGGGGGTTTTTTAACCCACCCCGCATTTGCGATCGCCGGTAATTAACCGTTTACCGGCGATCGCAAAAAAAAAAAAAAAAAAAGCGATCTCTTTTTAATTTCTCTGTCCTCCGATGTGATCGCACATCGGAGGACAGAGAAAAGGGGTCCCAGGTGGCCCCCCAATACTCACCTAGCTCCCCCGATGCTCCTCGTGTCTCCCGGTGGGCGCCGCCATCTTCAAAATGGCGGGCGCATGCGCAGTGCGCCCGCCGGCCGGCACCGGGAGAATCTTTGGGGTCTCGGCTGCCGGGGGTAGCTGAGACCCCAAAGAGCACGATCGGGGTCGGTATTACCGACCCCTGTTTTGCGATCGCCGGTAATTAACTGTTTACCGGCAACCGCAAAAAAAAAAAAAAAAAAAGTAAAGTGTAATTCTCTGTCCTCTGATGTGATCGCACATCAGAGGACAGAGAAATAGGGGGATTCGGGGACCCTAGCATACTCACCTAGGTCCCTGGATCCTCTTGCTGCTCCTCCTGGCCGCCGGCAGCAGAACATGGCGGACGCATGCCCAGTGCGCCCGCCATCTGTCTCCATCTGCCGGCCGGCAGGAGAACAGCAGTTGGGGCTAAAATTAGGGGTAGGGTTAGGGGTAGGGTTAGGGTTAGGGGTAGGGTTAGGTTAGGGTTAGGTTAGGGGTAGGGTTAGGGGTAGGGTTAGGGGTAGGGTTAGGTTAGGGTTAGGGGTAGGGTTAGGTTAGGGTTAGGGGTAGGGTTAGGGTTAGGGTTAGGGGTAGGGTTAGGGTTAGGGTTAGGTTAGGGTTAGGTTAGGGGTAGGGTTGGGTTAGGGTTAGGGGTAGGGTTAGGGGTAGGGTTAGGTTAGGGTTAGGGTTAGGTTAGGGTTAGGTTAGGGGTAGGGTTAGGGGTAGGGTTAGGTTAGGGGTAGGGTTAGGTTAGGGGTAGGGCTAGGGTTGGGGCTAAATTTAGGGTTAGGGTTGGGGCTAAATTTAGGGTTAGGGTTGGGGCTAAACTTAGGGTTAGGCTTCTTTCACACTTACGTCGGTACGGGGCCGTCGCAATGCGTCGGCCCGACATACCGACGCACGTTGTGAAAATTGTGCACAACGTGGGCAGCAGCTGTAGTTTTTCAACACATCCGCTGCCCAATCTATGTCCTGGGGAGGAGGGGGCGGAGTTACGGCCACGCATGCGCGGTCAGAAATGGCGGATGCGACGTACAAAAAAACGTTTCATTGAACGTTTTTTTGTGCCGACGCTCCGCCAAAACACAACTGATCCAGTGCACGACGGACGCGACGTGTGGCCATCCGTCGGCAATACAAGTCTATGGGCAAAAAACGCATCCTGCGGGCACATTTGCAGGATCCGTTTCTTGTCCAAAACGACGGATTGCGACGGAATGCCAAACGAAGCAAGTGTGAAAGTAGCCCTAGGGCTAGGGTTAGGGTTAGGGCTAAAGTTAGGGCTAGGGTTGGGGCTAAAGTTAGGGTTAGAGCTGGGATTAGGGTTAGGGTTTGGATTAGGGTTCGTATTAGGGTTAGGGTTGGCATTAGGGTTACGCTTGGGATTAGGGTTAGGTTTGGGATTAGGGTTAAGGTTAGGGTTGTGATTAGGGGTGTATTGGGATTAGGGTTAGGTTTGAGGTTAGGGTTGAGATTAGGATTAGGGGTGTGTTGGATTTAGGGTTTTGATTAGGGTTATGGTTAGGGTTGACATTAGGGTTGTTTTGGGGTAAGGGTTGTGATTATGGTTAGGGTTAGTGATTAAGATTATGGATGAGGTTGGGATTAGGGTTAGGGGTGTGTTGGGGTTAGGGTTGGAGCTAGAATTGGGGGGTTTCCACTGTTTAGGTACATCAGGGGGTCTCCAAACACGACAGCCAATTTTGCGCTCAAAAAGTCAAATGGTGCTCCCTCCCTTCTGAGCTCTGCCGTGCGCCCAAACAGTGGGTTACCCCCACATATGGGGCATCAGCGTTCTCGGGATAAATTGGACAACAACTTCTGGGGTCCAATTTCTCTTGTTACCCTTGTGAAAATAAAAACTTGGGGGCTACAAAATCTTTTTTGTGAAAAAAAAAATATTTTTTATTTTCACGACTCTGCATTCTAAACTTCTGTGAAGCACTTGGGCATTCAAAGTTCTCACCACACATCTAGATAAGTTCCTTGGGGGGTCTAGTTTCCAAAATGGGGTCATTTGTGGGGGGTTACTACAGTTTAGGTACATCAGGGGCTCTGCAATCGCAACATAATGCCCACAGACCATTCTATCAAAGTCTGCATTCCAAAAAGGCGCTCCTTCCCTTCCGAGCTCTGCCGTGCGCCCAAACAGTGGTTTACCGCCACATATGGCGCATCAGCGTACTCGGGATAAATTGGACAACAACTATTGCTGTCCAATTTCTCCTGTTACCCTTGTGAAAATAAAAACTTGGGGGCTACAATATCTTTTTTGTGGAAAAAAAAATATTTTTTATTTTCACGACTCTGCATTCTAAACTTCTGTGAAGCACTTGGGCATTCAAAGTTCTCACCACACATCTAGATAAGTTCCTTGGGGGGTCTAGTTTCCAAAATGGGGTCACTTGTGGAGGGTTTCTACTGGTTAGGTACATCAGGGGCTCTGCAAACGCAACATAATACCCGCAGACCATTCTATCAAAGTCTGCATTCCAAAACGGCGCTCCTTCCTTCCGAGCTCTGCCGTGCGCCCAAACAGTGGTTTACCCCCACATATGGGGTACCAGCATACTCAGGACAAATTGGACAACAACTTTTAGGGTCCAGTTTCTCTTGTTACCCTTGTGAAAATAAAAATTTGTTGGCTAAAAAATCTTTTTTGTGGAAAAAAAAATATTTTTTATTTTCACGGCTCTGCATTATAAACTTCTGTGAAGCACTTGGGCATTCAAGGTTCTCACCACACATCTAGATAAGTTCCATGGGGGGTCTAGTTTCCAAAATGGGGTCACTTGTGGGGGATTTCTACTGTTTAGGCACATCAGGGGCTCTCCAAACGCGACATGGCGTCCGATCTCAATTCCAGCCAATTCTACATTGAAAAAGTAAAACGGCACTCTTTCTCTTCCAAGCTCTGCGGTGCGCCCAAACAGTGGTTTACCCCCACATATTGGGTATCGACGTACTCAGGAGAAATTGCACAACAACTTTTGTGGTCTAATTTCTCCTGTTACCCTTGTGAAAATAAAAATTTGTGGGCAAAAAGATCATTTTTGTGTAAACAAAAGCGATTTTTTATTTTCACGGCTCTACGTTATAAACTTCTGTGAAGCACTTGGGGGTTCAAAGTGCTCACCACACATCTAGATAAGTTCCTTAAGGGGTCTAGTTTCCAAAATGGTGTCACTTGTGGGGAGTTTCCACTGTTTAGGTACATCAGGGGCTCTCTAAATGTGACATGGTGTCCGATCTCAATTCCAGCCAATTCTGCATTGAAAAAGTCAAACGGCGCTCCTTCACTTCTAAGTTCTGCGGTGCGCCCTAACAGTGGTTTACCCACATATATGGGGTATTGGCGTATTCAGGAGAAATTGCATAACAAAATTTATGGTTACATTTCTGTTTTTACACTTGTGAAAATAAAAAAAATGGTTCTGAATTAAGATGTTTGCAAAAAAAAGTTAAATGTTCATTTTTTCCTTCCACATTGTTTCAGTTCCTGTGAAGCACGTAAAGGGTTAATAAACTTCTTGAATGTGGTTTTGAGAACCTTTAGGGGTGTAGTTTTTAGAATGGTGTCACACTTCATTATTTTCTATCATATAGACCCCTCAAAATGACTTCAAATGTGATGTGGTCCCTAAAAAAAAATGAGAAATTGCTGGTCAACTTTTAACCCTTATAACTCCCTAACAAAAAAAAATTTTGTTTCCAAAATTGTGCTGATGTAAAGTAGACATGTGGGAAATGTTATTTATTAACTATTTTTTATGACATATCTCTCTGATTTAAGGGCATAAAAATACAAAGTTTGAAAATTGCAAAATTTTAAAAATTTTCGCCATATTTCCGTTTTTTTCATAAATAATCGCAAGTAATATCGAAGAAATGTTACCACTAACATGAAGTACAATATGTCACGAAAAAACAATCTCAGAATCAGCGGGATCCGTTGAAGCGTTCCAGAGTTATAACCTCATAAAGTGACAGTGGTCAGAATTGCAAAAATTGGCCTGGTCATTAAGTACCAAATTGGCTCTGTCACTAAGGGGTTAAGCTGGAGAGCCCCCAGGGCAAATGTTAGGATTTGTTTGTGATGTCTGTAAGCATCTTTGTGGTAGTGTGCTTTGGAGTAATGTGGTGCCACCTGCAGGTCATTTTTCCTTACTGCAGGTTTATGAAAATTAATGTTTAAACTGTATTTTGTGATCACATTGTGGATGTGTGGATTGTTTGGCTATTTTCTTGCTAAGGGGGGCAAGTTTACCTTTTCAAATGGTGTATTATTTGTGTGTATGGGTGCAGTATGAACGGAGATACAAAGTAATCACTGAAAAAGAGTGTTTAGAAATAATATAGAAGGATTTGGTGTGGAAAAATCTGCACCCAAAAAAACCCAATGCATTGTATGGACCCAGCCTAGAAATGCAGCTGATTATGAAAAAAAAACAAAAAAAAAAAACAAGTCACATATGGCTACTGCAAAATAAAAAAGTGGATTAAAAAAACAGGAATTAAAAAAAAGAAAGTTCATAGCTTTAAGGGGTTAAAAACAAGGACTAGAAAAAATAAAATAGAAGATAAATGAATAAAAAAAAGAAGAAAAAAAGTAAGAACATAAAAAATAGATATTACAAATGTTTTGTGCTAATAACTAGGCAGGGGCTGGACGGAGCAGGAGTAAATCGCATGCGGTTCTTACTGTAGCAGGTAAATGAAAGGCTGCACTGAGGGCCACTCCACCGGTCCGCAGCCCCGACCAATCAGATGCCTGCATTCGTATCAACACAAGCGTCTCCTAGGAGACAGGAGGAGGCGGGGCCAGGCTGCAGCCGGGGCCGGAGGAGGAGGACGGGAGGCGGCGGCGGCTATTGTCAGCTGCGGGGAGAAAACTTCTACGTTACGAGGGAGGGAGAGAAGTTTTGAAATGGCAGCTCCGGTGCAGGGCGGGAGGCCGGGGAGCTGAGCGCCACCACCGGTAATGTAAGCATGTGACCTGGGGTGTGGGGGTGAGGATGGGGGGCGCTGACAGGATCTATTGTGCGTGCTGAGCCCCCCTGCATGTCATGGGGCCTGGCCCACCTCTGTGCTGCACTGACGGCTGCCCCAACTGTAAGTGCGTGGGCCTGGGGGCTGCCCCTTATGTCCTGGGACCCCCATCATGTGACCCTGAGCTAAGTACATGGTCCTGGGGGCTGCCCCCTATGTCCCAGGACCCCCATCATGTGACCCTGAGCTAAGTGCATGGTCCAGGGGGCTGCCCCCTATATCCCGGGACCCCCATCATGTGACCCTGTGCTAAGTGCATGATCCAGGGGGCTGCCCCCTTATGTCCTGGGACCCCCATCATGTGACCCTGAGCTAAGTACATGGTCCTGGGGGCTGCCCCCTATGTCCTGGGACCCCCATCATGTGACCCTGAGCTAAGTGCATGATCCAGGGGGCTGCCCCCTATATCCCGGGACCCCCATCATGTGACCCTGAGCTAAGTGCATGATCCAGGGGGCTGCCCCTTATATCCAGGGACCCCCATCATGTGACCCTGAGCTAAGTGCATGATCCAGGGGGCTGCCCCTTATATCCAGGGACCCCCATCATGTGACCCTGAGCTAAGTGCATTGTCCTGGGGGCTGCCCCCTATGTCCCGGGACCCCCATCATGTGACCCTGAGCTAAGTGCATGGTCCTGGGGGCTGCCCCCTATGTCCCGGGACACCCATCATGTGACCCTGAGCTAAGTGCATTGTCCTGGGGGCTGCCCCCTATGTCCCGGGACCCCCATCATGTGACCCTGAGCTAAGTGCATGGTCCTGGGGGCTGCCCCCTATGTCCCGGGACACCCATCATGTGACCCTGAGCTAAGTGCATGGTCCTGGGGGCTGCCCCCTATGTCCCGGGACCCCCATCATGTGACCCTGAGCTAAGTGCATGGTCCTGGGGGCTGCCCCCTATATCCAGGGACCCCGTCATGTGACCCTGAGCTAAGTGCATGGTCCTGGGGGCTGCCCCCTATATCCAGGGACCCTGTCATGTGACCCTGAGCTAACTGCATGGTCCTGGGGGCTGCCCCCTATATCCAGGGACCCCCATCATGTGACCCTGTGCTAAGTGCATGATCCAGGGGGCTGCCCCCTATATCCAGGGACCCCCATCATGTGACCCTGAGCTAAGTGCATGATCCAGGGGGCTGCCCCCTATATCCAGGGACCCCCATCATGTGACCCTGAGCTAACTGCATGATCCAGGGGGCTGCCCCCTATATCCAGGGATCCCCATCATGTGACCCTGAGCTAACTGCATGATCCAGGGGGCTGCCCCCTATATCCCGGGACCCGCATCATGTGACCCTGAGCTAAGTGCATGGTCCTGGGGGATGCCCCCTCTATCCTGGGACCCCGTCATGTGACCCTGAGCTAAGTGCATGGTCCTGGGGGCTGCCCCCTATATCCCAGGACCCCCATCATGTGACCCTGAGCTAAGTGCATGGTCCTGGGGGCTGCCCCTTATATCCAGGGACCCCCATCATGTGACCCTGAGCTAAGTGCATGGTCCTGGGGGCTGCCCCCTATGTCCCGGGACCCCCATCATGTGACCCTGAGCTAAGTGCATGGTCCTGGGGGCTGCCCCCTCTATCCCAGGACCCCGTCATGTGACCCTGAGCTAAGTGCTTGGTCCTGGGGGCTGCCCCCTATATCCCGGGACCCCCATCATGTGACCCTGTGCTAAGTGCATGATCCAGGGGGCTGCCCCCTATATCCAGGGACCCCCATCATGTGACCCTGAGCTAAGTGCATGATCCAGTGGGCTGCCCCCTATATCCCGGGACCCCCATCATGTGACCCTGAGCTAAGTGCATGATCCAGGGGGCTGCCCCCTATATCCCGGGACCCCCGTCATGTGACCCTGTGCTAAGTGCATGATCCAGGGGGCTGCCCCCTATATCCAGGGACCCCCATCATGTGACCCTGAGCTAAGTGCATGATCCAGGGGGCTGCCCCCTATGTCCCGGGACCCCCATCATGTGACCCTGAGCTAAGTGCATGATCCAGGGGGCTGCCCCCTATATCCAGGGACCCCCATCATGTGACCCTGAGCTAAGTGCATGATCCAGGGGGCTGCCCCCTATATCCCGGGACCCCCATCATGTGACCCTGAGCTAAGTGCATGATCCAGGGGGCTGCCCCCTATATCCAGGGACCCCCATCATGTAACCCTGAGCTAAGTGCATGATCCAGGGGGATGCCCCCTATATCCAGGGACCCCGATCATGTGACCCTGAGCTAAGTGCATGGTCCTAGGGGCTGCCCCCTATATCCAGGGACCCCCATCATGTGATCTCTCTTCTCCTTGTTCAAAATGTTTTTATTAAGATTTTTCACATATTATATGGGAGGAGATACAGGAAAAGGAACAAATAGAGAAAGTGGAGTGTGGCGATCTCTCTCCTCCTGAGCTTCATTACAGCAGTCAGTGGCTCTCCAGATGTGTGGAACTACAACTCCCAGCAGACTCCTATTGTGATTATACAATTCCCACGCTGCTCCTTCTTGGACTTCCAGCTGTTGGGGAAACTACAACTCCTAGTATGCATCACTGCAAGTCCAATTCTTTTTCAACTTCTCCCACTCCCAACTCTCCAGGTTGTAAGGACGTGCTGGGAGTTGTAGTTCCCCCAACCGATTACAGACCCCAGTGTTAAAGGGGATTTTTTAATTCTCACACTCTAGATACAGAGAATCCACTGACTGTGAGTCGTGGACTGCAGAGCAGCACTGAGCGCCCGTGTGTTCATCCGCTATATGGGGGCTGCATACGTCAGGGGGACGGGTCATAATGCCACCTGCTGCCTAATTACACCCCCCCCGGACAGATGGCAGCGGGAGATTCACCTGAGGCTGCGACACAATCGCTCCTGTCATCCTGCGCACCCACCAGAAGTATCCCCCTGTGTAACCAGGGATATGTCAGTGATGGGTGCAGAAGGGGCCCCTGTGCCAGAACAGTACACGGGCCCTCTACACTCCAGTGTATGGCTGCCGTCACACAAGCAGTATTTGGTCAGTATTTTACCTCAGTATTTGGTCAGTATTTTACCTCAGTATTTGGTCAGTATTTTACCTCAGTATTTGGTCAGTATTTTACCTCAGTATTTGGTCAGTATTTTACCTCAGTATTTGGTCAGTATTTTACCTCAGTATTTGGTCAGTATTTTACCTCAGTATTTCTAAGCCAAAACCAGGAGTGGGTGATAAATGCAGAAGTGGTGCATATGCTTCTATTATACTTTTCCTCTATTGATCACCCACTCCTGGTTTTGGCTTACAAATACTGAGGTAAAATACTGACCAAATACTGAGGTAAAATACTGACCAAATACTGAGGTAAAATACTGACCAAATACTGCTAATGTGACAGAAGCCACTGTCTGCTTTGGAGCTGCTAGTGGCCCCATTACTCGTTGTGGCTGCTCAGGTTCCTCCAGTGATGTCTCCGGCCCTGGAGAGAAGGACAAATGAGATACATAGATTAATGGATGAATTATTCGTTACATAAATTTGATTACTTAGAGAGATATTAAATAATTAGAGAGAGAGCTGAGATACAGTATCTATCCATCTCATATCTATGTAGATAGACCAGTGCATCACAGCAGCACAAGTACATCATCCACACAAGTGCTGATAGATTAATTAGATGAATAGAATAATGAGATTTGTATATTAGATTAATTAGATACAAAGATTAACGAGAGATTAGACAGATTAAGGCCGGTTTCACACGTCAGTGGCTCCGGTATGTGAGGTGACAGTTTCCTCACGTACCAGAGTCACTGACTCACGTAGACACATTGAAAGCAATGTGTCCCTGCACATGTCAGCGTGTTTTCACGCACCGTGTGTCCGTGTGCAAAACACGGAGACATGTCAGTGTTCGTGGGAGCGCACGGATTACACGGACCCATTAAAGTCAATGGGTCCATGTAAAACACGTACCGCACACGGATGCTGTCTGTGTGCCATGCAGGAGACAGAGCTACTGTAAGCGCTGTCCCCCCCACGTGGTGCTGAAGCTGCCATTCATATCTTCTTTCCAGCAGCGTTCGCTGGAAAGAAGATATGAAAAATCCTTTTTTTTTTTGTCCTCGTGTTTAAAATAAAGATCCCTGTCGCCAACCCCTCCCACCCTGTGTGCGCCCCCCCAGCTGTTACTAAAATACTCACCCGGCTCGCTCCCTCGCAGCGTCCTGTCCTCTCCGCACCTTCTCCTGTATGGGCGGTCACGTGGGGCCGCTTATTACAGTAATGAATATGCGGATCCACCCCTATGGGAGGTGGAGCTGCATATTCATGACTGTAATCGGCGGCCCCAGGGGACGCACAGGGGGTGGGAGGGGGTGGTGACAGGGATCTTTATTTTAAACACGAGGACAAAAAAAAAAAAGCATTTTTCATATCTTCTTTCCAGCGAACGCTGCTGGAGAGAAGATATGAATGGCGGCTTCAGCACCAGATGCAGGGGACAGCGCTTATCTCTAGAGCTGTCTCCTGCACGCTCCGTGTGGTACCCAGTCGGCACACGTGTGCCACACTGATGTACCACGGGAGCTCACGGACACGGATAATTCCGGTCGGGATTTTTCAGGTACCGGAATTATCTGGACTTGTGAGACTGGCCTAATGAGAATATTATTTATCTCTGTCTAATTAATCTGTGGATCTAATGCATCTCTCATTAATCTGATATAAATGTATCTCATTATTCTAATTAATGTATTTATGTAATTGATCTGTCTATTATCTGTCTATTATCTGTCTATTATCTGTCTATCTATCTATTAACTATTTATCTATTATCTATCTATTATCTATCTATAAAAAAAAAAAATCACTCCAAAAACTTTACAAAACAATCATGTGCCTCATCTACTTCTGTGCTGCTTTAGTTCCCGGTCTCTGTATATCTCTCTATGTATTCCTTCCTTCTTTCTTTCATTTCTTTTCTCTTTTTCTCCCTTTCTGATCCCCACACATTCCTAGTAGAGGTGTACTCAGTTTCCTATATATTGACCTATGCATTCCCTGTTTGATCCATATTATGGACTATTTGTTTCCAATAGCAACCAATCAGATCGGATCTTTATCAGACAGCTCTGATAAAATGGAAGCTGCTGTGTGATTGGTTGCCACGGACAACACACACACACAGGTTTTAGTTTTGGCCCCTTTGCATGGCTTTGTATGTGCTACAGGCGTGGACTTGGCCTGGAGGGGGGCAGAAGGGTGCAAATGGATAGGTGATCAGATTCGTAAGCCTGAACAACCCCGTTAACTGTATGCATAGATAGTAGTGAAGAGCTGGTACTTGCCTACCGTAGCACTGGACCAAGGGAGGGCGAGTACTATCTTTTGTTTTTTTTTTTTTTGTTTGTTTGTTTTTACCCCTTTGATCAATTAAATCAGAATATTTTTTTTGAAGAATGTTAAAAAAAACAAAACACCAGCACCCAAAACGTCCCAAAAAACTCAGGATTAGGGATGAGCGGACCAGTGAAAGTTGGGTTTCGTCTGGTTTGACCAAATTTTAGTCCAAAGTTCGGGTACCTGAACTTGAACCCCATAGAAATCAATGGGGACCCGAACCTCCGAGCTGGAAAATCTCTCTCTCCCCTCCCCACGCTCCCGAATTGTAAGGCCATGTTCCCACATTGCGTTTTTCTGCGTTTCTTTTTCTACGTTTCTTTTTCTACAAGCAAAACCTGCTCTTTTGGCAGTAAAGAAGCTGCCTACAAAAAGTAGGTTTGCTGCTTATTTTTTTTTTGCTTTTTTATTGTCCCTTATTCATGTTGATAAAGTTTAGTGCCCCCTCAAAAAATGATGTAACTTTCTTAGGTTTTTGCACCAAAAACACAGCAAAACCTGATACCTGTGTTTTTTTTTTTTTTTTTGCTGCATTTTTTTTTTATTGCTTTCTATGGGTGAAAAAAAACGCTGAAAGTAGTGACATGATGCAGTTTTCCAATTCAGTCAGGAGAAAGAAGTGTGTGCGCACGAGATCTCTGAAATCTCATAGCGTTTTTATTTTACTGTAAAACGCAGCTTAAGTTGCCTAAAAAAAAAAAGCAGCAAAAACCCAACGTGTGAACACAGTCTTAGGTAGTGAATTCTGCACAAAATAGAAAATGCTCTTTATTTTTGTCTTGAATTTTCTTTGCAACTTTTTAGCTCCAAAAAAGTTCTATGTTCTGCAAAAGTGTCGCCAAATTTCAGATGTTAATATAACTCCAAGGAACAAACTACATTTCCGCAAATATTTAACAAGTGGCATTTGATGAATCAAATATCTGGAATCTCCAAAGCACGACCGCAATGATTGATGTGACATAAAAAAAAAAAAAAAAAAACAACACAGGGGACCAAATAAAAAGAATAATGAGGCGCAAATGAACAAAAACAGGCAAAAACCACCAAGAAGGAGACAAAAAAATGTGCAAATGCGACAATGAATCAGAACCTTAGTTTTTAATCTTTTTTTTTTTCTTTTAACAAGGATTTTTCAGCCAGAAAATTTGGAAGAGGATCTGCTTAAAAACTCATATAAAAACACCACTTTGACTACTTTTTGAAGTGCATTTTGAAGAGGAATTGTTTTAAAAAGCCACATAAAAAAACTGTGTGTGAACATGGCCTTATTGTTTCCTCCTCTATGGGAAAGAAGTGGAGACTTGGCCTAAACTGCGGGTTGCTGAGAGACAAGGTGAGAACAGGAGGCATTTGGGACGAGTCTCCGCTGATTGTGTATTCCAGGCGACGAGGAACAGTGTGTGGAGAACCTGCTGACACATTGTCACGACTTTTCTGCATCCTCTGCAGCAGCGTATTAGTGTCGTGTGTAATTAACGCCGAGGAATGTCCGTTGTTACCTCTGGTGATTCTCCATATCCTGATCAGAAGCCACAGGTCACAATGCCCAGGAACTGGTTCGGCTTGTTTGCAATGAATTATATATTTGTTTTTGTTTTTTTTGGTGACGGATAAGTGCATGCGGTAATGCTTGTGTTATGAAATGGTTGGAGACACAAACATAAAGTTCCAATAATCCTCCAACTTTGTCTTAAGAGTAGTGATGAGCGAGCGTACTGGGATAAGGTGTTATCTGCGCATGCTCATGTCCTAATTTGGCATGCTCCAAAAATATGCTTGAGTCCTCGCGGCTGTTAGCTGCAACACATGCGGGGATTGTCTGTTAGGTAATCCCTACATGTGTGGTGGCTGTCGAACAACCGTAAGACATGCAGTGGCGGGGATTCGAGGATATTTTTCAAGCACAACACTCTATTAAGACACGAGCATGCTCAGATAACGCCTTTCCCGAGCACGCTCGCTCATCACTACCTGGGGGACTCATCAGCGGGCTCCCGCCACTACATTTTTTGGTTATTGCATACCCCCTCAAAAGAAAATCCATTGCATCTCGGTAAAACCTCTTTAGGGTGTGTACACAATGACTCTTTTTGCTGAGTTTTTGGAGCTGAAACGTTCCGAAATCTGTATTTTGCTACTTTTTTTTTTTAACAGCTTCAATGTTTCGAGACCATGAGGCAGCTTCCACAGGAAAGTTTTTAAGGCTAAAGGGGAAGCATTTGTCCATCAAATTCAATCCATAACCTAACATGTGGATCCAGAAGAAGGTAAAATTACCCCATATTACGGGGAAACTTTCTTCCTGACTCCACATACGGCAAGCAGACTAGTTCCCTGGATGAAAAAAAATGACCACAACGCTGACAGTGAAGACGCTTCAGGGAAAAAGTATGCTGGCGTTTTCAGAAAGTAGCTTAACATACAAAAACCATGGCAGCTCTGCTGGGGAAACAATGGGGGAACAAAGATGTAGTGTGCACATACCATTCAGCTATGCGCATGCGGAGGCCCCCGATTCCTGAAAACCCAGCTCCTGATGACGGTGCTGCGCTGGAGTCATCTGCTCCTGATGACGGTGCTGCGCTGGAGTCATCTGCTCCTGATGACGGTGCTGCGCTGGAGTCATCTGCTCCTGATGACGGTGCTGCGCTGGAGTCATCTGCTCCTGATGACGGTGCTGCGCTGGAGTCATCTGCTCCTGATGACGGTGCTGCGCTGGAGTCATCTGCTCCTGATGACGGTGCTGCGCTGGAGTCATCTGCTCCTGATGACGGTGCTGCGCTGGAGTCATCTGCTCCTGATGACGGTGCTGCGCTGGAGTCATCTGCTCGTGATGACGGTGCTGCGCTGGAGTCATCTGCTCGTGATGACGGTGCTGCGCTGGAGTCATCTGCTCGTGATGACGGTGCTGCGCTGGAGTCATCTGCTCGTGATGACGGTGCTGCGCTGGAGTCATCTGCTCGTGATGACGGTGCTGCGCTGGAGTCATCTGCTCGTGATGACGGTGCTGCGCTGGAGTCATCTGCTCCTGATGACGGTGCTGCGCTGGAGTCATCTGCTCGTGATGACGGTGCTGCGCTGGAGTCATCTGCTCCTGATGACGGTGCTGCGCTGGGGTCACCTGCTCCTGATGACGGTGCTGCGCTGGGGTCACCTGCTCCTGATGACGGTGCTGCGCTGGGGTCACCTGCTCCTGATGACGGTGCGGCGCTGGGGTCACCTGCTCCTGATGACGGTGGGGCGCTGGGGTCACCTGCTCCTGATGACGGTGCGGCGCTGGGGTCATCTGCTCCTGATGACGGTGCGGCGCTGGGGTCATCTGCTCCTGATGACGGTGGGGCGCTGGGGTCACCTGCTCCTGATGACGGTGGGGCGCTGGGGTCACCTGCTCCTGATGACGGTGCGGCGCTGGGGTCATCTGCCCCTGCTGATGGTGCGGCGCTGGGGTCATCTGCTCCTGATTACGGTGGGGCGCTGGGGTCACCTGCTCCTGATGACGGTGCGGCGCTGGGGTCATCTGCTCCTGATGACGGTGGGGCGCTGGGGTCACCTGCTCCTGATGACGGTGCTGCGCTGGGGTCATCTTTAAGCTTTAAAGTGACCAAGACCCCTGACACTGGCTCAGTGAATAGTGCAAGTCTCTGCATTATGCGTCCAGATAGTTTCTCCTCCTGTGCCACCGTCCTTCTGTGTCCTAGTAATCTGGAGATTAAAGCAGTATGTACAATATATATACCGTATATGTATATATACTGAGAAAGTGACTAGCAAGGATAGACGCTCCCGCTGCGGATTAGACACCGTAGCCTCCATTACCAATGGCCCCAGGACAGGATTTTCTTGTAGTAAGAAAATTGTAAGATCTGAGATATATATCTGTAGAATTGTATAAATAATGAGAAAAATATCAGAACAGATCTTACAAGTTTCTTACTCCAAGAGAAGCATACAGTATATGTATTATAATGTCTGTATATTTCTGATTTCCAGGGCTCAGGACAGGCCCCTCCGTGCTGCTCCTTACAAAGTGTTGGCGCCTTTATTTGAGCGCTGCTGCCTGTCAGTTATTTCGCCCTTTTACCTGTCCAGGTCACGTGCCTACAGCAGGTGACAGACGATCCTGTGCCGGCTCCATTAATAATTCACTCCGAGTCTTATTTCAAAGACTTGAACAGGAAAAATGATGATACGGTGGCGGGCGAGAGTGAGTACAGCGCACATGTCGGGCTCCGATCTTGTATTCCTCGATTTAGCTCACAGAGTTTTTATTTTTTTAATTATAATCATATATAAATGCCTTGCTATTTACATACTTCTGTTATAAGGTGGACGAGATCAGATTTCAGACTGTTTTTTCCCCCCTAATGTACATTATCATGGCAGACTCTTAGATTTTCTATTTGCTTTCTTTTGTTTTTTACATTTTTTGTTTTCTTCCTGCTTCGATTTAAATAAAAACAAAACAAAAAAAAACAAAAACCCAAAAGGCCGAGGAATGTATGAGGATTGTGGAGAATGGAATCCGTCGGGCAGCATTGTATTTCTCATGTGGTTCATATTACAAACCTGTAGTATAGGCTGACTTTGCTGTGATATAATGTGTTTCATGTACATTGATTTTTATACTATGCGGATATGTTATCCCGGAATTTCCTGAGCAGAAAATCCGCAGCCTGTTACAGCAGCAGCACAGTGGATGAGATTTGTCTGAACCTCACACACCGCCAGAAAAATAACCTGCGGTGCAGAGATTTTACATGCAAACTAGACTTTATACAAACTTTGCATAAATCAACAGTAAAGATGAATATTGGAAGAGCATCGGAGTAATCTTTCTTTCCTACTTAGGAGCCACTTCTTCCTCTTCCTCCTCATCTCATTATGCACTCTGAAAAAACAGCTCCACTCCATCTTGCTCGGACAGGACAGTCCGTCAGCATGGTGAGGGGAGCAGGAAGGAGCGAGGGGCAGAGTGAGAGACACGGAAATATCGTGCTGTTGATACCATGATGTGTATGGGACATAACGATCGCATTTGAGATAATTCTGTCCCCATTATTGTTTGTTAGTCATTAGAAACAGAGGGATCTATTTCACTTGTTTATTTCTGTTAATGTTGATGTTTATGGCTTACAGCCAATGAAAACCCAAGTCATTATCTCAGTAACAGTAAATTAGAATACATTATAACACCAGCTTGAAAAATGATTTTAAAATCTGAAATGTTGGCCTACTGAAATGTATGTTCAGTAAATGCAGTCAATACTTGGTCAGGCTTCTTTTGCATCAATTACTACATCAATGCGGCGTGGCATGGAGACGATCAGCCTGTTTTCGCTGCTGAGGGGTTATGGAAGCCCAGGTTGCTTTGATAGCAGCCTTCAGCTCATCTGCATTGTTGGGTCTGGTGTCTCATCTTCCTCTTGACCATACTCCATAGATTCTCTATGGGGTTAAGGTCAAGCAAGTTTGCTGCCAATCAAGCACCGTGATACTGTTGTTTTTACACCAGGTATTGGTACTTTTTGCAGTGTGGACAGGGGCCAAGTCTTGCTGGAGAATGACATTTCCATCTCCAAAAAAGCTTGTCGGCAGAGGGAAGCATGAAGTGCTCTAATATTTCCTGGTAGACGGCTGCGCTGGCTTTGGTCTTGATAAAAAACAGTGGACCTACACCAGCAGATGACATGGCTCCCCAAACCATCACTGATTGTGGAAACTTCACACTAGACCTCCAGCAGCTTGGATTGTGGCCTCTCTATTCTTCCTCTAGACTCTGGGACCTTGATTTCCAAATGAAATGCAAAATTTACTTTCATCCGAAAACAACACCCTGGACCACTGAGGAACAGTTCGGTTATTTTTCTCCTTGGCCCAGGTAAGACGCTTCTGGCGTTGTCTATTGGTCATGAGTGTCTTGACACAAGGAATTCGACACTTCTGGCCGATGTCCTGGATACGTCTGTGTGGTGGCCCTTAAAGCAATGACTCCAGCAGCAGTCCACTCCTTGTGAATCTCCCCAAATGTTTGAATAGCCTTTTCTTAACAATCCTTTCAAGGCCGCGGTTATCCCGGTTGCTTGTGCACCTTTTTCTTACCACACTTTTTCCTTCCACTCAACTTTCCACGAATATGCTTGGATACAGCACTCACAGCCGGCTTCTTTAGCAATGACCTTTTGTGGCTTCCCCTCCTTGTGGAGTGTGTCAGTGACTGCCTTCTGGACATCTGACAAGTCAGCAGTCTTCCCCATGATTGTGGAGCCTGCTGAGACAGACTAAGGGACCCTTTTAAACCCTTAGGAAGCCTTTGCAGGTGTTTTTTGATAATTATTCTAATTTACTGAGATAATGACTTTTGTGGTTTCATTGGCTGTAAGCCATAATCATCAACATTAACAGAAATAAACACATGAAATAGATCATTCTGTTTATAATGACTCTATATAATGTTTCACTTTTTGTATTGAACCACTGAAATAAATTAACTTTTTGATGATATTCTAATTTTGTGAGAAGCACCGGTAGGTACAAACGGCCGTAATCCACTGACTGTATTGCCCACCGCATATTTATTGTGCATTATGTCTAGTATTTTGAATTAAAGAAAATACCTTGATGGTTTTTGGTGGCCCAACAATAGGAACTTTTAAAGAGTCTCTCTTAATATTTGTTCTGAAATTTGCTTTTCACTGGTATAACCTAATCTGATCATAGATATGAGCATTACCTAGAATTAATAGTTGTGCAAAGCCATTATCTAAACTCCTGATGATCAGCTGATCGCTGCTGGTCAGTGCACAGTTTTCTCGCAGTGGCCACTGCTGGAGAGATTTGGCATTGCACTCTGTCTATTGAAGTGAATGGGTGACTATAGGTGGCGGGCAGTGATGAGCAAAAGTGCTGGGATAAGGTGTTATCTGAGCATGCTCGTGTGCTATTTGAGTATCTTCCGCGTGCTCAAATAATGGTCCCCATGGCTGCATTAGACAGCTGCAACACATGCACGGATTGACTAACAAACCTCATCTACAGTGAGACATGAAACTTTTTCCGTGTTCCCCATGTCCTTTCCCTAGCAGGCAGCAAACCCAACTTGTTCTTGCTTAATATCCGCAGCAATCCATAGTGTATATTTATAGTCTAAGCCTTCTGCGAACCTGAAGATTCAGAACTGACCCAATTCTGCTCCAATGTTACACCTAAAAGGGTCAGTAGGGTTGTTTGATGATGTCCTCATGTCCGTCACTGTGACCATCTGTCATCTGGAGAACACAAAGTTGTCACCAGTCTTCTACATGTCTTTTATTGTTCCCTCCTTTCAGGTGATCTTCTGTAATGTTGACCTTGCTCAGCCCAATCCGGTTCTCTGCTGATTTAATAAGCCGCAGAGTCCGCAGAATATTAGGGCATCTATCACATGACCTAGTAAAACTACCGCAATCTAATGCTAGGGAAGCACACTGCTGACCACTATATACCGTACTAAGTAACCAATAAAACTGCATTGGATTCCTATTTTTTCAGCATAGCCCACGTGGCCCGCTCCATTAGCTGGATTATCACCCGCTAGCTTAGTTTTATCAAAGAATATCTACCCCTTTAACTAAGGCATCATATAGGAAATATTGCGTCTCCAAAATTGTTAAGCTCTTTGCCATAAATATGTTTTTGTTTAGCTAGTGTAAATGCCGCTGTTCTCCTGAATCCGGCGTTGTTTTTCTTCTGTTGCTACGCCGCTTCGTTCCTGAGATATGGCCCCCTCTCCCATGCATATAAATCCATTATTTTTAGCATGGTCCTCAGGAGCTGATGACCACACCCATTTGACAAAAAAAGACCATATTTACATACAGGGAAGAGGCAGCCATAAATCTGAAACAGAGAGGCGCAGGAACAAACAGTCATGTCTCTCTATACCTTTGTAAAACAAATCTGTCGAGATTTTTGCTAAGTAATCTGAAAGCAGAATGATGTAGGGGCGGAGACCCTGATTCCAGCGACATATCACTTACTGCTCCGCATTCTTTCCTTTTCTTTCAAGCACAGTTTTCTCGGCTGCATATCTAGCAGAGCCCAAAAAGCTGAGCCCTGTATAACCCGCCCACACCACTGATTGGCTGAAAGCTGGTAATCAGTGGTGGGGACGTGGTTGGACTAGGAGGCACGAAGCTGCTAGTCCTGTAGTGATAATCTCTTGCTGATAAAACAATGATTTTATTGAAACTGGAAAACACAGCCCAGTACGTGACACATTATTGAAATTGGGGTCTCTCCCCTTCCATCATGCTGCTCTCAGATTACATGGCAGAAAACCTGGAGACGATTTCCATTTATGATCTGTAATCTAACAGTTCTCCTTCCATAAGATCTGTCTGCATGACCCACCTTTAGTGTGAAGAACCTATGTTTTGGAACTCGACATATTTCAGCTTCTCAGACCTTCAAGTACAGTATATGAAATATTGGCATTGGCCCTAGTTGAGTAGAAAATGGCTAGGGGGCACATTTCTAGGGGCTTTTCTATTGATATCTGCAGACGTTTTCATAAGCGACTGGCGATGAGGAATGGACATCATCTACTTGAGTGTAGGAGTAGGAGCTGGTGATTTGGATATTTTCTTTAGGGTACAGTTTGTGTTACCAATGATTGCAAACATTGCTAAAAATCCAAATGTCTCGTTTAATATCAGAGTGGGAATTAGAAACTTCTGGTACCAGTTACTGAATCACCAATCCGCCCCCGGAGGCTATAGATTTCCTTGGAAAGCCTATAAATATTTTGATTAAATTTGGACCTTTCTACCTAATCAAGTATTCTTTTTACTTTCCAGTTAATAATCATCTTGAGAAGAGTACGTTTTGTGATTTCCACTGTGAGAACCTGCAAGGCACAAGAGAAATGGTCCACTTATTAATGCATCAGCGTGGCTTATATTACTTATGTAAAAGCATACCTGTTAGAAACGTTTGGTTAAAGGGGTTGTCCAAGGTCAAAAGAACATGGCTGCTTTCTTCTATAAACAGCGCCACACTCATCTACAGGCTGTCTGTAGTATTGCAACCTTGTCTCATTCACTTCACCGACTGGACAAACCCAATGACAAGGGTCACTGTTTCTGGAAGAAAGCAGCCATGTTTCTCCAATCACTGGAAACCTCTTTGGCGTTTCTCGTAACGGATATGTTTGACATTTCTAGGACTTGAAGCTGATTCAGCGGAATACAGCTGCTTAATGTGTTTTGTATTTTTGTTTTCTAGGAATCTTTGCCGTACAGGGGAACTCTTAATATTTTATAGAAGATTGCTTCACCCCATTGATCACTGAAATGCATAGACCGGGCGAGCCCACCAAAAACTGGAATAAAATGCATCTGCCCCATAGATTGAGGAGTGTTGAAGTTGCTCGAGGGAGAACTGGCTATGGCTTCACCCTTTCTGGACAATCTCCTTGTGTCATTGGTAGCATCATTAAAGAAAGTCCTGCTGAATTTGTAGGCCTTAAACCTGGAGATCACATATGTGCTGTCAACGACATCAGTGTCAAGAACGCATCTCATGACGACGTCGTCAAGCTGATCGGCAAATGTTCTGGAGTACTTCACATGGTGATTGCCGAAGGGTTCCGTCATGTAGATCTATGCTCAAGCGATGAGGAAATTGCTTTCTATGAGGGCAAGACTTCATTAAAACCTAGGCCTGATTCCAAAACTTTAGGCATAAACCGAGCGGAAAGAGTTGTTCAAGAGATGCAGTCAGGACGAATCTTTAGTATGATCTTTGAGAACCCAGTAGGTGGTGGGAAATCCGACCTTCAAATGGCAAAACCAAGATCAAGGTCAATGTCTGCATCCTGCTATGAAACGAAAAGGGACAGGCCGAATCACAATCTTGACTTGCTTTCGAAAGACGAAATATCGAAGATGATTAACTGTGACTCGGTGTTCTCCAATGGTGTTCAGAACCTCGAAGACTTTGAGTTAGATGCGAGCATCCTAAACGTTGGCATGATAGTTGGTTACCTTGGTTCCATAGAACTTCCTTCTACAAGCTCTAACCTCGAGTACGAAAGCTTACAGGCCATCCGAGGATGCATGAGACGACTCCGAGCGGAACAAAAAATACACTCCCTAGTGCTGATGAAAATTATGCATGACAACATTCAGTTGTGTAACGAGAAGACCGGCGTCATAGCTGTGTACCCAGCAGAAAAGTTGGCATTCAGTGCCGTTTGTCCTGATGACAGAAGGTTTTTTGGACTCGTAACTATGCAAAGTAGCGATGACCAAAGCTTGGCGCAGAACGAAGAAGGGGTTTTGAGGACCTCTTGTCACGTCTTTATGGTAGACCCTGAACTGTTCCACCATAAAATACATCAAGGTATTGCTAGGAGATTTGGATTTGAATGTACTCCAGACCCAGATACTAATGGTTGTTTGGAGTTTCCACCCTCTTCTCTGCCCGTTCTACAATTTGTCTCAGTTTTATACAGAGATATGGGTGAGATGATAGAAGGGGTCAGAGCACGAGCTTTCCTAGACAATGATGCTGATGCCCAACAGAACAACAGTACCAGCAGTAACAGTGATAGTGGCATCGGGAATTTTAATCAGGAAGAAAAGGCCAACCGGGTGTTGGTGGTTGACTTGGGCAGTGCGCCAAGTAAACATATTCCTCATGCTTTTTGGGAAAATCCGAGTGGAAGATCACCGAACCAATCTGTCCTACACAGGAACGGTTATTCCAATGAGGATGATGGGCACTTTGTAGCACCACATGGACCAATAGGTGATAAACCTCAAAACTTAAAGAAGCATTTAGGACCATCTGCTCGAATTGAAGTCCCCGTTATCCCACCCCGAGGACCACAGCCAGTCCCCCAAAAATTCAGCGCTTTGGAGGGTCAAAAGAAATGGCTGCCTGTTCATGTAATTCAGGATTGGCAACAGGGGAATGTCAGTGACCATGAATCCTATGCGGACTCAACCGACGGTTGGTCGAGTGTCAATTGCGGAACCTTGCCTCCGCCCATGAGTAAGATTCCAGCGGACAGATACAGAGTTGAAGGGAGCTTCGTACCGCCTACTACTCGCAAAGATGTCTGGCCCAAGAAGACGTTTGACGTACACCACATATTTGGTGTTGGACATGGTTCCAAAAAGTCAAGAGAAGACAGGAAGGTAAGATTGGAACAAATCTATTGTGTAGATACATTTTACCTGGCTGACTAATATCAGATTATCGTACAAACTGGAAAAGTTATATAAATTGTCATTATAGGTGTTATTTGGGGGATTACAAAATTGATGACCTCCCAATATATCTACTGTATATACTCGAGTATAAGCCGACCCGAGTATAAGCCGACCCAGCCCCCCCGCCCCCTACCTAATTTTGCCACAAAAAACTGGGAAAACTTAATGACTCAAGTATAAGCTTAGGGTGGGTAATGCAGCAGCTACCGGTAAATGTCAAAAGTAAAAATAAATACCAATAAAAGTAAAATTAATTGAAACATCAGTAGGTTAAGTGTTTTTGAATATCCATATTAAATCAGGAGCCCCATATAATGCTCCATACAGTTCATGATGGGCCACATAAGATGCTCCATATTAAAATATGCCCCATATAATCCTGGATAAAGGTTAATAATGGCCCCATAAGATGCTCCATAGACACATTTGCCCCATATAATGCTGCACAAATGTTGATTATGGCCCCATCAGATGCTCCATACAGACACTTGCTCCATATAGTGCTGCACAAACGTTTATTATGGCCCCATAAGATGCTCCATACAGACACTTGCCCCATTTGCTGTTGCTGCGATAAAAAATAAAAAAATCACATACTCACCTCTCTGTCGCACAGGCCCCCGACACTTTCAATATTTACCTGACTTCGTTACGGTGCCGCTCCGTCTTCAGCGTCTTCTGCACTGACGTTCAGGCAGAGGGCGCGCACTAACCACGTCACCGCGCCCTCTGACCTGAGCGTCACTGCAGAAGACGCTGAAGACGGAGCGGCGCTGGAACGAGGAGAGGTGAATATCGCACAGCGATTCCCCCTCCTCATTATACTCACCTGCTCCTGGCGCGCCGCAGCTTCTTCCAGTACTGAGCGGTCACCGTTACCGCTCATTACAGTAATGAATATGCGGCTCCACCCCTATGGGAGGTGGAGCCGCATATTCATTACTATAATGAGCGGTACCATGTGACCGCTTGGTACAGGAAGAAGCTGCCGGGGAAAAGACGTGCAAGGACCGCACCAGGAGCAGGTGAGTATTATTAGACAGCCCCCGTCCCCCTCCCCTGCCGACCCCTGGGTATGACTCGAGTATAAGCCGAGAGGGGGACTTTCAGCCCCAAAAAATGGGCTGAAAATCTCGGCTTATACTTGAGTATATACAGTATCTAATCGTCCTCTGTAGGGGAACAGTGAGTGAGCCCCCCCACCATAGGCAGTCATACAATGGCCATCCATTGAGTGCCATCTCTTACTGCACTCACAGTAATAATGCAGACAGTAGTGTAGATTGTGTAGAAATAAAATGCAATTTTAAAGGTTTTTTTTACCTTCTCAGGAATAATGTAGGATATTAATACATAATTAGTGGTATTCCAACCACCAGGACCCAAACTGAACATCAGAATAAAGGAACGTAGCCATGTTAGAACTTCATATCTTAAAAGGAATCTGTTGGCAGGTCTTTGCTATTTAATAAGAGATGTAGGGGCTGAGATCCTTGATTCTGGTAATGTGCCAATTATTGGGCTTCGTGTTTCAATAAAATTGGAATTTTATCAGCAGGAGATTATCACTACAGGACAAGCTGCCTCATGCCATCTAGTCCTGCTGCTCTGTGTAATCCCACCCCCACCACTGATAAGTAGCTTTCTGTCCATGTACAGTGTACAACAGAGCTGCCAATCAGTGATGTACGGGTGGTATTATGAAGGTTTCAGCATTCAGAGTACTGCTAGATCTAAAGCAGAGAAAACTGTGATTGTATCAAAATGACAGCCTACAGACCAGCAATTGACACATCGCTGGAATCAGGGTCTCTGACCCTTACATCATGCTCTCAGATTACATGACAAAAACCTCCTGACAGATCCCTTTAATCCTTTTCCAGATACAGTGGGGTATCCCGTCACAAGCACATATTCTGCTGATCGGTGGGGATTCTGGTGGTCATATATCTCTACATGTACATGGACATCTATACTCTGTACAAAGGATATTTTATTTCATAGGATTGAGAACACTGCAGAGGCAGATTTCATTTTCTGCTTCCCCAAGTCTCTTGTGCTGCGTGATATCGGGCATTTTGGAAAATCTATAATACGCTGATGGCTGTTTCGCGTGTACATTGTGGTAATGTGAGTTTTTTGGGGGGATTACTCCTCGATTTCCAAGATTTGGCAGTGATTTTGGTTGGACGCCATGCATATATCATGTAGAGCAATCTTGTCTCTTTATGTTAAGCTTGGCTCCTGTGGCACTTTTTTCTTTTATGGAAACCATGTGAAGCTGTGGAATGATTCACTTCTGTGGATCAGTATGAAAAGCTGCGTGTCTGTCCAGATCTCTAGTCCTGACGTCTGGTTTTGATGGTTTATCTTTTTTGCAAGTGGCAGCCGAGCCTGGCGGGCGTATAAGGTAGTCTGTTTTGCCTCTAAATGTCCAGTAGGTTCTTAGTAAATCATTTATTATAGAGACTTTATTTTTTATTGGTCAAAGGGTTTCCAACGTTTTTGGCACCAATACAAGATAAAAGTCGTCTGAACCTGCTAATTTGCATAATTGGCCCCAAATCATGTTTGTTTATAGGCATTCTGGATGTTCTCCGACAGATTATGTGTGGGGACATAAAGATCCGGCTGTTAATTGTCCGTCCCTTTTGTTCTGCTTGGCAGAGCATTCATGTGTATGGTGGAGTCAGGAGAGGTAGCTGTTGGCCGAACAGTCATTCATGTGTATGGCCTGCTTAAAGGGAGGTTTTTTTTTTATTTAATCTGAGAGCAGCATAACGTAGGGCAAGAGATCCTGATTCCAGGGATGTGTGTTGTGAATTCTGTTGTCAAGCTCCCTCCTGTGGTCATGAATGGTACTTCGGCTGGTTCTGTCCATGGGCTTCCTCTGGTAGTTGTGAGTGGGGCTGCGGCTTCTGAGTTTCCTTCCACAGGTGACGAGGTTAATTCGTTAGCTGGCTGCTCTATTTAACTCCACCTAGATCATTGCTCCATGCCAGCTGTCAATGTTCCAGTATTGGTCTAGTTCACTCCTGGATCGTTCTTGTGACCTGTCTTCCCAGCAGAAGCTAAGTTCCTGCTTGTTTTTCTTTAGTTTGCTATTTTTCTGTCCAGCTTGCTATTTTGATTGTTGTCTTGCTTGCTGGAAGCTCTGGGACGCAGAGGGAGCGCCTCCGCACCGTGAGTCGGTGCGGAGGGTCTTTTGCGCCCTCTGCGTGGTCTTTTTGTAGTTTTTTGTGCTGACCGCAAAGCTACCTTTCCTATCCTCTGTCTGTTCAGTAAGTCGGGCCTCACTTTGCTAAATCTATTTCATCTCTGTGTTTGTAATTTTCATCTTTACTCACAGTCATTATATGTGGGGGGCTCCCTTTTCCTTTTCGGGAATTTCTCTGAGGCAAGGTAGGCTTTATTTTTCTATCTTTAGGGCTAGCTAGTTCCTTAGGCGAGCCGAGTTGCATAGGGAGCGTTAGGAGCAATCCACGGCTATTTCTAGTGTGTGTGATAGGTTTAGGGATTGCGGTCAGCAGTGTTCCCACGTCTGAGCTCGTCCTATATTATCAGTAACTATCAGGTCATTCCGTGTGCTCTTAACCACCAGGTCCATTATTGTCCTGACCACCAGGTCTTAACAGATGTGTCACTTATTAGGCCATGTACTGTAGTTTCAGTGCAATCAGTGTTTTATCAGCAGGAGATTATCACTGCCTGACTAGGTCTCATGTGCACTGTAGTCAGGCTAATCTGTGTAACCCCGCCCCCACCACTGATTGGCAGTTTGCTGACAGTACATTGGAAGCTGCCAATCAGTGGTGTGGGCGGGGATATACACGTCAGTATTCATAGCACTGCTACACCTACAACAGATTAAACAAGGATTCTATCAAAACTGCACCAAGCAATCCAACAAGTGACACATCGCTGGAATCCGGCTCTCCTGTGCTATGTAATGCTGCTCTCAGATTACATATCAAAAACCTGCTGACAGATTCCCTTTCATGTTATGTATTCTTGTCAAATACAGCTGAGAAAAAATAGGCAGATTTGCACAGCCTCATTGAATATTGGTTCGAGGGCAATCTGAGAAAAGAAAATATATATATATATATATATACATACATACATACATACATACATACATACATACATACATACATACATACATACATACATATATATACACACACACACACACACACACACACACACACGATGGTGGCCCGATTCTAACGCATCGGGTATTCTAGAATATGCATGTCCACATAGTATATTGCCCAGTCACGTAGTATATTGCCCAGCGACGTAGTATATAGCACAGCCCACGTAGTACGGTATATTGCCCAGCCACATAGTATATAGCAGAGCCACGTAGTATATTGCCCAGCACAGAGCCACGTAGTATAGAGACTTAAAAAAAACAAAAACAAAAAACATATACTCACCTATAGCCCGTTGAAGTCCTGCTATACTTACCATCCGCCGCCTTTTTCGCTCCTCTCCACGCTCCCGGGACCGCTCCATTGCAAGCGGCAGCTTCCGGTCCCGTCCCAGGGCTGGTGTGAGCAGGACCTATGATGACGTCGCGGTCACATGACCGACTGTGACGTCACGGCAGGTCCTTGTCCCACACCAGTGGAATGGAGCGGTCCCGGGAGCGTGGAGAGGAGCGAGAAAGGCGGCGGAGGGTGAGTATAGCAGGTTTTTTGTTTTTTTGTATTATTTTTAACATGACATATTTTTACTATTGATGCTGCATAGGCAGCATCAATAGTAAATAGTTGGGGACACACAGGGTTAATAGCAGCGGTAACGGAGTGTGTTACACCGCGGGCCGTTACCGCTGCCATTAACCCTGTGTGAGCGGTGAGTGGAGGGGATTACGGAGCGGGCGCCGGGCAGTGAGTGTAGGGGAGGGACTAATCGGACTGTGGCCGTCGCTGATTGGTCGCGGCAACCATGACAGGCAGCTGCCGAGACCAATCAGCGAATGAATAACCGTGACAGAACGACAGACAGACGGAAGTGACCCTTAGACAATTATGTATATAGATTTTTGTACATTCACACTGAAGGCATCAAAACTATGAATTAACACATGTGGGATTACATACTTAACCCCTTCATGACCTTGGGGTTTTTCGTTTTTCCGTGTTCGTTTTTCACTCCCCTCCTTCCCAGAGCCATAACTTTTATATTTTTCCGTCAATTTGGCCATGTGAGGGCTTATTTTTTGCGGGAAGAGTTGTACTTTTGAACGACATCATTGGTTTTAGCATGTCGTGTCCTAGAAAACGGGAAAAAAATTCCAAGTGCAGTGACATTGCAAAAAAAGTGCAGTCCCACACTTGTTTTTTGTTTGGCTTTTTTGCTAGGTTCACTAAATGCTAAAAATGACCTGACTTTATGATTCTCCAGGTCATTACGAGTTCATAGACACCAAACATGACTAGGTTATTTTTTACTTAAGTGGTGAAAAAAAATTCCAAACTTTGCTAAAAAAAAATAAAATAAATAAATTTAAATTTGCGCCATTTTCCGATACTCGTAGTGTCTCCATTTTTCATGATCTGGGGTCGGTTGAGGGCTTATTTTTTGCGTGCCGAGCTGGCGTTTTTAATGATAGCATTTTGGTGCAGATACGTTCTTTTGATCGCCCGTTATTGCATTTTAATGCAATGTCGCGGCGACCAAAAAAACGTAATTCTGGCGTTTCGAATTTTTTTCTCGCTATGCTGTTTAGCTATCAGGTTAATGCTTTTTTTTATTGATGGATCGGGCGATTCTGAACGCGGCGATACCAAATATGTGTAGGTTTGATTTTTTTTTTTTTTTTTATTGATTTCTTTTGATTGGGGCGAAAGGGGGGTGATTTAAACTTTTTTTTATTTTTTTCACATATTTTTTTTAACTTTTTTTTTTTTTACTTTTGCCATGCTTCAATAGCCTCCATGGGAGGCTAGAAGCAGGCACAGCACAATCGGCTCTGCTACATAGCAGCGATCTGCTGTTCGCTGCTATGTAGTAGAAAATCAGGTGTGCTGTGAGCGCCGACCACAGGGTGGCGCTCACAGCTACCGGCGATCAAGGACCTCTATGGTTACAATATTGAAGCATCGCCGACCTCCGATCATGTGACGGGGGTCGGCGATGCCGTCATTTCCGGCCGCCCGGCTGGATGCGGTAGTTAAATGCCGCTGTCTGCGTTTGACAGCGGCATTTAACTAGTTAATAGGTGCGGGCAGATCGCGATTCTGCCCGCGCCTATTGCTGGCACATGTCATCTGTTCAAAACAGCTGACATGTCCCGGCTTTGATGCAGGCTCACTGCCGGAGCCTGCATCAAAGAGGGGCTTCTGACCTCGGACGTACTATCCCGTCCGAGGTCAGAAAGGGGTTAAAGGGAACCTGTCAGACCCCATCCCCCCCCACCCCCAGGCGTTTGAAACTAAAAGAGCCACCTTGTGCAGCAGTAATGCTGTATTCTGACAAGGTGGCTCTTTTAGTTATTGGTGCTGTAATTTGTCGTAAATACCTGTCTTCAGTCCTGGAGGCAGGCCTTTCCCCCCTTCTGCAGACGCCACACAGCCGTCACTCAAGTCTTCTTGGCGCCGGGCGCCGCCTCCTCACCGCTGTTTGCTTTGAAATCAGCCAGCGCCTGCGCTCTTTTGTCTTGCCTGGGGCAGGCGCAGTGAGCGCTGCCCGTCTGTCCTCATATGCAGTCTCGCTGACTGCGCCTGTGCGGCCGCCCTGCTTGTGAATCCCAGCCCCGTAGTATGAATAAATCAGAAGACACTGCGGGGCTGGGATTAGGGTATCAGACATTGAAACCCTAAGGATGGGCCATCAATGTTAGTCTCGGATAACCCTTTTATGTATTTATGTACCAAAACGCTGGAGTTCACAGTGCAGCTGGAGATGATGCGTCTCCATGACAACAGACCACAAATAAACACTGCGTAGTCTGATCCAGCAGTCATATTCTCTGCGATCTTGTCTTTCATTTCTGACTAATCAACAAAATGTACGTTAAGATGTAATAAAAGTATATGCCTGCCGGATTATTCTGCACAGCGTTTATTTGCTATGTTACCATGAAAATACAATTATTAGGCCTCATTTATCAAGTGACTAAATAGAAAACCAATCAGAGTGCAGCTTTCATTTCATAAACTGATGTGGTAAACTGAAAGCTGCTCTGTGACTGGTTGCTAAGGGTGTAGCAAAAACGCCTCCTTTTACACACTTCTGATAAATGATCCCCCTTATGTCTGCAGGAGCCGTGGAAACAATGCCGTAGTTAATTAAGACCTGATGTGAAGTTGCTTAATTTTTCATATTAAATATATTGGGGAAATTAAACAAACAAAAATTAAACAAACAAAAAAAGAAAAATTGGATGTGAAGCCGAGCATCCGTGTAAAAGCATGGGGGTCATAAAGCAGCATGGACTTCACATAAACCAGGGGGCTGATAATGAAATTAAGCATTATAGTTGAACCTTTAAAGGGGTAGTCCAGGTTTAGGGTACATGTCTGCAGTCAGTGCATGTGACCGTAGACTTGTGATTACTCGTGGTGTGCGCTGTCAGGATTCGCCCCGCCGGAATCGGGTGGTCATGTGATTGCATGTATGTGATTTGCAAACTTGCGGCCACATTCTGACTAGACTTGGCCAGCCTCGATCAATACACTGGTACTGAGCACAACCGAGTGCATGTGTGTACTGTAAGGCTGTGTGCACACGTTGCAGATTTGGATGCGGATCCGCAGCGTTTTTGGCCACATGGATTCGTATCAAATCCGCAGTGTAGTGCACAGCCAGTGTTAATCTATGGGAAATTGAGATTTGTTGTGCACATGCTGCGGAAAAATCCGCGCAGATTTGCAGCAGTTTTTTTTTCCGCTGCATGTCAATTCTTTTTTTGGATCTGCAGCATTTTTGCACCCATTGATTTCCATTGAGTCAGGCCAATCCGCAGCAAAACCGCAGATGTAAAAAAGATCTGCGGATTTGCTGCGGATGTGGGTGCTAGAAATACTGCAGATCCAGAGGAGGGAAGTGTGTGGCGGAGCTGTGTGCGTGTATGTGTGTATGGGGGTCTGTGTGTATGTGTGTGTGTGCCGGTGTCTGCGTGAATCTGTGCCTGTGTGCGGGGCTGTGTGTGCGGCAGTGTGTAGGCAGGCATCGTCCGATGGGACTACTGATCCCATCCGGCTATGCCTGCTACAGTGACACCATTAGCCAATGGTGGGAAAGTAGTCCCATCATCCAGCTAATGTATTGAATGTTAAAAAAAAGCAAAAAACAAAAACCACACATGCAGTACACATGTAGTACATACTTACCATATACAGCTAATCCCCGAAGCCATCAATCATCTGCAAATAAAATTAAAATAATAAACCAACAGTATACTCCCTGTTTCCAACGTAATCCATTTAATAACGATTGACCCACGACGATCTCCCCTGGAGAGCTGTCACATCAGCAGATGCGACCGCTCTCCAGGGGCTCCAGGATACAATGACGGAGATAATCCTCCGCACTGTATCACTCCACCGCCGACAGGTCACCTCAGTTCACCTGTCACTTGCGGCACTACAGCATGAGAATTTTCTCTTGGCTGTCGTGCCGTAAAGTGAACTCCGATGATACACTGCGGGAGGGTTTTCTCCTGTCAGTGTGTCATCGGAGGCCCTATAGAACGGTGACATCTTTTGATGTGACCACTCTATAGGGGAGATCATCGTGGGACACTCGTTATTAAAGAGGGACTACATCGGAACAGGGAGTATTTGTGTGTTTGTTTTTTTTTACATTTTTTGCAGGTGATCGATGGCTTTGAATAAAAACAATGAAAAGTGTAGTGTTTTATTTCATTAAAATACCTTTCTCTGGCTCTTTTTTTTTTTTTTTTAAACCCATTAATAACTATAGGATTAGTAACAGATAGTTGTCTTTATTGACACCTCTCCATTATTAACCAGGCTTAATGTCACCTTGCAATCAATGGTGACATTAACCTCTTATTACCCCATATGCCACCGCTACGGGGCAGTGGGAAAAGAGAGGCTAAGTGCCAGAATCTTACATCTTACAGATTTGCCAATCATGGGTCAGCTGGGTGCTGGTGTTTTTAGCCGAGGTGGTGGAGGGGGGCAATATACATGGCCTCTTTTTAAGCTATGAATATCAGCCCGCCGCTGTCTGCATAGCCTTTCTGGCTATAAATTATAGGGGGACCCCACGTAATTTATATTTTGTGGTGGTCCCTCTATTTTAATAGAACACACCGATATCGACTGGTTCAGCCAGTAATGTGTATGGGGCGCTGCATGACCGATGGTCGGGGGAGATGTCGATCATGCATGTCCAGTTACGAACTGCTGATTGCATTTTTTCCCCCTAAGATAAGTGCCGGCCGAGAATACAGGAGCGTTCGGCCCACGGCTGTAGAGTCTGTGTCCATTTTGGTGGCGTTCGGTATAAAATAGACTGATGCCTAAAATATATAATGCATTGGGTTCAGTAGTACAGTGCTGCAAATTTTTTCATAAGAATTTGTGAAAGTTATGAAATGTCCAATAAATGTTTGATCTGTTCCTGTTCTAAGGATCTGGGCTTTTAGGTGAGATGAATCTGTGCTGCACTTTATGTACATGCTCAGTAGTGACCAGTGCTGTGGGGTTGGAGATGAGATGAATCTGTGCTGCACTTTATGTACATGCTCAGTAGTGACCAGCGCTGTGGGGTTGGAGATGACATGAATCTGTGCTGCACTTTATGCACATGCTCAGTAGTGACCAGTGCTGTGGGGTCGGAGATGAGATGAATCTATGCTGCACTATATGTACATGCTCAGTAGTGACCAGTGCTGTGGGGTTGGAGATGAGATGAATCTGTACTGCACTTTATGTACATGCTCAGTAGTGACCAGTGCTGTGGGGTTGGAGATGACATGAATCTGTGCTGCACTTTATGTACATGCTCAGTAGTGACCAGCGCTGTGGGGTTGGAGATGGCATGAATCTGTGCTGCACTTTATGCACATGCTCAGTAGTGACCAGTGCTGTGGGGTTGGAGATGAGATGAATCTGTGCTGCACTTTATGCACATGCTCAGTAGTGACCAGTAGGGTTGAGCGAAACGGGTCAAACATTTTCAAAAGTCGCCGACTTTTGGCGAAGTCGAGTTTCATGAAACCCGATCCGACCCCTGTGCGTTGTCGGCCATGCGGTACGCGACTTTCGCGCCAAAGTCGCGTTTCAATGACGCGAAAAGCGCCATTTCTCAGCCAATGAAGGTGAACGCAGAGTGTGGGCAGCGTGATGACATAGGTCCTGGTCCCCACCATCTTAGAGAAGGGCATTGCAGTGATTGGCTTGCTGTCTGCGGCGTCACAGGGGCTATAAAGAGGCGTTCCCGCCGACCGCCATGTTACTGCTGCTGATCTGAGCTTAGGGAGAGGTTGCTGCCGCTTCGTCAGAAGCGGGGATAGCGTTAGGCAGGGTCCATTAACCACCAAACCGCTTGTGCTGTAGCGATTTCCACTGCCCAACACCACCTTCGGTGTGCAGGGACAGTGGAAGCTATATTTTTTTTTTTTCCTCAGCGCTGTAGCTCATTGGGCTGCCCTAGAAGGCTCCCTGATAGCTGCATTGCTGTGTGTGCGCCACTGTGCAAACCAACTGCTTTTTTCAAAGCACAAATCCTCTTGTTCCTTCCTTTCTGCACAGCTATCTTGTTTGTTTGTCCACACTTTTTATTTAATTTGTGCATCAGTCCACTCCTTATTGCTGCCTGCCATACCTGGCTGAGATTACTGCAGGGAGATAGTAATTGTAGGACAGTCCCTGTTTTTTTTTTTTTTTTTTTTGTGGGAGATTAAGATTGGCATTTCTGCTAGAGTGCCATCCCTGTCTGTGCCATCTCTCACTCAGTGGGCCATAGAAAGCCTATTTATTTTTTTGCTTGATTTGGGTTCTAAAATCTACCTGAAAAAATCACTACATCAATCAGTGGGAGAAAAATATTGGCCTCAGGGCTTGTGTGCCACTCCTGACTCCTGTGTGTGCCATCTCTCACTCAGTGGGCCATAGAAAGCCTATTAATTTTTTTGCTTGATTTGGGTTCTAAAATGTACCTGAAAAAATCACTACATCAATCAGTGGGAGAAAAATATTGGCCTCTGGGCTTGTGGGCCACTCCTGACTCCTGTGTGTGCCATCTCTCAGTCAGTGGGCCATAGAAAGCCTTTTTTTTAAATTTTTTTTAATTTGGTTTCTAAATTATTCCTGAAAAAATCATTTTATTTTATTTTGTTTATAAAGTCTCCCTGAAAAAAAAAAAAAAAAAAATGGGTGGGAGATTAATATTGCCCTTTCTGCTTGTGTGCCAGTCTTGACTCCTGGGTGTGCCATCTCTCTCTCTCTCTCTCTCTCTCTCTCTCTCAAATTGTGGGCCATAGAAAGCCTATTAATTTTTTTGCTTGATTTGGGTTCTAAAATCTACCAGAAAAAATCACTACATCAATCAGTTGGAGAAAAATATTGGCCTCTGGGCTTGTGGGCCACTCCTGACTCCTGTGTGTGCCATCTGTCACTCAGTGGGGCATAGAAAGCCTTTTTTTTTTTTTTTATTTGGTTTCTAAATTGTCATTGAAAAAATCATTTTATTTTATTTGGTTTCTAAATTATTCCTGAAAAAAATCATTTTATTTTATTTTGTTTATAAAGTCTCCCTGAAAAAAAAAAAAAAAAAAAATTGGGAGATTTATATTGACATTTGTGCTTGAGTGACAGTCCTGCGTGTGTGGTATCTCTGTGATTTGGTGCCACAGAAAACAGAGTGTGTAACATTGTGCCTGATTTTCCTTGTGGTATCACCAACCTGTAAAGGGATATTGAAATCAAACAGAAGTTATAGCTCACCGTGTAAGTTGTTTGACAGCAACAAATACCGTTAGTTTGGTAACGTTTTAAAAACAATGAGGAAGTCTGGTGCAAGAGGTCGTGGCCGTGGGCGTTCATTGTCAGCTGGTAATGATGGTAGTGGTAGTGGAGCATCAGGTGGTCGTGGGAAAAAAAATATTGCACCTAAGTCTGGAGCTGTGGAGCCAGGTTCGTCGTCTGGCTACACAAGGCCTCGAACGCTCTCTTTTCTGGGAGTAGGAAAACCGCTTTTAAAGCCGGAGCAGCAACAGCAAGTTTTGGCTTACCTTGCACTCAGCCTCTAGCTCTTTTGCCTCCTCTTCTGAAACTGGTAAATGTAAAAGCAGCGCGTCGTTTGTGGATGTTCACGGTCAGGGACAAGTCGCTTCCTTGTCCTCTTCAGCAAAAACAACAACAAGAGAGAAGGATGCAGCAGGCAACACAACGGGTTACTCCATGGAGCTCTTTACACATACCGTCCCTGGCTTAGAAAGTGAAACAGTTAACAGGCCATACCCATTACAAGTAGATTCTGACATGGAGTGCACTGATGCACAGCCACAGCCAGACTACTATGCTGGTCCTTTGACTCAGACCACAACATTGCCCTCGCAGGGTGTTGATCAAGAATCAGACCCTGATGAGACTATGTTGCCCCATCACGAACGCTATACCACCGACCGACACGGTGACACAGACGAAGTTGCACACGAGGTAGAAGAGGAGGTAATAGATGACCCAGTTGTTAACCCCGATTGGCAGCCATTGGGGGAACAGAGTGCAGGCGGCAGTAGTTCTGAAGCGGAGGAGGAGGGGCCGCAGCAGGCATCAACATCGCAACAGGTTCCATCTGCCGTGCCCGTATCTGGCCCAAAACGCGTGGCAAAGCAAAAAACTGTTGGAGGACAGCGTGTCCATCCGGTTAAAGCTCAGTCTGCAATCCCTGAAAAGGGATCCGATGCTAGGAAGAGTGCAGTCTGGCAAAGTCATCTGTCAAAAATGTTCAACTACCTTAAGCAGAGGACAGAATCTGAAAAGTCTCAATACAAGTTGCATGCATAGACATTTAACCACCATGCATTTGCAAGCCTGGACTAACTACCAAACATCCCTTAAGGTTGTAGCACCCTCGGCCAATGAAGCTAGTCAGCAACGCAACATCCCTTCCATCACTGTAAGGCCACCATTTTCCGCACCACCGGCAGTATCTGTGCAGGTTTCTTTGCCAGCCCAAAGCAGTCAGGGTCAGGGAATCACCAGTTTTGTAGGAGGAAATACTGCATCTAGGGCACCGGCGGAAACAATACCGTCTCCAACAGTCTCTCAGTCTGCCATGGCCACCGGCACACCCGCTAGTTCCACGATCTCCAGCTCTCCAGTCCAGCTCACCCTACATGAGACTCTGGTTAGAAAAAGGAAGTACTTATCCTCGCATCCGCGTACACAGGGTTTGAACGCCCACATAGCTAGACTAATCTCGTTAGAGATGATGCCCTACCGGTTAGTTGAAAGCGAAGCTTTCAAAGCCCTGATGGAGTACGCTGAACCACGCTACGAGCTACCCAGTCGACACTTTTTTTTCCAGAAAAGCCATCCCAGCCCTACACCAGCATGTTAAACAGCGCATCGTCCATGCACTCAGGCAATCTGTGAGTACAAAGGTGCACCTGACTACAGATGCATGGACCAGTAGGCATGGCCAGGGACGTTACGTGTCCATCACGGCACACTGGGTGAATGTGGTGGATGCAGGGTCCACAGGGGACAGCAATTTCGGGATAGTTGTGCCTAGCCCACGGTCTAGGAAACAGTTGGCTGTAGGCGTTCGCACCCCCTCCTCCTCCTCCTCGTCCTCCTGCAGAAGCGAGAGCTCGTCCACAGACCGCAGTCGCACAACCACTCCATCGTCAGCTGTCACTGTTGCACACCAGTTGTCCCATTATGGGGCAGCTACTGGCAAGCGTCAGCAGGCTGTATTGGCTATGAAGTGTTTGGGCGACAACAGACACACCGCGGAAGTTCTGTCCGAGTTCTTGCAGGAAGAAACGCAGTCGTGGCTGGGCACAGTAGATCTTGAGGCAGGCAAGGTAGTGAGTGATAATGGAAGGAATTTCATGGCTGCCATCTCCCTTTCCCAACTGAAACATATTCCTTGCCTGGCTCACACCTTAAACCTGGTGGTGCAGTGCTTATTGAAAACTTATCCTGGTTTCTCCGACCTGTTCCTCAAAGTGCGTGGACTTTGCTCACATATCCGCCGTTCGCCTGTACACTCCAGCCGTATGCAGACCTATCAGCGGTCTTTGAACCTTCCCCAGCATCGCCTAATCATAGACGTTGCAACAAGGTGGAACTCAACACTGCACATGCTTCAGAGACTGTGCCAACAGAGGCGGGCTGTTATGTTTTTGTGGGAGGATACACATACACGGGCAGGCAGTAGGATGGCAGACATGGAGTTGTCGGGTGTGCAGTGGTCGAAGATACAAGACATGTGTCAAGTCCTTCAGTGTTTTGAGGAATGCACACGGCTGGTTAGTGCAGACAACGCCATAATAAGCATGAGCATCCCCCTAATGCGTCTGCTGATGCAAAGTTTGACGCACATAAAGGATCAGGCGTCTGCACCAGAGGAAGAGGAAAGCCTTGATGACAGTCAGCCATTGTCTGGTCAGGGCAGTGTACAGGACGAGGTAGCGGGCGAAGAGGAGGTGGAGGACGAGGAGGATGATGGGGATGAGTATATTTTTAATGAGGAAGCTTTCCCGGGGGCACTGGAAATTGGTGGCGTGGCAAGGCCGGGTTCTGGTTTTTTGAGGGACACAAGTGACGTAGATTTGCCTGCAACTGCACCTCAACCAAGCACAACCGCAGATTTGACAACTGGAACTTTGGCCCACATGGCGGATTATGCCTTGCGTATCCTCAAAAGGGACACACGCATTACTAAAATGATGAACGATGACGATTACTGGTTGGCCTGCCTCCTTGATCCTCGCTATAAAGGCAAATTGCAAAATATTATGCCACATGAGAACTTGGAACTAATATTAGCAACAAAACAATCAACTCTTGTTGACCGTTTGCTTCAGGCATTCCCAGCACACAGCGCCCGTGATCGTTCTCACACGAGCTCCAGGGGGCAGCAGACCAGGAGTGTTAGGGGTGCACACATCAGAAGTGGCGTTGGACAGAGGGGTTTTCTGACCAGGTTGTGGAGTGATTTTGCTATGACCGCAGACAGGACAGGTACTGCTGCATCAATTGAAAGTGACAGGAGACAACATTTGTCCAGTATGGTAACAAACTATTTTTCATCCCTTATCGATGTTCTCCCTCAACCGTCATTCCCATTTGATTACTGGGCATCAAAATTAGACACCTGGCCAGAATTGGCAGAATATGCAGTGCAGGAGCTTGCTTGCCCGGCAGCTAGTGTCCTATCTGAAAGAGTATTCAGTGCTGCAGGTTCAATATTAACCGAAAAAAGGACTCGTCTGGCTACACAAAATGTTGATGGTCTAACATTCATTAAAATGAACCACAACTGGATTTCGAATTCTTTTGCCCCACCTTGCCCGGGCGACACCTAGCTTTCCTTAGAAAAGCTCTTGCCTGTGGACTACTGTGAATGACTTTTCAAATGTCTTAATTTGCAGCAGCTGATTGTCCAGCACACGACATGTTTACACCTCCCTAAATGGCCAAACTCCCCACACGGGGCCGTGGTATCGCGACTTGGCGCAAGCACCCGTGAGAGTGTTGTTTGTCTGAAGAGGTGGGTGTGCCCGCTTTTGGTCGACAGCACTGCCACTGGGTCCCTCATAGTACAATAAAGTGTCTCTGGCGGTGGTGGTGCGCACCCAACGTCAGACACACTGTTGTAACATGAGGGGCCCTGGGCCTCTGCCGCCGTCCACAAGAGAGTTCACCCACCCCCAGGTCAAACATTGCTCTGCCACTTCCACAATTATCTCTCACACTTCCACCAATGTTTAGACTATGCGCTGACATCCTTCCATTCCTGCCACTGACAATACCATTGTGTTGACATGTATAATGGTACTTAACATAGTCAGGGGCAGTGTCCTCTATTTACCAAAGTAAAAACTTTGCGCCAAATTAGTAGGTCAGAAACAACGCAGAGGATCCCACCCCTGTACCTAAAGATTGCACCCTTTAGTGTTTTCGCTGGATTTTAATGTGAGACATTCACATTTATGTATTGTTTTGGACTACTAACTGGCAGACACTCATTACAATCATCCTCCGCTGACCAGGCCACTGCTGGCCGTGTTCACCTGGAACCAATTTAAAATTGCCTACAGCCATCTGATATTATGTTAGGCCTTCGATGCCTGTCTGCGGTCACTCCTTCCACTAGGCCTCCACTGACCACACCACTGCTGCCCGTGTACCCCTGGAACCAATTTAAAATTGCCTACAGCCAGCCCAATTTTTTTATGTTAGGCCTTCGAAGCCTGTCTGCGGTCCGTTCTTTCTACTACTACTACACTGACCAGGCCACTGCTGCCCGTGTTCCCCTGGAACCAATTTAAAATTGCCTACAGCCATCTGTTATTATGTTATGCCTTCGATGCCTGTCTGCGGTCACTCCTTCCACTAGGCCTCCACTGACCACACCACTGCTGCCCGTGTTCCCCTGGAACCAATTTAAAATTGCCTACAGCCATCTGTTATTATGTTAGGCCTTCGATGCCTGTCTGCGGTCACTCCTTCCACTAGGCCTCCACTGACCACACCACTGCTGCCCGTGTACCCCTGGAACCAATTTAAAATTGCCTACAGCCAGCCCAATTTTTTTATGTTAGGCCTTCGAAGCCTGTCTGCGGTCCGTTCTTTCTACTACTACTACACTGACCAGGCCACTGCTGCCCGTGTTCCCCTGGAACCAATTTAAAATTGCCTACAGCCATCTGTTATTATGTTAGGCCTTCGATGCCTGTTTGCGGTCACTCCTTTCACTAGGCCTCCACTGACCACACCACTGCTGCCCGTGTACCCCTGGAACCCAGCTGAAAGTGCATGTAGCCTCCTTTTTTTCTTTGTTTTATATTTAGAAAGCCCAGATGAACTACGCTGTGCAACGGTTCAAGCTACCCAGTCGACATTTCTTTTGCGAGAAAAGCCATCCCAGCCCTCCAGCGGCATGAAAAAGTCTGCATTGTCATAGCACTCAGGCAATCAAACAGTAGAAAGGTGCACCTGACAAGAGACGCGTGGACCAGTAGGCATGTCCACAAAAAGTTACGTGTCCATAACGGTGCACTGGGTTAATGTGTTGGATGCATGGTCCACAGGGGACAGCCTACAAAGTCTGTCTGCAGTCCCTAATTCCAATTTTCCTCCGCTGACCACACCACTGCTGCCCGTGTACCCCTGGAACCAATTTTACAGTGTCTACAGCCTAATTTTGTTATGTTAGGCCTACTACGCCTGTCTGCGGTCCCTCCTTCCAATACTCGTCCACTGACCACACCACTGCTGCCCGTCGACCCCTGGAACCTATTTTTAATTGCATTGAGCATCCTTTTTTTAATAGTAGGCGTACAAAGTCTGTCTGCGGTCCACTATTGAAATTGTCCTCCACTGCCCAGAGCACTGCTGCTTGTGTACCCCTGTAACTTTTTAAGCTGCAGTGAGCCACATTTTTGGGTTAAGTCCTACTACCTGTGTCTGTCTGCGCCACTCAATTCAGCTGTGTTCCTTTGAAAAAAGCTGAGCGTCAATGGTCTTGTTTTCAGCCTCTAGGAATTTTAAAACTGCATTGGGGGTACAACTTTGGTAGGGCCTACTAACGGTGTCTGCCTCCCCAAGGTGTGCTCCAGGTTTCCTCGCCATTGCTTCGATCTTAATGCTCTCGTTTAGTAGTTGTTGGAAACTACACTGCATTAGGCCTACAAATTGGGTATGGGGTGTAGAGAGATGGTGTGTTCCACTCCAAGGTGTTCCCCAGGTTTCGTCCACATTGCTTCGGTCTTCCGACTCTCGTTTAGTAGTTGTAGAAAACTACACTGCATTAGGCCTACAAATTGGGTATAGGGTGTAGAGAGATGGTGTGTTACACTCCAAGGTGTTCCCCAGGTTTCGTCCACATTGCTTCGGTCTTCCGACTCTCGTTTAGTAGTTGTAGAAAACTACACTGCATTAGGCCTACAAATTGGGTATGGGGTGTAGAGAGATGGTGTGTTCCACTCCAAGGTGTTCCCCAGGTTTCCTCTCCATTGCTTCGATCTTCATGCTCTCGTTTAGTAGTTGTTGGAAACTACACTGCATTAGGCCTACAAAATGAGTATGGGGTGTAGAGAGATGGTGTGTTCCACTGCAAGGTGTTCCCCAGGTTTCCTCTCCATTGCTTCGATCTTCATGCTCTCGTTTAATAGTTGTTGGAAACTACGCTGCATTAGGCCTACAAATTGGGTATGGGGTGTAGAGAGATGGTGTGTTCCACTCCAAGGTGTTCCCCAGGTTTCCTCGCCAATGCTTCGATCTTCATGCTCTCGTTTAGCATTTGTTGGAAACTACACTGCATTAGGCCTACAAAATGGGTATGGGGTGTAGAGAGATGGTGTGTTCCACTCCAAGGTGTTCCCCAGGTTTCCTCTCCATTGCTTCGATCTTCATGCTCTCGTTTAGTAGTTGTTGGAAACTACACTGCATTAGGCCTACAAATAAGGTATGGGGTGTAGAGAGATGGTGTGTTCCACTCCAAGGTGTTCCCCAGGTTTCCTCGCCAATGCTTCGATCTTCATGCTCTCGTTTAGTAGTTGTTGGAAACTACACTGCATTAGGCCTACAAAATGGGTATGGGGTGTAGAGAGATGGTGTGTTCCACTCCAAGGTGTTCTCCAGGTTTCCTCTCCATTGCTTCGATCTTCATGCTCTTGTTTAGTAGTTGTAGAAAACTACGCTGCATTAGGCCTACAAATTGGGTATGGGGTGGAGAGAGATGGTGTGTTCCACTCCAAGGTGTTCCCCAGGTTTCCTCTCCATTGCTTCGATCTTCATGCTCTTGTTTAGTAGTTGTAGAAAACTACGCTGCATTAGGCCTACAAATTGGGTATGGGGTGTAGAGAGATGGTGTGTTCCACTCCAAGGTGTTCCCCAGGTTTCCTCTCCATTGCTTCGATCTTCATGCTCTCGTTTAGTAGTTGTTGGAAACTACACTGCATTAGGCCTACAAATTGGGTATGGGGTGTAGAGAGATGGTGTGTTCCACTCCAAGGTGTTCCCCAGGTTTCCTCTCCATTGCTTCGATCTTCATGCTCTCGTTTAGTAGTTGTTGGAAACTACACTGCATTAGGCCTACAAATTGGGTATGGGTTATGAAAACAGACAATTTTAAAAATAGCCTACAGTGCTACTAGTGAGCCAAAGAAAAGACAAACAGGCATCACCAATGGATGGGCAGATAAATCACAAAATGTGACAGACTAAATAATACATTCCTCAATGCATAACCATAACGTGCCGGGGTATAAAGAAACACTAAACATGACTGATGAGCTGTTAATACAGAGCCCTACTGGACAAAATCAACGGTCCCCAATGCAAGGACTAAATCAGTATATAAGTAACTATAGGGTTAAAGTAAATAGTAAACTACGCTCCTGAAACTAAGGTCGTGTAGGTGAGGAAAAGGTTACATAATATGGAACTTACCAACATCCATGTGGTGATGCCACAACCCCAATGCGTATTTCGGCATTGTGCCTTCGTCAGGGACCTTAGTTTGACATCTAGGATTTCAGGGGTTGTTTCATTATGGACTTTTTGTAGCCGTGGCTCTGATGGGTTCTTTCAGGAGCGTAGTTTACTATTTACTTTAACCCTATAGTTACTTATATACTGATTTAGTCCTTGCATTGGGGACCGTTGATTTTGTCCAGTAGGGCTCTGTATTAACAGCTCATCAGTCATGTTTAGTGTTTCTTTATACCCCGGCACGTTATGGTTATGCATTGAGGAATGTATTATTTAGTCTGTCACATTTTGTGATTTATCTGCCCATCCATTGGTGATGCCTGTTTGTCTTTTCTTTGGCTCACTAGTAGCACTGTAGGCTATTTTTAAAATTGTCTGTTTTTATACCATTTAATAAAGTTTGTTGCTTGTTCATTAAATACGTGTTTTTCCTATTAGCTTCATCTGACATTTCACGTAGAACGATAGTTTATCCTCTTACTTGGACACATTTGGATTTCTCATAGTCCTATTACTATCATATCATACTTTTTTGGTGTGTCCATTAGCAGGAATTATCATTGGTTATTAAATTGGGTATGGGGTGTAGAGAGATGGTGTGTTACACTACAAGGTGTTCTCCAGGTTGCCTTTCCTGAGCTTCTATCTTCAGGCTCTTGTTAAATAGTGGTTAAATGGAACAACTGCATTTGGTGTACTAGTTGGTTTGGGGCCTACTATCGGTGTCTGCCACTCCTTGCTGTTCTCCTCCACTGAACAAAGCTGTGCCGCCTGTTTACTACGGTTGCCAATTTTGAACTGCATTTCGACTACTTACTGATTTGGGCCTACTCTCTGTGTCAGCCTCTCATTCCAGTTGTCCTCCACTGCAATGCCCCCTGGTTAGTCCTGTGTTACCAATTTTGAACTGCATTTAGCCCACTTTATTCTTTGGGCCTATATCTGTGTTTCCTCCTCATCCTGCCCATTGCCCAGCCAGTGATAGATGAGTCTGCTGGTACATTGACCCATAACGCAAAATTCCCCGTGCATGCTACACAGCAAGATTGTGACCCTGCTGAAAGTCACGTTCCTCTTCCCGCATACCATACCACCTTACACGGGGACAAAGAGGAAGGTGCAGATGAAAGTGCAGGTTCCTTCATCAGGTGCGGGGAGGAATACTAGTTGGCGACGTCACTGGCACAGGGCCTCTCATAGTACGCAAAAGTGTTGCTGCCGGTGGGAGGCGCCCCCGCCGTGCAAACACACCGCTGTACTTTGAGGGGCCCTGTGCCAGTGCCAATGCCAACTAGTGGGCCCCCCCTGCTTGCTCAGGATCACAGCACTTGCAAAGTTGAAATACTTACCTCTCCCTGCTCCACTGCCGTGACGTGTTCCAGATTTCCTGGGCCCACTAATTACTTGAACCAGCCCTACCCCCCACAACTTTAGCCAAATGACCCCCAATTTCAAATGCCTTCAAATTATTATAAGCTAAATTACAATTGACAAGCTTCAGTAACAAGAATGGATGTTTTTGCCATTAAAATGGGCAGTGTAGGTGTTTTCCTGGCCTCCACTCACTGCCGACTATGCTCCCCCATTGATTTGCATTGGGTTTCGTGTTTCGGGCGATACCCGACTTTTCGCGATAATCGGCCGATTCCACTCGACTCGACTACTAAGATAGTCGGGTTTCGCGAAACACGGCTCGACTCCAAAAAGGTCAAGGTCGCTCAACCCTAGTGACCAGTGCTGTGGGGTTGGAGATGAGATGAATCTGTGCTGCACTTTCTGACCATGCTTAGTAGTGAGGCAGGGCTGTGGGGTCGGAGATGAGATGAATCTGTGCTGCACTTTCTGACCATGCTCAGTAGTGACCAGTGCTGTGGGGTCGGAGATGAGATGAATCTGTGCTGCACTTTATGCACATGCTCAGTAGTGACCAGTGCTGTGGGGTCGGAGATGAGATGAATCTGTGCTGCACTTTATGTACATGCTCAGTAGTGACCAGTGCTGTGGAGTCGTGGTCGTGGAGGCGGAGGTTTGGCTTACCGACTCCACAGCCCTGGTTTGGTCGAATGAGCGCTCCTGTGTATGGGGAGTTTTGGCTGAGACGGCGGTCGGCTGAACGATTGGCTAAAACATTGTTTGGTCGACAGCCAACTAGTGTATATGGCTGGCTTACAGGGGTAACAAACAGCAGCAGATGTTCTATTTTTCTGTTTTTTTTTCTCCGATTTTTGATAATTTTTTTTTGCTTTCACGGTCTACACTTACTATCATCCCCATTCTATATACCAGACCCAGCTCTTTAATTGGAAACACAAAATACTGTTCTTCATAATGTGCCCAGTGTTCCCCATTGTCTAAGTCATGACTTGTGAGATCGGAGGACAGGACTAGGATTTATTACGATTCTCACATAAATATTGACATTGAGATAATATTCTGGATGTTAATATTTAGCCAGTGTTTGGACACTTCATTTCAATGATTGATGTATGACAAATTACAAAATCAGGTGTGTAACCTATAAGCTTGCAGGGCGCTGCATATGGGGAATTGTTGTCGTTATTACCCTATGACCGCAGGGTGGACAAATGCTGAGATCCCCAGCGGTCAGCGGTAATCTGCAGGGAAAATTCGCATAAAGTTTCCAATTTCCCCACAGCACCGCCACAGGGGGAAGTAGTATTGCATGGGGCTCATTAGAATGGCTAGGCTGTGTAATCTACTATATAAAGCTGAATGTGTGTGTATGTGTGTGTGTATGTCCGGGATTGGCATCTGCACCGTCGCAGCTACAGCCACAAAATTTTGCACAGTCACACGTCTGGACCCCGAGAGCGTCATAGGCTATATTGTGAGGCGAAATTTTAACCCCGCGCGTTCCAATTCACCAAACAATTTTGCCCCTATCTACATAATGGGGTAAAAAGTGAAAGGAAAAGTGTTGGAAGCGTCGCAGCTACAGCAACAAAATTTTGCACAGTCACACGTCTGGACCCCGAGAGCATCATAGGCTACGTTGTGAGGTGAAATTTTAACTCCGCGCTTTCCAATTCACCAAACTATTTTTCCCCTATCTACATAATGGGGAAAAGTGAAAAGAAAAGTGTTGGAGGCAAATTGACAGCTGCCAGATGTGAACAAGGGGGACTTAAAGAATGAGAGCGATGGCGCCAAAGAGTATATACCGTACACTTGCTAAGGTGGGACCCCGACATGGGATACTCACCACACACGGGGATATGAACACACACACAAAATGCGCCACACACTACCACGCGCTTGAACACATATACCACCCTCAGCACACGTTTCACCACACATACACCAACCTCGCCACATAAAAGTCCAAACACAAAAGTTGCCGCTCAAAACTCACCACATGCAAAAAATAGGCTCACGCAAAACTCGCCACAAGTGCAAAACTCACCTCATGTAAAACTCGCCACTAGCAAAACTTGCACACGCGGAAAAATTGCCACATGCACAAAATTTGCAACACATGCAAAAGTTGCCTCACACAAAACTTGCACATACTCAAAAGGCACCAGACATAAAACTCACGACGCGCAAAACTCGCAATGCGCAAAACTTGCTGCACACAACTTGCTACACTAACCTGTCACATGCAACTCGACACACAAAAAGTTGCTACACGCATGTTGCCACACAAAACTCATCTCACAAAAGTCGCTACATGCATGTCGCCACACGCAACTCAACACACACAACTTGACACATGAAACTCACCCTAAAACACACACAAGTCTGGTATTAGCCTTCAAAAATAAAAATCTGATTAATAACCAGACAAACTACAAGAGCAACAAATGTACCATATAGGAAATACGGCAGCTGTCAGTCACATGACCTGTCTATTTTGTGTATGTGTGAGCTAATATATACTGCCAGGGGGAGGGCTTCCTGTTGGCTGGGGATTTATCAGGCTGCCAATTTATCTTACAAATACTGAGGTAAAAATACTGACCAAATGACGTGTGAACGAGGTCTAATACAGGAGGAGATGACATACAGATATATACTATATACAGGGGAGATGACACACAGGTATATACTATATACAGGAGAGATGACACACAGCTATATACTATATAAAGGAGGAGATGACATACAGGTACATACTATGTACAGGAGGAGATGACATACAGGTATATACTATATACAGGAGGAGATGACACAGGTATATACTAAATACAGGAGCAGATTACCTACAGGTATATACTATATACAGGAAGAGATGACATACAGGTATATGCTATATAAAGAAGATGACATACAGGTATATAATATATACAGGAGGAGATGACACACAGATATATACTATATACAGGGGAGATGACACACAGGTATATACTATATACAGGAGGAGATGACCTACAGGTATATACTATATATAGAAGGAGATGACATACAGGTATATACTATATATAGGAGGAGATGACATACAGGTATATACTATATATAGGAGGAGATGACATACAGGTATATACTATATATAGGAGGAGATGACATACAGGTATATACTATATACAGGGGAGATGACATACAGGTATATAATATATACAGGAGGAGATGACACACAGATATATACTATATACAGGGGAGATGACACACAGGTATATACTATATACAGGAGGAGATGACCTACAGGTATATACTATATATAGAAGGAGATGACATACAGGTATATACTATATATAGGAGGAGATGACATACAGGTATATACTATATATAGGAGGAGATGACATACAGGTATATACTATATACAGGGGAGATGACATACAGGTATATACTATATACAGGAGATGACATACAGGTGTATACTATATATAAGGGAGATGACAAACATGTATATACTGAGGTGAAAATGAGAGGTGTGAGGTGAAAATGAAAAGGTATGAGTGCAGAATGAGAGGAGTGAGGGAAAATAGTGTAGTGATCGGAAAATGACAGATGTGAGGTCGAAATGACAAGTGTTAGGCGGGAATGAGAGGAGTGAGGGAGAAAATGAGAGGTGTGAGGGGGAAAATGAGAGATGTGAGGGGGAAAATGAAAGATGTGATTGGGAAAACGAGAGAAGTGACGTGCTATAACTAACCACCGATATTTACTATGCCCAGGCAACGCCGGGCTCTTCAGCTAGTAGATAAATATATTGGGTCTTCCAACATTACAAATGATTTTTGCAGACACTGCTCAGTCTGGTGAATAGATGATGCTCCTAACCTTGGACTCTCTAATACTGACTCACTTATTGAGTATTTTAAAAATGTTTTTTTTCCCAACCAAATAGGTTTGATTATGTTGTGGTTTACTTCACGGCCCTTCCTAGGTTCATGCACCATCTTCAGCCAGCTATAACTTCTTGGCATAGGCGGAAGTGCCGTAATGCACACGTGTTACATACCCGTGCCAACATGGTCACCTGCATAGTGTTTATAGGCATTGGTGCTGGCATTATCCATTTATATAGCATTTTCTTTTATACATACCAAATTTTCTGTCTTATTATTATTTGTTATATGCATATTTTACAGAGCTCAAAATTTGGCCTGTCCAGTGGGATGGTCCCAGGCTCCCAGCGCTCCTCGGGACGTAGGTCGCTTGGACGATCAAAGAGGTTCAGTGTCACGCGGTCTCTGGACAACTTGGAGGTAAGAAACGAGCAGTCGTCATATTGATGGGAATATGAATACAGTTTGCTTTCAAGAACATACGCTCTGGCATTAAGAATTTCTTGCTGTGGATATTACTCAGAAGTGTGCCTATAGGCAAGGCAAAAGATATGATGCACCTTGTTGTGATAAAAAAGAGGTAGAAGATGGAAGATATTAAGACATGACTACCAGGAGGTGTAACTTAACGCAGCTGTACCTCAGTGCAAATTTAATAACTGTGCCCCCGCCCACCATGGGGTGTTTGCGACAGTAGTGTGAAAAGAGCTTTACAGTCAGCCACCAGGGTCTGCAAATGCTGCATCTCCTCAATCTCTGCCCCTCACGGCTGTAGCAGCAGCGCTCTGCACACAAACTGGTGACTTCATTTAGACTATTTGTATGTTAAAAATGTGAAGGTGACAGAAAATGTTTATTTTACACATTAAGATGTCAGGACAAGGGATGAGCGGGCCCATGGAAGTTTGGGTTCTGGTGCGCTACCCGATCTTTATTCCAAAGTTTGGTACGGGTGCCAGAACTTTACCCGAACCCCTATTTAAAACAATGAGGACCTGAACTTTTGAGCTGGAAAACTTCCTCTCTCTGCAGTGGACTTTACCCGGAACTCCAAACGTTGTGATGGACCTGGAGAAGTCTGTGTTTGGCGTTTAGCATCGGGCACGAACTGTCCAGTACGAACCACAAACTTTTAAGTTTGGGTTCACTCCTCTCTAGTCAGCACCTTTGTACTGTGTATGGAAATAGTGGTGAATGTTAGGGGTCAGTTGGCAGCTCTAAAAAAGGCTACAATGGACAGGCTAGTTACTCTGTACTCTTTAACTTAGTGACGGAGCCAAATTTTTGAAATCTGACCAGTGTCACTTTATGTAGTAATAACTCTGCAACGCTTCAACAAATCCCAGTGATTTTGAGATTGTTTTTTTCGTGACACATTATACTTTATGATAATGGTAAATTTAGGTCAATATGTTTTGTTTATTTATAAAAAATATCAAAAATTTGAGAAAAATGTTAAAAAATTAGCAATTTTTAAAGTTTGAATGATTATCCCTTTAATCAAGATGGTCATACCACAGCAAACCATTAATAAATAATATTTCCCTCATGTCGGCTTTACATCAGCACCATTTGTAAAATGTTCTTTTATTTTGTTTGCATTTTAGGAAGTTTAAAAATGTAACAGCAATTTTTCATTTTTTCAAGGAAATTTACAACATTTTATTTTTTTAAGGAACTATCCATGTTTGAAGTGACTTTAGGGGTCTCATATATTGGGAAACCCCCAAACGTGATACCATTTTAAAAACAGCGCCCCCTGACATATTGAAAACTGCTGTCAGGTAGTTTATTAACCCTTCAGGTGCTTTACAGGAATTAATGTAGAGTGGTATGACAGAAATGAACTTCTGAACAGGTTACAACAGCCGACAGACAAAGGCCGCTATTTGGTCATGAATTGCCATCGCAAACACACAATCATGATCTGAGGGCACCAATTGGGGTAAAGAGGAAGCCCCCACACTCTTTTAATCATTTATATGATGTAGTCAATTTTTACAACAGCATCTAAGGGGTTAAACAGATATGGACGGTGCCAATACTGATCGTGGCTGATACAGCAAGTTGTCAGCTATAGTGGACAGCCGACAGCGGCTGGATTGTCACCTGTATGGGGAGGCTATTCTCTTATATCTCAGGTCAGTTAAAAGACGTATTGGCTGTCATTAAGGGGTTAACCCCTGTACAGGGACCTTAAGCCAAGTCCTTGAAGTAGGCTCTGGCCAGTGTGGCAGGCTGGCAGAAAGAATGTGTCAGGTAGGCAGTTAAAGACAGAATGTATGAGGTACAAAATAGTCAGGTGGGTGAATGGTGAGTAAGCGAGCCAAGGTCTGAATCGGTACTGATAGGTCGTTCGGAACCGATCTGGCCCAAAGAACTGCTCCCTTCAGTGAATTGTGAGAGCTGCTGCAGTCTATGAAAGTCTCTCTGGTAAGGCTACTTTCACATTTCCGTCTTTCTGCTACTGTCGTAATACGTTGATTTTTGAAAATGCAGGATCCTGCATTTTCCCATAGACTTGTATTAGCGACGTATGGACTCGCGTTTTGTCCGCCGTGCACTGGATCCTGCAAAATGTGACGTCTGTACGTTGTATCCTGTGTTTCCGACTGCGCATGCTCGGCAGTCTTTCTCTCTCTTTCCTCCCCGGGACTTTAGACTGGACAGCGGACCCGTTGAAAAACTGCGTCCGCTGCTCACGATATACACTACTAGCTATTGAACCCGTTCTACGCCCGGGTGGCGAGCATTTATATTGGTATATGGTCTCCATCCTGGTATGTACTGCTCCATCCTGCGTCCCCATCCTGTCATGTGCTGCACCCATCCTGCGCCCCCATTCTGTCATGTGCTGCTATCATCCTGCGCCCCCGTTCTGTCATGTGCTGCTCCCATCCTGCGTCCCCATCCTGTCATGTGCTGCTCCATCCTGCGTCCCCATCCTGTCATGTGCTGCACCCATCCTGCGCCCCCATTCTTCTGGGTCCTCTGGCTGTGACTGTTCAGTCAGAGGGCGGCTCGCATAAGCGCGTCATCGCGCCCTCTGAACTGTGAACGTCACAGGCAGAGGACCCGAAAGATGGAGCCGCACACAGCACTGGAACGGGGGACAGGTGAATATAATACTTACCCTCCTGGCGCGTCCACGTCCCTGCCTCTTCGTTGGAGATCGCGGTGTGCGTTCAGTGTTTACGCATACCGCGATCTCCTGGGAGCGTCACTCTGTGGGGTCCAGCTTGCGCTTGCGCAGTCTATAAAGGCTTCGGACAGAGTGACGCTCCCAGCGTTATATTATAGATTTCACAAACGTCCGTCAGTACGTCGCGCTGACGCTTTGTGACGGCCGACTACCGACGGAAATGTGAAAGTAGCCAAAAATGACTGTTTGGATGCCAATGAAACAGAAAGCCTGTCCTAAAAAATGCTCTGATTATGCCTGTAGGTGAGTGGGGTTCTGATTTTACCATACCTGCCGGTGTACACACATTAAATAGGGATCCATTTGGGATGCAAAACAAAGCTGTATTTTATTTATTTATTTTTTTGGTGAACTGAGCCAAATGATCCAGCTCATCTAACAGAGCTAGACTGCCCATCAGTATGAATCAGGACTATCCACAAGAAACAGGAGTACACCAGAGCAAGTAGAACTATAACTGGCAGCAAGTAGCAGGATTTCAAGAGCTTAAATAGCTTGCAGCCCCGCCCAGAGCAAATGATAACTGAAGACTATTCCTGAGCTCCCAGCTAGGTAGTACTACAAGTCACAGAAAACCTAGGAGTAGCTTCGTTGCCAGCAATGAAGGTGTGGCAGCGCCCGGCAACAGAGGAAGGTAGACAGATGTCACAGTGTAACTGTATAGGCGTTCGGTCCCCAATTAAATTATACTTTTTATATAGAGATCCGATATGGCAGTCATGACGTATCTAGCTATATGCAAATCAGGCTGAAAGTGCGTTGGAGGCGTGTCTATTCACTTGTAGGAAACAGTCCCAGCGCACGGATCTTCATGTGTTTTTATTCTAGATTTCCCCTGTCTGGCTCATCCGATCTCTGCATAAAAGGTATCATTCTGATTGGGAGACAAGTGCTATACAGTCGCACTACTACTTCCGTATCTAAAAATATTCTGATAGGTTCCTTTTACGTTTCTGCACTAGGATGGGGGGAAAGTTGGGGTTTTATTTAGCATCTGAGCACAGGGAAAGAGCAAATGACGGTTATATGAAAGTGCCTGTATTTTACCTGTAACGGTTTACTGTCTGCAGGGCATTCTATTGAATTACATCAGCATGTTATGAAGCATAGCACCGAGATTAAAGGGAAAGAGTAGCGCAGACTCAGTGCCGGCAGTGCAGCCAGTGTAATGTTTCTACAGGGTTGGGCTGTTGTGGTTGCACTTGGCAGCAAGGCTGCATTTCCACATTTTTATCCAAAAGATGTGTATACCAACCCCTAAAGAGCAACACCCAACCCTGAGCATAGTACTTACACTATAACAACATGCCCAAAATACAATGGTGGCATACTGATATGCCGCGTACAACAGGACACCCGGACATACGCCGCGAGCAGCAGAACAACTGGACATTCACCCAGTATCCCCGACATACACCGCGTGCAACAGGACAGCCGGACATTCACCCAGGATGCCCAGACATACACCGCGTGCAACAGGACAACCGGACATACACCCAGACATTACACCGCGTGCAACAGGACAACCGGACATTCACCCAGGACACCCAGACATACACCTTGTGCAACAGGACAACCGGACATTCACCCAGGACACCCAGACATACACCGCGTGCAACAGGATAACCGGACATTCACCCAGGAAGACATACACCGCGTGCAACAGGATAACCGGACATACACTGCGTGCAACAGGACACCCCGACATACACCGCGTACAACAGGACAACCGGACATTCACCCAGGACACCCCAACATACACCGCGTGCAACAGGACAACTGAACATTCACCCAGGACACCCCGACATACTCCGCGTGCAACAGGACAACCGGACATACACCGCGTGCAATAGGACACCCCGACATACACCGCGTACAACAGGACAACCGGACATTCACCCAGGACACCCCAACATACACCGCGTGCAACAGGACAACCGGACATTCACCCAGGACACCCCGACATACTTCGCTTGCAACAGGACAACCGGACATTCACCCAGGACACCCCGACATACACCGTGCAACAGGACAACCGGACATTCACCCAGGACACCCCGACATACTCCGCGTGCAACAGGACAACCGGACATTCACCCAGGACACCCCGACATACACCGTGCAACAGGACAACCGGACATTCACCCAGGGTACCCCGACATACACCACGTACAACAGGACAACCGGACATTCACCCAGGACGCCTAGACATACTCTGCGTGCAACAGGACAACCGGACATTCACCCAGGAAGGCCCGGACATACACCGCGTGCAACAGGACAACCGGACATACACCGCGTATAACAGGACAACTGGACATTCACCCAGGACACCCAGACATACAGCTCGTGCAACAGGACAACCAGACATACACCCAGACATACACGCTGACTGACATACACCGTATACAACAGGACAACCAGACATACACCCGACACCCAGACATACAGCTCGTGCAACAGGACAACCAGACATACACCCAGACATACACGCTGACTGACATACACCGTATACAACAGGACATCCAGACATACACCCAGTACACCCGGATGTACGCCGGTGACGCCAGGATGCCTGGAGGTACGCTGAGGACACCAGGACAGTGGTTACATTTTGACCCCGGGACACAAACTGTTAGTGCACCATGCTGAAATAATTAATTTATTTTTAGAAAAGTAGGAAAGTGCCAGAGTGCTTGTACAATTGTAACGCTGACACTGCAAAATAGGAATATACTGACAACGATTAGATAATAGAAGTATGAGGCCAAGGAAAGTACTAAATCTGGTCATACACATTAGCTGTCAGACAAATTCCCCCATACACAGGAGTGCTAGGCTGTGTCCATTTATTTTCTACAGTATGGGGATAGAGGAAAGGGCTGCTGGCAGGTATCTCTGGCAGCATCTTATCTCCACTACCAGGTGAGGGCGGGAGGCTCCCATACACATCAGAAGGCTGGTTCAGCTAGGGCTGATCTAATCTGTAAGGGCCTTAAGGAGCGCAGTGACTCTACATGTTTGATTTATATAGGCTAGTGCTAAACTCCTAGTTCCTGCTCTTTTCAGTAGCCATATAGATATGGACAGCAATTGACTGGCTCATGGACCTCAGCAGGAGAGCAGCAGCCTGGGCATGCTGTAATTTGGGTATTGTTCTTTGTGGTGGGAGCGAAGAGGTAAGCTGTGATCTCACCTACTGTCAATGGTGGATTCTGTGTTATATACTGTATATAGAGGTGTTATCTGTCATTGTACAGGAGGAGGAGGTGAGCTGTGACATCACCTATTGTGAATGGTGTGAATGGTGGATTCTGTGTTATATACTGTATATAGAGGTGTTATCTGTCATTGTACAGGAGGAGGAGGTGAGCTGTGACATCACCTATTGTGAATGGTGTGAATGGTGGATTCTGTGTTATATACTGTATATAGAGGTGTTATCTGTCATTGTACAGGAGGAGGAGGTGAGCTGTGACATCACCTATTGTGAATGGTGTGAATGGTGGATTCTGTGTTATATACTGTATATAGAGGTGTTATCTGTCATTGTACAGGAGGAGGAGGTGAGCTGTGACATCACCTATTGTGAATGGTGGATTCTGTGTTATATACTGTATATAGAGGTGTTATCTGTCATTACATAGGAGGAGGAGGGGGTGAGCTGTGACATCACCTACTGTCAATGGTGGATTCTGTGTTATATACTGTATATACAGGTGTTATCGGTCATTGTACAGGAGGAGGAGGTGAGCTGTGACATCACCTATTGTGAATGGTGTGAATGGTGGATTCTGTGTTATATACTGTATATAGAGGTGTTATCTGTCATTACATAGGAGGAGGAGGGGGTGAGCTGTGACATCACCTACTGTCAATGGTGGATTCTGTGTTATATACTGTATATACAGGTGTTATCGGTCATTGTACAGGAGGAGGAGGTGAGCTGTGACATCACCTATTGTGAATGGTGTGAATGGTGGATTCTGTGTTATATACTGTATATAGAGGTGTTATCTGTCATTACATAGGAGGAGGAGGGGGTGAGCTGTGACATCACCTACTGTCAATGATGGATTCTGTGTTATATACTGTATATACAGGTGTTATCGGTCATTGTACAGGAGGAGGAGGTGAGCTGTGACGACACCTATTGTGAATGATGGATCCTGTGTTATCTACTGTATATAGAGGTGTTATCTTGTAGTATCCTGATACCCGTTCTACTGCTGAGTGAAACAGTAGTCGTGTGGCAGTGTGTACTCCCGTGTGCCAGCACTGCTTTGGGCCCCGTGAGTTAGGAGATGTAATACATTGCATGTCCATACAGTGAGGATTCATACATTTTCATTGTAATTTGGACTTTGCTGCCATATACTGATCAATATATGCATATTAAAGTTAGGTGATCAATTTCCTCACAACTAGCTGCCATAGCCTCCCACCTCAGTGAACACACTTCCCGTGAGCTGGTACAAACCAGTCTGATCCTGTCTAGTTAACCCCTTTCTGCCATTAGACGTACTATTGCGTCCATGTGGGGTGGGCTTTACTTCCCAAGGACGCAATAGTACGTCATGTGCGATCGGCAGCGCTCACGGGGGGAGCGCCGCCGATCGCGGCCGGGTGTCAGCTGTTTATCGCAGCTGACATCCGGCACTATGTGCCAGGAGCGGTCACGGACCGCCCCCGGCACATTAACCCCCGGCACACCGCGATCAAAGATGATCGCGATGTGCCGGCGGTACAGGGAAGCACCGCGCAGGGAGGGGGCTCCCTGCGGGCTTCCCTGAGCCCCCCGCAGCAACGCGATGTGATCGCGTTGCTGCGAGGGTCTCACCTCCCTCCCTGCTCCCTCCAGCCCCGGATCCAAGATGGCCGCGGATCCGGGTCCTGCAGGGAGGGAGGTGGCTTCACAGAGCCTGCTCAGAGCAGGCACTGTGAAGCAGCCTGCACTCCTATCAGATCAGTGATCTGACAGAGTGCTGTGCAAACTGTCAGATCACTGATCTGTGATGTCCCCCCCTGGGACAAAGTAAAAAAGTAAAAAAAAAAATTTCAAATGTGTAAAAAAAAATAAAAAAAAATATTCCAAAATAATGAAAAAAAAAATAAAAATATTATTCCCATAAATACATTTCTTTATCTAAATAAAAAAAACAAAACAATAAAAGTACACATATTTAGTATCGCCGCGTCCGTAACGGCCCGACCTATAAAACTGGCCCACTAGTTAACCCCTTCAGTAAACACCGTAAGAAAAAAAAAAAAAAAACGAGGCAAAAAACAACGCTTGATAATCATACCGCCGAACAAAAAGTGGAATAACACGCGATCAAAAAGACAGATATAACTAACCATGGTACCGCTGAAAACGTCATCTTGTCCCGCAAAAAACGAGCCGCCATACAGCATCATCAGCAAAAAAATAAAAAAGTTATAGTCCTGAGAATAAAGCGATGCAAAAATAATTATTTTTTCTATAAAATAGTTTTTATCGTATAAAAGCGCCAAAACATAAAAAAATGATATAAATGAGGTGTCGCTGTAATCGTACTGACCCGAAGAATAAAACTGCTTCATCAATTTTACCAAACGCGGAACGGTATAAACGCCTCCCCCAAAAGAAATTCATGAATAGCTGGTTTTTGGTCATTCTGCCTCACAAAAATCGGAATAAAAAGCGATCAAAAAATGTCACGTGCCCGAAAATGTTACCAATAAAAACATCAACTCGTCCCGCAAAAACCAAGACCTCACATGACTCTGTGGACCAGAATATAGAAAAATTATAGCTCTCAAAATGTGGTAACGCAAAAAATATTTTTTGCAATAAAAAGCGTCTTTCAGTGTGTGACGGCTGCCAATCATAAAAATCCGCTAAAAAACCCGCTATAAAAGTAAATCAAACCCCCCTTCATCACCCCCTTAGTTAGGGAAAAATTAAAAAAATGTATTTATTTCCATTTTCCCATTAGGGCTAGGGTTAGAGTTAGGGCTAGGGTTAGGGCTAGGGTTAGGGCTAGGGTTAGGGCTAGGGTTAGGGCTAGGGTTAGGGCTAGGGTTAGGGCTAGGGTTAGGGCTAGGGTTAGGGTTAGGGCTAGGGTTAGGGCTAAGGTTAGGGCTAGGGTTAGGGCTAGGGTTAGGGCTAGGGTTAGGGCTAGGGTTAGGGTTAGGGCTAGGGTTAGGGCTAGGGCTAGGGTTAGGGCTAGGGCTACAGTTTGGGTTGGGGCTAAAGTTACAGTTAGGGTTTAGATTACATTTACGGTTGGGAATAGGGTTGGGATTAGGGTTAGGGGTGTGTCAGGGTTAGAGGTGTGGTTAGGGTTACTGTTGGGATTAAGGTTAGGGGTGTGTTTGGATTAGGGTTTCAGTTATAATTGTGGGGTTTCCACTGTTTAGGCACATCAGGGGCTCTCCAAACGCGACATGGCGTCTGATCTCAATTCCAGCCAATTCTGCGTTGAAAAAGTAAAACAGTGCTTCTTCCCTTCCGAGCTCTCCCGTGTGCCCAAGCAGGGGTTTACCCCAACATATGGGGTATCAGCGTACTCAGGACAAATAGGACAACAACTTTTGGGGTCCAATTTCTCCTGCTACCCTTGGGAAAATACAAAACTCGGGGCTAAAACATATTTTTTGTGGGAAAAAAAAGATTTTTTATTTTCACGGCTCTGCGTTATAAACTGTAGTGAAACACTTGGGGGTTCAAAGTTCTCACAACACATCTAGATTAGTTCCCTGGGGGGTCTAGTTTCCAATATGGGGTCACTTGTGGGGGGTTTCTACTGTTTAGGTACATTAGGGGTTCTGCAAATGCAATGTGACGTCTGCAGACCATTCCATCTAAGTCTGCATTCCAAATGGCGCTCCTTCCCTTCCGAGCTCTGCCATGCGCTCAAACGTTGGTTTCCCCCAACATACGGGGTATCAGCGTACTCAGGACAAATTGGACAACAACTTTTGGGGTCGAATTTCTCCTCTTACCCTCGGGAAAATACAAAACTGGGGGCTAAAAAATAATTTTGGGGGGAAAGATTTTTTTTTTTAATTTTCACGGCTCTGCGTTACAAACTGTAGTGAAACACTTGGGGGTTCAAAGCTATCACAACACATCTAGATGAGTTCCTTAGGGGGTCTAGTTTCCAAAATGGTGTCACTTGTGGGAGGTTTCTACTGTTTAGGTACATTAGGGGCTCTGCAAATGCAATGTGACACCTGCAGACCATTCCATCTAAGTCCTCATTCCAAATGGAGCTCCTTCCCTTCCGAGCCCTCCCATGCGCCCAAACAGTGGTTCCCCCCCACATATGGGGTATCAGCGCACTCAGGACAAATTGGACAACAAATTGTGGGGTCGAATTTCTCCTTTTACCCTCGGAAAAATACAAAACTGGGGGCTAAAAAATAATTTTTGTGGGAAAACATTTTTGTTTTATTTTTACGGCTCTCCATTATAAACTTCTGTGAAGCCCTTGGTGGGTCAAAGCGCTCAGCACACATCTAGATAAGTTCCTAAGGGGGTCTACTTTCCAAAATGGTGTCACTTGTGGGGGGTTTCTACTGTTTAGGTACATTAGGGGCTCTGCAAACGCAATGTGACACCTGCAGACCATTCCATCTAAGTCTGCATTCAAATGGCACTCCTTCCCTTCTGAGCCCTCCCATGTGCCCAAACAGTGGTTCCCCCCACATATGGTGTATCATCGCACTCAGGACAAATTGGGCAACAAATTTTGGGGTCCAATTTCTCCTGTTACCCTCAGGAAAATACAAAACTGGGGGCTAAAAAAATAATTTTTGTGGGAAAAAAATTTTGTTTTATTTTTACGGCTCTGCATTATAAACTTCTGTGAAGCACTTGGTGGGTCAAAGTGCTCACCACACCTCTAGATAAGTTCCTTAGGGGGTCTACTTTCCAAAATGGTGTCATTTGTGGGGGGTTTCAATGTTTAGGCACATCAGTGGCTCTTCAAACGCAACATGGCGTCCCATCTCAATTCCTGTCAATTTTGCTTTGAAAAGTCAAACGGCGCTCCTTCCCTTCCGAGCTCTCCCATCCACCCAAACAGTGGTTTACCCCCACATATGGGGTATCCGCGTACTCAGGACAAATTGTACAACAACTTTTGGGGTCCAATTTCTTCTCTTACCCTTGGGAAAATAAAAAATTGGGGGCAAAAAGATAATTTTTGTGAAAAAATATGATTTTTTATTTTTACGGTTCTACATTATAAACTTCTGTGAAGCACTTGGTGGGTCAAAGTGCTCACCACACCTCTAGATAAGTTCCTTAGGGGGTCTACTTTCCAAAATGGTGTCACTTGTGGGGGGTTTCAATGTTTAGCCACATCAGGGGCTCTCCAAACGAAACATGGCGTCCCATCTCAATTCCAGTCAATTTTGCATTGAAAAGTCAAATGGCACTCCTTCGCTTCCGAGCTCTGCCATGCGCCCAAACAGTGGTTTACCCCCACATGTGGGGTATTGGCATACTCAGGACAAATTGTACAACAATGTTTGGGGTCCATTTTCTCCTGTTACCCTTGGTAAAATAAAACAAATTGGAGCTGAATTACATTTTTTGTGAAAAAAAGTTAAATGTTCATTTTTATTTAAACATTCAAAAAATTCCTGTGAAGCACCAGAAGGGTTAATAAACTTCTTGAATATGGTTTTGAGCACCTTGAGGGGTGTAGTTTTTAGAATGGTGTCACACTTGGGTATTTTCTATCATATAGACCCCTCAAAATGACTTCAAATGAGATGTGGTCCCTAAAATAAAATGGTGTTGTAGATATGAGAAATTGCTGGTCAACTTTTAACCCTTATAACTCCCTAACAAAAAAAAATTTTGGTTCCAAAATTGTGCTGATGTAAAGTAGACATGTGGGAAATGTTACTTATTAAGTATTTTGTGTGACATATCTCTGTGATTTAATTGCATAAAAATTCAAAGTTGGAAAATTGCGAAATTTTCATAATTTTCGCCAAATTTCCGTTTTTTTCACAAATAAACGCAGGTACTATCAAATAATTTTTACCATTGTCATGAAGTACAATATGTCACGAGAAAACAATGTCAGAATCACCAGGATCCATTGAAGCGTTCCAGAGTTATAACCTCATAAAGGGACAGTGGTCAGAATTGTAAAAATTGGCCCGGTCATTAACGTGCAAACCACCCTTGGGGGTAAAGGGGTTAAGGGAGAGCATGGAAGCTCCTCTGCTCCCTGAATCTATTCCAGTCCACGCTGAGGGGACATCATCCTCCACAAAGGAGTGAAGCCTCCAACAGTCGGGAAAGCTAGGCTGCACAAGGGCAGTCCTGCTTACTGGTTTTCCAATGTGCCTCCAGCTGGAAACCAGATCCATGTGTCTGACCATATAATGAGAAGAAAAATGATGCAGCACTCACCCTTGCGCTTCTTCCAAGTGTGCTCTTTATTCAGCAAAACATACTATGCATAGTATGAACTGGCATACGCAGTGATCTGTGAGGGAGCGGGAGTGAGGAGAGACCGGACGACAGCTGTTTCGCGCTACGGCGCTTCTACAGGTCCTTGCTAAAAACAGGTGATGTCGTTTCCTTTTTAAGGTTTTTTTTTTTTTTTTTGACTCACCTGATTCTATTAATTACAATTGTGCGAGTTAAAAACAATGAGATCTCTTATTACAGAATGAACATTTACAAGTATATTACAAAATGAACATTTACAAATGTAGCGCGAAACAGCTGTCGTCCGGTCTCTCCTCACTCCCGCTCCCTCACAGATCACTGCGTATGCCAGTTCATACTATGCATAGTATGTTTTGCTGAATAAAGAGCACACTTGGAAGAAGCGCAAGGGTGAGTGCGGCATCATTTTTCTTCTCATTATATGGTCTTGTACAAAACTCTGACGATTGCATAGCACCACCCGCAGCTCACAGCAAGAGAGACCTCATCTGTCCTTCTGAAACAGATCGTTTAAGCGAATCTCCAATTGCGCTATAGTGAAGCTCTGTGCCGATCATCTTTCTGTTTCTTGGTATAACGAAGATCCATGTGTCTGCCACGCCACAAGCTTTGTCCCACCTACCCCCTGCAGTAGGGAACGGTAGGACCAAAAACATGTGGAGTACCTACACACTAGTAGTGTGTTGCCATGGGGAGCAACCTGTGAAGGTCCCTCCATTAGTGTAGCATTATCTGGACTGTGAATAATATTTCTCCTAATAACTAGTGTCAGGTCAGGGAGAATACCCGAGAGATCACACAGATCCCACCGCTGCTGCCACCAATTTGTCAGTGTGACGCAACTCCGCTTCATCCAGTGGTCAAGACAATTACGTAATTGACTGATGGTGGCAGGATGCGGAAAGGGCTTCGATATGTGATTTGAAGGAGAGATCAGAGTGAAGGATCACCCCGAGGCAGCGAGTTTGTGGGACTCGGGAGAGTGAGCAGCCATTTACTTTAATTGATAGGTCCTTTGTGGGGTTCGAGTGAGATGGCGAAAGATGATGAATTCTGTTTTGTCCATGTTAAGTTTTAGAAATCCAGTGGAGAAGGATGAAATAGTGGATAGACATTGAGGGATTCTGGTTAGTAGGGAGGTGATATCTGGTCCAGAGATGTAGATCTATGTGTCATCAGCATAGAGATGATACTGAAAGCTGCGAGATTCTATGAGCTGTCCCAGGCCAAAGGTGAAAATGGAGAAGAGCAGGGGCCCAAGGACTGAACCTTGTGGGACTCCGACAGATAGAGGGCGAGGTGAGGAGGTGGTGTGTGAGTGTGAGACGCTGAATGTCCGGTCTGTTGGGTATGGCGAGATCCATGATAGGGCCAAGTCTGTGATGACAAGGGATGAGAGGGTCTGTAGGAATAGGGAATGGTCCACTGTGTCAAAGGCAGATGACAGCTCCAGGAGGAGGAGGACAGAGTAGTGTCGCTTTGGCGGTTAGTAGGTCATTGGTGACTTTAGTCAGGGCAGTTTCAGTGGAGTGATGCGGTCGGAAGCCAGATTGTAAGCGGTCAAAGAGGGAGCAAGAAGAGAGGTTGGAGGACAGTTCGAAATGGACGTGTTGTTCCAGTAGTTTTAAGGCATAGGGAAGAAGTGATCTGCTAGAGTCAAGAGAGGGCTTTTAGAGGATGGGTGTGATTTAGGCATGTTTGAAGCATTAGGGGAAAACACCAGTTAGTGATAGGTTGAAGAGATGGGTTAGAGTTGGGATGAAGACTGTGGTGAGGTTTGAGATGAAGTGGAATGGGATCGGGTAAAGTGCACAGGTGGTGAGATGTGATCTTGAGAGTAGAGCATAAAGTTGATCTTCTGTAATACTGTTTGGGCACAGTCTGGCCGCGAATTCGCCCCTTCCTACTCTGTCAGTGCCCCCTTCAGTCAGCGCTCACACAGGGTTAATGGCTGCGTTACACCGCGTTATGTCGCGGTGTAACGCACTCCGTTAACGCTGCTATTAACCCTGTGTGGCCAACGTTTTACTATTGATGCTGCTTATGCAGCATCAATAGTAAAAAGATCTAATGTTAAAAATAATAATAATAAAAAAAAAAATCATTATATACTCACCTTCCGGCGCCTTTCCCGCTCCTCGCGACACTCCGGGCTATGCATTGCAGTCTTGCGAGATGATGACGTAGCGGTCTATTACATTTTATGGGGGGGCTGCATTACATTCTATGGGGGGGGGGGGAGGGCTGCATTACATTCTATGGGGGTTGCATTCTATTCTGTGGGGGATGCATTATATTCTATGAGGGGGCTATATTATATTCTAGGAGGGGGGCTACAACAACCCCTGCTATATCATTAAGACTAGTGATAAGCGAATATACTCGTTGCTCGGGTGGTATCTGAGTACTTGTGACTGCTCGGAGATTTAGTTTTCTTCGCCTCAGCTGCATGATTTACAGCTACTAGCCAGCTTGATTACATGTGGGGATTCTCTAGAAACCAGGCAACCCCCACATGTACTGTGGCTGGCTAGCAGCCATAAATCATGCAGATGAGTCAATAAAAACTAAATCTCCAAGCACTTACAAATACTCGGAGACCACCCGAGCGGGAAAACCCGAACGAGTATACTCGCTCATCACTAATAAAGACGTGTAATGCCTGATATTAGCGTGTTTTACTGCACAATTGGTGGTCTTGTATTTATTTCTATGTAGCTACATAGTGGGCCCCAAGAATGCTTTTCTCTGGTGGGCCCAAGGTGCTCCAGTCCGATGCTGCCCTGATAAGATCACTGCCAGCTCCACAATACCAAAAGGATCTACTAGCTGCAGCCACCAATTGTTTACACAGGCCAATTGAACAGCCGTTACAGATAGTGTATAGCTTGAGCGGTGCGGTTTACAGAGCAAGAGGAACAGAACTATCACATTTTATATATTTAATCCGGAAAGGTAGGCTGTGTTTTGTAAATTAAAAAAAAAATATAGAAAGATGTTACAAAATAGGAACAAAACAATACAGAATTTACAATTTATGTAAAAGGGATAACCTAAAAAAGTACTGAACCTGTGTCATGGAAATGACTCAATGCTGAGTGGTTTTCCTTAGGAAAACGGACAGAACTACAGCATGCTGTAACTTCCTATACGAACCAAAACCCAAATTCTGACTCTTTATTAGATCAAGGTTATGCCCGCATACCTCCCCTTGGTGAGCTCATATGGGGACTGGTTGTGGGATGTACTAGGTCTTTTAGAAGTTTGAGATCCCCAACTATCAGGCTATGTACACCCGTTGAGGTCTCAGGCAGAAATATGTTTTTTTTTTTTTTTTTTAATGTTCCTGTGCTGAGATAATCTTATAAATGTGCCCCTGCTGTGTAATAGCTGTGTCTGACCGTACAGGAACATGGTTTGATCATACCACAGCTCCTGGGCAGAGGAGGAAGCAAACGAGAGAGCACCGATATTACAGCATGGGATCACAGCTTATTCTTTTTGGGAGCCAAAACATTACACTGCCTTTTTACACTGTTTTTACAAAATGTTTTAACTCAAAGAATCATTTGTGATCCCGTGCCGCCCTGTTGATAATCTCTTCCCCTGCCCAGGAGCTGTGGTATGATCACACCAGAGTCTGGGTCAGACCAGGACGACATCCAAATGTTTTTTGTGATTTCACAATGCTGACCCTATATACACAGCAGGATATACATGCTGTATACAGCTTGTACGTGTATACATGTCCCAGAGACGGCTGTACTGGTGTGCGCCCTTTAGCTCTGTGATTTTTCCTAGCCTCGGTGGGAGAATATAATACAATTTTATAGGTCAGCAGGAGAACCTTTTGAAGACCTGAATCATCACGGGGATAGAATGGAGGCGGTTAACAGGCTTTCCTCTGTGTCGGCGGCAGTCAGTATAAACATACAGAATAGCGCCCAGCTGGGAACTTCTGACCCGCTGCCCTAGATGTGGCCAAGTGTCTATGGTCTCCTCGGAGGAACACAGGAGCCATTGTCCTCCGCTCAGGGAACTGTAATTTGGTTTTTCCATTCACTTTCCAGCCCTGTTTCTTTTTGGCCGGGTTGCAAATCGCTTCAAGGGTTTCTCTTCGGTTTGCTTTCTAGCAATGACCTTGACTTGACGTGGCTGCTGATTCCTACTGAAAATGCTTCTGTCACTTATGTGGTCGCCGGTCATTTATTAACATTTGTTTTTTTCCCGGAGCGTGTAATAAACTTGATCCTTTATTTAACCCTTTCCTTCAAAATAGTGGTTGAGCTACATTGACGTATCGTCAAAAGGGAATGTGCGGCATTGCCACTGTTATACACAGAATCGCTCCCACCGAAGCTCCAGGATCAGAAAAGGAAAAGACCCTCACATTGGCCGCAATGCCTCATTTGTTTTATTTTTAATCTTTTTTTTTTTTTTTTTGGCTTGTTTTCCTTTTTTGTCCCATCTGCCTGTAACGGTAACTGGAGTTTGCTCTGATCGCTGCTGTGTAACCATTTAAATGCTGTTTTCAATTAGCGACAGCAGCATTTAAATGTCCTGATTGATACTATCGGCTCCACGAGACTGGATCACAAAGAGCCAATAGATCATCATGACAGTTTGGTGCTGGCCGATGGCCCCAAAAACTGCAATTTTTATCTTCATGTGGCGCCATTTTCTCTATATACTGCAATCCCGTAGAACTGCAGTATATAGCACAAGCAAGCAAGCAATCAATCAGTCACAGGTTCACAATAAAAAATGGTTAAAAAATTGAAAAATACAAAAAAAAATTCTAATCTCCAATTAAAAATACATTTAAAACAATTTGGCATTTCCATGTCCATAAAATTCTTAACTAGGAAAATATAAAATTGATTTAACCATACGGTAAATACCATAAGGTGAGAAAAAAAATTGAAAACAAGAATTGCATTTTTCTTGTTGCCACATCTCTCTTAGGCCTGTTTCACACGTCAGTGGCTCCGGTACGTGAGGTGACAGTTTCCTCACGTACCGGAGACACTGACACATGTAGACACATAAAAATCAATGCATCTGTTCAGATGTCATTGATTTTTTGCGGACCGTGTCTCCGTGTGCCAAACACGGAGACATGTCAGTGTTCGTGGGAGCGCACGTATTACACGGACCCATTAAAGTCAATGGGTCCATGTAAAACACGTACCGCACATGGACGTTGTCCATGTGCAGTCCGTGTGCCGCGCAGGAGACAGCACTACATTAAGCGCTGTCCCCCCCACTGGTGCTGAAGCCGCGATTCATATCTTCCCTGCAGCAGCGTTTGCTGTAAAGAAGATATGAATAATAGTGTTTAAAATAAAGATCTATGTAAACTTTAGCGCTGTCTCCTGCACGGTGCGTGTGGTACCCAGTGGGCACATGGGCGGCACACGTGTGCCACACTGATGTGCCACAGAAACGCAGGTGCACACGGACACGGATAACTCCAGTACTGATTTTTTTCCGGTACCGGAATTATCTGGACGTGTGGGACAGCCCTTAAAAAAAAAATAAAATGCCATAAAGAACCTTCAAAATGTTGTTTATACCTGAAAATTCCATCGTTAATAAGTCTCCAAAAAAAGTGACATGAACCAATTTTTGTAAATAAATTTACAATTTTTTTTCACTACTTATAAAAGACTAACAAGCAAGTTTGCTAATACCATCTGTTGTCTGGTTATTGTTGTCACATGGTCAACACTGTCCAAACAAAGCAAAAAAAACAAACAATGATGGAGCTGTGTTTGGAATTTTTTCCCCAAATTTTTCAATACACAACATGCCGCCCCCTCCCCCCCCCAAATAATAAGTTGTCCTATGTCTAGAGAAACATAATAATAAAAAAACGCTTTGGTTCTTATAAGACGGAACGAAGGGGCAAAAACAAAAATTTACTTGAAGATTTCATGATCTTCAGCTTCCGCTCACCCAGCTCCTGCGATGTATGCTCTCAGCGTCGGCAGCAGGTCCTGTGTGAGCGGTCACATGGTACCGCTCATTACAGTGATGAATATGCGCATATGCTGGGTGAGTATTTCTCGGCAAGCGGGCGGGCGCACAGGGAATGGGAGACGGGAGGTGACCCACAAACTTTATTTTTAACACAAAAAAAAACTTGATTTTTCATTCCTTCTCTCCAGCTGCTGGGGAGAAGGAATGAATGCCGGCTTCAGCACCACACGCAGGGGGGACAGCGCTTACTGTAGCGCTGTCTCTCCTGCGGGCGGTACGTGCACACGGAGGAGAGTGCACACTGTTCTCCGTGTGAACGTGTGCGGGACACTTTGCGGCCCGTGCTGCCGGAGAAAAGCGGACATGTCTCCGTGTTTTGCACATGGACACACGGTCCGTGAAAACACGGAGACATGTGCATAGACCCATTCATTTGAATGGGTCTACGTGTGTCAGTGTCTCCGGTACGTGAGAAAACTGTCAGTACACGTACCGGAGACACTGACGTGTGAAAGAGGCCTAAAGTAGTATTTCTTCACTGGGCTTCTTACTTAAGATGCTGTGGAAATGCGCCTTGTCTGAGGAGATCTAGCATATGGGCTTTAGTGCTAAAGAAGTTCCCTTTAATAATTCAGACTCTAAGCTCATGTTTATGCAGTGTACAAATCCAATCTCATCCTACTATTACCGCCAAGCATCAAAGTGGATGACTGCAGCTCGTACCCTCCACCATGTGAAGAATATTTATACCAGAAAATGACGATTATGATATAATGGCCCCAGATAACCGCCCAAAGCTGGAGAAACATTGTTGTTCTCGGCATCTGTATCTTTAAGATAAAGTTCTGGTCAATATTATTGGCACCGCTGATATAATGATATGATCTACTGATATAATGTACTCCAGGTAAAATTTCTTCCGAAATCGGTTAGTGAACCTGCTCGGTTATATATAAACTTACATGAATGATGCAGAAAAGCTCAAGACACAAATTAAAAAAAAAAAAAAACATTAAAACCTTTAAAAGAAAAAAAGATATAAAATTGTACACAATGTCAGTACGTGATTAATGGCACCTGCTGTTCACAGTGAAGCAAAGGACAAAAGCAGATTAATCTGTAATTAGAAATTAAAGGGAATTCATCAGCAGGTTTTTACTATGGAATTTGACAGCAGTATGAGTTAGGGGTAAAGTGCCAGATTCCAGCGATGTTTGTTATTGGGCTGCTTGCTGCAGTTTTGATAGAATCCTTGTTTTCTCTGCTTTAGATGTAGCAGGGCTCGGAATGCTGAGCCCTGTATAACCCCGCCCGCACCACTGATTGGCAGCTTTCTGTGTACATTGTCAGCGAGCTGCCAATCAGTGATGGGGGCGTGGTTGCAAAGATTAGTCTTACTGCTTTGCTCATGACATCTATTCCTCCAATGATGATCTTCTTCTGATAAAACACTGATTGTATTGAATCTACAGCAAGCTGCTGAGCAAGTGATACATCCCTGTAATCGGGTTCTCAAACCCTACGTCCTGCTGCTGTCAGATTACTGAGCAAAAACCTGCAGAAAATTCCCTTTAACACCTCCATACCCACTTAGATGACTTGGCCAAATGATCCGATTCCGGCAGGATAGGCCGACCATCTAACGTGTATGAGGGCAATTATACTCTACTATAAGCAGCTCTGGACCGCGGGAGTGAGGGTGAGTAAAAGCTTAGCTTGTTTGTTTTGTTGCCCACCTTAGCATTTAGAGCAGTAATCTTTAAAAGAGGACAACCCCTATAATCAACCCACGAATGATGGTTTTGATGCTTAGAAAGTTCCATTGTATTCCCTGTTCGTTCTTCACAATGGCAAAGACAAAAAGAAGTTTCTGAGTAGAAATGTTATCACCAAGCACAAGCAGTCTAAAAGGAAATGTTATCACCAAGCACAAGCAGTCTAAAAGGTACAAGGCTATCTCCAAAGACTTCGGCATCGCAGCTTCAGTAGTTCAAAATATTGTGAAGAAGTTTACTACTTATCGAAGAGTCCAGAATCTTCCAGGACATGGTGAAAATGCAGAGGATAGTGTTGGGTGCTTCTGGAAATTGTCGGTTTGCGATGAAAATTGGTGATCCTGCTCCATTAAGCCCCAGTGACTGGTCAAGAGATTAAAGCCGGGTTTTGGCGCCCCATTTTTGGACCAGACAAAGCTACTGCACCCATCCATAATATGGATTAACACCCGGATCTGTACGTGGAGCCAGTCACAACCAAAATTCACAGATGTTACTGACCCGTTTCTTTTCTCATACGGCCACCAAAGGGTTTGACATTCTTCTGCATCGCAATCCAAGCCGGAATCCTGGCCTCTTCTCTGCTACATTATGTTGACCTCAAGTTTGGGCCAAGGAAATAGTAAGGTTTTGTTTTTTTGTTTTTTACTACCTAAAACCACAAGGCAGCGAGAACTACTGTACGGGCGGCTTCTTGGGTGCACATGGATTCTGGACCACACTTAGTTCACCTGGTGCAAAGACCAAGATGGGAGATAACCCGTGCAATAAAAGAAAAGCATAAAGAAGCCAGACATGTCCTAAATATTAAAACGGATAGCTGTTTTTGTTTTGGGTGGTGGGATGGTAAGCGGGATGGTTGGGCATTGGAAATCCCTCTAAATCGCCCTCTGCCTGTGTCGGTCCTCTCTGTTCAGTAACCTGGGCCTGATCGGATTGACAAAAGAAAAACATGATTTCCTAAAATCCAATATAAAATGTTATTAATACAATAAAAGCCTCCAATTAACCTTTGTGAATGTTAATGTGTTCCAGCATGGCGAGAGCCGCGCTGCGCTGAGCCGCTTTCCTCAGTACGGATGTAAGTGTGGATGAAACATGGCCCAGGTTCAAGAAGTCCTTTACACTTCTCGAAATAATTAATTCCACTGTTTTCTGAACATCAAGAAACTTTGGGGGAAAATGGCACTACTCAGGCTAAACTCGCGCACGTATAGTGATCTCCACCGAGCACGATGTCGGGATTCTGTCAGAATCCACAAAAAACGGGACTCGCGACAGAGCCATTCACTATTATGAGGCCTTTGGGGTCAGTGTAGACACTGACTGACCTCCGCCCGGGGAGTATTTCTCTTCTTCAGACATACACGGAAATGTAACAGGCCATGTTTTGCGCACACTAGAGAAAAGACGGGTTTCTGTCTGAATCCATTTTTTTTTTTTCAGGGATAACATCAGAAACCACTATGTAGAACAGTCAGTGTATGTGTGACCCTAGACTCATGGAGACCTACTGAGTATAGCGTCTTATTGACAATTCTGTATGGAAATAAAAGCATATACTCTCTCCAAAAGGGAAAGAAAACTATACGTCTAAGGCCGGAGTCACGCAACAGCGAGATACGGCCGAGTCTCACAGGTTAAAACCGAGCTCTGGCACCGGCACTCCGGAGCGGAGCGTGCGGCTCCATGTATTGCTATGTGGCTGCACGCTCCGCTCCAGAGTGCCGGTGCCAGAGCTCGGTTTTAACCTGCGAGACTCGGCCGTATCTCGCTGTGTGTGATCCCGGCATAATGCAAACTATAGAGGTAGTGATTGTGTACGTCACGGGTGGGCAATGAATTTTCCCATGGGGTCACATGAGAGACCGTGACTGTTGTGGAGGGCCGAACCAATAGGCTGAATCAATATTAATATTTATTGATAATTACCGTATGTTAATTGTATTACCTAATATTGAGCAGCATTAAGTGTGCTGACATCCCCCCATATATCATTTGAACCCCAATACAGCCCCTTCTGTATATCGCATGAGCCCCCACAGCCCCTTATATACTGTAAGAGCCCCCACACAGCCTCCCCATATACTATAACATCCCTCACACAGACTCCCTATATACTGCATGAGCCCCCATAGCCTCCACGTGTCTAGGAAGAGCCCCCCATAGCCTCCCCATGTCCAGGATGAGGCCCCCACAGCCTCCCCATGTCCAGGATGAGGCCCCTACAGCCTCCCCATGTCCAGGATGAAACTCCCATAGCCTCCCCATGTCCAGGATGAGGCCCCCACAGCATCCCCATGTCCAGGATGAAACTCCCATAGCCTCCCCATGTCCAGGATGAGGCCCCCACAGCCTCCCCATGACCAGGATGAAACTCCCATAGCCTCCCCATGTCCAGGATGAGGCCCCCACAGCCTCCCCATGACCAGGATGAAACTCCCATAGCCTCCCCATGTCCAGGATGAGACTCTCATAGCCTCCCAATGTCCAGCCAAACCTCCTATACACATGGAAAAATGAACACCACATACTTGACTAGGTCACATTCCCCTGAAGCTCTGCTTCTGCTCCTGTCTCTGTGCCTCCCGTGCGCTGACTCTCCACAGTACACAGCTGATGCGATGAAGTGACGTCAGGGCGTCAGCTGTTTCACTTTCTGATTGGTGGAGGAAGTGCCTTCCTCCACCAATGAAGTCCGTGCAGATGGAGACAGCGAGCGGGTGGGCATGGGAGGGTACAGTGCGGCCCGTGTGCCACTGTTTTTCAGCCCCTCGGCTGTCTCGGTCACAGGCTGGACTGGGACAGCCAGAGGACCGGATGTGACCCGCCGGCCACACTTTGCCCAGGTCTGGTCAATGACTATTTACCAAGCCTAGCATCGTGACGAGGAAGCCATTTCTAGATACTTGCCCCTCATCAGTACAGAGCAGAGTTTGGGTCACAGATTAAGACACCTTTGACATAGTGGGAAAATAAAGACAACCAGGGAAGTTATTTGCATTGATTTACTTAAAGAGGCTTATCCAGAAATAGAGTACTTATTGTTTAAAGGAAGCCCTGTATTGATCATCATCAGCTATAGTGCTAATCCTCAGATGTATCCATGTATTTAAAGCAGTATTTAACAGTCAACACACCCCTGTTGAAATACTAGTTTTTTTTTGTCATGTAAAAAAACCTGATAATAATTCCCTCTACCTTGACTAAAACTCCAGTTCCAGCTTCTGAAAAAGCCCAGCGCATAGTGATGCCTCCACCATGCTTCACTGTGGTTATGGTGTTCTTTTGGTGATGTGTAATGTTGGCTTTGTGCTAAACATACCTTCTGGAATTATGGCTACAAAGTTCAACTTTGGTCTCATCAGACCCTAACACGTTTTCCCACATGTTTTTGGCAGACTTGATTTTAGGTTTTGGTAGAGCCATAACCTTTTTTATTTTTTGGTCAATAGGGCCATGTGAGGTCTTGTTTTTTGTGGGACGAGTTGGTTGTGCTTTTGAAAGACACCATTGGTTTTAACATATCATGTACTGGAAAATGGGAAAAAAATTCCAAGTGCAGTGAAATTGCAAAAAAAGTGCAATTCCACAATTTTTTTTTCTCTTAACCATGTTCACTAAATGCTGAAACTGACCTGCCATTATGATTTTCCAGGTCATTACGAGTTCATAGACACCAAACATGTATAAGTTCTTTTTTAAAGTGGTCAAAAAAAAAAGGCGCCATTTTCCAAGATCCGTAGCATCACCATTTTTCGTGATCTAGGCTTGGGTGAGGGCTTATTTTTTGCGCACTGAGCTGCCATTTTTATTGATACCATTTTGGTGTAAATACAATCTTTGTTCACTCATTATTGCAATTTATTTTAATGTAGCGGCGACCAAAAAAATGTAATTTTGACGTTTTTAATTTTTTTTCTTGTTACGCTGTTTACCAATCGAGTTAATTCATCTTTTAATTTCATATATCGAGCGATTCTGAACTCGGCGATACCAAATATGTGTATATTTCATATTTTTATTGTTTTATTTTGAATGGGGCGAATGGGGGGTGATTTAAACTGTTATATTTCTTCATATTTTTAAAAACATTTTTTACTTTTTGCATGCTTCAATAGTCTCCATGGGAAACTAGAAGCTGTACTGCTTCAATCACCTGTGCTACATACAGGCGATGATTAGATCACCTGTGTGTAGCAGAAATGCTCACTTGCTATGATCGACGACCACCGGGCGGCACTCATAGCAATCCGGCTATAATAACCATAGAGGTCTGCTTCAGACCTCTGGTTGCCATGCTGACCCATCGGTGACCCGCGATCATGTGACGAGGTAACCCATGGGCGGGATTTACAACGCACTTCCGGTAAGATCTTTGCTTTTGTTTTTTTATTTTTTTTTTTATACCTCATCTCCTTTCTGGATAAATGGAGGGTCACACAGAGAGGGGAAAATCAGCAGTATGTACATAAAGCATAAAGTAGATTGTGCCTTCCAGCAGTCGTATGGTAATAGCGTATTTACAGCGATGGAACAAACGGCACAATGTGGATTATTCCGTACTTTATACACCGGACGTTTCCGATATCAATGATGATGTGTATTGGGAGAATAGCTATAAAATCCACGTTGTTGTTGTGTTCTGGATGATACGTTCTCTCCGCAGCTCGTTCTTTTAATATTCGCCGTGCCGAGATCAGTGCTGAGCTGCATACGGAATTCAGAGCCACCATCAGACTGCGAAATAACACCGCACAAATAGGGGAAGCGGATTATTCTCCAGCGACAGTTCCACAATTTGATCCTCCTTGTTAAGATTATAAACATGTGGCGCTTTCTTCCAGAACCAGCTCTGTTGTGAATTCTGCTTTTGGGCTCCCTCCGGTGGATGTAGGTGGTAATGCAGTTGTCTCTGGGCTGCAGTCCTGGACAGGTGTATCTACTGATTGCAGTTCTGACTGGAGTATTTAGGTTTGCAGGACTCATTTGTCCTTGCCAGTTGTCAATGTTTCTTGGGAAGGATTTGATCTCTGTCTGGCTTCTCCTGCTTAGCTGCCAATTCAGCAAAGATAAGTGTTTGTTTCTTTTTCTTTGGCACACAAGCTGAGTGCTTGTTTTTGATTGTATTCCTGCTCTGAGTTTAGTAGTCTCTGGAGTTGCAGATATACGTTCCACGTCTTTAGTTAGATGGAGGAATTTTTGTATAATCTGCTGTGGATATTTTTGGAAGGGTTTTAATACTGACCGCACAGAACTCTGTCCTATCCTTTCCTATTTTAGCTAGAGCGGCCTCTTGTGCTAAATCCTGTTTTCTGCCTGTGTGTGTCTTTCCTCTCCTACTCACAGCCAATATTTGTGGGGGGCTGCCTATCCTTTGGGGTTCTGCTCTGAGGCAAGATAGTATTCCTATTTCCATCTATAGGGGTATTTAGTCCTCCGGCTGTGACGAGGTGTCTAGGATTTGTTAGGCACACCCCACTGCTACTTCTAGTTGCGGTGTTAAGATCAGGATGTGCGGTCAGTATAGTTACCACCTACTCCAGTGAAAGTTTTCATGCTGCTCCAAGGTCACCGGATCATAACACAGCTCCACTCTTGTTTGTGGGCTGTTTCTGATATTCCAGAGACCGGACATGGATATGAGTAATGATGTCTCCGGAGAAAATAGCCACATTATTCTGATCTCGTACAATACTCATCAATTGAAGTTGAGCAAAATTATTTGCAGAGCCCTGGTTCGGTGGCCCCATTGGAAGTCCGTGGTTGCCATACCAGAGCCTTGCGAGCCTCCTCACTGGCGCCCTTTCTGATGTCTGGTGCAATGACATATGCCTGCTAGTCAGAAGATGTGCCGAGGTTGGCAGGGCTCCGGTCCAGCAGCCATTGACTACAGATGTGGCCACTGGACCAGGGTCCTGCAAATCTTTTTGCTCAACTCTTATCATGAACACAACGTTACAGCCTACATAAGGAATAAACCTACTTTACTCGGACTCCCATGACAGCACGACGAGAGAGGGGATCCGCCCATTAGGAACAGGAAACCTACAGATACAAAAGGGCGGTACCTCTCCCTTGCCTCAGTTGGTTTCCTGTTCCTGAGGGGACGGGTGCCTACAGACAGAAGCCCAGGCCGGCCTGCCGATTACGGTAGCGGGGGGGTCTCCTACCTCGGCCGGTGCGGAGATCCCTGGAGACGCCACGGTGGTCCTTGCTGGATTGCACGTCGGTGGCGTTCGCAGCAGGGAGCGGAGTCCGGAGGATTTCCTGCATCCATCAGCGTCGGCGCAGGTAAGTATTCCCATTGGTGGCGCAGTGGTGCGGCGTGGCTGCGGGTGCCGGGCTCAGGTGTGTGGGTGAGCTCCGGAGCGCTGCCAATCTGTCCCCGGCGTCCTGCACCGCTCTCAGCGTGTGCTGGAGCGTTTCCGGGTGCGGTGACGTGTGGGGGGCGGAGTTTGGTAGCCGCTTCCGGGTCGCCGGACGTCTGCGCATGCGCGGTCGGTCCAAAATGGCGGCGCCCATCGCATCTGGACGCCGGTTCGTCCGACAGCCCTCCTGCCCTCCCTGCGGTGTCCAGAACCAATAGGGATAGCGCTGGCCCATCTGCTGACCGGATCCAAGGGGGATATAAGCAGGTTAAAATGTCAGAACCTTGCTTTTTGATCGCAATTCGTCATGGAGAGTGGTGGTGAGCAGCAGCAGCAGCAGCTGTCAGACGAGGTGCGTCAGAAGCCCAAAAAGGATAGAGGCGACCAGCCCAGTCGAAAAAGCTCATCCAAGCAGGGATCCAGAGCTTCGACTAGGAAAGAACCCCCTCGGATTCCGGTACTTGACTTTGGCGCACGGGTAAGTGATCTACGTGAAAGTTCACTCTGTGACGCAGGCCCCTTATACTTTATCTTTCCAGGGGAAGAAGAGTTCGGACAAATCAAAACATAAGGAGTGTGCCCTCTGTGGAGTCCCCTTACCTGACTCTTGTTTGAAAAAGTTATGTGCCCCCTGTATACAACAGACGGTGAGGTCTACAGGAGTGGTTGGGTGGAAGTGACTTTAGGTCAGATAGTGGTTATCACCTATATTGTCCTCCCCTAGGTAGCAGAAGAGTCCGTGAGCACAGCAAACTTAAAGGAAATGATCCGGCTTGAAGTAAGGGAGTCATTACGATCCCTATCCCAAGCGGAAGGCTCGAAGCATAGGACGCCTCTGGACTCTAATTCGTCAGATGAGGAAAGAGAAGAAAGTACCTATCTCTCTAGTCCTTTCTCCTCTTCATCAGATGAGGAGTCTGGACGATTTTGTCTACCCTTGGATAAGATTGACAGGGTGGTCAAATCAGTTAGAGGCACGATGGGTATAGAGGAACCCAAATCACAGCCCTCAAAACAGGAGTTAATGTTTAGTGGATTAGATCGTAAAAAACATAGATCTTTCCCGGTAAATGAGAAGATCCAAGAACTGATCCTCCGAGAATGGAAGAAACCGGAAAAAAAGGGGGCCTTACCGCCAGCTTTAAAACGCAGGTATCCCTTTGATGATCCGGTGGTGGATACATGGGATAAAGCCCCTAAGTTGGACGCGGCAGTAGCAAAAGCGTCAAAGAAAGCCTCATTACCCTTTGAGGATATGGGGTCCCTCAAAGATCCCCTAGACAGGAAGGCGGATATCTTCCTAAAAGGTACCTGGGAGATGGCGGCAGGATCCCTCAGACCAGCCGTGGCCGCAACATGCACAGCCAGGTCATTAATGGTCTGGCTAGATCAATTAGAGTCTCAGCTGAAGGACGGGGCATCCAGAGATTCTATTCTGAAAGCGCTACCGACAATTCAGAATGCTGCGGCGTTCCTATCGGATGCATCTGTGGACTCTGTCAGAATGGCAGCTAGAGCGGCAGGACTGTCTAACGCGGCTCGCAGAGCCCTATGGTTAAAGTGCTGGTCGGGTGACATTCAGTCCAGAACTAAACTCTGCGCCATTCCGTGCGAGGGACAGTATCTCTTTGGTCCAACGCTGGATGAATTACTTGAAAAGGCAGGCGATGACAAAAAGAAGTTTCCCAGCCTGTACTCGGCATCCTACCGCCGACCCTTCAATCGAAGAAGGTTTGGACGCGGGAAGAAACGCGGGTCCTCTCCCACTAGAGAAAGTTTCAGATGGGAAGACAGACGCGGTAGAGGTACGGGCTACATGTTTCGCCGTTCCTCAAAGGATCAGAAAAAACCGGACCAATGACTAGCGATCCCTGTGGGGGGTAGACTGTCAGCATTCTCCTCAGCGTGGCTTGACATTACGAACAGTAGATGGGTCAGAGGTATTGTTACTAAAGGTCTAAGGCTGGACTTGAATCATTGGCCTCGAGATAAATTCAAATTAACCCCTTTTCGCTCCTCTTCCCTGGAGCAAGCAGCTCTAGAAGCAGAAGTCATGAACTTATGCGCTAAAAATGTATTGGTGGAAATCCCAGAATCAGAAAGAGGAAGGGGATTCTATTCTCCTTTTTTTCTGATCAAAAAGCCAGATGGATCTTTTAGAACGATCATTAATCTAAAATGTCTTAATGAGTTCCTGGTTAATGAATCCTTCAAAATGGAAACAATTAATTCAGCAATAAAAATGTTGTTTAACCACTGTTTCATGGTAGTTGTAGATCTTAAAGACGCATACTATCATGTCCCAATACATGAAGATTTCCAGAGGTTCCTGAGAGTAGCTGTGTCAATGGAGGGTAGCATTCGCCATTTCCAGTTCAGAGCTCTCCCCTTTGGCTTATCAGCGGCTCCTAGGGTGTTCACAAAACTAGTGGCTGAGGTCATGGCGCACTTGCGAGAGTCCGACATCCTGATCATTCCCTACTTGGATGACTTTCTTATAGTAGGGAGCTCAGCAGATCATTGCCTGTCCCAGCTAGAAACAGCCACATCCAGGCTGGAGCGTCTGGGGTGGATCATAAATTATGAGAAATCTCGTTTACAGCCTCAAAAAATACAAAGATTCTTAGGACTGTCATTAAACTCAGAGTCCCAACAGTGTTGTCTTCCATCCGACAAATCATTACATATCCAGCAACAGGTGTCTAAGGCAATTGACAAACCATCCATGACCCTTAGACAGGCTATGTCACTATTGGGTTCCTTAACCTCTTGCATTCCCGCTGTCCGTTGGGCCCAATTCCACACCAGACCGTTACAATCCGAGGTGCTGGCTAATGATAGAATCTTACAGGGGTCCCTGCAGAGTCAGGTTACTTTAGGTCCAAAAGCGCTTACATCTCTTAGGTGGTGGCTAGTCAGTGAAACTTTATCGGCGGGGGTTCCCTGGGTGTCACAGATAACACGTGTTGTAACAACAGATGCTAGCCCTTCGGGTTGGGGAGCACACATGGATGACATGATGGTTCAGGGTCTATGGCCCCCTCCCCTAACATCAGCCTCCTCCAACCAGAAAGAGTTAATGGCAGTAGAGCTTTCAGTGAAAAAATTCCTCTCATATCTGCAGGGTCATCATGTCAAGATCCTATCGGACAACCAGGTGGCGGTCGCATACATAAATCATCAGGGTGGAACTCATTCCGAGTCACTGATGAGAGTGGCGGATCGTCTGTTCCAGACAGCGGAAAATCACTAATTATCCTTAACCGCTCTACACATAAGAGGAAAAGAAAACGTCAGAGCGGACTTTCTAAGCCGCAACACCTTGAGGCAAGGGGAGTGGTCCCTAAACAATTGCGTGTTCGATCAGATTGTCCAAAGATGGGGACATCCAGAAGTAGATCTATTTGCTACCAGGGACAACCGGAAGACAACAAAATTTTGTTCCCTAAATCCCAGGGAGAATCCTCTGGCAGTAGACGCCCTTCTGATCAATTGGGATTTTCAGCTGGCGTATGCATTTCCTCCACTAGGCCTGTTACCCTTAGTAGTCAGGAAGATAAGAGAAGATCGAGCCAGAGTTATATTGATTGCCCCATTCTGGGCCAGAAGGGCCTGGTTCACTTGGCTCAGGATCATGTCAGTGGAGGATCCCTGGGTGCTTCCGGAGATTCCGGATTTGCTCTACCAGGGTCCGATCAGTCATCCGCAAGTAAAGAACCTTCATTTAACGGCATGGATTTTGAAAGGGCGTTACTGAAAAACAAGGGGTTTTCCCCGAGTTTAATTGAAACCCTTATGAAAAGTAGGAAGCAAATAACCACAACAATCTACGCTAGGACCTGGCGAAAGTTTCTGGTCTCTTCTGATTTCAATTTAGAAGAAGGAATACCCGTAAAACAAATTTTAGAATTCCTGCAAAAAGGCTTAGAGCTAGGTCTATCTACTAGTACTCTAAAGGTACAGGTCTCGGCCCTAGGGGCTCTATTTTCATGTAACATCGCCAATAATTACTGGATCTCAAGGTTCATTAAAGCATCTAGTAGGTCTAGACCCATACATAAAGATAGATCTATGCCTTGGGATCTCAACTTAGTCCTATCAGCATTGACTAAAGAGCCGTTTGAACCTTTACAATCAGCTTCAATTAAGGCCCTATCCCTTAAGACAGCTTTTCTGGTAGCAATTACATCTGCCCGTAGAGTGGGAGACATACAAGCTCTCTCCAGGGTATCCCCTTATACAGAGTTTCTACCAGAAACCGGACCCAGCCTATTTACCAAAAGTGTCATCACGGTTTCACAGGTCACAAGAGATAATTTTACCATCCTTCCTCCCTAATCCTGCTAACCCTAAGGAAGAACTACTCCATACATTAGACGTGAGGAGATGCCTGCTAGAATACATCTGTTACCGACACATGGAAGAAAGATGATGCATTATTTTTATCTTTCCAAAATCCTAGAAAGGGACTCGGGGTAGCAAAATACACGCTAGCAAAGTGGATTTTGTGTAAAGTCTTGTCTAAAGTCCACTTTAAGGGAGGATATTAGCGAAGGAAATGAGGATGTCGAGTCCATATGGGTCGAAATTCATGGAGGGAAAAATGGTAACAAAATTCTCATTGGGGTCTGTTACAAACCCCCAAATATAACAGAAACCATGGAAAGTCTACTTCTAAAGCAGATAGATGAAGCTGCAACCCATAATGAGGTCCTGGTTATGGGGGACTTTAACTACCCGGATATTAACTGGGAAAGTGAAACCTGTGAAACCCATAAAGGCAACAGGTTTCTGCTAATAACCAAGAAAAATTATCTTTCACAATTGGTGCAGAATCCAACCAGAGGAGCAGCACTTTTAGACCTAATACTATCTAATAGACCTGACAGAATAACAAATCTGCAGGTGGTCGGGCATTTGGGAAATAGCGACCACAATATTGTACAGTTTCACCTGTCTTTCACTAGGGGGACTTGTCAGGGAGTCACAAAATAGCGACCACAATATTGTACAGTTTCACCTGTCTTTCACTAGGGGGACTTGTCAGGGAGTCACAAAAACACTGAACTTTAGGAAGGCAAAGTTTGACCAGCTTTAATCTGGTAGACTGGGACAATATCCTCAGAAATAAGAATACAGATAATAAATGGGAAATGTTTAAGAACATCCTAAATAGGCATTGTAAGCGGTTTATACCTTGTGGGAATAAAAGGACTAGAAATAGGAAAAACCCAATGTGGCTAAACAAAGAAGTAAGACAGGCAATTAACAGTAAAAAGAAAGCATTTGCACTACTAAAGCAGGATGGCACCATTGAAGCTCTAAAAGACTATAGGGAGAAAAATACTTTATCTAAAAAACTAATTAAAGCTGCCAAAAAGGAAACAGAGAAGCACATTGCTAAGGAGAGTAAAACTAATCCCAAACTGTTCTTCAACTATATCAATAGTAAAAGAATAAAAACTGAAAATGTAGGCCCCTTAAAAAATAGTGAGGAAAGAATGGTTGTAGATGACGAGGAAAAAGCTAACATATTAAACACCTTCTTCTCCACGGTATTCACGGTGGAAAATGAAATGCTAGGTGAAATCCCAAGAAACAATGAAAACCCTATATTAAGAGTCACCAATCTAACCCAAGAAGAGGTGCGAAATCGGCTAAATAAGATTAAAATAGATAAATCTCCGGGTCCGGATGGCATACACCCACGAGTACTAAGGGAACTAAGTAATGTAATAGATAAACCATTATTTCTTATTTTTAGGGACTCTAGGATCTGTTCCGCAGGACTGGCGCATAGCAAATGTGGTGCCAATATTCAAAAAGGGCTCTAAAAGTGAACCTGGAAATTATATGCCAGTAAGTCTAACCTCTATTGTTGGTAAAATATTTGAAGGGTTTCTGAGGGATGTTATTCTGGATTATCTCAATGAGAATAACTGTTTAACTCCATATCAGCATGGGTTTATGAGAAATCGCTCCTGTCAAACCAATCTAATCAGTTTTTATGAAGAGGTAAGCTATAGGCTGGACCACGGTGAGTCATTGGATGTGGTATATCTCGATTTTTCCAAAGCGTTTGATACCGTGCCGCACAAGAGGTTGGTACACAAAATGAGAATGCTTGGTCTGGGGGAAAATGTGTGTAAATGGGTTAGTAACTGGCTTAGTGATAGAAAGCAGAGGGTGGTTATAAATGGTATAGTCTCTAACTGGGTCGCTGTGACCAGTGGGGTACCGCAGGGGTCAGTATTGGGACCTGTTCTCTTCAACATATTCATTAATGATCTGGTAGAAGGTTTACACGGTAAAATATCGATATTTGCAGATGATACAAAACTATGTAAAGCAGTTAATACAAGAGAAGATAGTATTCTGCTACAGATGGATCTGGATAAGTTGGAAACTTGGGCTGAAAGGTGGCAGATGAGGTTTAACAATGATAAATGTAAGGTTATACACATGGGAAGAAGGAATCAATATCACCGTTACACACTGAACGGGAAACCACTGGGTAAATCTGACAGGGAGAAGGACTTGGGGATCCTAGTTAATGATAAACTTACCTGGAGCAGCCAGTGCCAGGCAGCAGCTGCCAAGGCAAACAGGATCATGGGGTGCATTAAAAGAGGTCTGGATACACATGATGAGAGCATTATACTGCCTCTGTACAAATCCCTAGTTAGACCGCACATGGAGTACTGTGTCCAGTTTTGGGCACCGGTGCTCATGAAGGATATAATGGAACTAGAGAGAGTACAAAGGAGGGCAACAAAATTAATAAAGGGGATGGGAGAACTACAATACCCAGATAGATTAGCGAAATTAGGATTCTTTAGTCTAGAAAAAAGACGACTGAGGGGCGATCTAATAACCATGTATAAGTATATAAGGGGACAATACAAATATCTCGCTGAGGATCTGTTTATACCAAGGAAGGTGACGGGCACAAGGGGGCATTCTTTGCGTCTGGAGGAGAGAAGGTTTTTCCACCAACATAGAAGAGGATTCTTTACTGTTAGGGCAGTGAGAATCTGGAATTGCTTGCCTGAGGAGGTGGTGATGGCGAACTCAGTCGAGGGGTTCAAGAGAGGCCTGGATGTCTTCCTGGAGCAGAACAATATTGTATCATACAATTATTAGGTTCTGTAGAAGGACGTAGATCTGGGGATTTATTATGATGGAATATAGGCTGAACTGGATGGACAAATGTCTTTTTTCGGCCTTACAAACTATGTTACTATGTTACTATGTTACTATGATTAGGGAGGATATCTCTTTGGCTTATACTGCAGGTGGGGGTCCGGCTCCGCAGAATCTAAGGGCGCATTCCACCAGGGCCATGGCTACATCCTGGGCGGAAAAATCTGGAGTATCAATCGACCAGATATGTAAGGCGGCCACATGGTCATCCCCGTCCACCTTCTTTAAACACTATAGGTTGGATTTGGGGGCTTCCTCTGATCTCACATTCGGGTTAAGGGTGCTACAAGCCATAGTCCCTCCCTAAGGTACCTTACATCTCTGTAATTCTCTCGTCGTGCGGTCATGGGAGTGCGAGTAAAGCATTAAGCTACTTACTGGTAGCGGCATTTCTCGGAGGCCCATGACAGCACCCTTAGTTCCCTCCCTATTCACTGGGGGTTGCACTTCCTATAGATGTATATCTCACATATGATACCCAGTTCCAAGTATATGACTGAAATTTTGTATATAATCTGTATATAGTGTATATTTTTTGTGCCACTAACCGCGGTAGTCCTCTCAAGACTCTGAAATACAACTGAGGCAAGGGAGAGGTACCGCCCTTTTGTATCTGTAGGTTTCCTGTTCCTAATGGGCGGATCCCCTCTCTCGTCGTGCTGTCATGGGCCTCCGAGAAATGCCGCTACCAGTAAGTAGCTTAATGCTTTTTTTTTTTAGTGTTTGTACCTTGTATTACTGAGCTAAAATCTGCCTATTTACATAACATTCCCTGTGCCTACCTAGTTTTGGCAATACAAGGATACAATATTGTTCCAATACAGCAGAGCTCAAGAGAGCTGCAAAAAATATGGATGAAAAAAAGGATGCAACTCAGGATCAGTAATGTATGTACACAGTGACTGCACCAGCAGAATAGTGAGTGCAGCTCTGGGGTATAATACAGGATGTAACTCAGGATCAGTAATGTATATACAGTCATGGCCAAAAGTATTCACACCCCTGCAATTCTCTCAGATAATACTCAGTTTCTTCTTGAAAATGATTGCAAACACAAATTCTTTGGTATTATTATCTTCATTTAATTTGTCTTAAATGAAAAAACATAAAAAGAATTGTCCTAAAGCCAAATTGGATATAATTCCACACCAAACATAAAAAAGGGGGTGGACAAAAGTATTGACACCGTTTGAAAAATCATGTGATGCGTCTCTAATTTGTGTAATTAACAGCACCTGTAACTTACCTGTGGCACCTAACAGGTGTTGGCAATAACTAAATCACACTTGCAGCCAGTTGACATGGATTAAAGTTGACTCAACCTCTGTCCTGTGTCCTTGTGTGTACCACATTGAGCATGGAGAAAAGAAAGAAGACGAAAGAACTGTCTGAGGACTTGATAAACCAAATTGTGAGGAAGCATGAGCAATCTCTGTGCTACAAGTCCATCTCCAAAGACCTGAATGTTCCTGTGTCTACCGTGCGCAGTGTCATCAAGAAGTGTAAAGCCCATGGCACTGTGGCTAACCTCCCTAGATGTGGACGGAAAAGAAAAATTGACAAGAGATTTCAACGCAAGATTGTGCGGATGTTGGATAAAGAACCTCGACTAACATCCAAACAAGTTCAAGCTGCCCTGCAGTCCGAGGGTACAACAGTGTCAACCCGTACTATCCGTCGGCGTCTGAATGAAAAGGGACTGTATGGTAGGAGACCCAGGAAGACCCCACTTCTTACCCCGAGACATAAAAAAAGCCAGGTTGGAGTTTGCCAAAACTTACCTGAAAAGGCCTAAAACGTTTTGGTACAATGTTCTCTGGTCAGATGAGACAAAAGTAGAGCTTTTTGGGCAAAGGCATCAACATAGAGTTTACAGGGGAAAAAAGAGGCATTCAAAGAAAAGAACACGGTCCCTACAGTCAAACATGGGGGAGGTTCCCTGATGTTTTGGGGTTGCTTTGCTGCCTCAGGCACTGGACTGCTTGACCGTGTGCATGGCATTATGAAGTCTGAAGACCACCAACAAATTTTGCAGCATAATGTAGGGCCCAGTGTGAGAAAGCTGGGTCTCCCTCAGAGGTCATGGGTCTTCCAGCAGGACAATGACCCAAAACACACTTCAAAAAGCACTAGAAAATGGTTTGAGAGAAAGCACTGGAGACTTCTAAGGTAGCCAGCAATGAGTCCAGACCTGAATCCCATAGAACACCTGTGGAGAGATCTAAAAATGGCAGTTTGGAGAAGGCACCCTTCAAATATCAGGGGCCTGGAGCAGTTTGCCAAAGAAGAATGGTCTAAAATTCCAGCAGAGCATTGTAAGAAACTCATTGATGGTTACCGGAAGCGGTTGGTCGCAGTTATTTTGGCTAAAGGTTGTGCAACCAAGTATTAGGCTGAGGGTGCAAATATTTTTATCTGGCCCATTTTTGGAGTTTTGTGTGAAATGATCAATGTTTTGCTTTTTGCTTCATTCTCTTTTGTGTTTTTTTCATTTAAGACAAATTAAATGAAGATAATAATACCAAAGAATTTGTGTTTGCACTCATTTTCAGGAAGAAACTGAGTATTATCTGACAGAATTGCAGGGGTGTGAATACTTTTGGCCATGACTGTACACAGTGACTGCACCAGCAGAATAGTGAGTGCAGCTCTGGGGTATACTACAGGATATAATTCAGGATTAGTAATGTATGTACACAGTGACTTCACCAGTAGAATAGTGAGTGCAGCTCTGGGGTATAATACAGGATGTAACTCAGGATCAGCACAGGATCAGTAATGTAATGTATGTACACAGTGACTGCACCAGCAGAATAGTGAGTGAAGCTCTGGAGTATAATACAGGATATAACTCAGGATCAGTAATGTAATGTATGTACACAGTGCCTGTTGGTGCAATAGTAAGAAAATGGAAGAAGTGCAAAATGACTGTCAATTGACATCGATCTGGGGCAGCATGCAAAGACCCAAAGAACACCGTCCCCACTGACAATCATGGAGGTGAAAACATTATGTTGGGGGTGTTCCTCTGCTAAGGGCACAGGACTAGTAAAGCGCATCAGTGGGAGAATGGATGGAGCCATGTACCGTAAAATCCTGAGTGATAACCTCCTTCCCTCCGCCAGAACATGACCCAAAACATACAGCCAAGGCAACAAAGGAGTGGCTCAAAAAGAAGCACATTAAGGTCATGGAGTGGCCTAGCCAGTCTCCAGACCTTAATCCCATAGAAAACTTATGGATGGAGATGAAGCTCCAAGTTGCCAAGCGACAGCCTCAAAACCTTACTGATTTAGAGATGATCTGCAAAGATGAATGGACAAAAATTCCTCCTGACATGTGCGCAAACCTCATCATCAGCTACAAATAACATCTGACTGCTGTGCTTGCCAACAAGGGTTTTACCACCAAGTGTTAAGTCTTGTTTTCCAGAGGGATCAAATACTTATTTCTCACTGCAAAATGCAAATATATATAATTTATACAATGTGATTTTCTGGATTTTATTTTCGATATTCTATCTCTCAATGTTAAAATTAACCTGCCCTTAAAGTCCTAGACTGTTCATGTCTTTGTCCGTGGGCAAACTTACAGAATCAGCAGGGGATCAAATACATATTTCCTTCTCTGTATATCAGCATCTCTGCACAGGTCTCTGCTCATTCCTCGGACGTGTCATAGTGGGGTTACTGCTGTATGGCACCAGACATGCAGCAAATAAAACTGTACGATATTCATCAAACGTCAGAATGACTGTAGCGGAATCCATTCTAAAGATTAATAGCGCTGTACGACATGATTGATACAACCGGAAACATCAGTACATCTCCGGGTAAGAGACATTCATTCATCACTGCAGAGGAAAAAATAATTAACTGGTACAAAGCAGTGCAAGGATTTCATTAGTTGTATTTGTAGCATTCTCAGTATTTTTATTATTTGTTTTTTTATTATTATTTATTTTGGGGAATAAATTTAAATTATCTCCGTGCACTTATCAGAAACCTCATTTTAAAATAACCTTTTAGGTTTTTTTTTTTAATTAATAAGAGATACAAATAGCATCTTTTTTACCCTGATGACCATTGTCCTCTATATTTGTTATCAACTGCCCCTTGATTTGAATGAGAACTGGTGTAATGCTTTATTTGTCCTATTGTGGCGCTGCAGAGATGTTGAAAATTGGCTGCTGGCTCTCATACACCATAAGGCTAATTATATGGGGTCCTGATACCCTGTTATTAGCTAATTTATAGGAATGGTCCAACAACTAGTATATTTTTTTTTTACCCGTTTTCTCATAATATTTAAAAGATTCTCTTGTTGCCAAAGGGAAATCGAATCTGTCATTCCACGAGAATTTTTTCAGTCTTGGAATCGGGATGCTTGGACACTTGAGACCATTTCACAACAGACCGTAAAGAGAGGCTCCTTTTACAAGGTTGAAGTCTAGCTTGATGCACTGACATCTAGTGGCCATCATGAATACTGCAATATCAGAATTAATTTATACATACTTGGATTGTCATGCAAAATAGTGCTCAGTTATGCAACCCCCTTATTATGATGTCCCTTAATATAAGAGGTGCACATAATAGCGTACTGTTTAGAAACCGACATGATGGCTGTTGACATGTCGTCAGAGAGAAGAGGCAGGGACAGACAAATACTAATGGTGTACTATGTGTTCATCCCTGGATCCCCGATATTGGGGCCTGGTTGGCAGAAGGAAGTTCTGGCAGATATCAACTCTTAAGCCGGAAGAATTATGAATGCTGCTCTGGAGTATTTTTTTTTTTTTTTTTGCTTGCTGCTTGTGTGATTGATGAATACTGGATACAAATACTTCTAAAATTCTATTTATATAATTGGAACTATCACAAATACATTCATTTTTGATAATTATTGCAATTGTTAGCGTTTTCTATGAAAGTCCTTGGCTTCACTGCACCAGTTGCAGCTTTACTAAACATCCAAGGGCTCATGCACGGCCGTGTTTTCGGTCCAAGTGTCATCTGATAAAACATCAGATCGTTCTCTGACTACGGGGCCGTGGACATGTCAGATTTATTTTTTACATAAACTGTGCTGGTCTAAAAAAACAAAAAAAAACAAAACAAAAAAAAAAACATAGCTGCAAAATAAATTAATAAAGTTAATAAAATGCCGTATGTAATTCATGTATAATGTGGGCCGGAATATAGTGGAAAAAAAATCATGAGGATTTGTATACCTGCAGTAACTAATTTTGGCCACTAGATGTCACCTTTGTAACTTTAATAAGTAAAATGACCCCCAATCACTTTTCTGTACCATGAAATGTCCCGTGTTGCGTTCACTGCGACCATCTCTGAATGCTGACATTTTTTTTCCCATGTGTGGTTTTCTTACATTAACCTTTCTGCAAACAAAACGCATCAATAAGGAATTATTTTATTTAGGAAGATAGCAGAACGCTGACCAGATGTCTTGATTCGTCACGTTGACCTGAGCGTAATTTATTCTGATTGCTTTGGTATTTGCTGCTATAATTAAATGTCTTCTGCTTTATTATTTTGAGTGCAGCAAATACCAGGAAATTGTAATATCTGCAGCCAGTACGAGGGAGAAGTAGGTGCAGCAGCTCAATATACTTCATGCGTCCTTTCTATACCTCCATTCTATTTCTGAGGGTCTTGACTATATTTTGCCTTACTATAATCTGAATCCTTTTCAATCTGGAGGACCTATAAGGTCATTTATTACATAGACAACTCTATTTGATGCTTCCTTTTTTACTGCGGTGGTACTGTAGGGTAATAAAATGCATGCTGTCACATTTCATAGCTGATCTCTGGGGGTCCCGGACAGTGAAATTCTATGTAATCCCTTTTTTGTTGGAGGACATTACTAGTAAAACGATTTTTCAAAATAATGATCCTCTTTAAATTTAGAAAAAGCTGAAATCTAGGGTATAGTGGCTTTTTTTGGAAGTGGTTAGAGGAAGTGTCACAGGTTTACCGCTACAGAGAGGAGCCAGAAGACCGCGGTGCCTGATTTCACGTACTGCTGCACTAATTAGGAGCACTTCGCCATCATAATAAACATTGCAAATATCTGCTTGCAGTGGACGAGTTAATGTTCATTTGAGAAATCCTGGAGCTTTCCCGCTTTGATGGTATCAGCTGTTAAGTGTTGGCCACTCGCCTCTGGCAATCAGGGGTGTTTTGAAGTGTTGTTCAGAAGACTGTTGCTTGGTGATTTGTTTGTGTGCATATCCCTATCACCTCCTATTTGGTTTTTCTTTCCTTTACTTCCTGGTGTTCCACTCTGTTGTTTGTGAGTGCATATTTGTATTATTTGTATTTTAATTTATCCATGTACATCTTCCCTTCTGATTTGCGTATTCTTATACACTACAACTGTCCATTTCCCTGGGTGGAGGAGGGGGACATATAAGGGCTGACTTAGAAGCTCAGCAAGGCATGTGGCCCCGGCATCTTCACCATCAGAAGTTATCCAAGGAGAAGGGATAGCTAGGGCACCCCTATCTTTAGAGCTAGAGAAGGAGCCCCTAGCCCTGGAATATCACTGCAACAGTGCTGTGACATTGACTCTGGCCCAAACCATTTGTTTGATCCATCATGGATGCAGTGACTGTTCTGGCTGGGTGACTGCAGCAACCCAGCCTGGAGGTGGCATACCTATGCACTGTTGTTGTGCAACACCCAAACACATTTGGCTTAGGTAACGTGACTCTCAGGCAACCCTGTATTCAGGAAGGCCTGTAATCTTAAAATTACGTCCTCATTCCTTAGGAACCCAGGAGCAATGGGTGGGGATCACAATTTCTCTCTTTCAGGGTGACCCCCAAGCCTGGGCATTTTCTTTCCTGTTAGACTGTCACTTCGGGCAGTTGAGGAATTTTTCCAGGTGCTGGGTCATATATATGATCACCTCGATTGCATTTCCTTGGCAGAGTCTACGCTACGTCAGTTTCAGCTGGGAGACCGGCCAGCAGAGGAGTGTTACTTTGAGTTTCGGAGGTGGTCCACAGATACTAAGTGGAATGACCCCACCCTCCATAGCCAGTGCAGTCAAGGGCTGTCTGTTGGGGTAAAGGATGCCTTTGCTCTGTATGAGTCTCCGGTCTCCATGGAGGCGGCCATGTTTCTAGCTATCCGCATGGACCCCTGCTTTTGCCAGAAACATGGATAAACTCCCATATCCATGGGGCCCGGTGTCAAGGGAATTAGCTCTGAGTCTCCTGAGGAACCCGTGCAGTTGGGTGGGGCGACTCTTTCTTTTGGTCCAACTGTAGTTCGGCGTAAAGGGGAGTGTATTTTTTCTGTGGTGGTAAGGGTCATTTTGTGGGTGCTTGTCCTTCCTTCATAACACCGTAAATAGTCGCCGGAAAACTTATGAGCTTGGGTTGTGGGGAGGCTGGCAACCCTGGTCTACATATTTCTTCTGTGTGTAGGTCACAATTTCTTTTTACCGGCCATGATTCATCTGGGCAAAAATAATGTGGTTATTTAGGCCTTTCTGAACAGTGGGGGGGATTTAATTTGATTGACTCTAGGCTCGTCCAGGACCAGGGCTTCAAACCACATGAACTGTATAGAACCCATAATCGCCACTGACTCTGCACCCTTGAGCCAGGGTTGTTTTACTCAGGTCGTTCGTATGCGGCATTTACTGATAGGGGCCATGCACTCAAAAGTTATTGACGGTCATGTGCTAAAGAGTCTGCCCTTTCCTGTGATTTTTGAGCTACCTTGGCTTACACTGCAAAATCTTGTTTTAGACTGACACTCGGGAGGTAGTCAAGTAAAATGGAGCGAGTATCGTCAAGGACATTGCTTGTGCACTCGGCTATCCAAGATGGATACCCAATCTCTGCCTGAATACCTGTTGACTTTGGGGATGTGCTTTCAGAACAGAGGTGTCAGGAAGTTCTTCCTCATCATTTTTATGATTGCGCTGCTATTCTTATTCCTGGGACGAAGCTGCCAAAGAGCAGGTTATACAATATCTATGGTCCGGAGAGGCAGGCCATGAGGGACTATATCACTGAAAGTCTAGCAAAGGGTCATATCTGATGTTCTTCATCTCTCACTACAGCAGGGTTTTCCTTTGTCAAAAACAAAGACCAGTGGTTATGCCCCTGCCTAGATTTTCGGATACTTGATCAGATCATTGTGCGGGATATATATTTTCTAAACTGGATCTCAGGGAAGCTTATAATCTCATTCACATCAAGGAGGGGGATGAGTGGAAGACAGCCTTCAATACACCTGAGGGACACTATGAAAAACTTATGATGCCATTTGGGTTGACTAATGCTCCTGCGGTCTTTCAGCACTTTGTAAGATTACATTTTTAGTCACCTGGCAGGTAGATTTGTTGTGATTTATCTTGATGACCTATTGATTGATTTATTCGTCTGACCTCAAGTCACATCAGGTACATATCCGGCAGGCCTTTGAGATACTCGGAGACAATAAATTATTTGTCAACCAAGAGAAATGTATGTTCTCAGTTCAGGAGATCCTTTTCATGAGTTATTTCTTATTGTCCATTTTTTTTTCATTTTTTCATTGGACTGGGATTCTTTTCATGCATCTGCATATTTCCCATAAGGGATGGGGGCAGTGTTCTGGAATCACTGCGTTGAGAAACACGTGATGGTGTCTCCGCGGTGTTGGATGTTTTGGTCTCCCCGAGGCCAATCATCTGTGCCTTTATAGCCTTTTTACTAGGCACTGCTCCTAATAGCCAGATTCCTACTCCACACTGATGAGGGGCAAAAACCCCGAAACAGCTGTCTGTGGATGGATACCATGCTTGGCATAGGTGGCTTTCCTTCATAGGATGCTGCCCTTCCCGTGGTTGTTCCTTCCCGGGGAAAGGCCTGGCTATTCACTGCTTGCGTCGAGAAACACGTGATGGTGTCTCCGCAGCTTCTTTACATGCATCTGCATATTTCCCATAAGGGATGGGGGCAGTGTTCTGGAATCACTGCGTTGAGAAACACGTGATGGTGTCTCCGCGTTGTTGGATGTTTTGGTCTCCCCGAGGCCAATCATCTGTGCCTTTATTGGACTGGGATCGTCCTGGGTTCATCAACTACTACTGTAAGCTCATCAAAAATGCTTCGGTAGTTGCTAAACCTTTGACGGATATGAGCAGGAAAGTGATGGCCTTTTCCAAATGGTCCAGTTAGGCCAGGGAGGCATTTGATACCTTGAAAAAATGTTTTGCTTCTGCCCAGATTTTTATACTGCCTGATGCCACTCAGCCATTTAATGTATCTGAAGTGGGGCTGGGGGGGCTGTGTTGTCGCAGGATGCATCTCCTGGTAAATGGAGTCCGTGTTCATATTTTTATTAGAAACTCATCTGCTGAAAAAAGCTATAACATTGGTAATGGGGAACTCTAGGCAATTAAGTGGGCTTTTGAAGAGTGGTGAAATTTTCTGGAAGGGGCAGTTCATCCGGTTATGATAATCACTGATCATAAATCAATAAATCATAAATTTTATATTTAATCCGCTAAGCATGTGACGCCTAGATAGACAAGATGATTGTCGTTCTTCACCAGATTCAACGTTTTTGTGACATATAGACCGGGCAATAAGAGCCTACGTCTCCTGGGGGGTGGAGATACGGTAGTTATTATCCGGTTCCTATAGTACAGAAAAGGGTGGTTATTGCATCTATATGTTCCGATCTTGAGAACGAGGTGGTAGAGGCTCAGGGGGATGTCCCTGCTGTCCATTAGCTGTTCGTACCTGTGAATCTCCATCTTAAAAGTTTTTTTAAGTGAACATCATGATTCGGTCTTGGCCAGACATCCTGGTAGTAAAGCCACCACAACTCTCCTTACTCTGTGTTTTTGTGGTCTGACGTGCACAAGGATGTTTGGGAGTATGTATCTGCCTGCAGTGTTTGTGCAATTTCTAAGAACCCTCATACTTGTTCGTCTGGGTCTCTCCAACCATTTCCGATTCCCAGTAGACCTTTGACTAATTTATTGGTAGATTTCATCACTGCTCTACCTGTATCTGTAGGTAATACAGTTATTTTGGCGGTGGTGGACAGATTCAGCAAGATGTCTCATTTCATTGCACTACCTGCTTTTCCCCAATTTCAAGACCTTGGCGTAATTTTTTATCAAAGAAATTGTGAAATTATATGGGATTCCTACAGATATTGATTCTGACCAGGGGTGCAATTTAATTACAAATTTTGGAAAGCATTTTGTGCTTTTTCGAGGGTCCATCTGTCTTTTTCTTCAACCTTTCATCCACAGTCTAATAGGCAAACTAAATTTGTTAAAGGGAACCTGTCACCTGAATTTGGCGGGACCAGTTTTTGGTCATATGTGCGGAGTTTTCAGGTGTTTGATTCACCCTTTCCTTACCCGCTGGCTGCAATATTGGATTGAAGTTCATTCTCTGTCCTCCGTAGTACACACCTGCGCAAGGCAATGGATTGTAGACTTGGCAAGCACAGGCTTGTACGGATGATGGACTGGCAGGTGGGCACGACTGATAGACTGGAAGGTGGGCATGGCTGATGGGCATGTAGGCTGGCATGGCTGATGGACCGGCAGGTATGCAGAAATGCGAGCACTGGGACCTGAGAAGTAACAAGAGTGTTATAAACAAACTTACAATGTTGCACATGCACCTCCCATCAAGTGGAGATGCCTTATATAACGAGTGTTTCCTTGCCAGTCCCTTTAAGAGCACCCTGGGCGTCAGCAGCCAGAGCTGTAAGTGCAGGAAGGAGGCCGTGGCGGTGAGTGAGTCGGCGTCTTTGCTGGGGAAGAGAGTCAGAAGGCAGAGGGGACAGATAAAGGCTGATTTAGGAGCTCAGCAAGGCACATGGCCCTGGCATCTTCACCATCAGAAGTAATCCAGGGAGCAGGGATAGCCAAGGCGCCCCTAGCCCTGGGATATCCTCAAACATTGCTCTGACAGGAAGTTTTTTACTTTTAACAATCCTTTTGTTTGGTAAAAATGACCCAGCTTTGATTCGCTGCTGGTTATCCAGGTACTTGGACCTGCAGCGATCAGCTGCAAACTCTATGAGAGCCAAGTGTTGATTTCTTCTACAGTGCCTTCAGAAGAAAATTAAAGTTTTACATGTTACCCTTTTCAAATCAATGGATTTTTATGTATCGTTCTCCAATCTGGTGATTTGATGAGCTCTTGACTTAAGAATCCCTCACCCCCTTTATTAACTTACAGTTCCTTTATAAGGTATTTGAGAATTGGTTTTGTAAACTTTCAGTTCTGTCTCTTGCGGGACTTCCAGCCACGTCTACTCTACAGGGGATTCCTTACATGAGATTACGTAATGCATTTCTTATGCCAAATGTGGAAGTACTATATTGAGCAGACATCCCTTTTATAATAAGGACTTTTATCTTATAGGAATACAGAGTTATTTATGTTTTATTAATGTGTAACTCAATATGTAGTAAGTAATAATATATGGCCCTCCGAAAAAATGGATAAGGGGCCTGAGTAGCGTTTCAATCCGTACCGGTAAGTAGATGTTAAACTCGGCACTTGGGTAGGTGTAATGAAGAAAGGGTTCATGCAGTCCAAAAAATCCAGAGTGATACGAACATTTCGGTCCTATCTGTACTTTCATCAGAATGATGCAGATCACGGTGTGTATAGCGCTACACGGCCAGCAACATCCATCCTCCAGCATTATTCTGATCAAGATCCAGACTTAGCTTGGAAACATTAATATAATTTTGGATTGCATGAATAAATACCCAGAGGTGGTAAGCACCTGCTGCCTTACTCATTGTGGTCACCCCTCTACTCTCCCCAGTTGTGGGCTGTCTCGTGGAGTTGCCTCTTGTAGCATTTCCTACACTGCTGAATCCTCCTGCTGCTGACAAGTGTTCACCTTTCTATAGGCATATGCAGCCATTGTGTCCTGCAGAGGGGGGAGATCCTCTGGCCTATCCTCAAGCAGTATTGGGTTTATTAGGCAGCTCCTCCCACCACTCCTCACCTGATCTAATGTTCTAGTTCAGTTTCTGTCTAGATTCCTGTAAGGTGCTTTTTTGTGTTGTCTCTCCTGTTTTCTGACCCAATTTGCATACCAGTTTATCCTGACCTCGGCTATGTATATTAAACCAGTGCTGCCTACTCTGTCCTCCCATTGCCTGACTACGTCTTTGCATCTGTCCAATTGTACTTCTTACCGGTGTCTGTGACCCTCTGGTCAGCTGTATAGGACCTCAATTTAAAAGCAGTGGACAAGCTCTTTAAGTACACCTTCCCACCTGCTTGGTTTCTATAATAAGGAATGGGTAGAAAAAGGTAGCGGCCCTTGTCTAGCCAACGTGTGGCCCCAATATTACGCGGTTTTCATGTACTTTTTAATGTGTGCTTTTTTTTTTTACAGGTAAATTACAGTTTTGCCTGACATTAAAGGGTTTTTCCCATGTTACCTATGATTGAGATGGGAATATCTGACTTCAGTAACAGCCTTGCGAGCTGGGCCAGGCTGTTTACATAACTCCTGTAGAAGTGAAAGGGAGTAACAGAGTAGCACAGCACTCTATGGTGTTACATAACTTGGAGTTTTTCATAACCCTATCCACTCCATATCCATATTCTCGTCTCCGCTATGAATGGTTAATTCGAGATTACCCTTTGAACAATATTTGAAAACAACACCATATTGTTTATCCATTTTTGCTCATCAATAACCTATGTATATACCTGCAAGAAGAGCATTTTTATCAATGGATCTGTTTAGATGTTTTCACATACACAATGTTTTATTTGTTTGTGATGCTATAAATCACGTCATTTTATTTTTGACATGTTATTTTGAAGGCTGCTCCTGAGTGCTATGAAACATATGGCTGCTGAGGGTGCGGCTACAGCACTCAGCTCTGTGATTATGACCAAAACTATTCCATTAATAAAAGTTGTGAACCAAAGAGGAAGCATCTGGATTTTACAGTCTAGTTTCATAATGATTTTAATGGATATGCAGAAAATCAAGAATTAAAATTCTGTTAAATATATTTTGACATGTTTTCTACCATTTCTAAATTTTTTGGACAAATGTACGTGACCATGGCGGTACCTAATCTTTGTAACTTTTACTGTGTATTGCCCTATTTCCCTGGTTATTCAGATATACTCCTACCCAAGATGTTAACATAGGGCTCCTTAAATAAGAGGAAATCTCTGGGACCACTAACATAGCAGGCAGGACCCATACGGTTAGTAGTAGTCACACAGCACTCCCCCTGAGATGATATTCACTTTATCAGTGATGGCAAAGATCAGTACTGATAGATAAGATTTGCACCATTTTTTTTAAGCGCGCTGAATCTGTTATCATCTGTATACTGTAGCTTGCTTGATTTGACAATGTGGCTGTAATGCATTGGCTAGTACTATTTTAGGGCACTGTGGCTTGCAATGCTATTTGAGACTGGTATCGCTATGCGAGTACTATGGCTGGCTCTGTTTTGGAGAACTTTTGTTCCCATTGTTAACAGGTCCAATGTAGATATTTTTTGGGGGGGGCACTGACTTTAAATTTATTACTAGCACCATTTTAATACTGTTGGAGAGCTGTGGCTTAATACATTGCCTTTTTTGATGTTTCGGCTTAAAATATAATGGGACATTTGATGTTCACGCTGTTATAGTAGCATTGTGACTGCCTGTGTTGATGTAACAGGTCCGCTGTAACTGTTATTAGTGGGTACTGTTCACTTACCTAAATAGCTGGAAGTGTTAAGAGTGCCCATACTAAATTGCCACTGAGTAATTGGTAGCGGCCACTGCAGGTAACAAGTGGTATTACACGCCCTATATACTGTATAACAAGGCAGTTTTGAGTCCTCCAGAAAGATGGCTGATTTACTCCTTATGGGTATATAATAATACTAATCTTTTATTTTTATATAGCGCTAACGTATTCCGCAGCGCTTTACAGTTTGCACACATTAGCATTGCTGTCCCCAATGGGGCTCACAGTCTAATATATGGGTAAGTATTGTTCAACTTTTACTTAAAAAAAAATAAAAAAAAATTCAAAAGGATATAAATAACATTGAAGGGGTTAAAGTGAAATATTGTATAGCAGTTTCTCTCTGGTATACAGTGCATTACATTACTGAGCCCCGCTATGAGCTCTGTGCAGCAGTCATTATATACCAGCCATGATACAGTAAATGTTATACTATAACCAGTACGGGGTTAAGTGCTTTGTATGTGGGTATGATACAGTAAACCCTGGCATTATATTGGCTGCCATCACTGCGCCGCTCCGCAGGTCGCCTATTTTCATGTCTTCCTGTCAGAATCTCGACTGCTGTTTCATTATCCTCCCAGACCATTTAACAAAACTGAAGTCCTATGCTGGGTATTATATTGTCATCCATGATTACTGCTCAGAATTCCTCCTCCTCTTCTCTATTTTACGCGACCTGGTACAATGGGGCACTTTTATGTATAACATCTAGAAGATGGCGCACGGTCACTGAAACTTAAGAGTTTTACCAAGGCATTCTCCTACACAGACGAAGTTCCAGGATGCTTCCCTGGCCAAGGCAAAGTGGCTTGTTAGCATCCTCTTCTTGTTTTTTTTCCGATAGGAAGGGTTAAAGAGTCTGTACTAAGCATGTAATGGTGGATTTAGCATGTAATGGTGGATTTTACATTGCCGATTTTACAGCATTACACACACGATGGTCATTTACTATCCTTTTTACATAGGCAGACCGCACTTAGATTTTATCCACTACTTTTACACTGATGACCTGTCCTCAGTCATCAGGCCATCAATCTTTCATTGGCCGAGGTCTTACACCCGACACCTAAGCAGATCAGCGGTGTCTGCAGCCACCGAAGTACCCGTTTGCCGAGCTGCTCAGTCTACTTGCAATGGCCATGGCTTGGTACTGCACATCCGCCTCCTATACAAATCAATACAAGGCGCATATGTAGTACCCCACAGCGGTCACTACAAGTAGACGGCCAGCTTGACACATAAGTATTTCCAGCCTCCACCACCGCTAACAGCTGATCATCAGGGGTGAAAATACAACATATCGGCCACCAGTGGGTCTTTTTCAATTAATTGAACATAGACCCATTGGTGGTCAAAACGTTACATTTTCTACGGCAGAATAAAACTTCATCTTTTTTTAAACTTCACCGTGGGTTGGACGCGGTCTACACCTTTTCTTCCTATCCCAAAGATAAGTCATCAAGGTAAAAGTAGTGGACAACATCTTTAACCATGCGCTGCTGTCGTTTGTGAAAACGAAAAGACCATTTCACCCGATGAACATGCGTTTTGCTTGTTCAGGTGACCGGCAGCCTGTTTAGACGACAAGATTATCGTGAGATGAGCTTTCCTACGAACTCTCGCTCGCAATAATTTTGCAGTGTAAATGCTAAGTAATCTCTAATCCAATCCCCTAACTGCTAGGCATCCAACCGCTGGGACCACTGCAGAGCACCACCTTGATGGAACTGAGGTCAAGCATGCAAACCTTCACTTCATCCATTGTCTATGGGACTGCTGTAGATAGCGAAGCATGGGTCAAGTAATGAATGGAGTTGTACTATGTATGCTCCACCTCTGCACCATTCAGACGTGGCTTTATGCAGCCCCATTCCTGAGATTGGTGGTGGTCCTTTGGGTAGGTGATAACTATAAAGCTTGGTACAATGTAGAGTTGAGCAAAAGAGTTGTAGAGCCCTAGTCTAGTGGCCACCACATTGGTAGACCTGTGAACCTCCATCAACATGCCAGTATCCCCAGCTCCTTTATCTTTGTGGCAGGACACATGCATGATGCCGCACCAGTCCTACTAATCTGCAGACATGTAAGGGATGTTGGCCGATAAGGAGAGTCGCAGGGCTATGGTTTGGCAACCACGGACCAGGGTCAAGCTAATCGTTTTGCTCAAATCTAGTACGAATGTGATTTATGCTGATCATTACCAGATCCATATTATGCCTGACTTTGTTGAAAGCCATAGGAATTGGCTAGACACAGCCTACCCTATTGTGCTATGGACACCAAAGGGAGCCTGGTGTCTGCCATGTTTGCTGGATTATCTACAGGGTAGGACGACCTAAATATGTTTTCACCATCAGAGGCGGCATGTGCCCAGGTGCCAAGAAGCTACTCTGCTTTAGCTAGGGTAATTGGGCTAGGGCAGCAAAGTGAAGCTTTGTTCAGGGTTATGGAAATACTAGATTTGTCTACACCCCAAGTCCTTTGCTGCAGACCTTTCTGTAAACCAGATTGCAGAGATGCCAAGTGACAGCGCTTCTTCCCCCCCAACACCCTAAATTACATTACCATCCATTTAAATAGATCCCATGAGATACTTAAGCCAATTATCAAAGAGGTGCTGTGGAAACTAGGCTTAAGGCAATTTCTCCGGCTCTGCAGATTTTAGTCACCCTCTCTCCGGGAAATCGTTCCATTTTAGTGAATGAGATTCTCATAGAGTCAAATATTAGTAAAGAAGCCATAGCATTAAGTTACCAGCTATGCACAAGATAGGTAATCATGTTATAATCAGTGGGGGTCCAACCACAGGAACCCCCACTGACCCTGAAGCAGAGCTCTAAATGCCTTGCCGAAGTAGAGCAGTCACCGTGTATGCTCACTAAATTCTTGTTCTGTGGGAGTACCGGAAAATGCAGAGGGCTGTACTTGGCTAAAACTCTGGCAGGGCCATAAAAAATGAATGGAGCAAAATTACACAGGTGAGGCCTCCTTTCCATTCCAACAGAGCATTTTAGAGGCCTATTTTCTGCAATGGTGGGTGTCTGACCCCTGGCATCACATCAGCACCAATCGCAACGTTTGACTGTTGGGAATAACCCTTTTGTAGCGCTGGCGTCCCTGCAGGCTGCCCCTCTGCTACGGCAAGGACACCGACTCACTCACCGCCGCAGCCCAGAACTCCCTCCTTCTCCTGCAGCTGCTGCCCGGGGTCTGCGTATGACCCTCAGATCCCCGATCACTGTGTTTAGGGCGCGCCTTCCCACCCTCTTAAGGGGATAGCTTTTGTCATCCTAAACTGTCCCCAGCCAATGGCTGGGAGACACTTATTATTTAAGGCACCTTCACTTGATGGGAGGTGCCTGTGCAACATTGTTAGTCTGTTCCCAAATACGCTTGCTAGTTCTCAGGTCCCATTCGACTAGTTCACACTAGTGTCTGTCCCTAAACCTTCTTGCCAATATGTGACTTATCAGTCTGTATTAAAACTGGACCAAGCCGTGCCAATCTGTAGATCAGCTGGACCCGCCATGCCAGTCTGTATATAAGTCAGGCCCACCTGCACCTGCCGTGCCAACTTGTATCAGCCATACTAATCCGCTTCTGTCAGTGCCTGCCTGCATCAGATGCCCTCTCCCTCCAAGCTGTTCCAACTACCAGTTCATTGTGCGTCCTTGGTCTGTCCTGGTGTAGCACCTAGTGTTCATTGGGAGCCAAGCCTAACCTCACCCTCAGGGGCTCTAGTGAAATATCAGGTGCTTACCTAGTCACGTCCCTCCAGGCTCACCTCGGACCACAGCACAATGGCTCCACCACTCCTCTTACACCATTAAGTACTGCAACCCCTTTATTCTAGGGTTTGAGTTCTTAGCAGGAGTTCTGGTAGTTGTATTCGCACTGTTCAGGATCTGAGGCCATATCCTGACTATAGTGAGAAAACCCCTTTTAATTTATTACTTAAAAGTATATTCTTCCTGAACACTGGGAGATCTGACCTCTGGAACCACCGCCGATCCTGAGAACAGGGGTTTTGAAGAACTCAACCGGAGTTTTGGTTGTTCATGCTGCTCCATTCATTCTTATGGGAGCGCCAAAGACAAGCCGAGGGCAGCGGTCCGCTATCTCCAGCATTCCCTTTAGGAAAGAACGGAGCCACAGTGCACATGTTCGACCACCGCGCTCTGGTTTTCGGGATTGGTGTGGTCCCAGCGGTTGGACCCCTTTTTAATGGAATTTCCGTTTTAAGCATTTTTGCAGCTCAGTTGTAGCTTACTACTTTAGGTCGCTGAATCATTAGTTACATTCATAGAGCACATATGTAGGCCGTCATCGGCACCTACAAACCTTCCTTATAATGTTTTTTTTTGTTTTTTTCTATTGACAAAAATTTCCTGAATGCCCGAATTAGCTCTTTGTGCTTCCTCTACAAGCACCCACTTCTCAGTAGTATTTTAGAAAACCTCAAGGTTCTGGTATAAAGCTGACGAGTCTGGATCTGCCGCTGGTCTCCTCGCTGTCAATTGGTGATAGTTGGGGTTTTCGGGTTGATTATGGTGATGCCACCATGCTGGTAATTCGGTGTAAATATTCGGAGAAGCTCAGGACAGCTCATCTCATTAATCGCACTTCTTCTGTCCACAACGAGAAGTGAGAAATTAACACATTGAAACTATGACTTTCTTATTTTTTGTTTATTTTTGTTTCTCTGCACTGGAAAGTACTGTGCATACCCCTTTCTATCAGGACTAGTGTTGAGCATTCCGATACCGCAAGTATCGGGTATCGGCCGATACTTGCGGTATCGGAATTCCGATACCGAGATCCGATACTTTTGTGGTATCGGGTATCGGATACATAGAGATGTGTAAAATAAAGAATTAAAATAAAAAATATTGATATATTTACCTCTCCGGCGGCCCCTGAACTCAGCGCGGGTAACCGGCAGGCTTCTTTGTTCAAAATCAGCGCTTTTAGGACCTGAGAATCACGTCCCGGCTTCTGATTGGTCGCGGGCCGCCCATGTGACCGGCACGCGACCAATCACAAGCCGCGACGTCACCGCAAGCTATTAACGCGCTCATTTTTAAAAATGAGCGCGTTAATGGCTTTCAAATACGTAGCGGCTGGTGATTGGTCGCGTGGCCGCGACCAATCACAAGCCGCGACGTCACCGCAAGCTATTAACGCGCTCATTTTTAAAAATGAGCGCGTTAATGGCTTTCAAAGACGTAGCGGCTTGTGATTGGTCGCGTGGCGGTCACATGGGCGGCCCGCGACCAATCAGAAGCCGGGACGTGATTCTCAGGTCCTAAAAGCGCTGATTTTAAACAAAGAAGCCTGCCGGTTACCCGCGGACTCACCAGGGGCCGCCGGAGAGGTAAATATATCAATATTTTTTATTTTAATTCTTTATTTTACACATCCCTATGGATCCCAGGGCCTGAAGGAGAGTTTCCTCTCCTTCAGACCCTGGGAACCATGAGAATACCTTCCGATACTTGATGTCCCATTGACTTGTATTGGTATCGGATATCGGTATCGGCGATATCCGATATTTTTCGGGTATCGGCCGATACAATCCGATACCGATACTTTCAAGTATCGGACGGTATCGCTCAACACTAATCAGGACAAATTGAGTCATTCTTTTATGTCTTCCATAAAAAGCTTAGAAGAAAATACCGTATCTAGTTTTGTGAGAAAAGATTCAGTATAGCTTGTATTTTTTTCATTGAAATCCCTGATCATTCTGGACTTAGGAGACCAGTGGGCAGTCCTAGTCGGTTGTCTCTGAATGCAGAAGGGGCTGCAATTAACTAACATTAAAGGGACTCTGTCACCTGAATTTGGAGGGAACAATCTTCAGCCATGGAGGCGGGGTTTTGGGGTGTTTGATTCACCCTTTCCTTACCCGCTGGCTGCATGCTGGCTGCAATATTGGATTGAAGTTTATTCTCTGTCCTCCATAGTACATGCCTGCGCAAGGCAAGATTGCCTTGTGCAGGCATGTACTACGGTGGACAGAGAATGAACTTCAATCCAATATTGCAGCCAGCATGCAGCCAACGGGTAAGGAAAGGGTGAATCAAAAACCCCAAAACCCCGCCTCCATGGCTGAAGATTGTTCCCTCCAAATTCAGGTGAGGTTCCCTTTAAAGGGACACTGTATCACCAGATTTTTGCTACCTCATTCGAAAACAGCTTGATGTAGGGGCAGAGACCCTGATTCCAGACTCCAGATCACTTACTAGTAGTGATGAGCGAGTATACTCGTTGCTCGGGTTTTCCTGAGCACGCTCGGGTGACCTCTGAGTATTTATGACTTCTCGGAGATTTAGTTTTCATCTCGGCAGCTGAATGATTTACAGCTACTAGCCAGGCTGAGTACATGTGGGGGTTGCCTGGTTGCTAGGGAACCCCCACATGTAATCAAACAGGATAGTAGCTGTAAATCATTCAGCTGCTACGATGAAAGCTAAATCTCCGAGCAGTCATAAATACTCGGAGGTCACTCGACCATGCTGGGGAAAACCCGAGCAACGAGTATACTCGCTCATCACTGCTTACTAGGCTTATTACTATAGTTTTTTTTTTTTAATAAAATCGCTATTGTAGCAGCTGCAGATTATCACTAGAAGACTATCAAATTTCCACTACTGATTATCAACTTTCTGCCTATGCACAGTGTACATAGAAAGCTGCCACTCAGTGGTGTGGGCGGGGTTATACAGAGCTCAGCATTACAGAACTGCTAGATCTGCAGAAGATAAAACAGGGATTTTATAAAAACTGCAGAAACAGCCCAGTAAGTGATACATCACTGTAATCGGGGGTCACTGCTCTCAGATGGGGTTGCAAAAACCTGGTGAGATTCCCATAAATTCCTTCACATTCTGATGTTAGGAGTCTAGTGGGCGGTCCTATCAGGGATTTGATAGCTGTTCTTTTAGAAGTGTGCATGCAGAGAGAACTTTTTGAGAGAGGGACAACCCACTGGACTCCTAAGACCAGATCCAGTTAGAAATTTAAATGAAAAAAATTAGTTATACATCGTTATATATATATCTATATATATATATATATATCTATATATATATATATATCTATATATAGATATATATATATATATATATATATATATATATATATATATATATATATATATATATATATATATATATATATAATGTGTGTGTATGTATGTATGTACAGGATGTGTATGTATGTGTATATATATATAATATATATATACCGAATGTATTGACCATCCTGCAACACTGGGTGAGAATGATGGTTTTGCTGCCGCAACCAAAACTGACATTAAAAATTCCCATGATGATAAATCCCCCCCAGGAGTGCTGTCCTGTACACGTCTGGAGGCCTCGTTTTCGAATGTGTACTGCTAATTTTATTATAAAGCTCAGAGAGAATAGAGCCATTGATACGTAATTCATGCATGTTATTTCCTATGGAGACGGGTGAAGCAAAGGGGAGGTAAAAAGAAATAAGGCATGACATTGAAGGTGTCTGGCAGGCCAGCTATACAGAGCCATGTACCCGGTGTGTACTCACAATACATAGCTATGCGTAACTACAGATCTCGTTATGTTCCTGCAGGAGGTCACAGCGGACCTGCACCCCCTGCTGATTGCTTTATATACAGGTTGAGTTTTTTTTGCTTTCCTACTTTTATAGGATTTGGTGCACTGACCCCTTTCCTGAACCCAAAGTTTATTTCTCTTTTAAATAGAAACCTTCCAGTCTTTATGTTGGCCAAACCATAGGCAGAATAATACAGCTCTGGCAAAAATCAAGAGACCACTGCAAAATGTTCAGTTTGTCTGATTTTTCTCTTTATAGGTATATTTTTGGAGTAAAATGTAAATTTTTCTTTTATTCTATAAACTTCTGACAACAAGTCTCATTTTTTTTTTCTGAAATGGAGAAATGGTCAAAATTAAAAAAAACAAACAAAAAGAAACCCCCAGTGCTTACAGACCTCAAATAATGCAAAGAAAACAAGTTCATAATCATTTAGACGCAATAATACTGTTTTAACTCAGGACAAGTTCAGAAATCAATATTTTGTGGAATAACCATGATTTTTAATCACAGCTTTCATGCGTCTTGGCTGCTTTCCACCAGTATTTCACACGGCTTCTGGTGCAAAAATGTAATCAGTTCTTCTTTGTTTGACGGCTTGTGACTATCCATCATCCTCCTGATTACATTCCAGAGGTTTTCAGTGGGGTTCAGGTCTGGAGATTGGGCCGCCCATGACAGGGTTTTGATGTGGTGGTCTCTTAATTTTTGCCAGATCTGTATATAGACAGGCTCCCTCATTACAGAATGCTTCTCTGATAGCTTAAAAGCATTGTCCACATTTGGGAACAACTTATTTTTTTCTTAAAGAACTTGTCCACTACTTGGACAATCTGTTCTCATACCCCACGCTCTGCCCCCGATAAAATAATAAAGCATATACTCCCCTCCCGTGCTGACGCCGTTCCCGCAGTGTCGGCACTTGCTCTCCTCGGGGCTATGGTGCAGTTATTGTGACCCGTGGTACCCGGCGCCCAATCAGCGCTGGGGTCACTGCCCCCCACTTAGTACGAATTGAACAGGAAGTCAGAGATCAGCTGATCCCGGACTTCCTGTTCTCGTTCAATTTGTCCGAAGGCAGAGACAGTGACGCCAGTGCTGATTGGATGTCGGGCATCATGTGTCACAATAACTGCACCATAGCCCCGAGGAGAGCAAGTGCCGACATTGCAGGAACAGCGTATAGACTTTATTATTTTATTGAGGCCAAACATTTATATCAAGAAACGATTGTCCTAGTAGTGGACAAACCCTTTAAATGTATGTATGTGGGGCTAAAAATAATTTTTGCAATTGGGATTCATTAAAAAAATGTCACCGTTTTGGCTTTTACACTCCCTGTCCCAGGTCCACTCATGTTAGCGGATCTGCAGAAAACCAGTGTGAAAATGCCAAAAGTTGCAAGATCTTGCACAAAGCTGCACTGCGCAAGATTGTTGTGATTTTTCACACCAGTTTTCTGACATGAACACATCGATGAAATTGGGGCACACGTTTCCCTGCACGTTTAACTTTGATGTTCTCATTGGTCATAAATCAGATGAGAGGAGATCGGAAAAAGACAGATAGGAGAGTTATCGTATGTACTCCCTATTAGTCTGTTTATAGAGGGCTCACTGCATTTAGGTAAGAAAAAAACGCCATTAAAAATGAGCCGGAATTCGGAAAGGAGTCTTCTGGGCAGCGTTTTACATATAGGTAGAGACCTGGCAATCAGGACAAATAGGGCAAGTAGAAATTGCCGGGAAAGGCGCCGCCCAGCGGACTCCTCTCCCTGTGCCCGGCCTTTTTAACTGAAATGACACAATGTTTCATAAAGCCTAGCTCCTTGCCACGAGGGCCCTCGCCTGCTACTCATGGTTTGTGCATCGTGGAATGGCTGACCAACCTCGCCTGGCTGACCGACCTACCTCGCCTGGCTGGCCGACCCACCTCGCCTGGCTGACCGACCCACCTCGCCTGGCTGACCGACCGACCGACCTCGCCTGGCTGACCGACCGACCTCGCCTGGCTGACCGACCGACCGACCTCGCCTGGCTGACCGACCGACCGACCTCGCCTGGCTGACCGACCGACGACCTCGCCTGGCTGACCGACCGACCTCGCCTGGCTGACCGACCGACCTCGCCTGGCTGACCGACCGACCTCGCCTGGCTGACCGATTCCCTTTAACCCTCTAACAATATCTGCCATACATTTATAGAGGATATGTCACCATGGCAAAAGTGGGCAGTTTTGCTCTTATTTTAGTCCCGCTGCTCCCCTGAATATTCTGTTTTGTTTGCTTTTTTTTTTTTTTTTAGTTTTTGAATACCAACATACAGTTCTACAGATTTGGGTCTTCTTATTTCTGTATGCCAATTTTTATGGTCTTTTACCAAGGGGACAGTGCTCACAGGATATCCTGGGGCATCTATTCAGGCTGCTTTGCATATTTACCTTATAAGGAACACCTCCTTGTAAAGACTACAAAAATTAGCACCAAATCAAAAGGGCCATATCACTGGAACCGTGTGGCGGATATAAAAAGAAAACAAATGGAACACTTGGGAGCAGCGGGAATGAAATGAGAGCAACAAATGGACACTTTCGACCTGGTGACAGTACCTCTTTAAAGCTGATGTGCGCATTGTTTATATTTGGCTGACTCAGGAGCTGAGCCTGCTCCATACAGTGCATGTTCTAGCTGTGTTACACAGCTGGCAGCTGAGAGCAACTGCTGTCATCAGAGTTAACGCTGATCACAACAGTCAAGCATAAAGGGAGAGTGTTTGAGAAGACCATATAGGGAGGGGGGTGTATGAAGAGGCCGTATGGGAGTATGTGCAATGTATGATAAGACAGTATGAGGAAAAATGGTAGTGTGTGAGTAGATAGTATGGGGAGTATGTGCAATGTATGATGAGACAGTATGAGGAAAAATGGTAATGTGTGAGGAGACGGTATGGGGAGTATGTACAATGTATGATGAGACAGTATGGGGGAAAATGGTAATGTGTGAGGAGACGGTATGGGGAGTATGTACAATGTATGATGAGACAGAATGGGGGAAAAATGGTAATGTGTGAGGAGACGGTATGGGGAGTATGTGCAATGTATGATGAGACAGTATGGGGAAAAATGGTAATGTGTGAGGAGACAGTATGGGGAGTATGTACAATGTATGAGACAGTATGGGGAAAAATGGTAATGTGTGAGGAGACAGTATGGGGAGTATGTACAATGTATGATGAGACAGTATGGGGAAAAACGGTAATGTGTGAGGAGACAGTATGGGGAGTATGTACAATGTATGATGAGACAGTATGGGGAAAATGGTAATGTGAGGAGACAGTATGGGGAGTATGTACAATGTATGATGAGACAGTATGGGGGGAAAATGGTAATGTGTGAGGAGACGGTATGGGGAGTATGTACAATGTATGATGAGACAGTATGGGGAAAATGGTAATGTGTGAGGAAACAGTATGGAAAGGAGGAGATTTAGTGAAAATGTGTAAATTCTGTAAGAAAAAAAAAATATATATATATTTGCAATATACATTCCGATCTCCTCTAGGCCTAATCTGTATACTGGAGCATTGATGAGGAACAACAAGAGACCACAAAAGCCTTTTGATGGTGAATGTATTCCAGTGACTATTTATTTTTACCTCTTTGATTTAATTCAGACACAGAAAGATCTTTGTCCTATCACATGTTGGATATAAAAATAAACTAAAACCAGAATAAACTCCGTGGGAGTCATTTATCAATGATGCCTTAAAGAAAAAAAGAAAAACAGTTGTTGTTGCCCATAGCAACCATTCTGAACTTGGGTTTAAACTTTTAAACCGCTGTCGTACAATGAAATCTGCACTGTGATTGGTTGTTACAGGAAACAAAGTTTCTTTTTCAGACAGGCCTAATAAATCCGCCTACAATTAATGCCATCACAATGCACAGAAGTGAGGGGACAGATTCGTCTCTGCTACATGCGGACCCTGTTCGTACCCTTGTAACCTAATGGCAGGTACACGTGTAATCCTAATGATTTGCCGCTCAGCTCTTTTTACACTACGTTTTCCCTCGTCTTGGGTGCGTCTGTTGCTTCCCGTCTTGATCCTGACACAGTTATGAAGTCACCTAGTAAGAATGCCTTCCGGATGAGACTCGCTGAGATAACTGTGTCCGTAACAGAATTCAGCAAATCTTTTCAGATTCCCATTGAAAAAATATAAAAATCATATATATTTCTGCTTATTATTGTGCTCGAGGCCTTTATAGCCGCACTGGGTGTCTACTAGCCCTGGACAGGTAAAGGGTATATATTACCCATCACAGCCAATCAGCAGATCAGAGAATAATAGCCGTGATCTGATTGGTTACTGTGGACAATATATCTAGTTTTGGCCATTACTAGTTTTATACACAAGGCTTAATACCGGTTTGTCCAAGCTTGGGGTACAAGTCAGTCACTGCAGACTTTTAACCTCACAGTGGGCATATTGCACACTGTCAGGATTCTCTGGGGCCCGGAGCGAGCAGTCATGTGCCTGCAGGTATGTGATTTGCATTCCCTCTGTCACATTCCGACTAGACGATTCTGACCTTGTATTGAGTGAGGATATGCACGTCTAGTCGGCACGTGACCGCATGTATGCAGATTACATACTTGCAGTCACGCGCTCCCTCCCTCCTGGCGTTCTGGATAATCTTGACTGTGCGCACTGTGAGGATTCACAAGTCTGCAGTCGCATAGATTGTCTGCACACTTGTACCCCAAGCCCTGACAACCCCTTTAAAGGTTTTGTTGTGCATGGGAGAGGTGGGTGAGATTGCTGTCTGCCAAACGATCAGCTGCAGCGCCGTTCGGCCGATAGCCATCTAATGTTTATGACTAGCTGTTGTCAAGGTTTGGAGCACAAGTCTGCAACCGCTCTCTGTGACTGCAGACTTGTAAAGTGCACGTACGGTCATGAGACCGCAAGTATTTGATTTGCATACTCCTGGCCACATTACAACAAGACGTGCCCAACCTCGCTCACTTGTATTGAGCGGCGCCGCACACGTCTAGTCGGCACATGACCGCATTTATGAAAATGGCACACTTGCTTTCACGCACCCGCTCGCTCCCAGCAGCAAAGAATCCTGACAGCGCAGAGTGACAAGTCACATAGTGCGACTACAGACTTCTACGTCAAGGCTGGACAACCCCTTTAAAGGTGTTTTTTTTTTGGCCTTTTTGAATACATATTTTTGTTTTCACTAAACATATTCATTTAGAGGCTGAAAATCATTTTTGCGATTTTGTTTTCATTAAAAATTTTGCACCGTTTTGGCTTTTACAGGTTCATTGTTCCCTCTTTTTCTTCTGTAGCCTCTGTATTGTACAGCGTATTGCTGGCTGCAGAATGAGTTAACTGAGAATCCATCAGTGAGCTCATTGTAACGGTTTAAAGGGACTCTGTCACCTGAATTTGGAGGGAACAATCTTCAGCCATGGAGGCGGGGTTTTTGGGTGTTGATTCACCCTTTCCTTACCTGCCGGCTGCATGCTGGCTGCAATATTGGATTGAAGTTCATTCTCTGTCCTCCATAGTACACTCCTGCACAAGGCAAGATTGCACTGTGCAGGCGTGTACTACGGAGGACAGAGAATGAACTTCAATCCAATATTGCAGCCAGCATGCAGCCAGCGGGTAAGGAAAGGGTGAATCAACACCCAAAAACCCCGCCTCCATGGCTGAAGATTGTTCCCTCCAAATTCAGGTGACAGTGTCCCTTTAAGGGAAGGTGCTCACATCGCTTTTGAAATAGAGGATTTTTCTTTCTTTTATTGCCGCCTTTTGTCTTTTTGTGCCATTTTTGCAGTGTTGCTGTTGCCGGCTTTTCTTTCATTCCATATGTAGAACAGTGGCAGCTTCCAAGCCGGCTGGAGAATGCTCGGGTCACTTCTTTTAGCTGCTTCATGACTTTCGAATATTGAAGCGACAAAAGACGGAACATGTGCACAGCAAGTCGTTTTGCAGTTGCCGTGTATTCTTTTTTTTTTATTTTTTATTCTTGATGATTGTTTAGTGCTTTTTTTTTTTTTTTGGCAGGTCCCAGGTGACCTGAAAAATATGTTGTGTGCACATACCCTATGTATGTACGCTCAGTATTTGCCGAGTATTTTTCTGCATCCAAAACCTGCTCTTAGCAGTAAAAATTGCTGCGTTTTTTGGTATTTATATATTTTTTGGATGACTTTTGTGACTTGTCTACAGTAGATGTTTAGTAAAGTTGGTTTTAATCACCATAAACCGCAGTAAAACCTGCAAAGAAGGTGTAAAAGCAGCGCATCATGGTCCTGGTGTTGGTCTCATCGGTCCCATTGGATCCCGGCCCCGCTCTCCTGTCTGACACTCGGCTGATCCTGGTCTCAGAACTCCTCCTTTGTTTTTGTAGCGGGGGAATCTGGCCACAAACCCTCCTGGCAGCGGCTGGAAGGATAAACACGTTTTCTATGCAGGGTAATGTAATGTATGGTAAGACCATGAAGGGGAAATTTCCTAAGGGATTTTGCCAGTTTCTGGATATAAAAAAAAAAAAGTTGCACACATTTTTTAAAGAAAACTTTTTTTGCGACTTTATTTAACTTTATCTGAAAATTTGAGTAGGGTTAGGGGAATAGAAAAGGGCCCTCGTAATCTCAGAAATGGACTACAACTTATACCCGCCCTTAAGTCAGGCTTAGAATTGATTTTTGGGAACGTGAACAGAAAAAAGATGCAACGTTTTTTAGTAAATTTGTCACTTTGTACGCTAGCGGGTTCTGATTTAAAGGGGTGTTCCACTCTCTTCTGCATCGGTCACATGTATGATTGAGAGGTATTGTGTTCCTATCCTATTTTAGGGTATGTGCACACGTAAAAAGCTCCTCTGCGGATTTTTCCGCAACGTATTTATCGCGTTTTCTATTGCGGATTCCGCTGCGGATTTACATCTGCAGTTTTCTATTGGAGCAGATGTAAAAACGCTGCGGATTCCGCACAAAGAATTGACATGCTGCGGAAAATAAAACGCTGAGTTTCCGCGCGTTTTTTTTCCCGCAGCATGTGCACTGCGGATTTCGTTTCCCATAGGTTTGCATTGTACTGTAAACTCATGGCGGATCCGCAGCGAAATCTGCATTGTGTGCACATAGTCTTACTGAATGGGACTGGTGCCAGATTTCACGTTGCTCCTCTGTCTTGGGCTCTGTCTTTTAGACGCCAGCGAGCCTGCACCAACACTATGGCTATTTTCAGACAAAGGTATCTGTGTACGGACCGACTGCCGGCCTCCCAACCTGCAGTTAACAGCCGGACCATAATCCAATATCTACCACGGGGTAGCATGTATTCTGCATATAAAAGACAACTAACAGCCTTGACACGCCGTGCAGATAATCCTTCTGCTGCGGCTACACGGCCACTTTACGTGACACAGGATGGGCAACCTCAGATGGCTCTGTGCTGCAGTGCCGGGGAATAGGGTTGCGTTGCGACCAGCAAGCTACTGAAACTGACAAGTCACAAAAAAATCTAATATCGGCTGACATTTTGCGAGTTGCTTGTCCCGGTACCTTGCGGGTCACAATGCATCTCCATTCATCTGCAGTTTTGCTGTGCATAGTTCTCTTTAGCTGTGTGACTTGTCTTGAGGCTAAAATCTCCATAGTTCCAGTCTTAAAGGGGTTGTCCGGTCTTGGGGGACAAGTGGTCACACTGTGACTGCAGATTTGTTAAGTCTCTCTCGGTGCCGTCAGGATTTTCCGGTGCCGGGAGCGGGCGGGCGCGTGATTGCAAGTATGCAGTTTACATGCACACAGTCACATGCCGACTAGACATGAGCAGCATCACCCAATACAAGTGAAGTGGGCGAGGTCGGACATGTCTAGTTGGAATGTGGCCGGAAGTATACAAATCACATATTGGCAATCTCATGAACCAGCGAATCCTGACAGCGTACACTGTGATAATTTACAAGTCTGCAGTCACGTAGAATGACTGCAGACCTGCGCCCCAAGCCTTGAAAAAAACAAAACATTAGATGGCTGTTGGCTGAACGATGCTGCGGCCGATCGTTTGACAGACAGCAATCTCTCCCATACACGGGGACGCTCGCTCAGACGAGCGCTCCATGAGAAATTTGCCGAGTGACAGCTCATCTCTGCAAGAACAAAGCGATCAGCTGTCAGAAATCGTGACATAAGGCACGGCGTATGGATGAGATTAAATTAAGGCTATGTGCACACGTAGGAAAAGAGGTGCAGAATTTTCTGCACAAAATCCGCATCTCCTTGCAGAAGCCGCAGCCGCGGATTTGCCGCGTTTTTTATGCGGATTTTGTGCGGTTTTTATGTAGAATTGATGCAGATTTTCTGCGGTTTTTTTACAACTGCGGATTTTTATTACGGAGGGGTGCAGAAACGCTGCAGATCCGCACAAAAGAAGTGACATGTACTTCTTTGAAATCCGCAGCAATTCCGCACTGATTTTTCCGCACCGTCTGCACAGCTTTTTTTTTTTTTTTTTTTAACCCATTGAATAACATCATACTGTACATCACAGTGCGGATCTGCAGCGTTTCTGCGTGGAAATCCGCATCGTGCGCACATGGCCTAAATCCTCAACCAGTCATGAATGAGCCGAGGACGCGTCGGCATTCTGAGCCGTGGATTCATCTTTTGTTTTTCCGATACGCTTCCCTTTTGGGATAAACCCCTGACCGCTCCACATGACTGATAATTAATAACCTCATGACCGTCCGCCGCGTGTAACACCAATTCCCTTCGTGAAAGAAGCGCTTTTGGCCATTATGACTTGTTCCCAATTCCGTGTAATCTTGGTGACGCAGAACCCACACCCTCCGCGTCCTAGAAATTGCAGGCAGCTTCTGATTTATTCCTAATTATCCACTTTTTTAGAAAGGTGGAGAGGCCAAATTTAGCTTCCACTTCTCCGCCAATTGTAATATTTAGAAATGTGCAAGGGGATTATAATGATGAAGCCGATGAGTGTTCTTACACCCCACTAATCTCAGCCCTTGCTGATGGATGGAAGGGGGCGGAATGAGTACAATGGCTAAATATATCACAACAAAGGCCGCACCTTGGGGGTTTTTTTTTTTCTTTTTCTGAAAAGAGGATCCCTTGAATGGTTGTCAGCAATTGTCCTGTTCTGTAAGGGGGGGAGGCCTGAGTGTTTAACATGGGCGGAGAAAGAAAAGGGGGCAGAGAGAGGAGGTGCTGGCTGAGCCAGGCTGCATTACACTGTGCTGAACTGATGAAGCAACTTGATCATCTGGAGACAAGCTGCAACCTAGAATAGGGGGGCTGTGCTGACCACCATGAAGGAGACCTTCATTGAGGACCTGCTGGGCACTGAGGACACCCTAAACACCAGCCGCTTGTCGGTGAGTGCCAGCTATATACTGCCTGACCCTAAGGAATCCTTTATTCTCCCCACCAGACCTTATCCTGCTCTGCAGACCTGCACTATTTTATTTATTTTTGTTGCATTTACTAATATAGTTGCAAAATTTAAAATATGGCAAAGCTAGCTCTGCGACACTGTCAACTTTTAAAGTTTACAAACTTTCACTGCCCAGACTGAAACTTTTTTTATTTTTTATTTTTGTAAGCACTTTTAGGTACAGTAAAGAGTCACGGGGCGTAGATGTGAGTTTTGTTTTCATACATGAAGGGGAGGTGGGGGGCAAGTCCCTGTAAGGAATAAAATGCAGCTTTTGTTGAGAGTTGCTCCTTCCAGCCCGGGCCACATCTGTGCGTAGACGTGTAATTAAATTGTCTGTCTCTTACAAAAAAAATTCTCATTAATTAGCAAGTTTCAGGCAGTGTTGGTGTCGGAGCAGCATGGGGCAGCGCAGAGCTGGATTTGTCATCGTTGGGGTTTTTCAGGACATTATTTTATGACCTGATCCTATGAAGGGCTGTGATACATATAGCCAAGGGCTAGACGGATTAACCCATAGCTTTCCCAGCCCAAAAAGACCCCATCCAAGTATTTTCATTCAATAAATCCATTGAAGGTTGATTTTGTCCAGCAGGAATGCAGTTACATTTTACTACTACTGCTTTATGATAAGTGTTTTTTATTTATTTTTTATTGCATTTCATACTTTTTAAGATTTCTATTTACTGTTTATTTTTGTATCTTTGTTGTCTTGTACAGGTAGATGGTTGTTTTATTTTAAGTAAATTGTCGTTTTTATTGGTCTGTGCATCATTTTCTGGGAGATATCTAATTTGCATTGTTTTTTTTTATTCACCCATTGCCAATAAGTCTCCATACACAGCTGGTCCCTCAGCCATATCCTGCGACATTTTCGTCAAAATATTACCCAGCTCTGTACGCAATATGGAGAGCAAAGTAAAATAGTATGGTTATAAAGTTACATCACTAACCCTGTACGTACATCAAAACCTGTTATATTCTTATTGATGGCTACCTCGCATATTAGTAATATGGCCCTTTTTGGTTAGCTCACCGAGAGAGAGTATGGGCTTAAGGGTTCCTGCAAACTGACGCTTTAATCGGACAAGTTTTATGTGGTTTAGATGGAACACCCTTGTACCCATGTTATTCTATGGGGCTGTGCACAGGTCCAATTTTTTTTTGTTTTCCTCGAACTGCGTGGTCCGAGGAAAAATGTGACAGCATGCAATTTTTGCCTTTGAGAGTCCGATGGCACTTACCCATACTTCACTACGGGTCCGTGACAAAAAGTCAGATCGCACACGAAGTCATCCTAGTACAGTCTGATTTTCATGGACCGACATAATGGAGAAGGTGGAAAAAAGTGTCCCCCCCCCCCCCTTCCCCCTACCTACAAGAAAATAAGATTAGAGTGTGATTAGCATAAAGGGACCGATTTTCTCAGATGGAGAGAAAGCGGTCATGTGAACCTAGCCAGTATCGATCGCACTGAGCAACCCACGACCGTGAAGGACTCCCGATTGGCTGCGTAAGGCTATGTGCCCACGATCCGGAATCAGCAGGTAAATACGTATGTGTGCACTGAACCGTGCAAATTTGCCGCATTCAATACATTTCTATTGATGTAATTTCTGTTATGGAGACTCACGTCTCAGCAAGGAAAATTGACATGCTGCAGTCCTGAAAGACGCACCGCATGTCCGTGTCCGCTGGTGATCCGCAGACGCACATGCACGCATAGTGGATATGGAATTTCTAGAAGTCCCATCCTTTACGCTGTCAAAGCTGACCGCTGTGGTTAGACGCTGCATAAATACACAGCGTCAAACCCGCAGCGATTCCTGATCGTGGGCACGTACCCTAATAGGTTGGCTATCCGAAAAAAACGAACATGCTTAGGCTGGTTTCACATTGGCGTTTTTTCGGGTGCGTTTTTGCGGTAAAAAACGCATGGTGAAAAAACGCGTGTAAACGCTGCGTTTTTTTGACGCATGCGTTTTTGCATGTGGTGAAAAAAACGCGGCGTTTTGACGCGTTTACATGCGTTTTTACATGCGTTTGCATTTTTTAAACGCATGCTGAGAAATGTGTGACAGCTGCCAATCATCAAAATAAAGTAAAAAACCCACTATAAACAGAAATAGTTAGGGTTAGGGGTAGGGATCATAACCCTAACCCTAAAGGGATCCTACCCCTAACCCTACCCCTAACCCTAAGGATCCTAACCCTAACCCTACCCCTAACCCTAAGGGATCCTAACCCTACCCCTAACCCTAACCCTAAGGGATCCTAACCCTACCCCTAACCCTAACCCTAAGGGATCCTAACCCTACCCCTAACCCTAACCCTAAGGGATCCTAACCCTACCCCTAACCCTAACCATAAAGGGATTAGGGTTAGGGTTAGGATCCCTTAGGGCAGGGGTCCCCAACTCCAGTCCTCAAGGCCCACCAACAGGTCATGTTTTCAGGATTTCCTTTGCATTGCACAGGTGATGCAATTATTACCTGGGCAAGACTAAGGAAATCCTGAAAACATGACATGTTGGTGGGCCTTGAGGACTGGAGTTGGGGACCCCTGCCTTAGGGTTAGGGGTAGGGTTAGGGTTAGGATCCCTTAGGGGTAGGGTTAGGGGTAGGGTTAGGTTCCCTTTATCACCTTTATGTTGGGGGGTGGCATATCAGTGTGTTTTCTGTTTTTTTTAATAAAAAAACGTATGCGTTTTTTTACCGCAAAAAACGCATGCGTCCCCATTGACTCCAATGTATTTTTTGACCCAAAAAAAACGCATGAAAACGCATGCGTTTTTTTTTGGTCCAAAAAACGCTTGTAAAAATACTACAAGTAGCATTTCAGAAAATGAACGCATGCAGTAAAAAAACGCATGCATCAAAAAACGCGACCAAACGCGTACACAAAAAAACGCATGCGTTTTCAATGTTAAATATAGGGAAAAAAACGCATGCGTTTTTTTGAAAAAAAACAAAAACGCTGCAGACAAAAACGCAAGTGTGAAACCACCCTTAATGCAGTAAAAAAAAAAAACGCTCTTGGGCCGAATCATCATTTGCTGGGTTTTCTTTTTTTCTTCACTTTTCTCTCTTTTTTTTTTTTTTTTGTCCTGTGATATTCATTGTCGTTTTTGTGCCAAATTCTTCAATATGGTACGCGTGGCTCTTGAATCTTTTTGCGCAAAATGAAAAATGCTTTTTTTTTTGGTCTTTTAAAGCTTCTTGCAGATATTTAACACAAAAAGTCAGAGTTTTTTTATTACATTTTGTGCATTTAGTCTATACATAAATATATTGTAATGAGGGGGTGGGGGATTGGCGTACATTTGAACAAAAAACATATGGAAACCCCACAATGGCGAACAGAGTTCCCCCCCATTCCCATCCTTCCTCTAAGCAATCAAATACCGTATATAAAACATTAAGAATAAGGTGTAAATTAAACACCAAAGAACTGGTCAAAAAATGCAATAATGATTTGGAGCCTTTTGTGTGATGGAGGCTAAATCTCTTGTAGTGCATGGTATGGCGCCACTTTTACTCGGCGTGCTTCGGCCCCTTTATAGTGGGCAGGACAATGAGCCTGTTTTAGGCTTCATGACTGTGAATCATGTCGTGATCACAATATTATGGCCCTCCCTACCCTAACCCTAAGGTACCATCACACAGTGGCATTTTGATCGCTACGATGGCACGATCCGTGACGCTCCAGCATCGTAACAATATCGCTCCATCGTCGTAGACTGCTGTCACACTTTGCAATGTACGACGCTGGAGCGATAGTTTAATGACGTATATGCGATGTAGAAGCCGTTGGTTACTATGCGCACATCGTATACAATATCGTGCACACCTTTGTTACACCATGCGATCATGCCGCCACAGTGGGACACTAGACGACGAAAGAAAGTTTCAAACGATCTGCTACGACGTACGATTCTCAGCGGGGTCCCTGATCGCAGGAGCGTGTCAGACACTGCGAGATCGCTGGAACGTCACGGATTTATCGCTGGAACGTCACGAATCGTGCCGTCGTAGCGATCAAAATGCCACTGTGTGACGGTACCCTTAGTGTTATCCTATGTGCTGGTATGTAAGATGTCTGACATTGTCAGGTTTTATTTCAATCACAGATAGCAGCAGACACATGAAATCTGTTAGAGCAGCGATGGCGCGCAGCGGCCCTCAGAGAAGGAATGGTCCAATGATACATCCCACGGTTATTGCCATGGATCGGCTCCAAAACCGACCATAGGTGCTAGTCCAACAACTCTCATCCCCGTGGCGCCACCAGTCATTTTTTTTTTTTATCCATTCATCTATGCGGCTGCTTGTTTTTGAGTGGACGTATAGGAAGGGACAGGTAAAAATCCAATTTCTCCAGTCCCTGTTTTAATCTTTGGCTGACATCAGAGAACAGTCTGGCAGTCGTCATATTATCAGCTGATCCTATCGTGATCGGTGGAGGGTTGTCTAGACGGGATGCAAACGCTGAGCTGTGAGACGTATAGTTAAATGTCTGCCGATCGGTGCTTGTTTAGACCGGCCGACCGCACTTTGCACGCGCACAGAAAGAAATCCAACTTGAGCTGCCGAGAGCAATGATTTTTGCGCCGGCTTAACCATTTTACCCGATGACTAGTTTTTTTTTTTTTTTTGCTTGATTGACGGGTCAATTGTCAAAAAACAAGCATTGGTAAGGATGTGGCTTTCTCATTATCGGCCACGGAGACTACATCCTTCAGCTTAAAAATGCTTTAAAAAACCCACAAGACTGATTTCTTTGGAGGAAAGTTCAGTTCCATGTATATGTAGGCCCCGATTCATTATTGCCTTTGCGTCTGTTTTTTTTTTTTTGTTAGTTTTTTTTTTTTTAGTTGTGTTTTGCGTCTGTTTTTGTTTGCATTTAATTCAATATTTTTTTTTTTCAATAATTTTCCGCTTGGTGGGTGGTGTTTAGCGATTCCAGATGTTTTCGGCTAAGTCACAAATTTTGGCGCAGCTCCATTCTCGCTCTTCCCTCCATGTATCTTTGAGTGTGGTTTCTGGCTTTTTTTTTATTTTTTTGCCACGGTTTGCAAAACTTGTGACTTTTTAGCATAAAAACAGTTCAAAATAGACCATTTTTGACTCTGTGCCAAATTAATGAATCACATGCGTCATTTTGAAGAAGTTGAAGCAAAAAACAAACGAATACCACAAACCAAAAAGGAAAGTGACTTTAAAAAAAATAATCCCCACAAATGATGAATCGGGAACACAGACATAAACTGTCCGTCCAATGTAACTCTCCCGCTCAATCCTTTCATTGACGTGGGCAACCGGATTGGCGGCATATCACAGTGCCTCCCCCTGCCCAATCTGAAGAATGAGTGACATTACAGGGACAATTCATGGCTGTTCCCACAATGAGCTTTTGATTTGCGGATTTTCTGCACCTATTCAGTAATTTAGTTTTATTGTGGTTTTTTTTCATAGCTCTTTTCACATGAGTTTTTCTTTCTTGTTGGTGTGTCACGTTATAAATAAAGCTGCTTTGTTTTTGATACCTCTGGTGCTTTTACAATGGACTTAGGCAGTGGCTCACATCGGGGCTTATGCTCGAAACAACGCAAAACGAGATTCAGACGCATGCGCCGACAGGGACCATAATGGTGAGGGCAGAGCGAACGTCTGCTCTGACGTGCATCATTTTTGGGTGTATACGCCTACTGGAGACGGACACCCAGCCATAATAGACTGCATCCGAGTGTCCGTATCAATATGCGTATACACCCAAAAAAGTTGCACAGCAGAGCGTACGTTCAGTCTGCCACCACCATTATAGTCTATGGCCCCGTCTGCGCATGCGTCCGGATCTTGCTTTGCCTGGGAGGGGTTGGACATAAGCCCTGACAGGGGCCACTGAACGGTTACCTAAATGCAATATGAAAGCACCATTTTTGTTATTTGACAAAACCTTATTGATACAGTCCTGCGTTTTTGCTTTTTTTTTTTTTTTACCTGTGGATTTTTCCACATCTAATGCAAATCTATGGTAAAAATCAGGATATAAAACTCAGCGTACCCGCAAGAGAAACTGATATGTTGCGGAATTGAAACTTGCACCGCAGGTCAGTTTAGGCAGCATTAAAAAAAAAAGTTCAGTGAACGGGAGATTTCTATAATTCTCATTCACTTTGCTGGAACCGTTAGATGCTGACTAGATGCCACGTTCACACATTCAGAATTTGGTCAGCATTTTACCTCAGTATTTGGTCAGTATTTTACCTCAGTATTTGGTCAGTATTTTACCTCAGAATCTGTAAGCCAAAACCAGGAGTGGGTGATAAATACAGAATTGGTGACATGTTTCTATTCTACTTTTTCCTCTGGTTGTTCCACTCCTAGTTTTGGTTACAAATACTGAGGTAAAATGCTGACCAAATACTGAACGTGTGAACGTGGCCTATTATCGTTTTCTCAGTATGTAAAGAGACTTTTTTTTTATTCATGGACTACAAGCAGAGACTTACAATTGTTGAAGGTACATACTTAGAGTAGGTCGTAAACCGCTGTTCTCGGACTCAATGTCCAAGGACAGAAGTGCTGACCGCCATGTCTACATGAGACTGCAGTAGGACATTGCACTGGGAGCATTTGTCATGGGGTAACGGTAACTCGGGAACTTGTATAAGTGTACTTTCAGCTTCAGGAATGACATGTTGTATATGTCCGTCAGTTATATGTTTACTGACATGACTGTGCCGACAAGCTTGTGCCTCCGTCCTCACGTTGTCGCTTAGCATGCTTTCCCCATGACTGGTCTGTACTACTTATATATGGAGAATCCCAGGTGTTGGCTCAGTCACAGGATCACAGACGTGTTGGCACACGCCAAGGCCGAACGCTGCAGAACCTCTCCAGCTGTGCTTCCTCATCATTCCTGGTCAGGTCCTGGAGCAGTATCTTCACCTCACCATCTTCTTAGGGCCTGGGGCCTATGTCTGCCCGACCTAATACTGGGATTGTAGCTGTGTCACCGATCCTCCACTATGACCGATCTCCGTATCGCCTGTCTCATGAAGATGACATTGAGGAGGAGAATTCCTTTTCCTCTGGATGAGCAGGTATTGATTTTTACAATGGAGGGGGGTGCCATGATATAAAGTGATATAAGATTGTGAAGTATTGGGGTATGCTCACATGGAGTTTTTGGACAAAGATTTTTCTGACTGTAAAATCCAGTTAAAAAAAAATAATGCTGTGTTTTCTGACACCGTTTTTGTCAATACAGCACTTATTTTTCCCCAGTTTTCAGTAGACAAATTTGGAGCAGAAATGCCACAGGAATTGACAATGTTGCTTCCCCTCCATTGAAATGAATAGGAGGCTTATTCAGGGGCCATTATTATCACTTGATATGTTCGCGATACTTTTTTTTGCTTTTTCAGGCATATATAAACACAATCAAAGAGTAAGTGAAGCAGTTTTTCATGCGTATCTTGGCGCAAATCCACATGAAAAAGGAACATAACCTTTAGGCTATGTGCACACGGAGCCTTTTAGGCCTCTGATGAATTTTTCCAGGCGAAACCACCTTAGGAAACCGCTGGAGGTTGTTTACCTGAAGCGGCGTCGGCGGCAGCTTTGTGGATCCGCTGTAGGCGTCTTCCGCTCTGCACTGTGATATATATAGAGAGAGAGAGAGATCAGACGGATTCCAAGCGGGATCGTCTGAAGAATATGCACGTCCTTTCTTTTAACCACGTCGGGGTTTCCGATGCCTAAAGCAGTTCAAAGAAGTGACATAAAACAGAACGTGTGCACAGCAGTGTCGTTTTGATATTGCTGTGCTTAATATTCATTTTGTGGGGCATTTTTGCGCCACTTTTCCAGGTGGAGTCCTGAAAAAAAAAACAACAACCCGCTGCTTCACCTAGCCTTAGGCTAGCTAAGGAGTTTTTTTTTTAATATCTCTTTGGAATGAATGGCTTAGTTCATAGTTCATACTGATTTCCTGATTCATCAAAACATTTATGCCAGCGTTTGAGTAAAAAGCTTTGAAAAGTCGCATAATTTTGTCGCAACTGACGGCTGCACTAAAATTATGCAACTTTTAGCGTTCTCGCACCATTTTCGCCCAGCTAAAGCAAAAAGCAAGTTTGTGGCGGCGTTCTCTATGCCACAAATTTTACTCCAGCAATGACCAGAGTAGGATTTGTGTACAAATCTTAATGAATCGGGAGCGGCTGACTCCAGCCCATCTCTTCATCAGGACCAGTGTGAACAACGTCGGTCTTGATGAATCGTACCCCAAGTCTGTATGCTGACTTTTGGATAAGGATTTGGAGAGTTTCCGAAAAGTCTGTGTGCAAGTCTTGGAAATATCTTCCTGGTCATTTCTATGAGAAATCCACTTTGCTGTTTTTATATGACGATTTTTTTTTTTCATCAGCTTTTAATGACATTGCAAAACACTAGTTAGAAAAAAAAACAATATTTAAAATGCTTCCTAATAAAATCTTCTCAAATCTAGGAGCTGACGAATCATCAGGCTGCAAAAAATTTAAAAAAACCCAAAACCACCTAAATGTATGTCCACGTGCATTTGTATATTGACCCCATGATCATATTCACCACAGAATTTCTTCATTTTTTTTTTTGTATACATTTTAAAGTGGTTTTTGAAAGGTTACCACCTAAATCTGTGCCTTTTTTGCTGGTCTTTTTCAGGGACAATAAAGGCCAGGCAGATTTTTGGTTATAAAAGGTCGCTGACCATATACAAGTCGGTTAGTGAAACTATATGGGGCAGGACGACCGTGAAGACAGTCATTCTGCCTCCATAGAGTATGCTACATGTTCAGACAAGCAAAAACGATCCAATCGGCCACCTAACGAGCACCGTGCTGATTGGTGTCGTGTTTGCAGGAATTTATGATTGGAAACGAGGAGGTGGTCAACCAATATAATTGATTGATCGCCAACAACTATTGTTTTTTTTTGTACTTAATTCGGCAGGTGAGAAGTGTCAAATCTTTTTTTCAATCATTATTTTGAGACTTTGTTAATGCTAAAATCTTTTGTAAACTCGTTTAGTCAGTGCCTTTGTGTCTCAGTTTGGTTTCCGTGGTGAGGATGGCAGCGGTGACATGATTATACTGCTTGAGCCCCTTTCACGTCTTTCCCAATTTCAGACGGATTCCAAGTGTCATGTGAACCTATCTCGGTATTGGTGGAGCAAAAAACAAAAAAAACTCAGAGGGTATTATGTACAATTTACTAACATCTGGCCGCTGTTCTTCTAAACATTTAAAAAACGTGCACAATTAGGGTACATGCCTCAGAAAAGCCCGGCCTCCTCCATAAATCTGTCCCTACAAGGTGTGTAAGGTATGTTCACGCGAGGTGAGGAGGAAAGAAAAACAAATGTCCTGGATTTTGTTGCAGATTTGCTGTGGATTTCAACCTGTGTATTGTCACTCAATGCAAGGAGAAACATTACACCTTAGACCTCAATCCAGAGCCTCTCACCTAGCCAAATCAGTTCTCATTCTTTGCACTGACTAGTGACAATACCCCGAAACACCGTGTCTGCAAATTGAGATTCTGATTTGACTTTTATCCTCTGTTACATTTCAATGCTCGTTAAAGGGTTGATAGTGACTCGTAGGATCGCTGTTTCCAACAAGTGGCGCTCACTTCTAGACCTTACGTGCCATGAGGTTACCAAGCCTGTGAGTGTGTTTTCTACCTGTTGCGGCCTTGTCTATAGGAAGGGTTATCGGGCCAGATTTCTGCCCATTTAATTTGAGGTTGAAACGACGCTTGCCAATAACCAGTGTCCAAACGATCAAAATACAAAACTTGCGCTGGTTTAAAGGTTCCCTTGTGGGTCAATAGAAGCTGCTGGCCAACATGATTGTTCTGTTCCCATACACGTTTCATCAGCAGATATCCCCTCTGTACCTGAAACGCGCGACTGACATTGATATGCATACCCGCGTACCTTATCCAGTCAGGCGTTGATCAGGAACAATGCTTCATAGTATTAGAAGTGTATTCCCATCGTGCCCTGTTGATGCGCCATAAGTGTATGGTAGACGCGGGTCCCATCAACTCACAGAAAATACCATGGCGTAAAACGCAGCGAACCGCGTCAAGCAAATCCACCCTCCTACGACATACAGTGGTGGAGCAGCTGCTATACACCTGTAGGGGAGGGGAGCAACATATACAGCCATAAACATGTTTGTATGGCAGACCGCTATCTATCTCCACTCTCCTATTCACTCAAGCACTTGTGTTTTCAATGGGGAGAGAGGAGAAAGCCACTGCCAATCACTCTGATCTCCCCTGAAAGCAAAAGGTGTTGAATTTCCGACTGCCCGAGTCTTCTCTTGCACGGCATCATGAGTCGAGAGGTCCCAATACACCCGGCATCATGAGTCGAGAGGTCCCAATACACCCGGCATCATGAGTCGAGAGGTCCCAATACACCCGGCATCATGAGTCGAGAGGTCCCAATACACCCGGCATCATGAGTCGAGAGGTCCCAATACACCCGGCATCATGAGTCGAGAGGTCCCAATACACCCGGCATCATGAGTCGAGAGGTCCCAATACACCCGGCATCATGAGTCGAGAGGTCCCAATACACCCGGCATCATGAGTCGAGAGGTCCCAATACACCCGGCATCATGAGTCGAGAGGTCCCAACACACCCGGCATCATGAGTCGAGAGGTCCCAATACACATCAGCTGGCAGGCCGGTGCCATCAAAATCATCAGCTTAGCCGATTCTAATGTGTATGGAGACTTAAGGCTGTGAAATAAATCTTGTTAACTTCTAAATACCCTTGATGCCTGAGGGTGTTGAAATACCCTTGTAAGCATTTGGCCCTTATTGAATTGAGTCTGTAACAAAATAGACTTTGAGCATCACAGCTTCTCTTAAAGAGTTTGTCCCTAAAAATCTGCCCCCGGGCAGCATAACCTCTAACATAATTAGATAATATATGCTTGCCCTTTTGCTCCCTGCCGTTCCGGTGTCACACTTCATCACCTCTGTGTACCTCGGACTTCCCATAGACCGCACATGACTGCTGCAGCCAATCGCTGGCTTTTGCAGTCTTGTAACTTCTGCGGCCAATGATTGGCTGCAGCGGTCACATGGGGCATATGGGACGTTACCGCCGTAGCCAGGAGGGTGTCACTACTTGGCTCATCTGCTTTTGGAGATCCCCATACAGCAGAAATTGGCAAACTCTACCAATTTGTATCTAGTATCTATGGGGGTCAAGGATAAATTTGGACGCCAGTGTGCCATGTGTGAATGGAGCCTGAAGCGTCGGACGTGTATGATGGCCATCTATCTGTAAATGGCACCAGAGGGAGACTTTCATTTTTTATTTTTCATGGGGTTATGTTGCATAGTTATTGCCTAGGAGCCATTGGCCTGATTCCTATTATCGGGCGTCCACAAGGATAATCTGCACCTTCCCAGAGATCTGCAGCACTCCCGCCACGGATGTGCTGTTAGCTGCGGCCCCATATTATGGCCTCTTGGCTTTGCAGGTGATGTCACCGAACTCTGACATGACTCATTTGCTCTATTACTCCCCATCAGAGCCATATAATGATATTCGGCTTTCCCATGTGTCCTGTTCACACTGACTTCTCCATGGACTAATTATTTAGATGAGGTCCTATCTCCATGAACAGATCCATGAATGTTTGTCTATGCTAATAGCAGTCTGTACTGTGGGGGATTTTGTTTTGGTGGAAGCAGCATGGGGTGAGACGGCCCTTTAATTAGCACAAGGCTCCAACACAATGGATGACTCTAGGGCGCTGGAGGAACAATTCCACACTTGGCATAACCTTCCTAAATGACAAAGAGGAGGCTGGCTTTGGATTACGTGTGGCCTGGGTGGTGGGGGAGTCATTTGTAATGTTCATGTGATGATTAGAGGGATTTGTGGCCTTCCATACCCATGATTTCCACCCTATATAATGACATAGTGAAGAAAATGGTCATTCTGGTAGGTGACACTTATATACCGTACTTATTTAAAGGGATTTTCTACTTTTTTTTTTTGCATACAAAGTATTTGGACCGGTGCTGAGGCAAAGCTGCTAGTAACGCTATAGACTTCTCTGAATTTAATCAGCAAGGTATTGAGACGCGTGGGAACACTTACATGTTATGGATTTTGTATAAGTGCTTGTTTACACGTTGCATCTTTGCTTTTGGAAAAATGTAACATTTTACAGTCACCAGCAAAGTGTATGAGACTTGTATAGGGTTAATATGCAGGTTAATAGTGTTAGGAAGGTGCCCGGCCGCAGCCGGCTTTGTCGTACAGATTTGCTGACTCTGATTTCGTCACCAATCACAGCACTGTGAGCAACATATGCAAGAACGGCCTGACACTGACTGATAGCCGGTCTGCACTGATACACTGTAGACTTGGCTGTCAGTTAAAGTGACGGTGTCTGCTTACAGCCACCACTCTCTGTGCTGTGAGTGGTGACTGTAGTTGGCCAAACCTTCTTTTTTCTGCGGGATCAGCCGACCATCTGTGTGTGGGGGTCTCCTGACTGTTTCCCGATGGGTGATATAGTGGAGTCAAGGGTCAGGCTTTTTCTTTTCAGGAGAGATAAGCTGCTGCCAGAGGAGTATGGCAGTGGCTTTCTCTGGCTGACAGTGCATGAACGCTCTGCCGACGTGAGCACCTCTGCAAATGAGGGAATCGGAAGAGAAAGTAGTCTGGCTGCCAACTTTCTCTCCACCTTATGTTCTGTTTCCCACCCTGCAAATTTTGTTGTGGATATTTCTGTGGCTGAAAAAGCGTTTCCGATCATCTGAATGGGGGTATTTCTGGTGAATGGGGCAGTTTTGGAACTTTTCACCCTTAGTTTTGGAGATGATTGGATGGATTCCAACATTCATTCCGTGGATGAATAAAGTCCTGGGGAGACTGAAGTTCACTGTTTAAAGGCGACTTCTGGATTGATATACATAGGGCTATGTAAACGTCTATGACTTCTTCAAGATCACTGCTGATCAATGAGATCAGTAAGGATGAGTGTGAGATTGCGGCAGATGAGTGTGAGATTGCGGCGATTGCGGCGGATGAGTGTGAGATTGCGGCGGATGAGTGTGAGATTGCGGCGGATGAGTGTGAGATTGCGGCGGATGAGTGTGAGATTGCGGCGGATGAGTGTGAGATTGCGGCGGATGAGTGTGAGATTGCGGCGGATGAGTGTGATCAGGGCAGCTGTATTAAGTTCATCTTAGCCCGTCTACAATTGTCCACTTCTCAGCTCTGCAACGGACCAGCTAAGGCTACTTTCACAGTGGCGTTTTTTTTTTTAATACGTCGCAATGCGTCGTTTAGGGGAAAAAACGCATCCTGCAAAGTTGTTTGCAGGATGCGTTTTTGCCCCATAGAGTTACATTACCGACGTATTGACACACGTCGCAACCGTCTTGCGACGGTTGCGCCGTGTTGTGGCGGACCGCCGGGAGCAAAAAACGTTAAATGTAACGTTTTTTGCAGCCGACAGACCCCACCTCCCCGCACCTTACAATGGGGCAGCGGATGCATCGGAGAAATGCATCCGCTGCACCCGTTGTGCGGCACAACAAACGCTAGTGTGAAAGTAGCCTAAAGGCCCCGTCACACATAGCGACGCTTAAGCGATCCTGACAACGATATGACCTGTCAGGGATCGTTGCTGCGTCGCTATGTGGTCGCTGGTGAGATGTCAAACAGTGAGATCTCCCCAACGACGCAGCAGCGATGCGGCGACCTGTAGCGACCTGTACAACGATGCTATTTCATGACGATTCAATGGGACGTCCTGTCAACGAGGTCGTTGGTAAGGTGTCAAACACAGCGATGTGTGCTACCCAGCGGGACCTCAGCGATCAAAAAACGGTCCAGGCCATTCCGACACGACCAGCGATCTCACAGCAGGGGCCTGGTCGCTGCTACGTGTCACACATAGCGAGATCGCTACTGAGGTCGCTGTTGCGTCACAAAACTTGTGACTCAGCAGCGATCTCGCTAGCGATCTCGCTATGTGTGACGGGGGCTTTAGTCACCAACATCCGTGCTGGCAGCGTAAAAATGTTCGTGGTGTTGTGGAAGGAGACAGTGGATTAGAGGAATGTCAGTGGTGTTCTTGTCCATGTCTTGGCTTATTTGTGGGGAAGGTTGGTATAAACTATATGTCCTCCCTCTTTTTTTTACCGAAATCACTGAAAATTTGCCTGGGCTGCTTTAAAAATGTTTTGATTATCCCGGCAAATTTGGGACAGGCGACATGTAGCCTTTTTTGCCAGCGCTCAATTCTACGGGATTCGTTTGGATCCTCCATACATGATTGTGTTGTCCAATTCCCTTTGCTGGAGCTTCATGTTCCTACCTGTACAGACACATGTTGGGGAACGGCCGTCCTCACCAGACAGGGAAGTCTTCGCTTTCCAGTTGCCAAGAGCGTTGAGTAATCGCGCAGATCAGCAGAATTCCTCAGCATGTAGAGGCGGCGTTCGGGGCCCGGGACGTCCTTCCTGCCTCATCGTTATGGCAGTGCCCCGGAGAAACTCTCCTCTAACATGCCGCGATTGAAGAAAGGAATTTGGAGAAAACAGACCTTTAATATTTTTGATGATAAGGTGAGAGGCGAACGTAAAACTTGTATGTGGAGAGGGGGGATAGGGACACTGATCCGTCACCTTTTGTCACTTCAGACAATCGCATAAATGGCAGTTCCTCATTATCGATTCCTTTTCTCTACTACTAATTGCTTTTACTTTCAATATTAGATTTATCGTACGTACACGATATTTGCTGCAGCTTAGACTCGGATAAAGGACTATAATTAAGGAATAACAATAAGTTTTGTCATGTACAGCAATGTAGTAGGGTGGCCATAGGTGTACGATAGGGGGGTCTGCACCACTCTTTTTGGAGTTCTTTCCATTGGATGCAGTTTTTTTTCGGAAGCCGTTTCCCCTAGAAATGTTGGTGTTGCCCCAGATCTTCAAGCAAAATCTAAAATGGTCAACAAACTGGCAAAAAAATGGAATTTTCCATCCTAAATTGTGTTCCCGTATTATTACTGTACACTACAACCCTCTAATTAGCTGGGATTTAATTGTTGTGTTTTATACATGGTAAACCGGCTGGTATAATCCCCAGTACTAATAATTCATAAAATGCATACATACCATGGAAATATATTTTATTTTTTTTTTACTTATATGCATGTATTTGAGGCTGAAAATTATTTTTGCAATTGGGTTTCATTTAACATTTTGCACCATCCGACCTCTGCCGGCTCATGTGGCCCCCGATTCAGTAAGACTGGTATCTGGCTTTTTGTAGCCCCTTATGTATTTCTCTACACATTCAACTTTGATGTGTCGGCAGTCCTAAATCAGCAGAGGTCCTAACACCCCGCCTCTCCCCCCCCCCCCCAAAAAAAAAAAAAAAAAAAGTTAGCCTCACCCATTAAGTTGTAAAAAATGAGCCCACTAACGGTTTCACAGTTAACTCACTCTACAGCCAGCAATAGAACATACAACACAGACCCTACAGGAGTTAAGCTGTGTAAGAGTTTTAGCCAAAATTATTTTTAGACCCAAATACAGGCATATAAGTAAAAAAAATATTGCTCCCAAAGCTGGACAACCCCTTCAATCTCTGACCTCTGAGCATGCCCTCATAACCGGAGGGTCTCCAGTGCAAGAACGTTATAAGGGCCCCTCGCTTATGTTAGTGAATGATTAATGTTGTGCAAGTCTGGGTCAGACCAATGGGATCTTGGCTGTTTCAAGAAAACTAAAGGATTGGGCATGTTGAAATTCATCTGTCTGATCCTTCTACTGCCCAGCATCTGACATGAGGGGAGAGTCGGTAGGCCGCCATAATCCTTAAATAATAATATATTAGACAAAATATTGCCAGAATCCGTCCCTTCCTCAGCCCTCAATCTACTAAAACTCTTGTGCATGCCCTCATAATCTCCCGCCTCGACTACTGCAACACCCTCCTCTGTGGCCTCCCCGCTAACTTTCTTGCACCACTCCAGTCTGTCCTCAACTCTGCTGCCCGGCTAATCCACCTCTCTCCTCGCTACTCCCCTGATTCTCCCTTCTACAAATCCCTCCACTGGCTCCCAATTCCCCAACAAATCCAGTTCAAACTACTAAAACTGATCTACAAAGCCATCCACAACCTGTCCCCTCCCTATATCTCTGGACTAATCTCCCACTATCTTCCCTCACGTAATCTTCGATCCTCCCAAGACCTCCTACTCTCCTCCACACTTATTCGTTCCTCACACAACCGCCTCCAAGATTTCTTCCAAATATCCCCCATCCTCTGAAATTCCACGCCTCAATACATCCGATTATCCACCACCCTCGGATCCTTCAAACTGCAATAACCATTCTGCCGCCTCTCCGCCACCCGTGCTGCCGCCTCTCCGCCACCCGTGCTGCCGCCTCTCCGCCACCCGTGCTGCCGCCTCTCCGCCACCCGTGCTGCCGCCTCTCCGCCACCCGTGCTGCCGCCTCTCCGCCTCCCGTGCTGCCGCCTCTCTGCCTCCCGTGCTGCCGCCTCTCCGCCTCCCGTGCTGCCGCCTCTCCAACCACCCGTGCTGCCGCCTCTCCAACCACCCGTGCTGCCGCCTCTCCAACCACCCGAGCTGCGGCCTCTCCAACCACCCGTGCTGCCGCCTCTCCGCCACCCGTGCTGCCGCCTCTCCGCCTCCCGTGCTGCCGCCTCTCTGCCTCCCGTGCTGCCGCCTCTCCGCCTCCCGTGCTGCCGCCTCTCCAACCACCCGTGCTGCCGCCTCTCCAACCACCCGTGCTGCCGCCTCTCCAACCACCCGTGCTGCCGCCTCTCCAACCACCCGAGCTGCTGCCTCTCCAACCACCCGTGCTGCGGCCTCTCCAACCACCCGTGCTGCCGCCTCTCCAACCACCCGAGCTGCGGCCTCTCCAACCACCCGAGCTGCTGCACCCATGACCTTCTGTCTCTTTCCCATTATCCCATAGAATGTAAGTCCACAAGGACAGGGTCCTCTCCCCTCTGTACCAGTCTGTCATTGGAAATTTGTTTACTGTAAATGATATCTATAACCCTGTATGTAACCCCTTTCTCATGTACAGCACCATGGAATTAATGGCGCTATATGAATAAATAATAATATTTTCCTCTTGACCTGAGATCTAATGTGTATGGGCAACTTAACATGTGATCTAGTGGGAAGCTGCATTTAAAGGGATGGTGGCCCTTATGGCATATGCCCTTTTTATGGTGATGGGGCCATTTTACCAGATCTTGACAAACCTAACCGCCTTCCATTTGACTTTGGCTTTTGATTGCCCGACAGCTGCTGGTTCGGAAGCAGTGATCTTCCTGTCACAGGCGATGGCCCCACATAAAACACAGGCTCATGTATAAGTCATTAGTGTTAGAGGAGGCGCACGTTTGGATACTCATCTGCCAGCAAACAAATGGCAGCAAATGGGGCCCAGGACCCTGTGAGGAGCCCCCTTCCTGCCATCATGGTATCACTGGGGTTATCCTGGGTAGGAAGGAATGGTGGTCACACCTGAGGTGACAAATGGCGCCACATGCCTGTGACTCACTGAAGAGGATGATTGTGTTTGATCCCTTACCGAGGATGGGGCAGATGATGAAGCTGCCGTGCGCTCAGCCCTGTCATTTATACAGTGCACCATTCATCAAAGCCAATGATTTCCTCCTGTGTAGGGTTCTTTACAGGTCGCGAGGTCAGGAAAGGAGCGACCTCTTCAAAAACTCTTCTGCAATTTCTTAGATATATCTATGTCTGGGGAAACGTGGGCGACTACCGATATGGCTGCCATTAACAGATGGGGCCACACGAAACAAATCCACATAGAAAACCATAGAAACTATTCAATGGAAAATCCACTTTGCTGTAGATACTGCACGTTTTTATTTTTTTATTTTTTAAGAGGTTTTTTCCCCACTGAGATTTGAAAAACTTGTACAAAAAACAAGGAATCTGCTCCATTCTTGAAATGATGCAAAACAACATGTGGGAAAAAATAAACTTAAGGAAAAAACAAAAAAACAAAAAACACTTCTGCAATTGGGTTTCATTAAAAATTTGCATTGTTTGGCTTTTCCAGATTATTTTGTCTCCCTGCACTTTTAACTTTGATGTGGTCACTGGTCATATGTCGACTGAGTAAAGCAAATAACCATTAAAAAATCTCCTCCTGTCAGATTGAGCTCGCTGACTGATACTCAGTTAACTCATTCCGCAGCTTGCAATAGACAGCGCATCATTTCTAACAAAATCCAACTGCAAAAATTAATTTTTAGCCGCAAATACACGGTTGGAAAGCCTCTTAAGGGAATCCCTCTTGAAAAACTTTTTTTCTTCTCGACTACAAAATTGTGTGACTACATCATAAGGATCCTATAGGGGGTTTTCCTTCCAGAATTTACAGGAAAAATCTATTTTTATTATATATTTTTTTTACTATTTTTTTAGTTTTTGAAGTTACGAATAGGTTTTTGTTTTGTTTCAGGGAAAGTTTGGAGACCACCAATACACCATCCTCATTGCGGCACCAACTTGTCAACTCTCCTGAAAGCGTGGTGTGATCGCTATGGTGGGAGATATATTTTTGCGAATAATACTGTAGTTTCACAGAGGATCTAAAAAAGTATGAAGTTCTTCCCTGCCGGGGTTGTTCCTCAGCTTTCAGAATAGTATTCACATACTGGAGTCATATGCTTCGAAAGGGAAAAAAAAAACCCTTAAACTTCAAGACTTGACAATCCCTTTAAGTCTGTAGTCGATCTCTGTGACTGCAGACTTGTGAGACCTCGCAGTGTGCCCTGTCAGGATTCCCTGTTGACCGCAACAGGAGCTGGCAGTACTAAGATAGTGAATGGCATTTCTGAAATCTCATGCACATGCTGCTTATTTTTTTTCCTTGACGATTTTAACCATCAATGCTTTTTTGTTTATTTCCCGAAATCTGCATCTTTCACACACTAAGGCTGCCGTCACACTATCAGTATTTGGTCAGTATTTTACATCAGTATTTGTAAGCCAAAACCAGGAGTGGGTGATAAATGCCGGAGAGGTGCATATGTTTGTATTATACTTTTCCTCTGATTGTTCCACTCCTGGTTTTGGCCAGCCAGCGTGCCGGCACCGGGAAGTCCACGGTGTTCATATGTATGAGAAAACCGGCAAGAGATAACAGGCAGCCGCGTGGTAGTTCCCTAAATTTGTTGGATGGAGACGGTGGGCTTCGGAAAAGTAAAATGTTTGGACCGGTGGGCTGAAGTGTACGCCCTTCGATGCTGCGTGCTATACAGCGCTCCAGAGATCCGGCCAACTTTAGATTAACACTTACAAACGCACTGCTCATGCTCGGCCACCGCTGACAGTCTGCAGAGGTGGTAGGTGAAAACCCATCCATTCCCAGTGCAAGCTGCATTTGGGGGAAAAAGAGCCACTGACCTTGGAGGCACAGCCCAATGACTATGGACCCGCAGGATCTGCATGTAATTATTTCTGATATCAGTGGGGTTGCATAGAGTTAGAAAAACTGTCTTTCAAAAAACGGCTCCATTTAAAGGGAATCTGTTATCACAAAATGACCGCTCAAACCAAGCACAGACACTCGGCGCACCCCTGCCGTGGCCAAACGGTTCAGCGCACCTTCCACCTACTTGTCATCCAGCAATCTCTGCCCTTCTCTTCCTTTATAAACCCAGAAGTGTCCATCAATGAGGGAAGGTGTCCGAGAGCGGAGGGGAAGGTGCGCTGAATTGTGACACTCTCCGCCCCAGGATTTGTCCGTTCACCTCCCTATTCCGTTCCCGCTACAGAACATCTGCCGAATTTAAATCATTCCGAAGTATTTTTATCCCGGCCCTAATTAGTGTTTTTTATTTATTTATTTATTTTTTTATGCAAAAGCAGCTTTTTTTCCCCAATAAATTGCGAGTGACTGATAGGACGGCGACTCTGATGATCCGAGGAGGAGTCAGTCGCTCTGTTGTTCCTGGCGGGAGGGAGGAGCAAAGCTGCTAATCAGATGGACGTGTTAAGCCGCGAATGTATCATAATCTATCCTGCTTTTCAGACTTGACAGATATTCACCATTTTGAATTCTAGATTTTAATTTAAACAACATATATATATATATATTTTTTTTATTTTTTGGGAAGGGGGCGTTGTAATGCGTCTTTGCATCCATTCATGTCTCTCTCTTCTTTCCCGCAGGCCGCCACAGTCTCCGATGGAGGTAAGACCGCTTTCTGCTTATTATTTGAGAATTATTTTGTCTAGAATGAAATGGACTGATGTAGCAGCGCTGATTTTGTTTTCCCATGTACAACTGGATCTGATTTTTTTTTTTCCACATTTTAAGTGGCTCCTACATCCCATTATTCTGACCCAGTGCTGGGTGCCAGGCGATGGGGCTCTCGTCGTCCTCGCCTATGTTTGCAGCAGGGGTGGACGGGTTGGGACGGGCAGCCCGGCATGTCTCTGCCATGTGATCGTTTACTGCGGAGAAAGTTGGGTTCTTACTACCATGGAGACGACTTGTCTTTAGTCCGTAGCCTCCGGCACAATCCTCTACGTGTGCGGACAGGCAGGTTGTCAAACACTTTTCCTTACAGACGGCGAAAAGAGCCGCGGCAGAGTTGTCTATTGTCTGTCAGTCATCAGCTGTGCTCGTCTTGTAAATCCCCTCCCGCCCGCTCTGTGGCTCCTCAGTTGAAATGGCAAGTAAATGGTTAATGCAAAAAGCTGTTTTGCACTTTGATTTTCTTATTTTTTTTGGGGGGCGATGGTTTTAGGCGTCTCCTCCTCATACACCGCCTATTCCCTATCCAAAATATTAGTAATGCACCTACCGGATTTTTGCTTAATGACTTTCTCAATTATTGGGGTAAAAACCAAAAAAAAAAGAAAACCTTGGAAAAAAGTTATAGTTGGCCAAAAAAAAAAAAAAAAAAATCTGCCGTAAATATAAGTACCAGATCTGTCGTAATGTTGGTTGGACTTTAGTTTTCGGGATATGGATGATGATCTAAACTCGCCAATATTATAATAATATATACGGTAACTTTTGATTTTCTAAAAGTCAGACTTTTTGAGATAAAAGACGTTCTGTACACTTGTGGGTCTATGGTAAGAAATATGCTATAATATAAATATATATATAGATAGATAGATATTATATATATATATATATGTGTAATACAATTTTCTATATTTTCTAATAGAATTATTTATATATATATGTAATGTGTATTTATAATGTGTGCTTACATACTGTAGTATGTATAATATATATGCGTGTGCATATATATATATATATATATATATATATATATATATATATATATACATTTTCAGCGAATAAAGATGACGCATTCATTAATGGAAACGTACAATGTTCTAATATTTTCTGTAATCTTATTTATTTTTTTAAGCTCTCCTCTTGTTGTCTTGCCAAAAGGAGCCTTCTTTGTTTACACCCACAGGCGCAGGGGTCATTACAGCACCAGCCTTGCACCCCTGTATTCGCCCCTTGACCGGGACGAGCTTTTTTTTTTTTTTTTTCCCCTGCAGACAAGCAATGCAGGTTTCCATTAAAAGACATCAAGAAAAGTTCATATAGAACATTTTTTTGGGGAGGGGGGAATATTGCTCAATTTTTCATTATACAAACATTTGCAGACACGGTATTACCCTTTTTGGGGGAATAGTTTTTTTTTTTTTTAATTCCAGTTTAAATGCATGTATTTGGGGCTAAAAAAATGAAATGATATTCGCGATGGGGTTTCATACTGTCTATAGCTGGCTGCCAGGTGAGTTACCTGAGAATCCATCAGTGAGATCATTTACGCCCCAGAGGTACATAACCCCTTTAATTTGTTATTCCCGGTTATAAGCCATTTCTGGTTGCCAATGGGAATACCAGTAGAAATTAGTTTTACCATTTTTTTTTTTTTTTTTCTGTTCAAAAAAATATCAATCCTCAGTATTCTATTTACACCCATCTTTGTGAATATTGGCACGAACGCTGCAGGCTTAGTGGCCCTTTAGATTGCAGAGGGCCCTATATCCGTCACTGTATAGATGTGCCGTGCCGCCATGCCTCCTCCCCTGGACCGCAGACTGAGCCTAGCTCAGATTTTCTTTCTTTTTTTTATTTTATTTTATTCACTAAAACCAAACCTCCGCACGTGTATCAGTCTTCTCCTAGGATTTTGGGCTGGAACACGTTTAAGCACCCTGCTAAAAATGGGGTAACAGGAGCCTAAACTGTACACTTTTTAAAGGACATTTTTTTTCTCTTTAAATGTGTTTTTTTTTTTTTTTTTTGGGGGGGGGGGGGGATAAAAATATTTCCTTTTTATTAAACTTTCCTGCACAGTTTTTGCCCCCTTTAGCCTCTGTGTTGCATTGTTTATTGTTGGTGACAGAATGAGTCAACTGGAAATCGGTCAGTAAGCTCCCTATGATGGTCTGACCGGGAGTTTTTATCTTTTATGTGTCTTTCTGAGCTTTTATCAGCTGATTGATGATCAATGACCACCAGGGCTGTGGAGTCGGTAAGCCAAACCTCCGACTCCTCAATTTCCATGACACCGACTCCACCAAAATGGGCTCCGACTCCAGAGCCCTGATGTGACCACATCAATGTTGAGTGGGCAAGGAAACGAGGAACCTGTAAAACAATAAAATGGTGCAAAAATTTTGAGTCTCAAATTTATGCATTTAAGTGATACAAATTAAAAGGGGCTTGTTTTCTTTTTACCGGGGGAGAAAAGATTCAGACATGTTTGTTCGGACAGCCGGTCCTTTTGTGCCGCCGGAGGTGCATGACCGGACTCCACTCTCCCCATAGAGAAGCTGTGCACGCTTGATCAGAGTGTGCTCTGTATGGCGAGGATGGGGGGCCGAATGAGCTACTTTCTGACCCAGAAGCAAAAGGCAACAGTCTACACCGAGTTACTACCGATAACGGATCCAGCCAATTTTTTTCCCGGTTCCCACTCCTGATGAAGGCGCCCTTCCCGGCCTCAGCGGCGAGGTGCACAGTCACGCTATATCAAAATGAATTTATCCAAACCCAATCAGATCTCCGCTTCTAATCCCATTTTTATGATCGCATGAAAATATATTCTGATTTTAGAGCCCTGCATCTGTTTTTTTTTTTTAACTAATTAAAACTCTTCTGCATACATTTGCTTGGAAATGGTGGCAGATGTGTTGTCGCATAAAAAGGATAATTTATACTTTTTTCTTTTTTTTTTTCTTCTGCCTTGATTAGCGGATCGTACTCTTACCACTTTATAATCAGCACTAATCAACATTTCTTCACAGTCAAGATGTGGAAAGTTATTATTTTCCATTTTTTTTTTTTTTTTAATCCAAATAGACATTATTTTATTAGATCCTGGTTACTGAATATCAATGGCCAGATATGATGACTGATACTGATCATATTGGGGTACGGTCACTACAGACCTCCCAAAAACATGTAACAGTAGGTACCGCTGCAAGAGGATCGGTCAACAGTGTCCAGTGTTTGCTCTTTTTATTCCTGCTCCTCGCCTGAGTATTGTTTCTTTTTTTAATATCTGCCATACATTACTATTAAAGAGAGAGATGAACCTTTTTTATTTCTTGCTCTTTTTTTATGGTCTTTTCTAAGGAGGTGTGACGCATTAGATTCCTCGGGGGCGTGTCTTTAGATGCTCCACCCCCCAAAACATGCCCCCGAGGAATCCAACGAGTCCTATGGTAAGGTAATCAAAATTATCACTAAATAAAAATGTGCATATCTCATTAACCGTATGGTGGATTAATAAGAAAAAATGGAAATCTCAATGGAGTATCAGGAATAAAAGATTAAAAACTGGACACGTCGGACCTGGTGGCATGCTCTCTGTAAGCTCAGTTTGACATGTGTGCTCATAGCCATGTATAAATACCGCATGAAATACAACAAACCACAAAGAGTGACACTATTTAGCTTTTTTTTTTCCTGTTTAAAGGGGTTGCCTAGGCTTGGGGCGCTCAAGTCTGCTGTCACTCTGTGACGCAGACTTGTGACTAGTGCACGCTGTGAGGATTCTCCGGGAATGGGCGGTCATCTGACTGCAAGAATGGGAGCTGCATACTTCCTGCCACATTCCGACTAGACGTGTACACGGCATCACTCAATACACTTGTACAGAGCGAGGCTGCACACGTCTAGTCGGCACTTGACCACAGGTATGCAAGTCACATATTTGTGGTCACGCACCGCAGAGAATCCTGACAGTGTGCACAGTGCGTTCTGTAAGGATTTACAAGAGTGCAGTCACATAGAGTAATGACAGACTTCTACCCCGATCCTGGACAGTCCCTTTTAATTGAGAATTTTTCTATCACAAAAATCCATGTCAAAATACTTTGTGTGAACATACCCTTAGCATGTGAACGGTTGACCACTCCCTGTTCCTACAGTCCCCTTTACTTCTGGAGACCCCGTCACATCTTGATGCCATCGTTGCCCTGCAGTAAAGTGTTTGTGGAGTACAACGTACTGTAATCTGCGTATTTTCCCCATTTCTTTGTGCTGCTGTGTGCACAGCCTGGTTCTGCGCGTTGATATTATGGACTGGATGGAGAACCTAATCTTGTTTTTTTTCCTCCTCTGGGTGCTCGTATCTTATCAGTATAGTTGTGTCCTGACTCATCACACACTTTTCCGGGGTCATATCGGTTCTTGAACACAAGACTGCTCTGTTCTTCTGATATTCTATGAAATCTGTGACCGAGACAGATACAGAATTCCTGGAACGCAGCACCGTGCCGAGTCCCGGCCGAGGTTTATGAAGCGATAGGGAGTAAGGCTGTGTGCACACGATGCAGATTTGGTGCAGAAAAATCTGCTGCAGTTCTGCACTAAAAATCTGCATCTCCTGGCAGAATCTGCAGGTGCGTTTTTTATGCGTTTTTGATGCGTTTTTGATGCGTTTTTTTGAGCACAAATCTGCACAAAAACGCACCTGCAGATTTCTATTATGGAGGGGTGCAGAAACGCTGCAGAACTGCACAAAAGAAGTGACAGGCACTTCTTTGAAATCTGCAGCGTTTCTGCGCAGATTTTTCTGCACCGTCTGCACAGCTTTTTTTTTTTCACATTGATTTACATTGTACTGTGATCACAGTGCAGTTCTGCAGCGTTTCTGCTGCAGAAAAATCTGCTGCAGTTCTGCACTAAATCTGCATCGTGTGCACATACCCTAGAGTGTTTTCTGTCAATCAAAATGTTGTATAATGAGTAAATAACATTTGTTTTTCATTCTACTCCCTATAATGTATGATAAAAATGCCCAAATTCCATAAACAGCGCCACTCTTGGCCTTAGGTTATGTCTGGTATTGCAGCTTAGTTCAGTTCTCTTCATTGAAGCTGCAGCTACAATACTATACACAACCTATGGACTGTTTCAAAGAAAAGCATCCAAGTCTTGAATGTTGTAGCACGAGTCTGTCATCCCCACAAAATGGATTTTAAGCGAGCTATACATTGATACAGACACCTATAAAATAATACTAACACTGTACCTGTTACTGGTACAGTGAGAGAATACATTTTAATTAGTATGAACTGAGGGGGCTATTTTGCACTATTGGCATTACGCCCCCTCATTTTGTATGTTGTGAGTTTCCTTCGCTTCTTGTTGATGGCGCTCACTTCCCAGAGAGAGCGCTGCCTAATCTCGGGCACACTCGTGCACACCGACACTGCTCATCCCTGGCTGTGTGCTCTTCCCTTGCTCCCGTCTGTTGATGCCACTCGTTAAATTTCCAGGTGTATCGGTGTAGTGAGCGGCGTCAGCGGGGAGGAACCAGGAAGGAGACCGCACTCCGCCACCATGGTGGGGCACGGGCAGGCTGAGTTTAGGCAGCACTCTCCCAGGGAAAGTGAGCCATGTCAATCAGAAGCAGATGAAGCCCCAATATATAAAATGAGGGAGCGTAATGGCGCATCAAGCTCTTGATCACGCCAAGTGTGAACCGTACCACCCTCCTTTGCATAAAAATTATTTACCAGTACAATGCTAGTTAGATAGATTTTTAAATTCGCTAAGTCCCTTATATCTCTGTATAGCTCATTTACAATCCATTCCAAGGGTGACCGACTACTGCTCCCACAATTGAAAAAACCGTAAAGGTCCATATTTTTGGGTCCAAATCTCTGTACCTGAGCCTTTCCCCACGGTTGGAGTAGAATGCTTTCATCAGAATAGTAGTGTGGTCTATCATGTCAGCTGTTGGCCAACAGTTGTTCAGCTGACCACCATCTCTCCCGACTCCTTCATCCACCAGAACGATCAACTGAGCCGATCCTATATTGTCTGAGAAAGACGCTGCCAGACTCCTGGCGGCAGCTGATCTCCAGGAAGATGAAAAAGATTGGGCGCTAAACTTCAGGCGAGAGTCAGGAGGCCCCCATACGCATTACTGTCGGATGAATGATGCTGGCTTTAAAGTGACATCACCTTAGCAATTAGAGATTGTCCCCTTCTGACAAACACTTTTTGTTTAAAGTGGAGGAGGATGCCTCATTGCGTGGACCTTTTTAGTGATCACCTGTAATCTGTAGAGCTACCTAGAATAAAGTGTGTAATTTCTATACAGCGCCCCTTCAGGTGAAGTAAAACTTGACGTGGAGCCCTTTGCTGTCCATCTAATGTGGGGTCCTCCCAAATAGAGTTCTTTGTAGACCCTTCTCTGATCTAGATAATTGATTACGGGACTCCTTTTTAAATATTTTGCCCTCTATGGAGGCCATTGACAGACTGGTTTTGCCTCAGTTTTGACGATTGTTGATAACTCTACCCTCTCTTTCGTCCACTTTCGCAACAAAAATTTTCTGTGAGTTCTTGATGACTCTCGTTTGCTCTGCATACCCCCATAAAGTACTATAACGTTGTTGCATTGGGCATAGTTGACCTCGGCATGGTAACCTGCGGTGAGGACACACATGGAGCTTCGCTGAGGTCTAAAAAGACTTGGTTAATGACTTGATTTACATGGTCCTGTAGGCAGTTAGAGCTGAAGTTACAGCCATTACTGTGAAATCCCTGAGGATTTTCTTGTTTTCATTCTTTGTCTGACTTAGAGACCTGATAAAGTTCTACAAGATGACTGGTGATCATCTTATAGATGACTGTTGAATTATCTAATCGCCCAACTCCCCTATTTATGACTCTTTCAGACTCCTCTGGTGGTAGCTTTTTTTTTTAGGGAGAACAAAAGGATAGTCAGTCTGAAATCGGACATTGTAGAACTTTACCTACGCAATCTGTTTGGGGGTCACCCATCCACATAAGACTGTTGGGCAATCCTGTCACTATCAGTGACGTTAGTATAATGTGTATGATTAAATCCGTATCTATTGACCATATTATATTCATGGTGTTTTGGCATGACCGATCACCCATGACAGCACCACTGGAGATATGGGATCCTCCCTACAAGGAAAGGAAACCTACAGAATAAAAGGGTGGCGCCTCTCCACCGTATCTGTTGGTTTCTTGTCCTTGGAGAGGGAACCTACATCTTTGAGTTGTCCAGGGAAATGATCATTGTGGGAAATGAAGACTAATATAGCCCCGGTCACCTGGGTAGCGGTATGGCACTGCTGTGGCCGGAGCATGTGGATCTTGGAGACGCCCCCTTGGTTCCAAGGGGAAAACAGCTGGTGAACGGATGCTGGACCGCAGCAGCATAGTAATCTGATGTCTGCTGGACGCCGCTTTAACTTGAGCCTGCACATAATTCTGGGAATCCAAAGGAAGAACAACTTTAGATGTTAGAAGTCTGAGAGTATATCTCAGCCGCAACAAGATGTCAGCCACTTTTTATTTCCTTTCTGGCTCTTACAAAAAAAAAACTATAAAGCCACACTAGCTAATTGGATTAAAGAGGCAATAGGGTTAGTTAGTTCCGCAAATGGGCAGTTCCAGGTGATCTCAAGGCTCATTCTGCTACAGCTAGTACAACCTCCTGGGCGGAGAAAGTGAATGTCTTCATCAAGCGACATGGTCGTACCTTCTATAGACATTATAGGCTTGATCTGGGTTCTTCTGCTGATTTTTCCTTTAGGCCGGTGTCACACTTGCGTGTACAATTTGAGAAACTCTCGCATCAATACCCGTCACTGCCCCCGGCGGTTCGGACCGGAGCGTTCAGCTGCGTAGAAATACATGAAGCCACACACTCCAGTCCCGAATGCCGGCGGCAGTGCCAGGTATTGATGCGAGAGACTCGCGCAGGTTTCTCGCATTGCACACGCAAGTGTGACACCAGCCTTAGATGAAGGCTTTTACAAGTTGTGTTCCCACCCTAAGTTTAAAGTTTTTCTGTAAATCTCTCAGGTGTAGCGGTCATGGGTGATAGGAAAAAACTAAATTACTTACCGGTATTGGAATTTTACAGAACCCATGATAGCACCCTTTATATTCCTTCCCATCACCGGTGATGGATGATTATTTTGTTTCCTTCGTGGTGTTGGATTTACGTAGCGTTTAGAAGAAAAAAAATCCTGTTGGTCTTTAATAGTGTATTACTATTGTGTACTATTAAGTGGTGTCTTCTCATGCTCTGTAAGCAATTGATGTTGTGGAGAGGCGCCGCTCTTTTATTCTGTAGGTGTCCTTGTAGGACAAAGCTCCCTCTCGCTGGTGGCGCTGTCACATGTACTGGAAAATCCCATTACCAGTAAGTAATGATTGGTCATGGGTCTCGTGACTCAAATTGAGTCTCGTATGTGTTTTGAGGCTGTTGCGATCAGGTCAGGAGACCCGTGACGTGTCTAAAAATTCAAGGTCTGGACAGGGAGTGTGAAACCGGCCTTTGAAAAATTAGAACTCCTCCTTCAAGACGGTCAGCAAGACACTCCGACAGATGCTGTATCTGTTCTGTGGCATAATATTGTCAACAGTTGGTCTTCTTATGTAAAGATGATCTGGACTCGCGTAGTCTAATACATCAGGAGCTTATTGAATGATGCCGGGTGTCTTATATCTGAAAATTTTAAGCCAAAAAATCTTTTAGGAGAGAATTTCCTTGTTGATTATTTCTAGGGAAAATAGTTGTCAAATTTTCCATTTTATTAGAGGAACTCCCTGATCCTACAAAAAAAAAATATTGGTTGCTAATTCTTCTGATTGCTTTGGGGTCTGACTCACCGCTAATCATATGGAGGGGCTGTAGTGAGATTTATGTTCTCTACGTTTAGCGGAATTACAACTCTGAGCATCTTGGTCTAATTGACGTGAACGGTTCTGGGGACACAAGATGGAGAATACACAAGAACATGTCAAGTAAAAGATGACATTTTACATTAATTACATAATTCTTTTCAACTTTTATTTTTTTTTCCACATTGAAAATAAAAGTAAATGAAAGTTGTGTGTATAAAGCAGAGCGCGTGTAACCTGTAGTAGATGGCTGGGAATATCTGCCGTCTTATGGAGGTTATATTTCATCGTAAGCGCATGGCTCCAGTCCAGATTCAGGACTTTACTGGGAGTTCTTGTAAAACTGGCGTCCTTTGTGGTGAGTTTTCCAGCTCTGGATGTCGGGTTTCGCAGCGTGTCGGTTTGTCTAGAGGTGTAAAGGTTAAGAAGCCGGAAAAGGAGATTGACATAGATTTACAATTCTTGGTCCATCCGTGGCTTCTCCAAGAAAACCTCTGAATATTTAGTATGTTCCCCGGGGGACGCAGGATGCTAAATTCCAGACAGACCAGGAAGAAGGGACATAATACATAACATGGGATTGACCTCCCTTATGATAGAAAATGTAAAGGGTTTGTATTTGGGTGAAGTTTGCTTTTTATTTTTTTATGTCCCCCAATAATGGCGACACCGTTGTCTATAGGTCGTGCCTGGTATTGCAGCTCAGCCAAGCCATTGAGTGACATTGGTTCTGTTTCTGAAGAAAAAAAATGCTGATTTTTTTTTTTTTTTTCTTTTTCAAACTCGCACTACTTTTATTAGTGTTGTTTTAATATATTTTTTCCTTTTATTCATTTTTATTATTTTTTTTACTCCGGTGTTTCCAATTATGCTACTGATAGTTTGCACACTATATGGGGACCAAACGATCGTAGAGTCCTTCATTCATCCTCTTACAGTTCCCACTGGACAGAGTAAATGGATTTCTAAACTACTGCGGATCTACTTGTTATATCGACACTCGATTAAATCTGCCAGCGTAGACTTGCCCTTTTAAAGAGGATCTATCATTTCCAATAAATACGTAATTTTTTTTACCTTGGTGTACATGCCACTGTTCTCCTGAACCCGGTGTTGTTTTTCTTTTCTTCCTGTGTCTCTTCGTTCCTGAGATATTGCCCCATCTTCCCTGCATATAATTCTTGTCCGCCGTGTGGGCGTGGTCCTTAACGCTATTCTGTAGGTGTCGTCTTGAAGACCACGCCTAGTTGTTTAGCGGGACTAGATTTCTGTGCAGAGGAGAGAGGGCCGTATCTCAGGAATGGAGAGGCGTAGGCGCAAAGGAAAAATGACACCGGATTCAGGAGGACACTGGCATTTACGCAAAGTAAAAAACATTTATGGAACGTGAAAAGTCCTCTTTAAAGGGATATTCCCATTTCCTACAAATTCACAAGAAATATCATAAATGCATATTAGAGGTGGGTCTCATCGGTGCCATAAATGAAAAAGATGGGACTACACCTCTTATACGCAGAATTTTTTGTTCTATGAAAATACCGTATAACAAGCTCAGCTCTGCTACTTCAGTTCAGGATCCTTGGCATTGCAGAGACCGGGTTGGGATGGCAATTATTAGGAGGTGCCTTGAGTCATCTCCCCGTCAGTAGTGCTAGTATTACAGAAGAATAAAGTTGGTTGATGAGGTTTTTCTCTTGTTATTGGTCGCGCCATGGCTGTGGCTTTAATAATTGAGGCCTCTTTATCTGCGGCAGGCTAAAGGTCCGCTTTATTAAATAATTCAGTAGCCTTCCCATGCTGCTTTGTTGAGGGCACTATCGGTTTTCACTCCTTCCAGCCGTGGCGGAACGGGGGGGGTGAGGAAAATCAATTTGTCCGTACGGCAGAGCTGGAAAATGAAATGGATTAGTCCTCACCGTGGAGCTATTAGCGAGGAGCCATGTGCCATTTTACAGTCTGTACGCGTCGGGGCCATGGGGGCTAACAGCTGAAGTGGGCATGGATTCTGATGGCTGGTTCTCTGTGAGCGAGTTGAAGTATCTGGTGAGATGGCACACGGGTTCCTACCAGCTATACCCAGGTAAAAGGCTTGCCCTTGTGTGCTGGGGGTCACTTACTTATTTTTTTCTGGTTTGTGTGAAGTGTTTGTTTGTGAAGTGTTATTCCTATTTGCCAGAACAAGCTCATTCCGAGACTTGTGTTGTCTCTGTACCACGGACGCACGTTTTTAACAGGAAGACGGTGATGCAAATCAATTAAATAACTATTCTTTGCATACTAATTTCCAGGAACATTTGTTGGCAGACAGAAAATTCTGTCTGTGAGAATAGCATACAACTAGTTCAGAACTAGCCGAGAAGAGTTTGCAAAACAGAGCAAACTTAACTTCTAGGAAATTACATAGGACTGCCGATGAACTTACTGCATAGCCTGAATTCAATAATGGGCCTCATTTATCATTTGCATTTTTTTTGTTATGAATTTCGTTTTTGTTTTTTTTCAAATTCATAAATATAGTGCACTAAATAAAAAAATAAAAAAACACAAAAACTTTTTTTTTGTCTTAACTGGAGCCTAAGGGGCCAATAAGGTCCATTTTGACCCATGTGAGAAGACCATTACTGTTACGGACCAGTGATGGTTGTGGGTCTCGTTAAGATTTGTATTGGGGCCTACGAGCTTCACGTTACACCATCTGTATCAAAAATGGAACCCCACTGTGCAATACCTGGAGTGTAGAGGTGGCCATGCTGGCAACCCCGGGCTCTATTCATTTTTATAGGCTGGAAAAATATTGAATATTGGGATTGAATATTGGGATAACCCTTTAATTCCAGGCTCTGACATACGGTGGGCTAATCTGAATGCCTGTATTTAAAAGGATTGAATAGGATTTAAAAATAAATAAATAAATTATATATATATATCTACTATATAAAGCTGAATGTGTATGTATGTATGTATGTCCGGGATTGGCATCTGCACCGTCGCAGCTACAGCCACAAAATTTTGCACAGTCACACGTCTGGACCCTGAGAGCGTCATAGGCTATGTTGTGAGGTGAAATTTTAACTCCGCGCTTTCCAATTCACCAAACTATTTTTCCCCTATCTACATAATGGGAAAAAGTGAAAGGAAAAGTGTAGGAGGCAAATTAACAGCTGCCAGATGTGAACAAGGGGGACTTAAAGAATGAGAGCGATGGCGCCAAAGAGTATATACCGTACAGTTGCTAAGGTGGGGCCCCGACATGGGATACTCACCACACACAGGGATATGAACACACACACAAAATGCGCCACACACTACCACGTGCTTGAACACATATTACCCTCAGCACACATTTCACCACAAATACACCAACCTCGCCACATAAAAGTCGAAACACAAAAGTCGCCGCTCAAAACTCGCCACGCGCAAAACTCGCCACATGCAAAAACTAGGCTCACGCAAAACTCGCCACAAGTGCAAAACTCACCTCATGGAAAACTCGCCACACGCAAAACTTGCACACGCGGAAAAATTGCCACATGCAGAAAAGTTGCAACACATGCAAAAGTTGCCTCACACAAAACTTGCACATACTCAAAAGGCACCACACATAAAACTCGCCACGCGCAAAACTCGCCATGCGCAAAACTTGCTGCACACAACTTACTACACTAACCTGTCACATGCAACTCGACACACAGAAAGTTGCTACACGCATGTTGCTACACAAAACTCATCTCACAAAAGTCGCTACATGCATGTCGCCACACGCAACTCAACACACACAACTTGACAAACGAAACTCGCCCTAAAACACACACAAGTCTGGTATTATCCTTCAAAAATAAAAATCTGATTAATAAGCAGACAAACTACAAGAGCAACAAATGTACCATATAGGAAATACAGCAGCTGTCAGTCACATGACCTGTCTATTATGTGTATGTGTGAGCTAATATATACTGCCAGGGGGAGGGCTTCCTGTTGGCTGGGGATTTATCAGGCTGCCAATTTATCTTACAAATACTGAGGTAAAAATACTGAGCAAATAACGTGTGAACGAGGTCTAATACAGGAGATCACACAGGTATATACTATATACAGGGGAGATGACACACAAATATATACTATATACAGGAGAGATGACACACAGGTATATACTATATAGAGGAGGAGATGACATACAGGTACATACTATATACAGGAGGAGATGAAATACAGGTATATACTATATACAGGAGGAGATGACACACAGGTATATACTATATACAGGAGCAGATTACCTACAGGTATATACTATATACAGGAGGAGATGACATACAGGTATATGCTATATATAGAAGATGACATACAGGTATATACTATAATACAGGAGGAGATGACATACAGGTATATACTATATACAGGAGGAGATGACATACAGGTATATACTATATATAGAAGGAGATGACATTCAGGTATATACTATATATAGGGGAGATGACACACAGCAGGTATATGCTATATACAGGGGAGATGACATACAGGTATATACTATATACAGGAGATCACATACAGATGTATACTATATGACAAACATGTATATACTGAGGTGATGAGGTGAAAATGAAAAGGTGTGAGTGCAAAATGAGAGAAGTGAGGAAAAATAGTGGAGTGATCAGAAAATGACAGATGTGAGGTTGAAATGACAAGTGTTAGGGGGGAATGAGAGGAGTGAGGGAGAAAATGAGAGATGTGATTGGGAAAATGAAAGGCGTGATGGGAAAATAAGAGAAGTGAGGTGCTATAACTAACCACAGATATTTACTATGCCCAGGCAACGCCGGGCTCTTCAGCTAGTGTGTGTATATATATATATATATATATATATATATATATATATATATATATATATATATATATATATATATATATATATTTATAATCCTGTACAATCCCTTTAAATACAGGCATTCAGATTGGCCCACCGTATGTCAGAGCCTGGAATTAAAGGGTGGCGCAGTGGTTAGCACAGCAGCCTTGCAGCGCTGGGGTCCTGGGTTCTAATCCCACCCAGGACAACATCTGTAAAGAGTGTGTATGTTCTCTCCGTGTTTGCGTGGGTTTCCTCCGGGTTCTGATAGGGATTCTAGATTGTGAGCCCCATCGGGAGCAGTGATGATAATGTGTGCAGCCTGTAAAGCGCTGCGGAATATGTTAGCGCTATATAAAAATAAAGATTATTATTATCCCAATATTCAATATTTTTCCAGCCTATAAAAATGAATAGAGCCCGGGGTTGCCAGCATGGCCAACTCTACACTCCAGGTATTGCACGGCGGGGTACCATTTTTGATACAGATGGTGTAACGTGAAGCTCGTAGGCCAGAATATATATACCATACTTAAAAAAAAAAAAAAAAATCAAATATATACACACACACACACACACACACACACACACACACACACACACACACACACACACACACACACTCTCTCTCTCACACTCACATATATATATATATATATTTTAGGGATTTATTTTTTTAAATTTCAGCTTTACCTGCCCTGCAAACATAAAGCACACAAGAAAAAGTATGATTTTCTTTCCCCCCTGATGACGACAAGCTTTACGTAACTTGCAACTTGACCCTGCAGGCTTTCCGTACTCGGGTGACAGACGGCGCCAATCTCCGTTAAATCTGGTATTTGACGAGGTGAAAAGCAGAAATGGACATTTTACAGGATATTTCCCAGAACGTGGAGATGGCTCTTATCTGGGATAAAATCTTGGGCGGATCAGAGAGATACAAGATAAACACTGCCTTATTCTCACAATGTTCGGAAGATGTATATCATGTGTCCAGGAATCCAGCGCACATGAGAAAACAACAATTTCATGTTTAGTCAGAGCGAGGAAGGTTATTTATAGAGGAGCAGAAATGGGGAGAAACAGCACATGAATAATGTTATAATAACCGATCAGACAGATTCTGTAGGCAATTGCCAGATCCTTTAGAAGAAAAAAATCTGCTCCCATCAGTATAAATCAATCAAATCCCAGCAGTCAGGTTAAAAATATAGAATCCGGCTTTCTCCGCACTGTAAACCACTATTGTTACAGAGTCTAATTTCTTAACACACCATTGGATTATAAAATTGCAAAGAAAACCTGAATAAGAAAATATCCTATCCTATAGCGGCAGATGTAGCGTTAATATTTCACCCAACAAATATTTCTCAATCACTTTTTTCTTTTAGAGGCTCCCCGGACAATAAGCTGATCACAGTGATCAGTGGTAACACCTAGCATCAAGTGTTCAATTCCTCTGCAGCACTCCCACTGGAGAAGTGGAGTATTGCACAGCTCTCCTTTAAAGCTCAGTGAACAGTAGATGTAATGAAAGGTCAAGCCGAGTCCTCCAGAGTGAGACACTCACTATAGCTGCTCCCAAATCTGGCTGATGGATGAGAATCCTAAATTAGAGACCTCTTATTTTAAATTGGTTGTCCCAAATTATTTTTATTTAAAAAAAAAAAAAAGGTTCATGCTAGAGTACTTGAATATGGGTTTCCCACACCAGACAAACCAAATGCCGCAAGAGTTGCATGGTGGAGACCTAAAATTTATCTTTTGCCCCATCCTTTTCTTTGTAAGATCGTATTTTAGTTACACCAAGTAGTGATGAGCGAATGTGCCGAGATAAGGTGTTATCCGAGCATGCTCGTGTGCTAGCCGAGTGTCTTTGGCGCACTAGAAGAATATGTCCGGTCCCCGCGCCTGCATGTCTCGCGGCCGTCACGTCATGAGATATTTGAAGTATACATCTTATCCTGGTAATATTAAGAAAGCTTAAAGGCCAAGAGCAATTTTTTGGCAGATCTAGCGCAAAACCTCTCATTCAAGCCTGGGGTCCTTGTGACCGCACGGCCGGAGACTTGTAGAGGAAACCCAGGCCTCTGGTTAGGAAAATGTCCAGGGAAAGCTGGCTAGATGCAAACTCTCAAAACTTGAGTTTCTTCCTCCTGGGCTTCTTCTACATGTCACTTCTCCTGTTCTGTAGTGAGCTGGATGAGTGCCTCGGAGGCAGAAATGTGGAAATGAGGACAAACGTGAGCTAACCTATGAGAATTGGCATGTAATGATAGATTCAAGCCGCACTTGTAAGCCAACTTGGATGCCATCACCTCCATCGCTTGTGTTTTTATGTTTGTTTCCAGTCTTTTTATGTGTCTTGGCTAAGTTTGACAAAATTTATTCTCACTGTAGTAAAAATCCTTAGCCAAACTGTAGGTTGACTTTTGGCTCTGTAAAAAGAAAAAAAAAAACACCCAGACCCTTTCCTACGAAGTGCTGCCAGATATAATGCTCAACATTGAAAGTGCAGCATCAAGAAGCTAAAGTCGTTCAATTGTGGAAATCAGACCTGTTAATAATATACAAATAATATAAAAATGGAAACCATTTTTTCTAAAAATCTCGATTTATTCAATATGAAAGCCACATGCGGAAATCCCCGCACTTACAGCATCGACTGCTATCTGTGAGGTTAGTAATGGTTGACTGACGAAAGTTCTGCTGCTCGAAATGCACTTGGGCAAATCAAGATCTGCTGCTGGCAGATTCCTTTTGGAATTGACGACCAATGATTTCCCAGATGTGCTCGATGGGAGACCAGTTCATTAAATTTCTCCCCCACCTTCGCAGCTGTGCTATGATCATCTCTATGCGCGAGGATTGGTGCACAGTGGTATGACACTTGGATCAAAGCATGGGCCAAGAGTCATTAGCATGATATACTGGTGTGACTCCAGCCTAAGGCAGCAAACAGTGTCTACAGAAAACATCCGAATGCGTTTGCATGACGCTGGGCTCTGAGTTAGACATCCAGTACAGGTGCTCCATTGACCTCGCATCACCTCTCTCAAATTCTATGATGGTGCAGAACCAGAAGGCATTGGAGGCTGGAATGAAGGTGTATCCTGTTCTGTGATAAGTCCCACTTTTGTAGACTGGTCTGGAGACCACGTGGACAACGCTATGAAAAGGTTTCCACAAGGGAATGCCACACCAGTCCGAGTCCTTGTTGGGTGGAATAATTTACGATAACCGAACCCTTTAGTATTCATTCCAGGTACACTAGCAGCCCAGCGTTACATTGATTTGGTCACTGAACTAGTGGTCCAGCCATATCTCAAGTGTCCCATAAGCCATTTTTTCAAGATGACAACGCCAGCCCAAACATTACTTGCACTACTTGAGCAGCCTACATGGCCTAAATGTGCTACCATAGCCTGCAGCGTCACCAAGACTGGTCTACCGTCGAGAACATATGGGACGTGATTGCGCAGCTTTTGCAAAAGGAGGATTTTTCTTCTTCTACAGTACCTTTTTTGGTTTCGAAATTCAAGATGCTAATTTTTCAGTGCAAAGTGAACAAACCGGTGTTTTTGCTTCTTGAAGGTGTCTTCTACCTACTGTTGGTTGTCTACAATAATCAATCAATTGGGAGGAGATGGGAATGAGCACTAAAACAGTGCAGAATCAAGTTGAAAAATTAATGCGGCCATTTTTTACACTTTTTGGTCTAGATCTTCTTTTGGTTTTAGACCTTGCTGTGAGCATAATCATAAAAAAAAAACTTGACAGATGTGTTCAATTTTAGCTGTCTGGCATGATGTGATCTTAACCACTTATCTTCAGATTTATCTTTATCCATTTGGTAACAGGCTCTAAAGGCCTTGATACACATTAGATAGCTGGATCTCCCGATGGCCATCAGCCACTTCTCCCACTGCCCCACCGTAAACAGACTGCTCAGCCAAGTGTTCCTATGCTCCTAGAGAGACGCTTACCTCTCTGGAAACAGATTTACTCCACGTGGAACAAAATGATCGGTTAAAATTCAACAGACCTGATTCTTCTCTCCCCTCGGGGGAGGCCCGGATACACTTGACTTCAGATGGGCAGTCAGTCCCACCATAATTGGCAGGTTCTTCATTTTCCATTTACTGTGTTTGGGAACCTTCATAGCCCAAACTTGTCTTGTGGATTTATTAATTGCCCAAAGCCTTTGCTCCAAGAAAGATATTTCCATAAACCTTCACGTTCTACTCGCCACCAGTATTTACCAAAATTGGAAATTGGGTAGACTTTCTAATTACCCCAACACACATTTTTTCTAAGGCCAAAGAGCCTTCACAAACTTGTAAATTATAAAGGCCCAGATGATTGGCCTCGGGGAGACCAAAACATCCAACACCGCGGAGACACCATCACGTGTTTCTCAACGCAGTGATTCCAGAACACTGCCCCCATCCCTTATGGGAAATATGCAGATGCATGTAAAGAAGCTGCGGAGACACCATCACGTGTTTCTCGACGCAAGCAGTGAATAGCCAGGCCTTTCCCCGGGAAGGAACAACCACGGGAAGGGCAGCATCCTATGAAGGAAAGCCACCTATGCCAAGCATGGTATCCATCCACAGACAGCTGTTTCGGGGTTTTTGCCCCTCATCAGTGTGGAGTAGGAATCTGGCTATTAGGAGCAGTGCCTAGTAAAAAGGCTATAAAGGCACAGATGATTGGCCTCGGGGAGACCAAAACATCCAACACCGCGGAGACACCATCACGTGTTTCTCAACGCAGTGATTCCAGAACACCCGGGGAAAGGCCTGGCTATTCACTGCTTGCGTCGAGAAACACGTGATGGTGTCTCTGCAGCTTCTTTACATGCATCTGCATATTTCCCATAAGGGATGGGGGCAGTGTTCTGGAATCACTGCGTTGAGAAACACGTGATGGTTTCTCCGCGGTGTTGGATGTTTTGGTCTCCCCGAGGCCAATCATCTGTGCCTTTATAGCCTTTTTACTAGGCACTGCTCCTAATAGCCAGATTCCTACTCCACACTGATGAGGGGCAAAAACCCCGAAACAGCTGTCTGTGGATGGATACCATGCTTGGCATAGGTGGCTTTCCTTCATAGGATGCTGCCCTTCCCGTGGTTGTTCCTTCCCGGGGAAAGGCCTGGCTATTCACTGCTTGCGTCGAGAAACACGTGATGGTGTCTCCGCAGCTTCTTTACAAACTTGTAAATTAGGCAGCATTCATATATCTGTGTGTCAAGGTCAGAGTATGTCCGCCGATCTCCTATAGCAACCTTGACAGTCTGAGGCTGTCCAGTTTGGGTCAGGAGACCCATGGCTGGTCCTTGAATCATTGTTTGTGGTCTGACCATGAGACACAGATGTGTGAATACAGCATTACTCACCACAAGCAGAAGACCGACCATAGTACAAGTGGTTAATGCCAGTTTCTCCTCTCCCTAAGACTATATATGGGCTTCTTAAAAAGTATTTCATTATTAAAATCCTACTAAAATCAGATCATATAGTTTTCGTCAGGCTCTGTGGACAGTCTTTATCATGTACTTGCCAGCTTCAAAAAATGACCACAGTAGATACTCGCTGATAACAAAAAAAAAAAACCACAATATAAATATTGACCCAAAAAACAAGCGCTTAATGAGGTCTCCTCCAGCATCTGTTTGTCCTCACCAATTCGGGTTCATGTAGGGATAATGTTATGTCAATGGCCGCACCATCTTATAGGCAGAGTAAGCCCCATCCGTTCCAGTTTTCGAGCTTCGGCCTATTGTACATCTTCCATGGTTGAGCACATTTGCCCGATGCGTCTCCTCCGTTACTCTGCAGAATTTCTTGGCACATACTAAATAAACAATAATGAAAATAACAGGCCTTTTCTGCTCGTAGATGAATATGTACGATTGTGGAAAGCCCTCTTTTGTTGCACATGGCCCTTTCACATAATTATAGGTCTTCGGCACATTCTGCTTTCTCTAGTCAAGTTGATTGCCCATTGACTGCCGCCCTGCACACGCGGCTCTGAGGGGGAGGCTTAATTATCCTGACGAGCTTCTCCTCCACTGTCTTGTGGGCTGTGTGATGATTTGATCGCCTGCTGTCAGAACGGGTGCATCCCCTATGTTGGATCACTATGTAGCCAGCGTTCTCTTAAGGGTGTACCGTTATTTGCCAAATCTGAGATAAACGTTCTGATACTGTAAGATATAACCTTGGTGCACCGACTATGGCAGACCCTGTAAGGACTGAACTAGGATTTACTGTTTTCTGCACGGAACAAGGTTATAAAACACATTTATACCTATATTAAATCACGTGATTGTTCGGCGTGTCCTTGCCATTGTTTTATAGTGTCACTTTTCTCAAATAATATTTGCACATGTTGGATGAGAGAAGGTTTACAAGGTTATTTTATTGGATGCCAAACAAACCATGTTCTCCATAATCAGGGTGTGATAGCTCTTATTGCTTTGTGTGTTTTGTATCTTCCTTACAGTATTTAGATTTTTTTTTTCAATTTTCTGTAAATATTGTTATAGACATTGAGAAAAAGGTGTATACAGGCATAAAGGCTTCAGTGCCTGCCCACTAGATTGGTTGGCTGGGGTCCTGCAGACTTTGATTGGAACTACTTTGCTCATTATCAACCGTGAGCCCATTTTATCTCTTATTGTTGGGAAACAATGGACCTCCTTGTAGCAAAAAATGGACGCCCAATGGACCTACAATGTAGTAATCAATGGGCGCCCAGTGGACCTACAATGTAGAAATCAATGGGCGCCCAGTGAACCTGCAATGTAGTAATCAATGGGCGCCCAGTGGACCTACAGTGTAGAAATCAATGGGCGCCCAGTGGACCTGCAATGTAGTAATCAATGGGCGCCCAGTGGACCTACAGTGTAGTAATCAATGGGCGCCCAGTGGACCTACAATGTAGTAATCAATGGGCGCCCAGTGGACCTGCAATGTAGTAATCAATGGGCGCCCAGTGGACCTACAATGTAGAAATCAATGGGCGCCCAGTGCACCTACAATGTAGAAATCAATGGGCGCCCAGTGGACTTACAATGTAGTAAACAATGGGCGCCCAGTGGACCTACAATGTAGTAATCAATGGGCGCCCAGTGCACCTACAGTGTAGAAATCAATGGGCACCCAGTGGACTTACAATGTAGTAATCAATGGGCGCCCAGTGGACCTACAATGTAGTAATCAATGGGCGCCCAGTGGACCTACAATGTAGTAATCAATGGGCGCCCAGTGCACCTACAATGTAGAAATCAATGGGCGCCCAGTGGACTTACAATGTAGTAATCAATGGGCGCCCAGTGGACCTCCTTGTAGCATGACTGTATACAGATGGATTTCACTCTGTGAGTAGGATCACCCTCCTGAATCATTCATACAAACACCAGGGATTTTAATGAATATAGTCCAATTGTACTGAATTTTTTCATAAAAAAAAGAAAAAGAAAAAAAGCAACAACAAAAAACAGTCTATATATAATGCTTTTCCTTCTTTTATGGGCAGCACGGTGGCGCAGTGGTTAGCACAGCAGCCTTGCAGCGCTGGAGTCCTGGGTTCAAGCCCCACTAAGGACAACATCTGCAAAGAGTTTGTATGTTCTCTCTGTGTTTGCGTGGGTTTCCTCCGGGCACTCCGGTTTCCTCCCACATTCCAAAGACATACTGACAGAAAAATTTAGATTGTGAGCCCCAATGGGGACAGAAATGATAATGTGTGTAAAGCGCTGCGGAATATGTTAGCGCTATATAAAAATAAAGATTATTATTATTATTATTATTTGTGCCATGCTGTCAGCAGATCAGACTGTGTGTACAACCTGACCGGTTCCTGTTAGGACTGCAATTTAAATGAATCTGATGAACCCATGGACACATTGGTGCCCCAAGTATTTGGGGAAAGAAGGATCGGGTGATTGGACATTACCGGAATCCTTTAGTTCTCATGGAAAATGAGCCGCCATCAGAGGAGACTGATAAAGGCTTCCTCAGCTCTCCCCATTCAGAACTTATGTATTCTTGGGTGAGCAGAGCATGCACACCTCTATGGCGGGGTTGGGAGGAATGGCCGCCTGCAGCTATCCAGAGTTTGCCCGGCTTTAGAGTTTTTCTCTATCTGGAAGACATGTCTTGTGTTAAACACAGAAGCAGTTAATGCTCATGGGCACAGTGTTATGCCTTCCTTCTCCGATGATGGCGCTGCAGGGATCCTGATCGGGTGATCTACAGCAGGGGTCCCCAACTCCAGTCCTCAAGGCCCACCAACAGGTCATGTTTTCAGGATTTCCTTTGCATTGCACAGGTGATGCAATTATTACCTGGGCAAGACTAAGGAAATCCTGAAAACATGACATGTTCGTGGGCCTTGAGGACTGGAGTTGGGGACCCCTGATCTACAGTACTCCAAAAAGTTCTAAATAAATCCCCTATGAAATGTCATGTAATGCACGTCAGTACTTCCTAACCATATTGGCCACTACCCATGTACTTCTTCTCTATGGAAACGAATGACTGATGACCTACCTACGTTGTACTTCATGATTTTCTCTTTGGTTTTCTGGTAGAACTGAACAGCACTGATCTTAAAGGATGTATCAGCGAGAACAGCCTGAGCAGCAATGCCAGCCTGCCCAGTGTGCAGAGCTGCCGGAGGCTCGGAGAGCGGCGGGTGGCCAGTTGGGCTGTGTCGTTCGAACGTCTTCTTCAGGATCCAGTCGGGGTTCGATATTTTACGGTTAGTAAATTTCTGTGACTGATGAGAAATTACTGAGTTACTTTTTGGGGTGAAGTCTAGATGGTTTATATGGTGACCATCCTACGAGAAAACTGCAGTGGTCCTGGTAGGCCGTGTCCAAATTGTGGTAAATTGAGCGGAAAACAATTTGACAAACAATCTATAAAGTTTCAGAAAGCATGACTTATCCCAGACACATGCTCGGAGGAGAGCCAAGAGCAGCCAAGGGCACGCGGCTTGGTGAGGCAAACTGGTGGAAGGGAACTGTCATAAAGCAGAGTAATTGCCAAGTGCTCTTCAAGCCACGAGTGGAGCAGCTGCTGCTAAAGTGCCTCATTAAAAAAAGGTCTGACAATCAGTCTGCAGAGAAGAGCAAGTTGTATGTGGAAATTACAATAATGCGTTCACTATGTGAGTATTCCGGTTCAGGTTGTGAAGACTTAAATGGTTTGCACCCAGATTAGAAGTTAGCGCCCTACGCCTAGGATAGGGAATACGATTAATGGAGGTCTGACCTCCGGTACTTCCACCAATCCCAAGAACATGGTTCTGAAGAGCCCATCTGAATGGAGTGGAGGTTGTGCAATGCATACCAATGATCCATTCTTCTTGTCTCCGTCTTTCCCATTAAGAATGAATGGAGTGTAGCTGCGCATGCTCACTCTTTGCTCCATTCTGAAGGGACTTTAGAGTCCCAGAGGTCAAACGCTTCATTGGTTAGGGGATGACCTCTCATCTTGGTACATATCCTTTAATTGGAGTTGTCTGGCAAAAAAAAAAATGAGAATATGCATTTCCTTCTCTGGAGGATCCTGCTTGTCCAGGCGTGTAGACATCTTAATGGAAACTGTGTAATGCTTCATTCGCCCAGTGGGGGTGCTGTAGGGAAATTGCCTGGTGTCACTGCCAGGTTCTCTCGGCGATCATTGCTGATCCCTTTTATTTTTAAAAGGGAGACTCGTGGAAATAAGATTATTGCTGTCGGAGTCACACACACGTGGAGGAGGTGATCTATGTGCGCTCAGGTTTCATTGTAATCTGTATTTTGTGTCTTGACCCCCTGCAGGAATTTCTAAAGAAAGAATTCAGCGAGGAGAACATCTTGTTCTGGCAGTCCTGCGAATATTTCAGTCGTGTTCCAGCTCATGACAAAAATGAGGTAGACTGCTTACGTAATGAGTGATATTTCTGCAGAACCGTATTTCACCGCGCTGTCTGGGCTTTGTGTATACCAAAAGAAAATCCTAAAATAAATGCAGAAAAAAAACACAGAACTGTTTGCTCCGACTAATAAGTAGAAATCCTCTCTCCACTGCATAAAAGCATGAGGCACATTCCACCTCGTGCCTTAGTTGTTGGAATATATTAATTATCGCTATAACATAATGTTGTATATATTATTATTAGTAAAAGATGAAAACAAATATACACTATTACTGTTTTTAATAATGAAATTTGTCTAATTTATTATCTATCTATCTATATATCCCGGTCTGTGTATGTATGTGTGTAATCTTGAATATATATATATATTATTTAATTTTTTTATTTTTTTTACGTGACAGCTGTCCTATCGAGCCCGGGAGATATTTAATAAGTTCTTAAGCAGCAAAGCGACTACACCAGTAAACATTGACAGCCAGGCTCAACTGGCCGATGACATCCTGAACGCTCCGCACCCTGATATGTTCAAAGAACAGCAGCTCCAGGTACGGCTGCAGAAAATAAAATATTCGGACCTTTTAGTGCAGACACTTGTAGAAAGAATTGCTCTGTTTATTGCACGTTTGCTGTGTTTTTATTTGTGTTTCTCTGTCTTTTATGGACATAAAAAAAAAAAACTTTAGTGAAATCCCGTGGATTTTGTTTAGAAGCAAAATGCAGCGTATAAAGTATTTACACTATTTGGCTCTGTGGCCTTATGTGCATTATTATATTATTTTTTTAATGCCCGTCCTCCGGGGACACATTTTTTCTTGTTCCTTTTCAAGCTCGTTATATCCTCGGCTTGCTTTCAGAAGCTTTATATTGCTACCACTAAGCGCATAAACTCCTTTAGAGTATGGACCTGTTGTTAAAATTCTGTTGCCTTCCATCACTAGAGCAAGACAAATATATTTTTTTTATATAATGTTTTTCTATATTTATTGCTCTGTTCAATTTGTTGAAAACACTAAATAGGTTTTGTCTTTGTTTGTAGATTTTTAATCTTATGAAATTTGACAGCTACACCCGGTTCCTAAAGTCTCACCTGTACCAGGAATGCATGCTTGCCGAAGTGGAGGGGAAATCTCTACCAGACCCCCAAGAGGTACCAAGTAGTCCCACCTCAAAACATAGCGTTGGCTCTGACCGCTCAAATATCTCCACACCTAAGAAGGTATCTATTTTTTTGTATTTTTTTTTTAAAGGGAGTCTGTCAGAAGGTTTTTGCTCTGCCATTTGAGTAGGTAGCGGTTAAACACTGACTTCAGCTATGTGTCACTTATCAGGCTGTGTGCTGTTTACTTACAATGAAGGTTTTATCACTAGGACATTATCAATGCTCAGACTAGCTGCCTTGTGCCAAGGTGTCCAACCACGCCACCTCCTGTGATTAGCAGCTCACTGTCACAATTTGCAGGTCTGTGTAGGAATGATGTTTGGATGCTGCAGATATATCCAGGACTGACTATAAGTGGAGACCTGTCTCTGAGTGTCCTGGAATGTCCGGACTGGTGTCTGGTCTGGCAAGTGTCAATCTCCAGATAGTGAGGGATGAGCTGTATAAATGATCTCCAGTGCTTTATGTGGTCCGTCAATCTCCAGATAGTGAGGGATGAGCTGTATAAATGGTCTCCAGTGCTTTGTGTGCTCCGTCAATCTCCAGATAGTGAGGGATGAGCTGTATAAATGGTCCCTAGTGCTTTGTGTGGTCCCTCAATCTCCAGATAGTGAGGGATGAGCTGTATAAATGGTCCCTAGTGCTTTGTGTGGTCCCTCAATCTCCAGATAGTGAGGGATGAGCTGTATAAATGGTCTCCAGTGCTTTGTGTGGTCCGTCAATCTCCAGATAGTGAGGGATGAGCTGTATAAATGATCTCCAGTGCTTTGTGTGGTCCGTCAATCTCCAGATAGTGAGGGGTGAGCTGTATAAATGATCTCCAGTGCTTTGTGTGGTCCGTCAATCTCCAGATAGTGAGGGATGAGCTGTATCAATGATCTCCAGTGCTTTGTGTGGTCCGTCAATCTCCAGATAGTGAGGGATGAGCTGTATAAATGGTCTCCAGTGCTTTGTGTGGTCCGTCAATCTCCAGATAGTGAGGGGTGAGCTGTGTAAATGGTCTCCAGTGCTTTGTGTGGTCCGTCAATCTCCAGATAGTGAGGGATGAGCTGTGTAAATGATCTCCAGTGCTTTGTGCGGTCCGCCAATCTCCAGATAGTGAGGGATGAGCTGTGTAAATGGTCTCCTGTGCTTTGTGTGGTCCGCCAATCTCCAGATAGTGAGGGATGAGCTGTATAAATGGTCTCCAGTGCTTTGTGTGGTCCCTCAATCTCCAGATAGTGAGGGATGAGCTGTATAAATGGTCTCCAGTGCTTTGTGTGGTCCCTCAATCTCCAGATAGTGAGGGATGAGCTGTATAAATGGTCTCCAGTGCTTTGTGTGGTCCCTCAATCTCCAGATAGTGAAGGATGAGCTGTATAAATGGTCTCCAGTGCTTTGTGTGGTCCGTCAATCTCCAGATAGTGAGGGATGAGCTGTATAAATGGTCTCCAGTGTTTGTGTGGTCCACTAATCTCCAGATAGTGAGGGATGAGCTGTATAAATGGTCTCCAGTTCTTTGTGTGGTCCGTCAATCTCCAGATAGTGAGGGATGAGCTGTATAAATGGTCTCCAGTGCTTTGTGTGGTCCGTCAATCTCCAGATAGTGAGGGATGAGCTGTATAAATGGTCTCCAGTGCTTTGTGTGGTCCGCCAATCTCCAGATAGTGAGGGATGAGCTGTATAAATGATCTCCAGTGCTTTGTGTGATCCGTCAGTCTCCAGATAGTGAGGGATGAGCTGTATAAATGGTCTCCAGTGCTTTGTGTGGTCCACTAATCTCCAGATAGTGAGGGATGAGCTGTATAAATGGTCTCCAGTTCTTTGTGTGGTCCGTCAATCTCCAGATAGTGAGGGATGAGCTGTATAAATGATCTCCTGTGCTTTGTGTGGTCCGTCAATCTCCAGATAGTGAGGGATGAGCTGTATAAATGGTCTCCAGTGCTTTATGTGGTCCGTCAATCTCCAGATAGTGAGGGATGTGCTGTATAAATGGTCTCCAGTGTTTGTGTGGTCCACTAATCTCCAGATAGTGAGGGATGAGCTGTATAAATGATCTCCAGTTCTTTGTGTGGTCCGTCAATCTCCAGATAGTGAGGGATGAGCTGTATAAATGATCTCCTGTGCTTTGTGTGGTCCGTCAATCTCCAGATAGTGAGGGATGAGCTGTATAAGTGGTCTCCAGTGCTTTATGTGGTCCGTCAATCTCCAGATAGTGAGGGATGAGCTGTATAAATGGTCTCCAGTGCTTTGTGTGGTCCACTAATCTCCAGATAGTGAGGGATGAGCTGTATAAATGGTCTCCAGTTCTTTGTGTGGTCCACTAATCTCCAGATAGTGAGGGATGAGCTGTATAAATGGTCTCCAGTGCTTTGTGTGGTCCACTAATCTCCAGATAGTGAGGGATGAGCTGTATAAATGGTCTCCAGTGCTTTGTGTGGTCCACTAATCTCCAGATAGTGAGGGATGAGCTGTATAAATGATCTCCTGTGCTTTATGTGGTCCGTCAATCTCCAGATAGTGAGGGATGAGCTGTATAAATGATCTCCTGTGCTTTGTGTGGTCCGTCAATCTCCAGATAGTGAGGGATGAGCTGTATAAGTGGTCTCCAGTGCTTTATGTGGTCCGTCAATCTCCAGATAGTGAGGGATGAGCTGTATAAATGATCTCCTGTGCTTTGTGTGGTCCGTCAATCTCCAGATAGTGAGGGATGAGCTGTATAAATGGTCTCCAGTGCTTTATGTGGTCCGTCAATCTCCAGATAGTGAGGGATGTGCTGTATAAATGGTCTCCAGTGCTTTGTGTGGTCCACTAATCTCCAGATAGTGAGGGATGAGCTGTATAAATGATCTCTAGTGCTTTTTGTGGTCCACCAATCTCCAGATAGTGAGGGATGAGCTGTATAAGTGGTCTCCAGTGCTTTATGTGGTCCGTCAATCTCCAGATAGTGAGGGATGTGCTGTATAAATGGTCTCCAGTGCTTTGTGTGGTCCACTAATCTCCAGATAGTGAGGGACGAGCTGTATAAATGATCTCTAGTGCTTTGTGTGGTCCACCAATCTCCAGATAGTGAGGGATGAGCTGTATAAATGATCTCCTGTGCTTTGTGTGGTCCACCAATCTCCAGATAGTGAGGGATGAGCTGTATAAGTGGTCTCCAGTGCTTTGTGTGGTCCGCCAATCTCCAGATAGTGAGGGATGAGCTGTATAAATGGTCTCCAGTGCTTTGTGTGGTCCGCCAATCTCCAGATAGTGAGGGATGAGCTGTATAAATGATCTCTAGTGCTTTGTGTGGTCCACCAATCTCCAGATAGTGAGGGATGAGCTGTATAAATGATCTCCTGTGCTTTGTGTGGTCCACCAATCTCCAGATAGTGAGGGATGAGCTGTATAAGTGGTCTCCAGTGCTTTGTGTGGTCCGCCAATCTCCAGATAGTGAGGGATGAGCTGTATAAATGATCTCTAGTGCTTTGTGTGGTCCACCAATCTCCAGATAGTGAGGGATGAGCTGTATAAGTGGTCTCCTGTGCTTTATGTGGTCCGTCAATCTCCAGATAGTGAGGGATGTGCTGTATAAATGGTCTCCAGTGCTTTGTGTGGTCCACTAATCTCCAGATAGTGAGGGATGAGCTGTATAAATGATCTCCTGTGCTTTGTGTGGTCCGTCAATCTCCAGATAGTGAGGGATCAGCTGTATAAGTGGTCTCCAGTGCTTTGTGTGGTCCGCCAATCTCCAGATAGTGAGGGATGAGCTGTATAAATGGTCTCCAGTGCTTTGTGTGGTCCATTCCTCGAGATAAGCAGAATGTCAGCGTTGCCACCCTCTGGTGCGAGAAGATAAGAGTATCATCCCTTAAAGCACATGCCTTTGTTACTGAAGTATTTGGCCTGACCTGTCTTTCCTGTACTTGTTCAGCAAGCCAGCAAGAAAACCAAGTCAGGAAGATCGCTAAACGAGGAGTCTGGAGGGGAGGATGAAAATGAGAAGAGGAAGAAAGGCACCTTCTTTTCTTGGTCAAGGAGTAAAAGCATAGGGAAGTCTCAGAAGAAGAGAGAGAATGGAGAGATCCCAAACGGTAACTATATACTGTTGTGACCTGCTGAAAAAAAGTACTGTAATACGCAATGTGACTAGCATGTGGTCAGGATTAGGAGAGGGCAGTGACTTATCTCCCCTGGGAACAAAAGGATCGGACATGTTGAAATCAAAGTGTCTGATCCTTATTTCCTCCCACTGCTGCTGTATTGAGTCAGGAGGGGCCATATGCACACAGTCAATTAGTCCTGACCCGGCTCACTGTAAGGGTATGTGCACACGTTCAGGTTTTTTCGCGATAAAAACGCGATAAAACCGCATTAGAAACTGCAGACATATGCATCCCATCATTTAGAATGCATTCTGCAATTTTTGTGCACATGATACGTTTTTTTCCGCGAAAAAACGCATCGTGGTAAAAAAAAGCAGCATGTTCATTAATTTCGCGTTTTTTTGCGTTTTTCCCGCTATTCTATGCATTTGGAAAAAACATAAGAAAAAAATGCATCAAAAACACGCAAAAATTGCATGCGGATTTCTGGCAGAAATGTCAGGTTTTTGTCAGGAAAATTTCTGCCAGAAATCCTGATGTGTGCACATAGCCTTATACAGCTCCTGTTTAATTTATGAGATTGTGCTTGGACTTACTGCTGGGAGAGGGGAAGACAGAGCTGCCTCCTTAACTAAGCTTTACATGGAGAGAGCAATGAGCTTGTCTGGGGCCCTGAGTTTTTCATAAACTTGTATCTTCCGTGGCTGGCTATTGGATTTATTTGAGTACAGTACTGTTCAGATCTGGGAAACCTATAAAAAGGGAACACAACACCAGAAAATAACCTACTGTGTAAAGGGAAGTTACATGATCATCTTCACAAGGAACACAATGGCTTCCCTTCCAAAATCATTGTCAAGACCAGAGCATGCCCATAAAATACTTCTGTGCTACTCAATAGACAGCGCCTTTCTATTGCTGCTTAGATCTATGTGGCTGTTGAAATGAACAGAGTATGTATCCAATATTAAAGGGGTATTCCCATCTGCAAGATCCTATCCCAAATATCTAAGTTTAATAATATTATTAAACCTGATTCACTATGTCACTTACCCCATGTACAGGGCATTGCAGTAGCTTAGTTTTCCATGGTTACGATCACCAGCAACGACTGCTCTTCAGCTCTGGACAGTCAGGAGGAAGCTTTTCTTGTTACCTTTCCACTCATTTTTATTTTCATGAACCTTTTTCCTGGCAGAATCCTCCATTAGCAACGGGGCTCCCTGCAGGAGGCGAGGGTCGCAGGGTTCTGTGTCCTCTTCAGCGAGTCTTGAGATGATTAATTGTGGCAGTAATGGCAATGCGCTCGAGGTAAGGATCACATTAAAGTTGTAATTGTTTTACAAGACAAATTCTTATCGTCCGTCTTGACATGGGGCTCTGCCTTTGTAACCTTGCGTTACGGACTTACCCGCATGTTAGCAAATGACTGGTGGGCACGTCCCCTCGGGGGAATTGTAAACTTTACATAGCTGGCCGGTTTAATGCTGACAGAACTTGGACGTGAATCCTTCCTTTCCATCCGTTCTGGCTTCTTTCTGAGGAATATTAAATGGCCTTTAGTCGATTACAAGAATAATTATTTGTGTGTGTTGTCATCTAATTTTGGACATTTTTACCTTACATATGCTAAATTAATAAAATGTATAAACCTTATGCTGTGTAAGGAAAAAACAAAAGCTCGAATCCTACATATTTCTAGTGTCAAAACTAGTCTTTCATTGACTTTCTGATATATAATTTCCTCTCTTCAAAATGACAACAAAAAACTTTTATAGGTCACTTTCTCCCATAAGTTCAAGCTACTCTGCCTCTCCTGCTTTTGCTACTATTCTTGTCTTCTGATCTAACCTCAGGATGCTCGATACCTGTCCAGGGCAGAATTGCATAAAACTGGAACATCATGGTCCTTTCAGCCACATATGGTTCCTATAAAAAGATTTAAATCGTGGCAAAAGCAGAAGAGGAGTAGTCGTCTGATCTTTGTGGGAGGTAGTGACCTGTAAACTTTGTTTAAAAAAAAAAAAAATGTTGGACGATTCAAGTATCCATTTTTCATTGTCCCTGTCACATGCCATCATGTCCTCATGATCACAGTTGCATGAGCAGACTGGTCACTGCTCTCAGAAAAATCTGCTCACTCCTCTCCTGCTGCTTCCATCATTCTCATTTTCTGATTGGTCACAGAATGTTGTCACCACCCACTTTATAAAATTCTGTCACATATTCTAATACTTAAGAATCTGCTTCATATTTTCTGTGATCATATATTAGGAAATTACCTCTAATCTCCATGGTAAGATCGCCATGGCAGTTATTGTTACTGTTATTGTGAAGCGATTTAGCAGGACCTGGTCAATCGGACAAGTCGGTAATCTGTGTTCTCTGAACAGGAGCCCTGAGAACCATCTCTTATGTGACTGCGTGTATTTTGTTTCTATTAGCTGGACTGGCTAGACTGGCTAATCAAAGGAAACTGGATGCTGTCCAGAAGGATGGGGTTCTGGGGGCTCCTTTCGAGCAGCCACTGGTTACTGAAGTGGCCGAAGGATCGGGTCTTGCAAATCGATTCGCACCAATTCTGGTCACTGACTACTGCCTGCTATTACATTTTTTTTTCTTTCATTATTTTTTAGAACTATTTAGAGGGAATCTGTGATCAAATCTCTGCTATGTAATCTGAAAGCATCATGATGTAGGGGCTGCGATCCTGATTCCAGTGATGCGTTACTTATGGGGCTGCATGCTGTCATTTTGATACAATCACTGTTTTCTCTGCTGCAGATCTAGCATAGCTCGAATGCTGAGCTGTGTGAACCCTGCCCACATCACGGATTGGCAGGCTTGTCAATATACAGTGTACACGGCTGCCAATCAGTGGTGGGGGCGGGGTTACACAGTGTATTTGACTGGGAGACACCTAGTCCTGCAGTGATAATCTACTGCTGATAAAACACTGGTTTTTATTAAAACAACGCACAGCCCAGTAAGAAACACATCACTTGAATCGGGGTCTTGGCGCCTACATCATGGTGATCGTTTTCAATTTTATTCAATTCTTCTCTCAATTACGAACCATACAGAATATTTTTCATACCTATTCTTTACGTTTTTAGTGCGTGTATAGATATATTTATCTCACAGGTTTGCATTTGTTGCCATGTACAGGTACCCTCTCTAGAGATGGTAATCGAGGAGCGTTGTCTGAATCCTCAGTTCTGCTGTCTGCTCCTTTATTACCTGTCACTTTTCTCTCCCTTCCACAGTTTGAATCGTCGAGAGTTTCTTCTTCCGAGAAATCCCCCAGGCACTGTTATATTACCCTGCCTGACGGCTCATCCTGTGCCATAGCAGTGAAAAGTGGCCATTCCATTAAAGAAATCCTCAGCAGCCTCTGCGAGAAGAGCGGCTTCAATATCGCAGCAGTGGACCTGTTCTTAGTCGGAGGCAACAAGGTATTGTACTTGAAAAATCATCAAGAGTATTTCATTACAGCAGAAAAAGGGGATATTAAAGGGATTGTCTCTAGTTTCTATCTTCTAGGGGGTCTCCGCTCCTTTGCCTCTCGGCTTCCTGCTTGTATTGGGGGAGCACAAGAGCACTGATCCTGTGATCAACCAAGCTGGCAAACCGTTTTGTCAAATGGCTAACAAGCACACGCTCCTCACCTAGGAAACTGACCACCTCGGAGACTGCAGAGGTGGCCGGTTACCTGAGTAGTGCACAATAGAATTAAAAATCCCGATGTTCTTCTTCAGAACAGAAAAATATATATATATTTTTAAATAAAAGTAAAATTGCTTGTTTTTACAAGCACTTTTAAAATGTTACTCCTTTTAATGAGATGAGAGAACCCCTTTAATAACTTACCGTTGTTATAGTAGAAATTGTTTAATTTGGCAATCTGCTAAATGTAAACTCAAAGCTTGATGTAAAACTTGCTTCTTAGAGAAGCGATCGTAAAAAAAAAAAAAAAAAAGATTAAATACACTTCTCACAGTGGCCACTGAGGATTTTTTAGAACCAGACTTTCAGGATACGATGACTTTCAGGAATCACCTGTTTTTCCAGGATAACCTTGTATGCGGCTTGATTCATACGTCCTTCGCAAAGAACAATCTGCCTAATTCCAGCCTTGCTGAAGCATCTCCAGATCATCACCGATCCTCCACCAAATTTCACAGTGGGAGCAAGACTCTGTGGCTTGTACGCCTCTCCAGGTCTCCGTCTAACCATTAGGCAGGGGTCCCCAACTCCAGTCCTCAAGGCCCACCAACAGGTCATGTTTTCAGGATTTCCTTTGCATTGCACAGGTGATGCAATTATTACCTGGACAAGACTAAGGAAATCCTGAAAACATGACCTGTTGGTGGGCCTTGAGGACTGGAGTTGGGGACCCCTGCATTAGAGGACCAGGTGATGATCTGGAGATGCTTCAGCAAGGCTGGAATTGGGTGAAGGACGTATGAATCAAGCCACATGCAAGGTTATCCTGGAAAAACAGTTGACTCCTTCTGCTCAGGCAATCTTCCCCAACTCTGAAGACTGGTTTTTCCAGTAGGACAATGCGCCATGCCACACAGCTAGGTCAATCAAGGTGTGGATGAAGGACCACCACATCAAATCCCTGTCATGGGCAGCCCAATCTCCAGACCTGAAAACCTCTGGAATGTAATTAAGAGGATGATGGATAGTCACAAGCCATCAAACAAAGAAGAACTGCTTACATTTTTGCACCAGAAGCAGATTAAAAGTCATGGTTATTCCACAAAATATTGATTTCTGATCTCTTCCTGAGTTAAAACATTAGTATTGTTGTTTCTAAATGATTCTGAATTTGTTTTATTTTTGCATTATTTGAGGTCTGCAAGTAATGCATTTTTTTTTATTTTGACCATTTCTCATTTTCAGAAAACAAATACAAAATTTATTGCTTGGAACTTCGGAGACATGTTGTCAGTAGTTTATAGAATATAAGAACAATTTACATTTTACTCAAAAATATAACTATAAAGAGAAAAATCAGACAAACTGAACATTTTGCAGTCTCTTAATTTTTGCCACAGCGGTATATAAGCTTTCACCTATCCTAGCCCTGTATCTAAATTCCATGGTCAGGGCAAAGCGGTTTCTTCCACCTATCCCCTTGGGCACATGTCCGGCAGACCTCTGCCCTGTGCAGCTTGGAGCCGCTACATGTGCGTTAGCTTCAGGTCGTACAGCAGGGAAGGCGTTAATTGTCTTTGTGCCTTGTACAGAGCCGTACACGGGTCCCACCCGGCAGCCTGTGATTTGTGCCCACCGGCCCTTCTCAATGTGTAATTTATTGTATGTTTCTGTTTATTTTGTCTCCGCTTATAATGAAGCCTCTCGTCCTGAGCCAAGACAGCAGCATTCTGGAGTCCCGGGATCTAAGAATAGAAAAACGGACTTTATTTCGGTAAGAGAAACAAAATGAATCTAGCAAATGTAAATCTGGGCTGCGGAAAAGTTTTTCCACTCAGACCCTCCTGGCAGCAACGATTTTCTTTTTAGCCGTTTTTATAATAAATGTGCACTCAAGATCGTGAAGATCTGTGGTCTTCAGCTCCCAGCCTAGCAAACTCCCGGGGATTATGTCTACAATGTATCATTCACAGTGTGCGGCGAGTATAGGATTAAGTAGGCAACAGTAACGCAGAATTAAAAGAATAAAATAAAATGTGATATCCCTTTTTTTAAGAAAATCTTTTAATTTTCGTGCAAAAAAGAAAAAGGTTAAATATCACTCAAAAGCAAAACTAATCTATGAGGTGTTAAAGGATTAATGTTCAAGGAATGGAACAACATATGGATTAATATTAAGTAACCTTTTCTTCTTTCTATTTAGTTTGGACCTTGTACCGATTAACAGGTCTGTTGGACTGAAAGCCAAACCAACGAAGCCAGTTACGGAGGTCCTGCGCCCGGTTGTCGCGAAATACGGGCTGAATCTTGGCGAGCTGGTGGCGAGGCTGGTAAGTGTGCCATTTGAATAATATTTTTTGTATTAAGGTTCTACATATGATTTTTTTTTAATGTATTTTATATTTTTTTTTATAATTTTTGTAAAAATGGGGTTGATTAAATTGGGGTAGGGGTTCCAGTTACCAACTATTCTGAGAAGTGCTGCCAACTAGGGGATCAATGTGGGTCTCCGCTGTTGGACACTCGCAAAGTTGCCAAAGTGAGGGACTTTTGTTCCTTGTTTGAATGGAGTGGTTGTCAAGCATCGGTCCCATAGAGAAAAGGGTTCCGGGGCTGGATGGACATCGCGGAGGTTGGACCCCCACTGATCTACTACTTATCATCTATCCTGATGATCTTGATCTTACTGGAATATCCCCTTACTTGGCGGGATGCTTCTTGCACCATCATCAGGTGTTCCCTCCAACACCTGGCAATGACTAGAATAGGACAGGTGCACAATGCCCCCAATGGTGCACACATCCCACCAGCAATCTGTAGATGTGACCTTATCCGCACCGCTCGTGACAGGCAGCGGATAATCATCTAGATACATTTTGTTTAGATCTGTTACTGTTTTGTCAAAAATAATATAAAAATATTAAGCTCCGACTTTAAATTTCTTTCTGTTCTATTCTTTTTTTTTTTCATGGCTATTTATACTTTTTTTTTCCTTCGTTTTTTTTTAAAGTCGCGCTTGTATTTATAAATTCAGTTTTGCAGATTAAAGACTGAGTCTTTTTTTATTTTTTATTTCATAATTTTCACAAAAAGTAAGAAACTGGTAATATATCAGAAATCTGCTTCGTTCTCCTCCTGGACTGATCATTCATTCTCAATTCAGGGGTAAAAATCTGTTTTCGGTGAAGTCATATCTCTCCATTAACTGAGAGAGGAGATGACAGTTGGTGCTTCTCGTATTCTATGGAGGAGCTAGAGGCGACACAGACATTCTGCTGCAAGTTCTCCTGAAACAATTGTTAGTTTTCCATGGAATTTTACGAGCTCCGACTGTCATCTCCTAACTCAGAATGGATAAGTTTTTATTCACTGTCAGTGACGACTTATTTTACCCATGAAGAGAGAATGAAAGATCAGTCCAGGAGGAGAAAGTAGTGGATTTCTCTAATAAGATATATTACAAAAGTTTAAGCGGTACTTTTGATTTATGGAAAAAAAATGATGGTTATTCTTTAAATATTTCATAGTTTTGTAAATAAATGTAGCCCCACCATTCTCCCCACAACACCCCCCAAAAAAATATTAAAACCAAAATAATGTATTAATTACACTGTTTGCAGAGCGGAGAACAAGAACCCTTAGATTTAGGTGTCCCGATTTCTACCTTGGATGGGCAGAGGGTTGTGTTGGACGAGAAGGAGAGCTCCAGAACGAAGGGTGAGTCCTTTAGTAATTTAATGCACACTGTATATACTCATGTATAAGCCGACCAGAGTATAAGCCGAGGCACCTAATTTTGCCACCAAAAACTGGGAAAACTTATTGACTCGAGTATAAGCTGGATATGCATTGTCCCTTCATCCCCATCCTTGTCTGCATGGCTCCTTATTCCCATCCTTGTCTGCATGGCTCCTTATTCCCATCCTTGTATGCATGGTTTCCTCATTCCCGTCCTATTATGCATGGTTTCCTCATCCCCGTCCTTGTATACATGGCTTCTCATATCCATCCTTGTATACATGGTTTCCTCTTCCCCATCCTTGTATGTGTCGCTCCTTATTCCCATCCTTGTCTGCATGGCTCCTTATCCCCATCCTGTATGCATGGCTCCTTATCCCCATCCTTGTATGCATGGCTCCTTATCCCCATCCTGTATGCATGGCTCCTTATCCCCATCCTTGTATGCATGGCTCCTTATTCCCATCCTTGTATGCATGGCTCCTTATCCCCATCCTGTATGCATGGCTCCTTATCCCCATCCTTGTATGCATGGCTCCTTATCCCCATCCTTGTATGCATGGCTCCTTATCCCCATCCTTGTCTGCATGGCTCCTTATCCCCATCCTTGTCTGTATGGCTCCTTATCCCCATCCTGTATGCATGGCTCCTTATCCCCATCCTGTATGCATGGCTCCTTATCCCCATCCTTGTATGCATGGCTCCTTATTCCCATCCTTGTCTGCATGGCTCCTTATTCCCATCCTTGTCTGCATGGCTCCTTATCCCCATCCTTGTCTGCATGGCTCCTTATTCCCATCCTTGTCTGCATGGCTCCTTATCCCCATCCTTGTCTGCATGGCTCCTTATCCCCATCCTTGTAAGCATGGCTCCTTATTCCCATCCTTGTCTGCATGGCTCCTTATTCCCATCCTTGTCTGCATGGCTCCTTATTCCCATCCTTGTCTGTATGGCTCCTTATCCCCATCCTGTATGCATGGCTCCTTATCCCCATCCTTGTATGCATGGCTCCTTATCCCCATCCTTGTCTGCATGGCTCCTTATCCCCATCCTTGTATGCATGGCTCCTTATCCCCATCCTTGTATGCATGGCTCCTTATTCCCATCCTTGTATGCATGGCTCCTTATCCCCATCCTGTATGCATGGCTCCTTATCCCCATCCTTGTATGCATGGCTCCTTATCCCCATCCTTGTATGCATGGCTCCTTATCCCCATCCTTGTCTGCATGGCTCCTTATCCCCATCCTTGTATGCATGGCTCCTTATCCCCATCCTTGTCTGCATGGCTCCTTATCCCCATCCTTGTCTGCATGGCTCCTTATTCCTATCCTTGTCTGCATGGCTCCTTATCCCCATCCTTGTCTGCATGGCTCCTTATTCCCATCCTTGTCTGCATGGCTCCTTATTCCCATCCTTGTCTGCATGGCTCCTTATCCCCATCCTTGTAAGCATGGCTCCTTATTCCCATCCTTGTCTGCATGGCTCCTTATTCCCATCCTTGTCTGCATGGCTCCTTATCCCCATCCTTGTCTGCATGGCTCCTTATTCCCATCCTTGTCTGCATGGCTCCTTATTCCCATCCTTGTCTGCATGGCTCCTTATCCCCATCCTTGTCTGCATGGCTCCTTATCCCCATCCTTGTATACATGGTTTCCTCTTCCCCATCCTTGTATGTGTCGCTCCTTATTCCCATCCTTGTCTGTATGGCTCCTTATCCCCATCCTGTATGCATGGCTCCTTATCCCCATCCTTGTATGCATGGCTCCTTATTCCCATCCTTGTCTGCATGGCTCCTTATCCCCATCCTTGTATGCATGGCTCCTTATTCCCATCCTTGTCTGCATGGCTCCTTATTCCCATCCTTGTCTGCATGGCTCCTTATCCCCATCCTTGTCTGCATGGCTCCTTATCCCCATCCTTGTCTGCATGGCTCCTTATTCCCATCCTTGTCTGCATGGCTCCTTATCCCCATCCTTGTCTGCATGGCTCCTTATCCCCATCCTTGTAAGCATGGCTCCTTATTCCCATCCTTGTCTGCATGGCTCCTTATTCCCATCCTTGTCTGCATGGCTCCTTATTCCCATCCTTGTCTGCATGGCTCCTTATCCCCATCCTTGTAAGCATGGCTCCTTATTCCCATCCTTGTCTGCATGGCTCCTTATCCCCATCCTTGTCTGCATGGCTCCTTATTCCCATCCTTGTCTGCATGGCTCCTTATCCCCATCCTTGTATGCATGGCTCCTTATTCCCATCCTTGTCTGCATGGCTCCTTATTCCCATCCTTGTCTGCATGGCTCCTTATCCCCATCCTTGTAAGCATGGCTCCTTATCCCCATCCTTGTATGCATGGCTCCTTATCCCCATCCTTGTATGCATGGCTCCTTATTCCCATCCTTGTCTGCATGGCTCCTTATTCCCATCCTTGTCTGCATGGCTCCTTATTCCCATCCTTGTCTGCATGGCTCCTTATTCCCATCCTTGTCTGCATGGCTCCTTATCCCCATCCTTGTCTGCATGGCTCCTTATTCCCATCCTTGTCTGCATGGCTCCTTATCCCCATCCTTGTCTGCATGGCTCCTTATCCCCATCCTTGTAAGCATGGCTCCTTATTCCCATCCTTGTCTGCATGGCTCCTTATCCCCATCCTTGTCTGCATGGCTCCTTATTCCCATCCTTGTCTGCATGGCTCCTTATCCCCATCCTTGTCTGCATGGCTCCTTATCCCCATCCTTGTAAGCATGGCTCCTTATCCCCATCCTTGTCTGCATGGCTCCTTATTCCCATCCTTGTCTGCATGGCTCCTTATTCCCATCCTTGTCTGCATGGCTCCTTATCCCCATCCTTGTCTGCATGGCTCCTTATCCCCATCCTTGTCTGCATGGCTCCTTATTCCCATCCTTGTCTGCATGGCTCCTTATCCCCATCCTTGTCTGCATGGCTCCTTATCCCCATCCGTGTCTGCATGGCTCCTTATCCCCATCCTTGTCTGCATGGCTCCTTATCCCCATCCTTGTATGCATGGCTCCTTATTCCCATCCTTGTCTGCATGGCTCCTTATTCCCATCCTTGTCTGCATGGCTCCTTATTCCCATCCTTGTCTGCATGGCTCCTTATTCCCATCCTTGTCTGCATGGCTCCTTATTCCCATCCTTGTCTGCATGGCTCCTTATCCTCATCCTTGTCTGCATGGCTCCTTATCCCCATCCTTGTCTGCATGGCTCCTTATTCCCATCCGTGTCTGCATGGCTCCTTATTCCCATCCTTGTCTGCATGGCTCCTTATTCCCATCCTTGTCTGCATGGCTCCTTATTACCATCCTTGTCTGCATGGCTCCTTATTCCCATCCTTGTCTGCATGGCTCCTTATTCCCATCCTTGTATGCATGGCTCCTTATTCCCATCCTTGTCTGCATGGCTCCTTATTCCCATCCTTGTCTGCATGGCTCCTTATTCCCATCCTTGTCTGCATGGCTCCTTATTCCCATCCTTGTCTGCATGGCTCCTTATTCCCATCCTTGTCTGCATGGCTCCTTATTCCCATCCTTGTCTGCATGGCTCCTTATCCTCATCCTTGTCTGCATGGCTCCTTATCCCCATCCTTGTATGCATGTCTCCTCATCTCCAACCTTGTCTGCATGGTTTCCTCATCCCCATCCTTGTATGCATTGTTTCTTCATTCCCATCCTTGTATACATGGTTCCTCATCTCCATCCTTGTATACATGGTTCCTGATCCCCCATCCTTGTATGCATGGCTGTTCATCCCCATCCTTGTATGCATGGCTGTTCATCCCCATTCTGGTATGCATGGCTCCTCATCCCTATCCTTGTATGCATGGCCCCCCCATGAGAGAAGCATAAAAAAACCATCCTACTTACTTTCTCTACATGCCCTCGCTGCACCTTGTACCGGCGACAAGCCATCACGCGTCCCCGCTTATTAAAAGAATGAATATTCACCTCTCGCCATTCCTCTAGGAGTGGAGAGAGGTGAATATTCATTACCTTAAGGAGCGGGCACTTGTGATAGCTCAGCCGCTGCTGGCACTGTGCGCGCTATAATAGAAATGAATATTCATTGCCAGCACAGTGGATATTCATTTCTCTTTAGCAGCGGGCACAGGCTTTAGCCGCCGGCTCCTGCCTCCTGTTACCCGCCGCTCCCCCTACCCCGCCAGCTTCTCAAACAGGACAAAAAAAAGTGCTGAAAAAACTCGGCTTATACACGAGTATATACGGTAAATGCTACATAGTGATATATCGTCTTTTTTCCCCCCCTTTTTTGGCACGAACAAGGCAAAGTTGACTCATTTCTAGCATTTTTATTTTATTTTTTTTTGTCAAATGTTTAACATAATATTTCTATAAATTGGCTTCTGTGTTTGGTTTTCTCCTATTCTGGAGACTGATACAAGAATAATTTTTTCGTGTAAATCCGATGCACTAAAACCACATTTCCACACCTTTGTGTCATTTATGATCCCCGCACTTTTTTGCCTCTGCTGTGAATAGTCTCTTTATGTTTTACTGAGCTGAATTATGTTTTACTTAAAGTCTCGGATTGTATCGTTATTCCATTGCAGACAAATCCAAGAACCCAATGATGAAATCGATTCCCGCGCTGACTAACTCCAGGAGTAATAATTCCATGGTAATTACACCATTGATCTCAATATTAAGTTTATGATTCTTAAGGGAATTCCATTTTTGCCAGTTTTCATTTTGCAAATGAGCGGGGGTTTTTTTTGTTTTTTTTTTTACCTTTTTTTATTACATTTTGCAGTAGAAATCTACATAATGCATAAAGTTTGTTTTAAATATGAATGCATGTTCGTTCGCTCATAATTATTCATGACCTTGGGTCAATTCTAGACATTAACGCTGCCCTGGGTCAGTGTTTTGGTCTTTCACGGCTTCTGCTCTTGTCTTCTGAGCCTGGCATCCTAGGTGCCTTTCACTCCTACTAGACCCTGCAATATCATGATGTGCATCTCAGGAACTAGTAAGAATCGTAAGCGCCCATAAATGAAAGCCAGCTGCCATAGAGGACTAGCCTCGACGCTGGACCGCAATTAGACTTGATCATCTCTAGTTGTTTCCCAACACCCTTACACTGAGGACCCTCTAAAGTGGGATGTCCTAAAACAAATGGCAAAGGAGAAGAAACCATCCAAGGCTGGATTGTCTTTCCCCAAAGGGCCTTTAGTTGCTACATAATTTGCCTTTATGGGATGCTTGGGTGTACTTACGAGAAAAATTAAATCAGGACCCCCTTTTGGTGGTTTTTTATAGCACTACTTCCCATCTGATACAGTGAGGCCAGCAAGTCCTTTTTCTCCATTTCTGTGATTTTTGACCTGTTCGACCAAGGATCACCCATGAAGTGGTAATGTCTACTGAGATTGTTACCACTCATTAACGTGAAGCCAACCTGGGTAAGGTCCGTTCTCTTTTTGATGCCCCAAACCAGCTGCATTGGGCTGCCTCTATGGTAAGTAGCTCCTTGTCAGGTCATGAGGTTGGTCTTGGTGCTTTTTTGGCATTGGGTTCTAGATATTTGCTCGTAAACAGACATCCTCAGCAAATCCCTTCCTCATCTTTGTCAGGGATTAGGGCTATAGGATGGCACAGACGATTATATTGTAGCATATGTCATAAGGTTTTAGTATCTGTGAAATTAGAGGAGATTGGGATACTCACAATCATGATATTGGTCAAGGGAGAAGATCGGCCTCTGGTGAAATCCTCATCCATCCGACTGAAGGGCGAATACGGCAAAGGAAGCAGCAGAGATGTCCGACAACAGAGAAAAGATGAAGCTGTTATGAGGATGGGCAAAAAGAAGCAGCATAAGATTAATCTGGATGAAGCAGAAGGTAAAGACAGGAATTACATTTTTTCCCCTGTGCAAAGCAGTAAAAAAACATACTGTGTGTGTGTGTATATATATATATATATATACACATATATATATACATGTGTATATATATATATATATGTGTATATATATATATATATATATATGTATATATATATGTGTGTATATATATATATATATGTGTATATATATATATATATATATATATATATATATATCGAATGCCAGAATCCTCTTACTTGCCCCTTATGGGACAGAGTATTGTGTAACATCTTTTTTTTTTTTAGTTTTTTTTTTTTACACAATATTTTAATATGTCAACACTATTACTTTGTTTCTTTTTAAGTTACTTTTTAGTAGTCTAATAGTTTAACATGAAGTCTGTAAAGAAGAAATCCCCCCCCCCCCCCCCCCCAAAACATTTTATTTCATAAACTTTTGGAATTACCTATGTGTAAGTGTAATAATGTAGTTGGCGATCGCTGTCGCTCCCAGTTTCCAGCGGTGCTCCGATGCTCTTCTTGCCCATGTGACTCTGCTCACACAGGGTTTTATGTGTTGAGACGGAAATGGCTTTCTCTGTAAGTTTATGGAGCCCTGTTCTGAGGCTTCACAGCCTTACAGTGGAGGAAGTCGCTCCGCCCTACACAACGGTCACTGTACGAGTCGGCAAAGAAGAGGCGCGCTCACTTGGGATTGGAGCCGCGCTGGAAACTGGAGAAGACTGCAATCCGTAGGTGTAACAATACACTTTGGCTGTGTGCACACGTTCAGGGTTTGCAGCAGAACATATGCACCTTTTTGCTTCCTATTGTGAGGTTTTCTGAGATCTTTCACTTTGCTGATACTGTGAAACGCGGTGTATTTTTTGCACCAAATTCGTACTGGGAAGAAAAAAAACCCCAACGTGTGTACATAGCCTTACACATCATCACATTAGGTCAATTTCTGAAATGTATGTTTATACAAATATATAATACGCGTGTGTGTAGGAGGGCAGTATGTCGCCTAATGATGGGACGGGAAGCGTGTAGTCATGTAGCTAAGCTGTAGCCGCATCTCACTGTTCTGCCCTAATGGAGATTAGCTAAGAAGGAAGATTTGAGAGCTACCATATAAATCAGATCTTCATCCTCTCATACTGACTTGTGTTTCCGTTTGGCTGGACAGCCCCTTTATAGTCACATATTTGGCCCCAAAAAAGAGCTCTTGTTCAGTATTTGGCAGGACAATGTATGTATTCTTTTACTTTATTATTACAGTCATATGTAATTCAAAAAAAGAAAAATTGGAAAATGCTGGATAAAATCAACGGCAAAGAAATATAGAACTGTAATATATACAGTAGTTACATAGGTTGAAAAAGACTGTGGTCCTTCAAGTTCAACCTTTCTCCACCTATTATGCATTTTTGTCACTAAATTAGCTATAACCCATGATTTGAAAATTTTCTTTATTTCTTATATTTTAGACTTTTTTTTGTTGTTTTTATGTTTTGGTTTCTTTTTTACAGAAAATAGCACATTTGTTTTTTTACTTTTATTGGGGTTTTTCCAAGGTCGTAAAAACATTGGTCAAACCCATTATGGGTATACATGTTGTGTTTTTCTTATTTCTTCACATTGGCTGACTTTTTTTTAATGATTTTGGCCAAAAAATAAACAAAAATGCTGTTCTTTGCCTGCAGGTTTGTGTAAAACACAAAAGACTTTGTGATATCAATGTGAGACGAATGACAGCCTTTACTACATAGACCGGCTGTGGGTCTCCTGACCCGAACTCCTCAAGCCTAAGTCATGTATGAGGCCACCGAGCTCGATTCAGGAGACCCGCCGGCGGCCAGTATGTGCATTGTGGTCGGAGTATGGACCACAAAATACAGATGTGTGAAGATGGCCTTGGTCATGATGAAGTATTGTTAATTTACTTTTTTTTTTTTTTTCACTCAAAGCTTTCTTTGAGTTGATTTCTAAAGCACAGGGTAATCGGGCAGAAGACCAGAGAGGACTTCTCAGAAAAGAAGACCTGGTGCTTCCAGATTTTCTCCGTCTGTCTCCACTTAACGCAACTTCTTCCGGCCTAACATCAGGAAACCCCACCAAGAGGAGGCCCGAAAAGAGTACTAGCCTTGACAAAGGCAACAGTGGATCATCCAGTGTATTTATAGGTACGCAGAACGGTGGAGAAAAATCCAGCAAGTACAGCGGACTGGATAAAAGAGACAAACATGACCTTGTGCCACCTGCTGGAAGGAAAGCCTATGCTCCATTTAACACTCCATTATCCCCGATTCCACATGTTCAAGAAAAAAACATTCCCAAACGAGAAAGACTGTCCAGAGACTTGTCCACTGGAAATATCCAGACTGTGGAAGATGACAATGTCGCCGATCTCACCCTAGTAGCCGAAGGAGACATTAGCAGTCCCAATAGCACTTTACTACCATTACCCCCATCACCGCCTCGTGATGTCAGTAAGCTCTCCGAAGCCAACTTTTCACCCCCAACTCCATGCTCGGGCAGTCGAGATAATTCTGGATATCAGAAATCAGGTATTTCAAGATTTTAGTGGTGTGTTTTGATTATTTTTTTTTTTTTTTAAGTTTACAAAGCCCTCCTTTAGTGCAAAAAAAGTCTCCTTTTTATTTTTTATTCTTTGCACTTTTAAACATTGCAGAATTGCACATTTTTTTAAACTGCATGTGTCTGTTTATAACACTATTTCCATTGTGGAAAAAAGTAATTTTTCAAGTGCCAAGTTTCTCCTTTACGTGCTACATCTTGTATTTATGACCGATCTCTAAGGATAGGCTAAGGTTGGTGATGTAAATTTTACGGTATGTGGATTGTTAAATATTAAGGAAGCCATAATTTACAAGTAATGATATTCATTTGTACTAAGCTGACCTTACGGAAGCCAAGTAGTGTTGACTTATATTGGTACCCTGTGATTTAAAGGGTAACTCCACTTCAATCAATCTTGTGACATGTCGTTGAGATATTTTAGAAGATAATGATTTTTGTTGGAGGTCCTCAAGCTATGTCTCCCATCAATACCCAAAACCACTGATGGATACTAGACCACTGCACTGCTTATGGTAGAATAAAATAACTCGTAGGGTTTGTTCACACTGACTTTTTTTTTTGCGTTTTCGGAACAGGGACTCTGAAACTTTGTAATGAAACCACTTGGTTTTTTAACTCCCCTGAGTATTTTTTACAGAGTTTTTGAAGCAGATACTCTCCATAAACTCAGTGTGAACACACCCTTACATAGTGGAACGCTAATGAGCTTCTCTGTCCCATCATCGGTGGTGGTTCTAGGTCACTGATCCCCCATCAAAAATGCGAAATTCCTCGCAAAAGTTTTGGTGACTTTAGAACTATTACTACCATGTTCTACTTTCAAGGGTCGTCTCAAGATATTTCTTCAAGAGCAGAGACGTGCTTGTTTGCCGAGAGGATGGGGCGTTGCTCTCCTGAATGGTTGACTGTTGGGACCAGTGGCATGGTTGAGCCGCCGGTCTGATCTATGGACTCTCTGCAACATCGGCGTAGCTCAGGGGTGCTGAAGCTGGTTGGATCTACCAGTCTTGTCAAACTACAGATCAGAGCTTGCAAGCACATGCTTCTTACCTAGGAGACCATCCACCACCAAATAGACTGCAGAGGTGGTCGATTAACCTCGATAACAAGCAGTGAATTATATAATGAAAGATCCCTCTGATCTTAAGAAAGAAATAGCTTTTTAGCAAATTATGGTGATGAGAAAACCCCCGTAATACAACAAAACTCATAATGACTCTATTTAGTCAATTTTTGGATCCAGCCTATTTTTATTATATTGAATAGTTAATCAACAGTTCAAAAGCTATTTGAGGGCCATGGAAATAAAAAAAATCTTATTTTTCTACAACTATTAAAGAAAAAAAAAAAGAAAAAAACATTTCTTAAATTTGTATATATCCTATTTTTTTATTTTAATTTACTTTTTTTTTTTTTTTTTTTTTTTTTTTTAAATTCTGTGAATTTCTCCTGTAAATTCTACAATGACGATATCTTCTGCCCGGCATGTTCTCCTGAGATTCTCATGGTGTATAGATATCTGTACAGTTTTTATTGATCCTCTTTTCTCTTTTGATTCCTCAATTGAAACCTTGCTATAAAGTGTGCCTTTATCAAGCATGATCTGTGTGTTTCTTTCGTTGTATCATTTTTTTTTTTCTGCTGTGGTCTGTCGATGATTTTAGATAACGCACTGAATTTTCTTAACTCTCCTTAAAGGCATTCTACATTACATAATCTTCAGACGTAACCACTCATATTAACATTTATCCATACTAATAGGCAGCTGTTCATAAATTATTCTCTGATTAGAGGGAAAAAATGATCATTCAACTAATGGATCACAATTCATAAATTGGTTTATTTTGTAATCACTTTTTTTTTTTTTTTTTAAATAGCCAATTAAAAGTAGCTTTTAATCTGAATATTTGGTATCGGGAGGAAAAAAAAAAAATGTTGCCTTGAGTTATTAAATTAGATAAATATAATTTTGGGACCAGATAAATTGGGCGAACTTTTTTTTAGTTATTTTTTTTATAAATTAAACATTATGGAAGATTTGATCTCCTACACAACCACTCTGATAATGGTATGTAGCGTTATGACCCGCAAATCCCTTGTTAATGGCCACTCCACAGTTTCCCACTGTACTGAATAAGGTGACCGGGTGTCAATGTCATGGTCAGAAAACTGTTCCTGGAGTGCTGGTTTCCCCCCAAAATTTGAGGGGCTTTTGAGGCACCTGGAAAATTTTTTACTAATCTTCTAGAGTCTGCGAGTTGTCCCCTTTTTATGTTTCAAGTGAGATGGTAAAGTATGGTAATGGATGGTGTTGCCCCATCTCTTCCTTCAAAACTGGAAAAGAAATTTAGCTTCGGGATGATCTAGTGACTTCCGTAGCCTCTCACTTCTGCTGACGTTGTGTGACCCACAACCTGCCGAAACGCGTGGATGTACCAATGAACAGGATATGTGCACAATACCTGCTTATCATACACTCACTGCGGCCTGGCTTGGAGTGTGGATCGTAATGTCATCCACACTGGTCACTTCTGATGCTGAAAGAGAGCTTGTCATGTCCCAAAATGCTGTTAATCTGCAGATATAGCTCTGTACTGATGAGCCGACTGTCAAGTCAGTGCCGGTGCACGGCTGCAGCCACAGGTACACGGCTACAGCCGCCGGTGCACGGATACAGCCACCGCTCCCCATGTACTGAGTGTTGACTGAAGTCACTCCAGACGTTCCTTTATGACTGAAAGCTGGAGGGAATAAAGTGCATTTTCTCTTGGCAGCCAGGCTATCCGTGCTGCAGCCACACGGCTTAACAACGCTATAAACCTGTAGATTAACCCCAAACTTATAGGTTAATATTGTTTTTTGAAACTGCAGGTTCCCTTTAAGTGAGAGGCTGTAGATGCTGTTGCATAATCCCTTTTAAAGCTTACAGGAGATACACAACCACTCTTAAATCACTGAGCGGAAGTTAAGATCCCCTCCTGAATACACCTGTCTGCCTTTTTTTTTGTGTTAGGACCCATCCCAATATTATGCCGACAAAAGCGTACGATAACAAAACAGTTTTTGTTTATTTTTTTAAACTTGCTGTAGAATCTGAGACTTAAAAAGACAAAAAAAAACCATAGGAGCAGTTCATCCAGCCAAACCCGTAGAAGCTTGGCAGTTCATCCAACCAAACCAGTAGTAGCTTAGCAGGTCATCCAACCAAACCTGTAGGAGCTTGGCAGTTCATCCAATCAAACCCGTAGGAGTTTGGCAGGTCATCCAACCAAACCAGTAGTAGCTTAGCAGGTCATCCTACCAAACCTGTAGGAGCTTGGCAGTTCATCCAATCAAACCCCTAGGAGCTTGGCAGGTCATCTAACCAAACCCATAGGAGCTTGGCAGTTCATCCAACAAAACCCATAGGAGCTTGGCAGTTCATCCAACAAAACCCATAGGAGCTTGGCAGTTCATCCAACCAAACCCGTAGGAGCTTGACAGTTCATCCAACCAAACCCGTAGGAGCTTGGCAGGTCATCCAACCAAACCCGTAGGAGCTTGGCAGGTCATCCAACCAAACTCGGAAGAGCTTGGCAGGTCATCCAACCAAACCCGTAGGAGCTTGGCAGGTCATCCAACCAAACCCGTAGGAGCTTGGCAGTTGATCCAACCAAACCCGTAGGAGCTTGGCAGGTCATCCAACCAAAACCGTAGGAGCTTGGCAGTTCATCCAACCAAACCCGTAGGAGCTTGGCAGTTCATCCAACCAAACCAGTAGGATCTTGGAAGGTCATCTAACCAAACCCGTAGGAGCTTGGCAGGTCATCTAACCAAACCCGTAGGAGCTTGGCAGGTCATCCAGCCAAACCCCTAGGAGCTTGACAGTTCATCCAACAAAACCCGTAGGAGCTTGACAGTTCATCCAACCAAACCCGTAGGAGCTTGGCAGGTCATCTAACCAAACCCGTAGGAGCTTGGCAGGTCATCCAGCCAAACCCCTAGGAGCTTGACAGTTCATCCAACCAAACCCGTAGGAGCTTGACAGTTCATCCAACCAAACCCGTAGGAGCTTGGCAGGTCATCCAACCAAACCCGTAGGAGCTTGGCAGGTCATCCAACCAAACTCGGAAGAGCTTGGCAGGTCATCCAACCAAACCCGTAGGAGCTTGGCAGTTGATCCAACCAAACCCGTAGGAGCTTGGCAGGTCATCCAACCAAAACCGTAGGAGCTTGGCAGTTCATCCAACCAAACCCGTAGGAGCTTGGCAGTTCATCCAACCAAACCAGTAGGATCTTGGAAGGTCATCTAACCAAACCCGTAGGAGCTTGGCAGGTCATCTAACCAAACCCGTAGGAGCTTGGCAGGTCATCCAGCCAAACCCCTAGGAGCTTGACAGTTCATCCAACAAAACCCGTGGGAGCTTGGCAGTTCATCCAACCACCCTATAAAGAAGGGTGACCATACTTTCCATTTGTCTTCATGAAGAGCGATCATGGCCAGACATGTTGTGTAGCCTTATTTTCTGTACATACAATAGAGCAGGCCCACTTTTTGCAGTAAAGACCTTATTCAGTGCCCGCCTCTATTGGTATGTAGATGCAGAGAGCTCCATCATAGTCACGACCCACAAGTAGACATCGGCCACCTGTACAGAACCTCGATCTGTAGAATTCCTTTAAGGGCAATCAATTGTGTTTGCACTCTAAAAAAAATCCTGAAATGATCTTTGTATATTGCATGTAATCCCAATATTGTGTGAACTGTAGCCTGTGCTCGTCTCCTCCTACTCTGTAGATCACTTGATCTTGACTGTAGAGATTTTGTGTGCATTTTGTATCAATTCTCTCAAAAAAATAATAAACTGTCTCCATTCTGTATCTTTCTCTTTCTTTCTTGTTTGTTCTTTCGCTATTAATTTTAAAAAAATTTAAGTTTAAAGAAAAATAAAAGCTGCTTAACCCATTCATTTACCCTGCATCATGTCATCATATACCTAATTACTTAACATGAGTCCATTCACTCTTAACGAAGCACACCGGGAATGTGATGGAAGGCATCTGATTCTAAAAAGACGTCTTAAAACGGAAAGTCTCAAGGTGAAAAGATGGCACAGAAGGGCGATGCCAATAATTATTGGTTTTCATTTCCATAGAGCCATAGACTTAACTGTTACATGGTAAAGACAGTAACGTGAGTTTTGCACTCTTTTTACCTTTTTTTTCACTCCCAAGTGAAACACATGGCCAAGCTGCAATACCACCTACAACCTGAAGACCGCATCTTTTCCGCATCTTTTCAGCGGAGTTGAAATTTCCTTTTTTTTTTTTTTTAAATACTATTTTACTTTTTATTTTTGCTAATCTAATTTGTGCATGGTGAGAACTTGGGAGTAATTGCACCACACCGTGAAGGAGTCTTTCTCAGATTTAAAAAACAAATGCAAAAATGTTCACTCTTGCTACTGAGGCTTTCATCCATGCTGGAAGAATTTTAGGCAGACTCCTTATCAGAGACATGATTACAATGACTGATTACTCTTTCATGCACAACTGATCAAACAGAATCCACCCATCACTCTAGGAGGTGGTATCACAGCTCACCGCCTCCCCCGCCCTTCACAATAACTTTTGCACATGCGGATTAGATGCTACAATGCAAAAGATAGGATTGGGTACAATGTGGCTAATATACGTGTGAATATCCTGAAACAGGAAGTTAGTCTAAAAAAAAAAATAACCCCAGTGGCCAGTGTGAAAATTACAAGATTTCTAACTTTTATATTTAACCCCTTATCACAATGTAATGGATGTATCGGTCATGGAGCACAGGTCACTTTGTACTCTGTGACGGATAATCCGTCATGCGGATTTCGCACAGCTCAGGTTCTGTACTAATGCAATCAGCAAGAAAAAAAAAAAAGTAAATATGAAAAAAAGAAGTTAAAATCACCCCTATTTTTGCCCCATTTAAAATAAAATAAAAATACATATTTGTTATCGCAGAAAAGTACGATCTATCAAAATATAAAGTAAATTAATCCGATCAGTATATGGTGTAACAAGAAAAAAAACACATTTTTTGGGGCCTCAGCAACATTGCAATAACAGGGTATCTACCCCAAAATGGTATCAATAAAAATGTTAGCTCGGCTCACAAAAAATAAGCTCTTGCCCAACCCCAGATCATGAAAAACGGACACGCTACACTTTCCTTGGAATTTTTTTTTTTTTAGCACTTACCGTAAATAAAAAGAGAACCTATACATGTTTGGTATCTGCAAACTCATATTGACCCTGAGAATCATAATGGCAGGTCTAGCATTTAATGAAGAAAAAAAAGTAGAATTGCGCTTTTTTTTGCAGTTTCACTGTGAATTTTTTCCCCCCGTTTTTTAGTACTCTATTTGGTAAAACGGTCCGGCAAAAAAAAAAAAACCCCAAAGCCCTCACACGGTCATATTGATGGAAAAATAAAAAAGTTATTTCTCTGGGAAGAAGGGGAGCAAAAAACGAAAGTGCAAAAAACGGCAAATCACAGTGTAGTGAAGGGGTTAATCTGGGGAAAAAATAGTGAGTTAAAAAAAATCCACAATTTATTTGGTGAGCAATGACATGTAGTATAACACTGTCGCTATAGTACTGTGAGTGCTGCAAAAAACTACATGAAATTAAAAAAACGCCAAAAAGAGTTATGTATTGAAATATGGCAGCCATTAATACTACACCTTACCATGCAAAAACAAGCCCTCATACAGCTCTGAAAAACAAGCCAAAAAAGTTATGGCTCTCAGAACATAATGCAAGTAGAAAAAAAAAACTTCATTAAAAAGTGATTTTCTTGTGCATAAGTAATGTGAAAAAATATGAAAGTTGGATTTTACTGTAATTGTATTTAACTTTTACAATGGTCTACTGAAAAAAAAAAAAGGTCTTGGGGTATGTGCAGACGATCAGTAAACGCTGCGGGCTGGACGCTGCGTACCTCAGCAGTGGCCAACCCGCAGCGTCCAGATGTTATAGCATAATGGATGGGATTTCAATAATTGATCTTTATTTATATAGCGCCATCATATTCCACAGCGCTTTACAGTTTAACAGTTTCAAACACAACAGTCATAAGTAACAACTCTAACAATACAATAATTAAAGCGAAATAAGACGACCCTGCTCGTGAGAGCTTACAATCTACAATGAGGTGGGGGAGATACAAAGTACAGGTGTGTATTTACAATGATGTATTTACAATGATGGTCCAGCCATCTTCAGGGGGTGGGGGATAGATGGGGATAGTGAATGGGCTACACACACACACAAACATAAAATGACTTTGATTAGTGAACGTGGTAGGCCGCTCTGAACAAATGTATAGTCCTAATATCTTGGGGTAGAGCATTCCAGAGGATTGTCGCAGCACGGGAGAAGTCTTGGAGTCGGGAGTGGGAGGTACGGATTAGTGCAGAGGTTAGTCGAAAGTCATTTGCAGAGCGCAGCGGTCGGTTAGGCCGATAGACAGAAATGAGTGAGGAGATATATGGGGGGCCGCACTGTAGAGAGCTTTGTGGGTGAGAACAAGTACTTTGAATTGTATCCTGTAATGAATGGGCAGCCAGTGTAACGACTGGCGAAGAGCGGACGCGTCCGAGTAACGATTAGCCAGATGGACAACCCTGGCTGCTGCATTAAGGATAGACTGGAGAGGGGAAAGTCGAGTGAGGGGGAGGCCAATTAATAGAGCGTTACAGTAGTCCAGGCGGGAGTGGATCAGGGCAACAGTGAGTATTTTTGTTGTTTCCATGGTGAGAAAAGGGCGGATTCTAGAGATGTTCTTTAGGTGTAAGCGGCAAGAGATTGTATATGGGAGGTGAAGGAGAGATCGGAGTCAAACATAACACCCAGACAGCGCGCCTGCTGCGGGGGTGTTATGGTGCCACCCACGGAGAGGGAAATGTCAGATTTAGGGAAGTTAGTAGAAGGCGGGAGCAGAAGTAGTTCAGTTTTGGAGAGGTTGAGTTTCAGATAGAGAGCGGACATGATGTCAGAGACTGCGGACAGACAGTCAGTGGCGTTCTGTAGTACAGCGGGAGTAAGGCCAGGGGATGACGTGTATAGTTGTGTGTCATCGGCATAAAGATGGTACTGAAAGCCAAATCTGCTGATGGTCTGTCCAATTGGGGCCGTGAGAGAAGAGAAGGGGGCCAAGGACTGAGCTCTGAGGGATCCCGACAGTGAGAGGAAGAGGAGATGAAGTGGAGCCAACGAACGATACACTGAAGGAGCGGTCAGAAAGATAGGAAGAGAACCAGGAGAGAGCAGTATCCTTGATGCCTAGTGACTGGAGCCTAGAGAGTAGGAGAGGGTAGTCAACAGTGTCGAAAGCTGCAGAAAGGTCGAGAAGAATGATTCAAGAAATCCCATGCCCACTATGCGTCCAGAGACGCCCGCGGATCACCTGCGGAGACAGACATGCAGCGCATCTCTCAAGACCGCAGCATGACAATGACTATAAACTGAATAGTGCACGTTGTTTGAAGAAAAAAAAAATCCAGAATTGTTAGTTGGTTTTTTGTACATTTCACCTTCAAAAGAAAAAAGAATTAAAATGTCCACTGTACCAGAGAATGTTACCACTGAACACTAAATCTGGCCCTGCAAAAAATAAGCCCTCATACAGCTCCTCTAATGGAAAATTGTATTCTGAAGACTGCACCACAAACATAGTCATGGATGAAAGTGTTGGTTCCCTTGAAATAGTTACGGAAAATGATGCAATTGTCCCTGAAAATGATTGCAGTTACACACGTTTTGTTATACACATGTTTATTTCCTTTGTGTATATTGTAACAAAACAAAAAACAAGAAAAATAAAATCTAAAATATCTCACAAATGGGCCAGACCAAATTGTTGGCACCCTCAGTGTAATATTTTGTGGCGTACCTTTTGAAATAAATTACTGCAAATCACTTCCTATAACCAACAACAAGCTTCCAACACCTCTCAACTGGAATTTTGGACCACTCTTCTTTTGCAAACTGCTCCAGGTCTCTTGTATTTGAAGAGTGGTTTCTCCCAACAGCAATTTTAAGATCTCTGCCCAGGGATCAATGGGATTTAGATCCGGGCCCATTACTGGCCACTTCAGAACTTTCCAGCTCTTTGTTGCCATCCATTTCTTGTGTGCTTCTTGATGTATGTTTGGGGTCATTGCCCTGCTGGAAGATTCCTGACCTCGGATGCAAAATCCGCTTTCTGTCTCTGTTCAAACTACATTACGACCCAAAATCTTTTTGCAATCTTCAGATTTCATGATGCCTTGTTCACAGTCGAGGCACCCAATGCGCGAGGCAGCAAAACAACCCCAAAACATATTTGACCCTCCACGGTATTTGACTGTAGGTACTATGTTTTTTTTTCTTTGAAGACCTCATTCCATTTTCAATAAACAGTAGAATGATGTGTTTTACCAAAAAGATCTATCTATGTCTCATCTGTCCACAAGAAGAAGAATTTTGGCTTGCTCATGTACATTTTGGTAAACTGCAGTCTGGCTTTTTTATGTGAAATGATGTCCAATTTGCCTTTTTTCTCACTTTCCTTTGTGTGTATTAGAACACCACAAAAATACAAACGTGTGTAACTGCAATAATTTTTTGGGAGAAATGCTTCATTTTCTGGAACAATTTCAAGGGTGTTAACACTTTTCAGCCATGACTGTAAAGGTACCGTCACACTAGACGATATCGCTAGCGATCCGTGACGTTGCAGCGTCCTCGCTAGCGATATCGTCCAGTGTGACAGGCAGCAGCGATCAGGCCCCTGCTGTGCTGTCGCTGGTCGGGGAAGAAAGTCCAGAACTTTATTTCGTCGCTGGACTCCCCGCAGACATCGCTGAATCGGCGTGTGTGACACCGATTCAGCGATGTCTTCACTGGTAACCAGGGTAAACATCGGGTAACTAAGCGCAGGGCCGCGCTTAGTAACCCGATATTTACCCTGGTTACCATCCTAAAAGTAAAAAAAAAAACAGTACATACTTACCTACAGCCGTCTGTCCTCCAGCGCTGTGCTCTGCACTCCTCCTGCTCTGGCTGTGAGCGTCGGTCAGCCGGAAAGCAGAGCGGTGACGTCACCGCTCTGCTTTCCGGCCGCTGTGCTCACACAGACAGTACAGGAGGAGTGCAGAGCACAGCGCTGGAGGACAGACGGCTGTAGGTAAGTATGTACTGTTTGTTTTTTTTACTTTTAGGATGGTAACCAGGGTAAACATCGGGTTACTAAGCGCAGCCCTGCGCTTAGTTACCCGATGTTTACCCTGGTTACCGGCATCGTTGGTCGCTGGAGAGCGGTCTGTGTGACAGCTCTCCAGCGACCAAACAGCGACGCTGCAGCGATCCGGATCGTTGTCGGTATCGCTGCAGCGTCGCTAAGTGTGACGGTACCTTAAATTATTTTCTTTCACAGTGTATTGTACAAAAAAAAGTAGTAAAACCCAAAACTATATATACTCTGTATCACTAAAATCGTGCGTACAGAATCAAGTTAATACTTTATTTGTGTAGCACATGAATACAAAATGCCAAAAAACTACATAAACAATATGTACGCCAAAATGCTGCCACTGACCGATCCATGTCGTCCTGAAAAAACTAAGCCCTCCTATTACCATGTTGACAAAAAAAAATATGCCAGGTGTCCCAGTTGATGGGTATCTGCTCTGGTTATGGTTTTGGTAGCTCTACTCTCGACTTTGCGCTTGACATGGGAAATTTTTCGGAGACCAATGCTGTACGTGAAGAGAGCAGACTTAACTTCTCTTTTCATTAGCTAAGCCAGCCCCCTTCTCTGGCTATGAATTGGTCGTGATAGAGGAGAGGGCTGACTCCGCTACTGAAATGAGAAGTCAGCCGGCAGCAGCTTCATACACATCACTGGCCTTGTAACAACGGTAGCAGGAGCAGGAGGAAAGTGGAGGCTCCAGAGCAGATGCATAATAATCAGAGCTGACATAATTATTCATATATAATCATTATTATTTTTTTCACTTTTTTTTTAGTTTGTTTTTTTAACGAGACAGCCTTTATTAAAGCAGTTTTTATGGTTGTTTTCGAAGTTGATGCGTTAACTCTTAAAATAAGACTTCTTCTCGATGGTAAGACCAAAACAAAAACAAATTGTGCTTCCAAGGAGATTTTTATTTAGATGAAACACCAATTTCTGGAGAAGTTTCCCATATGACATATGAGTTCAGGATGAGGATGACAATTTGTGTGATTAAAGTGAGCTCTGCATGGGGCTCAGCCAAAGTGTTTGGGAGGTTATCTTGTCCCAGGAGTGATAGATTAGGACAGGGAGGAAGTAAACAGTAATGTGTGATTGTTTTACAAGTAGAGGAAGATTGTCCTTGAGATAAGGACCAAATGGGCCAAGTGAGAGGTCATTCATCCTGAGCCTATAGAAGATCACTTTGTCTTATAAACAGGCTGTCAATGAGTGAAAAACACAATGCACTGGTGAATTTAGGCATCGGGTTGAGTGTTTTCAGTGGATATTTTCTAAAACAAAATCCACAATGAAGTTGAAAAACAAAACAAATGCCTAAAGCAAAAACAATGTCAAAGAGCAATCTAAATGCTAAAAACAGCCTGCTGACCGGTGTGGCAGGTTTGCAAGGGATGACAGAAAGAACCTAGTGGGCCCCTTGTATGATGTCAATGTGTGAAAAGAGCCTATAGTCTATATGGAGGTCTTGTATTATCTCAAACTCATCCCTCAGTGCGAAGTTCAGAAGAGTCCAGCAGGTCTCTTCCATCCAACGGAGTCTGAAAGCTCCACACACACCTCGGCTGGACAGTAAAAATGACTCCCTGCCGCCCTCAAGGTTTAGCACTCACTGACGCTTAGGCTATGGTTTACACCCAGTTTTTGCTCTTTCTTTTTTTTTTTACTCCATAAAAGAAGCTGTTTTTAACAGTACCGGCAAAAGCTATGACCTATCAGAAATCTGCACACGCTTTTTTTTTAAAGTTTTTCTTGACTGAATTTACAGCGTTTTTGAAATCTGCAGAATGTAAATTCCTTTAGCATTTTTTGCGGCATTCTCTTCACCCGTAGAAAGCAACGAGAAAGTGCAAATAAGTTTTACTACGTTTTGGTTGAATGAAACTAACTTTATTAAACGTAAAACGCAGCAAAATTTACGTTTTGAACACAGCATTTTTTGCTGCCAAGAGGGCAGATTTTGACTGAAGAAAAAGAACGCTGCAAAAACGTTGCGAGTGAGAGTAGCCTAGGGCCATCCGGTAGATCTCCCTCATTATCAGTCATCCTTAAAAGATTCTTAACCTGTGGACTAATACCAATTAAGGCCCCCCTATACATTAGACCAATGTTGGCCGATATCAGTGGGCTTGGCCAATAGTGTTATAGCTGCCACCCTAGCCATCATTTCAACAACAGCTGTCCATTGTGTTTGGAACCCCTAAGTGTACCAGTACATATTTTTATGGGTACCGTTCATCCATCCTTCCAATTAGGGGCACAATTTTAAACTCCTGGGCTTCAGTGCAAATTTGGCAGCAGAGTTCCCCAACGCGTATGTTTTTTGATTCTTTATGTAGCGGAAGCCTTCCATCAGGCACCATGGACTGGGTGTGACTGGTTCTTGCTGCATCTCCGAAATTCTAGAAGTCAACAGGCCCTCATTGTTGTGGACATTTCATTGGGTGACGAGGACAAGCTAAAAATGCCTTCTCCTTTCCTAACACGCTAACAGTAACGTCACCGCTCTGCTTTCTGGCTGCCCGGCGCTCACAGCCAGACCAGAGAAGCAGAGCGCCGAGGACAGACGGCTGTAGGTAAGTATGTAGCGTTTGTTTTTTTACTTTTTAGGATGGTAACCAGGGTAAACATCGGGTTACTAAGCGCGGCCCTGCGCTTAGTTACCCGATGTTTACCCTGGTTACCGGGGACCTCGGGATCGTTGGTCGCTGGAGAGCTGTCTGTGTGACAGCTCTCCAGCGACCAAACAGCGACGCTGCAGCGATCGACATCGTTGTCGGTATCGCTGCAGCGTCGCTATGTGTGACGGTACCTTAAGGCTAACCTCAAGGGCCACAGTTATGCTGCTTTTTTGTCACTCGATAGTGCTGTTCCATGAAACTTTGATTCCATTTTGAGATGGTCACATACCCATAGTAAAGCTAGTCCTACACGAGAAAAGGTGTCCAACTCCATCAAAAAATGTGTTTCAACAAGGAGCGTGGCATGGTTCACTGACCTACCCGTCCGGCACCAGATCATTTTCTGTAGGAGCAAAGGTTTGGGCATGCTGAAGATGAATGCACTTTGTTGTTTTTCTTAACCTCTACCATTGAAGCACTGATGGGAGGTCCACATTTATATTAAAAGGTGTTGTACCAAGTTTGTGAGTTGTTCCCTCCCTATCCATATGAGGGATAACTTCTCGATCACTTGGATTCCAAGTGTTTGGACATTCTTGAATCCCAAGAACAATGCTTTGCAGAGTGCATCTGAATGGAGCGATGGTCAAGCATGTGCACCTCTTCTCCGTTGTGATGGGACTCGTGGATCGCACCTTCCTAATGTGTCACAACTCCTTTAAGGAGCCCAAATATATAAGCGCAAAGTTGCTGAACTGACCAGCCAGCTTATGTGTATCAGGGTGTGCCACTTCTCCGATGGCAAAGGTCAAGCAAAAAGATTGGCAAGTTGGATTCTTTGGGCTCATGAGCATATACATCAGATGTGTTGTATGATTTTTGATTGGATATCACATGGACAATACACTGGCCCATGTTTTCCAATAGGGCTTTTCAAATTATTGATTTCTGTCTTGGGCCTTCTGACCGTGAGAATAAAAAATATGGCTGCATGTACTATCTTCTTCCCTGTCTCAGATGAGACTCAACCATTCATGTCTATGGGATCAGATCCCACAAACAACATTCGTGTGCCAACCCATATATATCTATTATAAACTTTGTGAAACTGTAGATGTATGGAAACGGATTGCACATGGACATAACACGGAAAAAAAAACCGACACATGGATGGTGTACGGATGAAAGTAAGATAAGTCCGAGTTTCCTGGATGATAATTTTTCATATGCTTGTCTGCAGGGACCCTTAAGGGGTATTCCCATCTTCAAGATCCTTTTTCAATATGTAAATACCTCCAATTAGAAATGTGGTATAGTTTTTCTGATTTGCTATCTCTTTTCTCATGTGCAGGAATTGCAGGACCTTGGGTATCCTTGGTTACGACCACTAGCTAACTGTCACAATATCAGTGGTCGTAACCATGGATATCTAAGGTCCTGTGTGCTAGGATAGTTTCAGATAACCAAACATGGCAACATTTCAAGGACCACATATTGGCGGTGCTACCTCCTGATTCTAGTAAATCCATAATCACCATTGAGCTCTGCCAATTAGGCCCAGTAGCAGCGTCCATGATTGTCAGGTGCAGGATGGTGAAGAAAAACTTAAAATACCTTGGAAAAAATAAATAAAATAGCCAAAATTTTGCCAGTTGTTCTCTGCTATTGGTCATGTAGATGAGCGTGGGACCAAAAAATGGGCAAAACCCAGGACAAGCTATGGAAATCAGCAATTTTTGCTGCCATAATTCTCACTTCTATGACTGTAGATAATAAATGTCCTGCATTTTCCATAAAGGTCTCCTAAATTAATGCTTATGTTTGAGGGTTCCATGTGCTTTATAGACCTCTTCCGAATGACTGCCTTGCCCCGGTGTGTAACCGATTATATACCGGATGTAACCAAGGGCCTGTGGCACTGTAAACTTGATTCCGTAGAAGTCCAAGGTTTGCACCTAAGATATTGACTGTTAGGCTCTGTGCACACATTGCAGATTTGCCTCTGGAATTTTTTTGTGCGGATTCTGCATCCCTTGGCAGAAAACGCAGCTGCGGATTTGATGTGTTTTTTGTGCGGATTTCTTGCGTTTTTTTTACCCCTGCAGATTTCTATAATGGCGCTGCAAATCCGCACAAAAGAAGTGACATGCTCCTTCTTTTAATCCGCAGCGAATTTTCCACACCATCAGCACAGCATTTTTTTCCCCATTGATTTACATTGTACTGTAAATCACTTGCGGATCTGCAGCGTTTCTGCACGGCAAAAAACGCTGCGGATCCGCAGGAAATCCACAACGTGTGCACATAGCCTAAAACAGGCAAAACACCATTCTGAATTACAGATCTAAAGTGAATCTGTCTCCCGATTTCACAATACAAACTGAATAAATGATTAAAGCGAATCTGTCTGCAGGTTTTGCCATCTAATCTGAGAGCAGCATACTGTACAGATAGTGACCCTGATTCCATTGATGTATCACTTACTGGGCTGCTTCTGTCGCTTTGATAACCTGCTGATAAAATTGATTTTATACTAGAGGACCAGTAACACATCAAAAGAGGAAAATACCTGCCTAGTTTAGTGGCAATGCTTCAAAACAATATAACCATCCAAAAAAGCAACAAAGAAGTAATATGGCCAAAAAATAACAAAATTTTATTTAGAACATATGTAAATACAGAAAATCAAAAACATATAATAAAAATATGAGGAAGGGAAAAAAATGGGAAAAATCTCTGTATATATATGTTGGCATTCAGTAAAAAACCCAGAAAGATGGATACACACAATGCTATAGAAATATCTAAAAGATATATATATCCTCATATCAGCAGAGGCAGTTCAAATGACCCGAAAGTTTATTATACAAAAAGGAAAGTGCATGAAAGGATAGTGCATATAGTACGAGACCTATATCCACCCTAAAACCAAGTGGCTTAAAAAGGGTATGCAGCGATCTGGGGAAAAATGGTGGAAACAACCTGCCTATAAATAGATACCCATATGCTGAGAATCGTAATTCTACAAGTGTAAAGCAGACAGCCAGGGATATTACCTCACGGTGGTAGCAGCAACCCGACGCGCGTTTCGCGTTTACCTTCGTCCGGGGATAAGTGCATGCTTTACACTTGTAGAATTACGATCCTCAGCATATGGGTATCTATTTATAGGCAGGTTGTTTCCACCATTTTTCCCCAGATCGCTGCATACCCTTTTTAAGCCACTTGGTTTTAGGGTGGATATAGGTCTCGTACTATATGCACTATCCTTTCATGCACTTTCCTTTTTGTATAATAAACTTTCGGGTCATTTGAACTGCCTCTGCTGATATGAGGATATATATATCTTTTAGATATTTCTATAGCATTGTGTGTATCCATCTTTCTGGGTTTTTTACTGTATGCCAACATATATATACAGAGATTTTTTCCCATATGTCTGTTGTAGCTATTGTTTGGCAGTATAACTAGCACGCCTGGGTTCCCTTGCTTCTTTTTTATGTGCATTATGCCTTATACTCTACATGCGTTTGACATAATTTCATTATGAGAAGCCATTCTGTGGCTCCTTTTATTCCATTATGCTATGTTTCTTACGCATATATGTCTTATTAATAGTATTCTACCATCTTATTTTGCACATTTAAATATTGGTACTATATTTTGCCTCTCGGTGGTTATTCTTTTTGCATTTTTTTTCCCTTCCTCATATTTTTATTATATGTTTTTGATTTTCTGTATTTACATATGTTCTAAATAAAATTTTGTTATTTTTTTGGCCATATTGCTTCTTTTTTGCTTTTTTGGATGGTTAGAGGACTAGTAAACCTGCTTCCATGTAGTCCTCCATATTCATGAGCTCTGTTTAACCCCGCCCCCACCAATGATTGGCAGCTTTCTGCTAATGCACAGTGTACATAGCTGTCAAAAAGTTGTGTCGGCGGGGGTATATAGAGTTCAGCATTCAGAGAACTGTTAGATCAGCAGATAAAACAGTGAATCTATCAAACCTACAGCAAGCAGCCCAATAAGTGATACATTGCTTAGTCTCTGCCCCTATATCATGTTTTTTGATGAGGGAGCAAAAACCTGCTGACAGATTCTCTTTAAATACCGTAGATCTCCTAGTCTGGATACAGTTGGTACGCTTACTTTTAAAATCCATGGCAGAATAGTTGTATAATCCATTTTCAAAGCTTATACTCAATAGCCATCTACCCAGCTAGCCTGATTGACAGCTCCTCAGTGTCCCTCCTCCCTGCTGAGATCTCACAATGCTCAGAACAAGTTGTCAGGCTGGGTGGGAGGAAATTGAATATAGTATTGAGACATGAGCTCTTACTCAATAGCTGGACTAATAAAATAATAATAATTTTCATATCAGAATTATACAGCCATTTTGACATGATTTTTTTTTTACGCAAGTACACCAGCCTCCTAAGGTCTAAGAGATCTACTTAGTAACGTATGCCATTTTTTATTGAGAGCTCACTATAAAGAAAAAGGATTCCCAATGCTAACTTTTATGACCTATCTACAGAATAGCTGATAAATGTTTGATCTCTGTATGTCCCACCATTGGGAACCTCACAACTGCTAGAAAAGTGGCCCCATTTTCCTTGCAGCATTTGAAAATAAATGGAGCAATCTTGGTTCCTGGATTTGTCTATGGGATTGACTAAGATAAGCTTGAATTTAATGGCAGCATTCATGAGTGACCATGTCTCTTCATTCATCGCCCCAACATTGAGGAAGAATAGGGGATCGGCACCACCGGTGATTAATCCCAGAAGTGATAAATGGTTTCCTGATCTGTGACCTTCTCTGACCGAGCAGCTTTCTCATTCATGCGATGCACATCTGTCGTTTAGGGCAGGGGTCCCCAACTCCAGTCCTCAAGGCCCACCAACAGGTCATGTTTTCAGGATTTCCTTTGCATTGCACAGGTGATGCAATTATTACCTGGGCAAGACTAAGGAAATCCTGAAAACATGACATGTTGGTGGGCCTTGAGGACTGGAGTTGGGGACCCCTGGTTTAGGGCATGAACAACTTTAGTTGTACAGCATCTGACAACAATTGGGAAAATTCAATATGGGGGACAGCTTTCTACATTTGTTATGCTCCTCACGAAAAAGGCTCAGATGGTCTTCAGAAAATGGTCTAGATGGTCATGTTCTGCTTCCGAAATCTCTACGTTATGGCTAGCTTTACCGTATAAGTGACAGGTAGGACGTGCTGTGATGCATTTGCTACCCTCATCCGCTATGTAATGCTGCCCCTTCTGCAAAAAAAAAAAATGTAACAATTAGAAGGATCTGTTTGGTGCTTATGAAGCATTGAATAAAGAGCTTTTTCTAACAATCGTGAACTATTTCTGGCTGACAGAATCCAGTAATTGTGCCGGTCGGCGGGCAGGGGCCCAAATTGCATTTAGCTTACCTGGAGTTTTCCCAGGACTATTCTCTAAGGCTGAAAACATTGAGTAATGAATGCCAAGCCGTGCCTCAGACGACGTTGTGCCAGTGTATGACATGGCTTCATTCATGCACATAATCCCTTACCTGGCAGCCATGACACATTGCCAATTATAAATAAAAGACCGGATGCTTCTAAATTGTGAATTAAGGAACCAAACACATGTTTCTTGGAGTCACATTGAAGAGAATTTGGATTTTTTTTTCAGTATGTGTATTATACTGTATTTTAGTATGAAATTATGTTTTTCCAACACCTTCTCAATTACTATATTCCCCCATGTAAAATAAATACTGCTGTACTCGCCTCCAGTGTCGTCGGTGCCAGTGCCGTTCCACCAGTGTCAGCGCCAGGGCTTCCATGACATTGTTATACCTTATGAAATCTACAGCCAATCAGCCTCCGCTAATGGTTGCTTTACTCTCGCTTTCCGGAGAAAGTCAGAACTGCTGCTGCTCTCTCACTTCCTCCGAATATCAGTTTTGTTCAAAGGGAGTGAGAGTGAAGCAGTCCCTGGGCTCACATAACATAAGAAGGTCACGCAAGCCCCGAGAAACCCCACACTGATATCTTTGGAATAGGTCCAGAGGTGAGTACAGGGTTGTTGTTTTTTTTCGTTTTTCTATTTTACACAGGGGAATATAGTAATTGAGATAAGGTTGTCTGAGAACTGGACAACCTCTTTAAGGATTTAAAGGAAAATTTCATGAAATTTTGTAGTCAATTTTCTCCGCAAGGGGAAATGATACTTCTTGGATCCCGGTCAGACGCCTCTCAATCAAACCAGATCTCCACTTTGCACTGACGAGGAGCAGTACCCCGAAACAGTGTCTGCAAATTGAGATTCTGGTTTGGCTATTATCCTAAGTCATGTGACAAGGCTCGTTAAAGGGTTGACATTGGCTGTTAAGGTACCGTTACACTAAACGATTTACCAACGATCACGACCAGTGATACGACCTGGCCGTGATCGTTGGTAAGTCGTTGTGTGGTCGCTGGGGAGTTGTCACACAGACAGCTCTCTCCAGCGACCAGCGATCCGGGGAACAACTTCGGGTAACCAGGGTAAACATCGGGTTACTAAGTGCAGGGCTGCGCTTAGTAACCCGATATTTACCCTGGTTACCATTGTAAAAGTAAAAAAAAAAAAAACAGTACATACTTACATTCCGATGTCTGTCACGTCCCCCGGCGTCAGCTTCCCTGCACTCGGTAAGCGCCGGCCGTAAAGCAGAGCGGTGACGTCACCGCTGTGCTCTGCTTTACGGCCGGCCGGCGCTGACACAGTCAGTGCGGGAAGCTGATGCTGGGGGACGTGACAGACATCGGAATGTAAGTATGTAGTGGTTTTTTTTTTTTACTTTTACAATGGTAACCAGGGTAAATATCGGGTTACTAAGCGTGGCCCTGCGCTTAGTAACCCGATATTTACCCTGGTTACCAGTGAACACATCGCTGGATCGGCGTCGCACACGCCGATTCAGCGATGACAGCGGGTGATCAGCGACCAAGAAAAAGGTCCTGATCATTCCCAGCAACCAACGATCTCCCAGCAGAGGCCTGATCGTTGGTCGCTGTCACGCATAACGATTTCGTTAACGATATCGTTGCTACGTCACAAAAAGCAACGATATCGTTAACGAAATCGTTATGTGTGAAGGTACCTTTAGGATTGCTACTTCCAATAGGTGGCACTAGATTTCTAGTCCTCTTCCTCTCTGAAGAGAAAATTTGCATATTTCCCAGAGGAGCATTGCGGCTTTAAGTCTCCTCTCCTCGACATGATTAACATGTCACTCTCCGCAAGGAGAAACGATACTTCTTGGATCTAGCTCTACATTAGAATCTCAAATTTTACTTGGACCAGATAACATATTAATTTGCAGAAGGAAACTCAAAAATGATGAAGGACCCATTCACACTGGCACTAATCATCACTGTTTTTATTTTTTCTTCCATCTCAGGTCACAAGGACAGAAAGAAAAAACTGTCTAGAAGCACAGAGAGTTTTTGGGAGCATTCACCAGACATAAAGGACAAACCCATCATCCGATGCAACAGTTCGGTTTATCGCCCCCAAGCCGGTAGAGTCATCGATGTGGATGGAGTCAGACGCACCCCAAGAAAGCACGACTCGCGGGAAGACATGGGAAATCTGAGCTTTGAGGGCTACATTTCAGAACTAAAATCTTGCAAGGGACGAACGAGGACGGGGGTGTGCAGGACATCAGATCTCCCACCAATGGTCACCGCTAAGAGTGAGAGAAGCAAAGATTCGGACACAAAATACAAAGCTACTTTTGTGTAAAAAGGCCACCAGTGCCTATCGGGAAGCTGGATACATCTGGTGCAGAGGAAGTAGCTCCTACGTTGCCATTGTTTCTGAGGGGGCCCAAAGATTCCCTATGCCACAGAGGAAGACATTAGTATTATAAATGGCACATTAGTAAGGGGTCTTGTAACAGATTTGGCAATGGCAAAATGAGCTACGACACTGCCATAAAAATGGACATATGTCTTCTTTTTCCAAGCCGGTTAAGGTCTACCGATTGTTCTCTATTATCTTTATCCATGGATGTTTGTGTTTGCTACTTATTTTGCCAATTGTTTTTTCAGAGATTCACATAAATAGACGTTGAACTTTTACTCTCTTAGGCCCCCTTCATCCGTCCGTATAAAATAGATACCGAAAAAAGACAACATCAGTGTTTTGGATCGGTGTGTCATCCATGTTTTTTCCGTATGGATAAACTAAGAATGAAATGACAAATCTACTCCTACACTTTACAATTCATTCCGTGTGCTATACTTGTCTGTCACAGACCCATAGACTTGTATTGGCCCTTGTCATCCGTGCTGCCAGTAAAAAACGGACATGTCACAGTGTAGTACACAGTCCGTGTTAAAATATGGCATATGAAGATGACCCTAGGTTATAATGGGTACATGAAAAAGATGGGTGCCACACGTACTGGAAACACGTACATGTGAAGAGGGCCGCAAACACGTTAGACCGTCGGCCGAACCCTGGACAATTTATTGTAGGGGGGATTACAATCTGGCATGTCCGATTTAAGACCGATCTCATGCAGATATGTCAAGACTGGCGGCAGATAAGACAAGTCTGGCTGCAGCTTTCTCATCATAGGAGTGGTAGGCTGAACATGCGCTCCCGTGTGTGAGAGCCGGCCATATGATGGTTCGGCCGATAGCCATCTGATGTGCAAGGCGGGCTTTATGAAAGGTTGCTATATTTTTGCATTGGAGGGATACATCGGTTTACCTGTTTTATCTTTGACATAACCAAATGAAAAACTCTTCATAATTGGATATTCTCCTCCAAGTCCACAGCCATGTACAATACCTATCTACAGTGGGTGCGGGAAATATTTAGACCCCTTTAAATTTCTCACTCATTTGGTAAATTCAAAAAAGTTCATTTTTTCTCATTAATATACACTCTGCACCCCATCTTTACTGGAAAAAAAAACAAAAAAACAAATGTAGAAATTTTTGCAAATTTATTAAAAAAGAAAAACTTAAATGTCACATGGTCATAAGTATTCAGACTCTTTGCTCAGACACACACCTTTCTTTATAAGACCTCACAGTGAAAAATGTAAAGGGGTCTTAATACTTTCCGTAGCCACTGTATATGCCGCGGTATAGCGATGATGCAGTGTAAAGTTTCCACTTACCGTACTTTAAGGAAGATGGTATCCATCTTCTGGAGAACTGGGAAGGTTCTAACGCTATAAACTGATTACAAGGTGCTCAGTTCTCTTGCAGCGCCACCACAGGGGAAATGAAGCATTACACAATTCTTTTGGAATCAATGTACTATCTATGTGATGCATGAACACGTTGGGTCCTCCAGGGAGATATTCTGTGCTCTACTCTGGTTAATAGATGAGGATCGTGAATAGGTGGCACGCCTCTACCGACTCATAATTAATCAATAGGCAAAAGATTAAAGCTCTAAAAAATGCTCTTAATTGATTTTCATTTAGGAAAATGCCTGCGTAAAAATGTCTATAAATGCAGAATTTTAATCGGTGCAGCCGTGCCCATACATGAGATGACTATCGGACGTTAATACAGCAGACTGCCATCTCTCCCGACTTCCCCATACACCGGAACGCTGCGCTCTGTCGAACATTTTATGTGGTTTCAGTGGGGAGAAGAAAAAGTCGGCGCCAAGTTCCCCTGAAAACAAAAGAATCGGAAGTTGAAATTCCAATGATTGGATCCTCCTCTCCCCAGCCATTTTCTGTCGTGGGACATGAAGGAGGCCTCCATCCACATCAGATGGTTTATGTTTCTACCAAAATAAGCAGGTTCAAATAACTTTTATTTATTACATAGGGGCCTTAAAAATTTATATCAGGTTATGGACTCGTGGAAATTGTTGGCAATGTACAGTATGTAGCGATGAGCTATTTATCTACATCAACACCATATAAAACGGGAAGTCTATATATTATGTACAATGCTCGAAGGAGATGAATGCACTTTCTCATTGTTCCTTTTATTGTCATTATGAAAATTGTCTTTTGCATTTCATGAAACACATAAAATCTTTCATCCATGACATTTGCAACTATAGCTACCCTCAACAATGGGGGAGAGGTGTGAGAGTCACTTAAATTATTTTATGCTGTAATTTAGCTGCTTCTGCCAGGTTTGAGTTGTCATGATGCTGTCACTAAAAATTCAAATGTGTCTGAAAATAAAGATATTTTTATATGATATAAACAGTTTTCATTGATCTTTTGAGGACTGACATAAGACATGGAGTTAAGATACTGGAGGAGTTGTTACCCTCTGGAGGCATCTAAAAGACTTCAGGCTCGGCCATACCATCCATGTTTCTTGCTGAGTTGTAACTATTGCGGCACGTGACATTGTGGTCACGACTTTCGAAGTAATTGTAATGGAAATCATTGACAATGAGACGAGAGTTTTAGCCTTATATACATCAATATCTTTAGGTTCAGGCTCCTCTGCAACATTAGGTCTAGAATCAGTTACTATAAAATCATGGGATGGGTCAGAAAGTAACTACAGTACAGTTAGCTGAGATTTCCCTGGACTCTTGAGCCAGTGGGGGACAGGGTTTATGTAAGCCCCACCCAAAGTAAGTTTTCTGGGATCAGTCTGGGGCGTTCCTGAAAGGGGCCAGGGTTGGGTTAGGACCTAAGGAAGGCCTGTCATTGGCCAGGAGTACCGTTATTTTATTTTATTTTTTTGTTTTTTTTTATAAACAAGCCATACGGTTCCAGAGATATGTCAATTTTTCTAGTGTTTATCAAGGGGGCATGGTACACAGGATCCTGTCTTTATGCTGCTGTACATTATTAACATGTGAGCAACATGCCCATAAAGACCACAAAAATAAGCAAAAAAAATGGTGAATGGTGGATTAAAAAAAAAACGGAAAACTCAGGGGAGCAGCGGTAATAAATGAAGAGCAATAATTGGCCAGGTGTCGCCTGTTGACAGATCCTATTTTAGCATCCCTGGAAATGTTGGTAACTATTCAGTAACTGATTCTCGTTGTGCTCAGGGTCTCTTCTTCAAACATTGAATTTCAGTGATGAGGTTCTGGTCATTTTCCCTTTCGATTATTACAGGCGGAAGTGTTTTTCCTGGTTTAGAAAAGCTGTTTTGTTCCAGAAACGTTCCATAATTGTCCATTGGTTGCTGTGTTTAGTTTTGGACTTGGTTTTTATCGAAGTTAGCGAGTTGCACACAACCTTCAAATCAACGGGCATGTAATCCCTGATTACTGGTTGGTTGAGTATTGCTGGATGCTATGTATTTGAATTATATAGATTTGAGATGTACTGTAGTTTGAAGCTACTTGCCAACTCTCTCAAAGTCTGGGAGGTCCCCTGAGAACGGTATTACCTCCTGAATGAGTTGGCCACTGAAAAAATCTCCCAGAACCTCAGGGAAAGCATCTCTCCCTGAAGGTTTCCTGTTCATGACCACTGGAATACTTTTGTCTTCAGATCGAGCCCTGGCCTTCACATGCACAGTCAGATGGCAGGAATTGGGAGTAAAGGTTGGATGTGTCGTGTAAAAGAGGTTCAACTATACAAAAATTGCCAAGATCCCCTGCAAAATCTCTTTCAAAATGTAATAAAGAGTTATTGGGCTTAACCTCTGGTTGACATAGCGGGACATGGTAAACATTACTGAAGCTTCTTTCTAGTACTGAGCAGCACTACCACACCCTCAAAATGGGTTCTGACCACCCACCAAAATAACAGATGTAGCCTACCTGGTCTGGACCAATTTTCTCCAGTGATCCCATAGTACCCGCACGGGGTCTCTCTTTGTAGTAATTTTATCTTAGGGCCATCAGGTGCTGAAATTCACAATGACTACTCTATTATTGTGCAACGCTCTGGTAGCACCATCACCAAGGAGTTGCTTATACACCAAATACGACTACGAAGTACCATTACTGAATTATCCCACTGCTGGACAACCCTTTATTAATGGGTCCACGGTGGTAGAAGAAAAATTGATGGTCACTACCCAGACAGCCACATCTCTTTCATAGTCAGTGATGTGTCTCCTGCCGATCTCCTAGAATCAACATTTGTTGGGGACTATTGATGAGCGAATATGCTTGGATAAGTGTTATCCATGCTTGTGTGCTATTTAAGTGTCTTCCGCGTGCTGGAAAAATATATGTTCGATTCCCCACGTATGTTTAACAGCTGCAACATATGCAGTGATTGCCTATTTGTTAGACAATCAATCCTTGCACGTGTTGCGGCTGTCGAACAGCCACCAAACATGCACACACGGTGACTCAAACATATTTTTCAAGCGTGCAGAAGACACTCGGTTAGCACACGAGTATGCTCGGATAACACCATATCTGAGCATGTTCGCTCATCACTAGGGGACGTCACATTGATCCCAAGAGATCGGGATTGAACATAGCACTGACTACGAAGTAACGGCGTTGTTTCGGGAGGTATTGTTTTTCTTCTCCCCCTCCTTGGACCCTTTAATAGGACAGCTCACATGTGGCTGCAATCTCTACACCCTGTGAGTTATGCCACTCCATTCATTAAGGAAAGGATTCCTACCGAAGCTCCCATCTCTGGTGACAACAGGATCACTTGAGCCGTAATGTTTGCATGACAGAGGCCCTTAGAAATGTGCGTCTGTGTGTTTGACGTTCACCTGCGATCTGTTCTTAGTCTGCAATTATCTGGAGCAGAGTTTATTGGAATAATGGAAAATGTGAGGCAGCTGCGAGCTGTTTTGTGTGAGAGCGATGACAGTAATGGGGCTGATGATGCTATTGTGAATGATAATGAATATAAAAATATTTGGGAGGAGGAACGCGATCAATCTTTCTGCAAATCCTATTCAGATTCCTCACAATACCAGGATGTTTCCCAGTTTACATCACTTCATTCACTGTTGCGTTCTCGATGTAGAGAGATGACACCATTATCTATCCAGCATTGTACACTACATTAGCATTGTAAAGCCTGAAGTATGCTCCCGGAAGATGAAACCACCACATCTGCTGCAGATACTTTGACAGGTTTCTTCTGGTTACCCTAGGAGCCTAATATAAAACATGTAGCCTATAGATACTTTGCAGAGGAGACACAATCTCTGTCTTTCCTGCATTTCCATACACAAATTACAGGAAACCGTAATCTATCATCTATTGGATGAATGTTGTCTCTGATTTTTACATAAGTACCGTAAATGCAGACACAGTATTTGTCTTCTCTGCTTCTATAAATCAAATGAAGGTAACATCTCCACTTGATATCCGTGAATTGGAATCCAGTCGATGAAACCTGCCCTAATTATGACAACACGGTATGTCAAATGGGTTCTCCGACCTTCACCCAAAATTTTCAGGTGATGTGAAAGGTTTTAAAATAAGAAAAAGAGGCAAATGCCTGGTGGTCTAAACCCACTTAAACCACCTAAGTCCTGCCCTAAACCCCATCCGGGAACAGTCTGACCGTCACAGGCCTGTTCACATCTAGGTGCGATTTACACAAACCATGCCCCTTGTGAATTTCCTGGGACTCTATCTGAAAAATTTGAACCATTCTGAGAAATTTAAGACTGTTGGCAGCTATTCAAGGCACATCCAAAATAGCCAACAATCTAGATATGGTACAATCGAAAGGTGTCCGGCTCCTCACCCCAACCCACTTCCAGTAGTTGACTTTGCTAGCAAAAGTAAAAGGGTTCTTTCCAATATAGTGAGCATCTGTTAGAAACGGGAAAACGTACTGATTGCTGAGGGTCTGATCACTGTGACCCCGGTGATTTAAAAAAATGGGGCTTTGTAACAACAAGAACCAGGCTCTGTAGAGCACCGTCTTGAATGATGCTGAGGCGTGGATGATTGACCACCTCTGCATTCATTGGGTCTGCCAAAGAACGTCGAGCAATATGCTCAGCTATTTCCAGCAGTCCCATAGACAATATCTTGGTAATAACAATTTAACAAAATTCTGCGTCCTCTCCAGTAGAAAAGAAACATCATATTGTGGCCATTTACAGGTCCACCATAGAGGGAGTTATTCTCGTAAAGATGATCCTCATTCAGCTTCATCAAGGAGGACTTGAGAGCGTGAAACCTCCCTTTATGTCCATATGTTCTAATTGGCAACTTGACAGCCCTAATAACTAAATACTGCGGAAAATAAGAGTTTCTCCATACAATCAAGAGTTAATCTATACAGTTGTCTCCTGCTATTATTTATACCAACTGGTATCGTGAACACCCTCTGGTATTTATACCAGTGCAGATGGTGGGCGACAAGCAGCGAAGCTTTCTGTGATGCAGTATCATTAGGATAACGTGGGCTTTATGGAGGAGTATAGTGATGGAACTTTTTTTTTCATATTGAATTTTAAATTGTAAGTTAGAATTTATCTCTATTAATATTTTTTATTTGCTATTGCTATTCCACAGTGGTGTCCAGAGATTGCCATTTGATGAGTGCCGGTCTGCAGTAGGGCTCACAGTCTAATCGTCCCTCACACAGCAGGAAGACAATTCATCTATTAGTGTTTTGAGGTAATGATAGCCCCGAAAGGGAACCTAGGATAGCAACCAAGGATATCATGAGTCAGAAACCGTAGTTGTTTATGGCTTCCTCTGAATATCTGCTGCCGGGTAAAAAGCCGGTCTGGGACTAGCCCAAGGTTGCTCCCCAGCTTCTTCCTGCCATGTTCCCACGGACTGATAGTCTAGGCGCATGGGGCAGGGGGACGCCAACAGGGACCGGCCTCGGATTAGTTTTCCGAGACACATAAGGGTCGATTCATTAAAGCTTTTTTGCCAGATTGAAGGCGAAAAAAAGGCTTTGAATAGTCGCAATGTTTGTGTGCAACGCAATGTTGCTAGAAGAAATGCAACTTCTAACGTTTTCATGCCATTATAGCCCCAAGTCTGACAAAGCGGGTGGAGCTTAGGATGAGGATGTGATGGGGTGTGGTGAACTCAGATTCACAACGAGTGATGGCGTTTACTACACCACAAATTTTACTTCAACAGGGACTAGGGTAAGATTTGTGGCGAGCCGCACATAGATGCCTTTAATGAATCAGGAACATCTGCTCCAACACGCCCACTCATCTAGACTGGTGAGAGAGTCGCTGGTCTTGATTAATAGGGGCCATAGTTCCGCGTTGGCTTTTCAAAGCTTATTTTCTCTGATACATCGCATACATAGGTGCTATCTATATATATAATTGTCTAGGGGGTACTTCCGTCTGTTTGTAACTTCCGTCAGTCTGTCGCGGAAATCCCGGGTCGCTGATTGGTCGCGCCCGGTGGGCCGCTACCAATCAGCGATATTGGGGCGGGATTTAAACACCGCTTCATTTTTACTATTGATGCTGCATATGTTAAAAATAACAAAACAAAAAAAAACAAAACATATTCTCACCTTCTGGTGTCCGCAGCAGGCTTTCCCGCTCCCCGCGACGCTCCAGTCCCAAGATTTCATTGCGGCAATGACCGCTACATCATCATCTCGCGAGACCGCTATATCATCACGGGTTATTGCCGCAAGGCATTACTGGGAACGGAGCGTTGCTGGATCCGGGGTGAGTATATACCTATTTTTTTATTTTAATTGTTTTTTTTAACAGGGATATGTGTTATGAACTGGTGGTTTAGGAGCAACATGGGACGAGCTCTGAAGGAGGTGGTACCTGTACTGACCGCAGTCCCTAAGCTCAACACAACACTAGAAGTAGCCGTGGGATGCTCCTGTCACTCCCTAGGCACCTCGTCACAGCCTGAGAACTACCTACCCCTAAAGATAGAAACAGGAAAAATATCTTTCCTCAGAGAAAATCCCCAAAGGATAGATAGCCCCCCGCAAGTAATGACTGTGAGTGGAGAGGGAAAAGACATACGTAGAATGAAACCAGGATGTAGCACAGGAGGCCAGTCTAGCTAGATAGATAAGACAGGACAGAATACTGTGCGGTCAGTATTAAAAACTACAAAAATCCACACAGAGTTTACAAAAATCTCCACACCTGACTAAAGGTGTGGAGGGTAAATCTGCTTCCCAGAGCTTCCAGCTTAACTGAATTAATCCATACTGACAAGCTGGACAAAACATAGAATGCACAGAACGAATAAGTCCACAACATGTGGACAGAAAAGAGCAAAGCAAGGACTGATCTTTGCTGAACTGGTCAGGATATCAGGGAAATCCAAGAGAGATGTGAATCCAACCAGGAACCATTGACAAGTGGCACTAGCTGAAGGGAAGAACCAGGCATAAATAGCCGAGCAGAAAGACAATCAGTGGAAGCAGCTGCAGACTGCTAAATCCAAGGAGCAGCCATTCCACTCAAAACCACCGGAGGGAGCCCAAGAGCAGAACTCACAAAAGTGCCACTTACAACCAACGGAGGGAGCCAAAAAGCGGAATTCACAACAGTACCCCCCCTTGAGGAGGGGTCACCGAACCCTCACCAGAGCCCCCAAGCCGATCAGGACGAGCCAAGTGAAAAGCATGAACCAAATCGGCGGCATGGACATCGGAGGCAACAACCCAAGAATTATCCTCCTGGCCATAACCCTTCCACTTGATAAGATACTGAAGCCTCCGCCTCGAAAAACGAGAATCCAAAATTTTCTCAACCTCATATTCCAACTCTCCCTCAACCAACACCGGGGCAGGAGGATCAACCGAGGGAACAACGGGCACCACATATCTCCGCAACAAAGATCTATGGAAAACATTATGAATGGCAAAAGAGGCTGGAAGAGCCAAACGAAAAGACACCGGATTGATAATTTCAGAAATCTTATAAGGACCAATAAACCGAGGCTTAAACTTAGGGGAAGAAACCTTCATAGGAACATGACGAGAAGACAACCAAACCAAATCCCCCACACGAAGCCGGGGACCAACACACCGATGGCGGTTAGCAAAACGTTGAGCCTTTTCCTGAGACAACGTCAAATTGTCCAAATCTGCTGCAGCCTGTCCACCACAGAATCCACACCAGGACAATCAGAAGGCTCAACCTGCCCCGAAGAAAAACGAGGATGAAAACCAAAATTACAAAAGAAAGGTGAAACCAAAGTAGCCGAACTAGCCCTATTATTAAGGGCAAACTCGGCCAACGGCAAGAAAGCCACCCAATCATCCTGATCAGCAGACACAAAGCATCTCAAATAGGTTTCCAAGGTCTGATTAGTTCGCTCAGTTTGGCCATTAGTCTGAGGATGAAACGCCGAAGAAAAAGACAAATCAATGCCCATCCTAGCACAAAAGGCCCGCCAAAACCTAGAGACAAACTGAGAACCTCTGTCAGACACAATATTCTCCGGAATGCCATGCAAACGAACCACATGCTGAAAAAACAATGGAACCAAATCTGAGGAGGAAGGCAACTTAGGCAGAAGTACCAGATGGACCATTTTAGAGAACCGGTCATAAACAACCCAGATAACAGACATCTTCTGTGAAACAGGAAGATCCGAAATAAAATCCATGGAAATATGCGTCCAGGGCCTCTCAGGGACCGGCAAAGGCAAAAGCAACCCACTAGCGCGGGAACAGCAAGGCTTGGCCCGGGCGCAAGTCCCACAGGACTGCACAAAAGCACGCACATCGCGCGACAAAGAAGGCCACCAAAAGGACCTAGCAACCAAATCTCTGGTACCAAAAATCCCAGGATGACCAGCCAACACTGAACAATGAACCTCAGAAATTACCTTACTTGTCCATCTATCAGGAACAAACAGCTTCCCCACTGAACAGCGATCAGGCTTATCAGCCTGAAATTCCCGAAGCACCCGCCGCAAATCAGGGGAGATGGCAGAAAGAATCACCCCTTCCTTAAGAATGCCAACCGGCTCAAGGACTCCAGGAGAATCAGGCAAAAACTCCTAGAGAGGGCATCAGCCTTAACATTCTTAGATCCCGGAAGAGACGAGATCACAAAATCAAAACGGGAGAAAAACAGGGACCATCGAGCCTGTCAAGGATTCAGCCGCTTGGTCGACTCGAGGTAAATCAGATTCTTATGATCAGTCAAGACCACAACGCGGTGCTTAGCTCCCTCAAGCCAATGTCGCCACTCCTCAAACGCCCACTTCATAGCCAACAACTCCCGATTGCCGACGTCATAATTGCGTTCCGCAGGCGAAAACTTTCTGGAAAAAAAAAAGCACACGGTTTCATCAAAGAACCATCAGAATCCCTCTGAGACAAAACGGCCCCTGCCCCAATCTCAGAAGCGTCGACCTCAACCTGAAAAGGAAGAGAAACATCCGGCTGACGCAACACAGGGGCAGAAGTAAATCGGCGTTTAAGCTCCCGAAAGGCCTCAACAGCCACAGAGGACCAATTCGTAACATCAGTGCCTTTCTTCGTCAAATCAGTAAGGGGCTTAACCACACTGGAAAAGTTGGCAATGAAACGGCGATAGAAATTCGCAAAGCCCAAAAATTTTTGAAGGCTCTTCACAGATGTGGGTTGAATCCAGTCATGAATAGCTTGGACCTTAACAGGATCCATTTCCATAGACGAGGGAGAAAAAATAAAACCCAAAAAAGAGACCTTCTGAACTCCGAATAGGCACTTAGACCCCTTCACAAATAAGGCATTATCACGAAGGATCTGGAATACCATCCTGACCTGCTTCACATGAGACTCCCAATCATCGGAAAAAATCTAAATATCATCCAAATATACAACCATGAATTTATCAAGATAATTGCGGAAAATATCATGCATGAAAGATGTGAACACAGATGGAGGTATTCAAAATGGCCTTCGGGCGTATTAAATGCAGTTTTCCATTCGTCACCCTGTTTAATACGAGCAAGATTATATGCCCCTCGAAGGTCAATCTTAGTAAACCAACTGGCCCCCTTAATCTGAGCAAACAAATCAGAAAGCAAAGGCAAGGGGTATTGGAATTTGACCGTGATCTTATTAAGAAGACGATAATCTATACAGGGTCTCAAGGAGCCATCCTTCTTAACAACAAAAAAGAAACCCGCTCCCAATGGTGACGAAGACGGCCGAATATGCCCCTTCTCCAAAGATTCCTTAACATAACTCCACATGGCGGCATGCTCTGGCACAGACAGATTGAAAAGTCAGCCCTTAGGGAACTTGCAACCTGGAATCCAGTTAGTAGCACAATCACAGTCCCTATGTGGAGGAAGGGAACTGGACTCTGTGCTCTGTTCTGCCTTTTTTTCCTCTTAATATCTGGGTGGTTATGGATATATGCTCTGGTATGGAGGTTCAGGGTTTGTTTTCTCGTGTGGATCAACTTGCTGCAAGAGTCCAGAGTATCCAAGATTATATTGTTCAGACTCCGGCTCTAGAGCCAAGAATTCCTACTCCTGATTTGTTTTTTGGGGACAGATCCAAGTTTTTGAACTTTAAAAATAGCTGCAAATTGTTTTTTGCTTTGAAACCCCGTTCTTCTGGTGATCCCATTCAGCAAGTGAAAATCATCATATCCTTACTGCGTGGTGATCCTCAAGACTGGGCATTTGCTCTTGAAACAGGGAATCCGGCATTATTGAATGTAGATGCATTTTTTCAGGCGCTCGGATTGTTGTATGACGAACCTAACTCTGTAGAGCATGCTGAGAAAACACTGTTGGCCCTGTGTCATGGTCAGGAAGCGGCAGAGTTATATTGCCAGAAATTTAGAAAATGGTCTGTGCTCACTAAATGGAATGAAGAGGCGCTGGCTGCTATTTTCAGAAAAGGTCTTTCTGAAACCCTTAAAGATGTAATGGTGGGCTTTCCTACGCCGGTTTGAGCGAGTCTATGTCTCTAGCCATTCAGATTGATCGGCGCTTGCGTGAGCGCAAGGCGGTGCACCATATGGCAGTGTCATCTGAGCGAAGTCCTGAGCCTATGCAATGTGATAGGATTTTGACTAATGCAGAAAGGCAGAAATTCAGACGTCAGAATGACCTGTGTTTTTACTGTGGTGATTCAGCTCATGCTATTTCTGATTGCCCTAAGCGTACTAGGAGCGTCCCTAGGTCTGTTACCATTAGTACTGTAAAGCCTAAATTTTTCTTGTCTGTTACCCTGATTTGCTCGTTGTCGTCCTTTTCTGTTATGGCATTTGTGGATTCTGGCGCAGCCCTGAAATTAATGGACTTAGAGTTTGCCAGGCGCTGTGGTTTTTCCTTGGAACCTTTGCAGAGTCCTATTTCCTTAAGGGGGATTGATGCTACGCCATTGGCCAAGAATAAACCTCAGTACTGGACACAGTTAACCATGTGCATGGCTCCAGCACATCAGGAAAATATTCGTTTTTTGGTGTTGCATAATTTGCATGATGTTGTTGTGCTGGGTTTTCCATGGTTACAGGAACATAATCCAGTGCTGGATTGGAGATCTATGTCTGTGACTGGTTGGGGTTTTCAGGGGATACATAGTGATATTCCTTTGATGTCCATTTCCTCGTCCCCTTCTTCTGAAGTTCCTGAGTTTTTGTCGGATTTCCAGGATGTATTTGATGAGCCCAAGTCCAGTTCCCTGCCTCCTCATAGGGACTGCGATTGTGCCATTAATTTGATTCCTGGCTGTAAGTTCCCTAAGGGCCGACTTTTCAATCTGTCTGTGCCAGAGCATGCCGCTATGCGGAGTTATGTAAAGGAGTCCTTGGAGAAAGGGCATATTCGCCCGTCTTCGTCACTGTTGGGAGCGGGATTTTTTGTTGTTGCCAAGAAGGATGGCTCCTTGAGACCCTGTATAGATTATCGCCTTCTCAATAAGATCACTGTCAAATTCCAGTATCCGTTACCTTTGCTTTCTGATTTGTTTGCTCGGGTGCTAGTTGGTTTACTAAAATCGACCTCCGAGGGGCGTATAATCTTGTGCGTATTAAACAAGGTGATGAATGGAAAACAGCATTTAATACGCCTGAAGGCCATTTTGAATATCTTGTGATGCCATTCGGGCTCTCTAATGCTCCATCGGTATTTCAGTCCTTTATGCATGATATCTTCCGGAATTATCTGGATAATTTTATGATTGTGTATTTGGATGATATTTTGGTTTTGTCTGATGATTGGGAGTCTCATGTGAAGCAGGTTAGGATGGTGTTTCAGGTCCTTCGTACTAATGCGTTGTTTGTGAAGGGGTCTAAGTGCCTCTTTGGAGTTCAGAGGGTTTCTTTTTTGGGTTTCATTTTTTCTCCCTCGGCTATTGAAATGGACCCTGTTAAAGTCCAGGCCATTCATGATTGGACTCAACCTACATCTGTAAAGAGCCTTCAGAAATTTTTGGGCTTTGCCAATTTTTATCGTCGCTTTATTGCTAATTTTTCTAGTGTGGTGAAGCCTCTGACCGATTTGACGAGGAAGGGCGCTGATGTGGTGAATTGGTCCTCTGCGGCTGTTGAGGCCTTTCAGGAGCTTAAACGTCGTTTTACTTCTGCCCCTGTGTTGCATCAGCCAGATGTTTCTCTCCCTTTTCAGGTTGAGGTTGATGCTTCTGAGATTGGGGCAGGGGCCGTTTTGTCTCAGAGAAATTCTGATGGCTCTTTGATGAAACCATGTGCCTTCTTCTCCAGAAAATTTTCGTCTTCTGAGCGTAATTATGATGTCGGCAATCGGGAGTTGTTGGCTATGAAGTGGGCATTTGAGGAGTGGCGACATTGGCTTGAGGGAGCCAAGCATCGCGTGGTGGTCTTGACTGATCACAAGAATCTGATTTACCTCGAGTCTGCTAAGCGGTTGAATCCTAGACAGGCTTGGTGGTCTTTGTTTTTCTCACGTTTTGATTTTGTGGTCTCGTATATTCCTGGATCTAAGAATGTGAAGGCTAATGCCCTTTCTAGGAGTTTTTTACCTGATTCTCCGGGAGTTCTTGAGCCGGCTGGGATCCTCAAGGAGGGGGTGATTCTTTCTGCCATCTCCCCTGATTTACAGCGGGTACTTCAGGAGTTTCAGGCTGATAAACCTGACCGCTGTCCTGTGGGGAAATTGTTTGTTCCTGATAGATGGACTAGTAGGGTAATTTCTGAGGTTCATGGTTCGGTGTTGGCTGGTCACCCTGGGATTTTCGGTACCAGAGATTTGGTTGCTAGGTCCTTTTGGTGGCCTTCCTTGTCGCGGGATGTGCGTTCGTTTGTGCAGTCCTGTGGGACCTGTGCTCGGGCTAAGCCTTGCTGTTCCCTTGTCAGCGGGTTGCTTTTGCCTTTGCCTATTCCTGAGAGGCCATGGATGCATATTTCCATGGATATTATTTCTGATCTTCATGTTTCTCAGAAGATGTCTGTCATCAGGGTGGTTTGTGACCGGTTTTCTAAGATGGTCCATCTGGTACCTTTGCCTAAGTTGCCTTCCTCTTCTGATTTGGTTCCATTATTTTTTCAGCATGTGGTTCGTTTGCATGGTATTCCGGAGAATATTGTGTCTGACAGAGGTTCCCAGTTCGTTTCTAGGTTTTGGCGGTCCTTTTGTGCTAGAATGGGCATTGATTTGTCTTTTTCTTCTGCATTCCATCCTCAGACAAATGGCCAAACGGAGCGAACCAATCAGACCTTGGAAACCTATTTGAGATGCTTCGTGTCTGCTGATCAGGATGATTGGGTGACCTTTTTGCCGTTGGCCGAGTTTGCCCTTAATAATCGGGCTAGTTCGGCTACCTTGGTTTCGCTTTTTTTTTGTAACTTTGGTTTTCATCCTCGTTTTTCTTCAGGGCAGCTTCAGCCTTCTGAATGTCCTGGTGTGGATTCCGTGGTGGACAGGTTGCAGCAAATTTGGACTCATGTGGTGGACAATTTGACGTTGTCTCAGGAGAAGGCTCAGCGCTTTGCTAACCGTCGTCGGTGTGTTGGTCCCCGGCTTCGTGTTGGGGATTTGGTCTGGTTGTCTTCTCGTCATGTTCCTATGAAGGTTTCTTCCCCTAAGTTCAAGCCTCGCTTTATTGGGGCTTATAAGATTTCTGAAATTATCAATCCAGTGTCTTTTCGTTTGGCCCTTCCAGCTTCCTATTCCATTCATAATGTGTTCCATAGATCCTTGTTGCGGAGATATGTGGTACCTATGGTTCCCTCCGTTGATCCTCCTGCTCCGGTGTTGGTTGAGGGAGAATTGGAATATGTGGTAGAGAAGATTTTGGATTCTCGTTTTTCGAGGCGGAAGCTTCAGTATCTGGTCAAGTGGAAGGGTTATGGCCAGGAGGATAATTCTTGGGTTGTTGCCTCCGATGTTCATGCTCCTGATTTGGTTCATGCTTTCCATTTGGCTCGTCCTGATCGGCCGGGGAGCTCTGGTGAGGGTTTGGTGACCCCTCCTCAAGGGGGTGGTACTGTTGTGAGTTCCGTTCTGGAGCTCCCTCCTGTGGTTGCTAATGGTATGTTTGCGAGTTCTGCCCTTGGGCTCCCTCTGGTGGTTTCGAGTGGAATGGCTGCTCCGTTAGGGAGCTGTAACAGCTGCCTTCACTAATCGCCTTGCCTGGGTTTGTTATTTAAACCTGCTCTGGGCTTTAGTCCATGCCTGCTGTCAATGTTCTTGGTTGGATTTGATTCTTCCCTTGGATTTCTCATATGGCCAATCGTTGTCTGCAAAAGATAAGTTTTGCTAGTTTGTTTGTCCATTTGTTTGGACTCTATTGCTTTGCATTTGTCTCTTTTGTCCAGCTTGTCACTATGTCTTATTTAGGCTACCTGGAAGCTCTGGGAAAGCAGATTTGCCCCTCCACACCGTGAGTCGGTGTGGAGTTCATTTTTGTAAACTCTGCGTGGATTTTGTAGCTTTTTATACTGACCGCACAGTTTCCTTTGCTCTCTATCTAGTTTAATATTGGCCTCCCCTTTGCTGAATTCTAATTTCATTTCTGTGTTCGTCATCTCCCTCTCCTTTCACAGTCAATATTTGTGGGGGGCTATCTTTCCTTTTGGGGGTTTCTCTGAGGCAAGATAGCTTTCTATTTCCTTCTTTAGGGGTAGTTATATCTGAGGCTGTGACGAGGTGTCTAGGGAGTGTCAGGAACATCCCACGGCTATTTCTAGTTGTGTTGTTAGGATTAGGGACTGCGGTCAGTAGAGATACCACCTTCTCAGAGCTCGTTCCATGTTGCGTTTTAGCCACCAGGTCATTTCAGTGTGGCCTCTTAACCACCAGGTCATAACAGGCTAGTTGGTTTACTAAGATTGACCTCCGAGGGGTATATAATCTTGTTCGTATTAAACAGGGTGACGAATGGAAAACTGCATTTAATACGCCCGGAGGCCAATTTGAATACCTCGTGATGCCATTCGGGCTCTCTAATGCTCCATCTGTGTTCCAATCTTTTATGCATGATATTTTCCGCAATTATCTTGATAAATTCATGGTTGTATATTTGGATGATATTTTGATTTTTTCCGATGATTGGGAGTCTCATGTGAAGCAGGTCAGGATGGTATTCCAGATCCTTCGTGATAATGCTTTATTTGTGAAGGGGTCTAAGTGCCTATTCGGAGTTCAGAAGGTCTCTTTTTTGGGTTTTATTTTTTTCTCCCTCGTCTATGGAAATGGATCCTGTTAAGGTCCAAGCTATTCATGACTGGATTCAACCCACAACTGTGAAGAGCCTTCAAATATTTTTGGGCTTTGCTAATTTCTATCGCCGTTTCATTGCCAACTTTTCCAGTGTGGTTAAGCCCCTTACTGATTTGACTAAGAAAGGCGCTGATGTGGCGAATTGGTCCTCTGTGGCTGTTGAGGCCTTTCGGGAGCTTAAACGCTGATTTACTTCTGCCCCTGTGTTGCGTCAGCCGGATGTTTCTCTTCCTTTTCAGGAAATTGGAAATTTATGTTATGGAAATTTGGGTTGGATATATCTACCCGTGTGTGCTGCGGCCGCTCCCAATTATTTCTGAGCCCTTAAAGAATGAGTCTGACACGTGGTGACAGCTTGACATTCAATCAAAGACTGGCCATTTATTTCCTGATACATAGTTTTTATAATAGCATATAGAAAGGTGTGGTTGGGGCGGTTAGTTAATTAACATACAATTCAGTTATTGGTTATCTGATATATATGGAATATTGTGATTAATGCGCATATGACTGCTGATTATGCAACTAAAATGTAGCTCTCGGTATGTAGGGCAAAGTTGAGGCATCTGACCAGGACTCAGTACATTTGGCACTTGTTGATCTGCCATTTCAGAAGACTCAGCGGTATCAGTCCCGAACATCTGGTCCAACTTCCCGTTTGTAAGGTGTTTGAGACATAGCGGAAAGTACCGAGCACAGTCTGGCCTAGCTTATGTGGTTAAATTGACAATTGATTATAAAGTAGCTGAGTAGATAGATATATAAATTTGCTTTTGTGTAAGTATATGTGATTTAAAGGAATATACATGCAAGTGAGATCTACATGATATACATATTTCTATCACAAGCCCCCCTTAGATATCACTTGCCCTAAGCCTAGCCTCCTGTCCCAAAGCGCTGCAATTCTTTTTTGATGCCGGCGATCCGACGCAAACCTAGTGTCTACGCCCTACACCGTACAGTCTTTCGCAATGAGCGATCAGGAGATCTGTCCCTAAACGGGGGTAGAAACATGTATGGTCTCATATTGGCGACTCTGTGCGATCAGTTCCACATATTCGTCGTCATCAGGATTGGAGGAGCCATCAGGTGGGTGAATCTGAATTCGGATAGGTTCATCCAGGAGGAGATGCGGCATCAGGTTTGTTGTTTCCTTTACTGTCTTTTCCATCATCAGGATCATTCTGGCTTAGGCGTATCTTCTGGTACGGGAGCCTTCTTGCAGTGCGATGCGTGGATCCAAGTGGGCCTTCCCTCTAGTTTCACAGAGGTTGGTGTCGTCAGCAGCACTTGGAAGGGACCGTCAAATCTGGGGTCGAGCGTTCTCCTCACAAACTTCTTCACCAACACCCAGTCTCCTGGTTTCAGGGAGTGTGAACCGGGTACCGATCCTGGATCTGGTAATGAAGAGAAAACTCGAGAATGGATGTTAGCAAGTTTCTTGGTGAGTTCAATTACATAAGCAGACAAAGTATCATATTGCATTGTTAACTGCTGAGGGAAGAATACCCCTAACCGAGGGCTGGACCCAAACAGAATCTCATGAGGTGACAACTTTTCTGGGCCCCGGGGAGTGTGCCTGACACTAAACAGTGCGATGGGGAGTGTTTCATGCCATGGTTTGCGTGTCTCTTGGGCAACTTTTAACATCCTGTTTTTGAGTGTCCCATTCAGTCTTTCTACTTTCCCGCTACTCTGGGGGTGGTAGGGAGTGTGTAGGCCTAAGTCTGACCCTACTGCTGACCAGATCTCCCTTGTGAGGTTTGCTGTGAATGCGGGCCCCTGATCACTCTCTATAACTTCTGGGACCCCGTATCTGCACACGATCTCTGAGAGTAGCTTCTTTGCAGTAGTCTTTGCTGACTGATTCCTCACTGGGAAAGCTTCAAACCATCCTGAAAACACGTCCACGACCACAAGGGCATATTCGAATCCTCCACTTGGCGGCATCTGGATGTGGTCTATCTGGATCCTCTGGAAGGGGTACAGCGGTCTGGCGAGATGATGTGTGGGAACTTTCTCCATTCTTCCAGGGTTGCATTTGCCGCAGGTCAGACAGCTGCTAGTGAACTTGGCTGTTAGGGTGGAGATCCCTGGAGCGAACCAGTAAGCACCAATCAGATCATTCATCTGTGTCTTTGATCTGTGCGTGGGCCCATGTGCCCACTGGACCACCATAGGGTACATGCTTCGGGGTAAACAGGGTTTGTAGTCCATTGAGTATACCCTTCCTTCTTGATGTGTTGCACCCTTCCGCATCCAATTCTCCTCCTCCTTTGGGGCTTGTTCTTGCAACTTCTTGAATAGATCCCAAGACGTCATCTCATCTGGTGTCTTGTCCTCAGTTGCCACGTAGTAGCCATCCGGCTCTACGACCTCTCCCATTTCTCCATACTGTCTTCCTTTGGCGGCTTCTTTGGCTGCCATATCTGCCATGTTGTTTCCCCGTGCCTCTACTGTGTTCAGTTTTCCATGTGCTTTGACCTTCAGTACTGCCACCATTTTTGGGAGTTGGAGTGCGCTCAGTAGGTCTTTAATAGCTCCATGATGCTTTACGGTTGTTCCGCTTGCTGTGATGAAGTCTCTTGCAGCCCAGATGGGTCCGAAGTCGTGTGCTATGCCATGCGAATACCTTGAATCGGTGTAAATGTTCGCAGTTTTGCCTTCTGCAATCTGGCAAGCCTTCGTCAGCCCTATCAGTTCTGCTTCCTGGGCTGACAGGCTAGGTGGCAAACTCCTGGACCACAGGATTTCTTGATTGCTGGTCACTGCACATCCCGTGTGAAATCTTCCTTCATCATCTGCAAATCTGGAGCCATCTACATAGAGGATCAACTCTGGGTTGGCCAGTGGCTCTTCTGCCACATTGGGTAGTCCTGCTGTTTCCTGTTGCATGATGCTGAAACAATCATGATCATCCGGTCGGAGCAAATCCAGATCCTTGTGGAAGGTATCATGCAGATTTTGATCTGGAGGGTCCATATCTGTATCCCCCCTTGGGAGTGGGAGTAGAGTGGCTGGATTGAGGACTGTACATCTGGAGATGGTGACGTTGTCAGGCAGTAGTAGTGAGCACTGTAGACGAAGATGTCTTGCAGTGGAGAGATGCTTTGGCTGGGTTTGATTGAGAATTGCTGAGATGTCATGTGGAGCCAGGATTTCCAGTGGATGTCCAAGAATGATGTCAGCTGTTTTGTCCAGGAGGGCGTGTGCTGCAAATACTGCTCTCATGCAGGAGGGGGCTCCCCTTGCAACTGGATCCAGGCGAGCTGAAAAATAGCCTAGAGGTCTCTGTCTTCCCCCGTGAGTCTGTGTCAGGACTCCAGTAGCATGGCCTTCTTTCTCCATCAGGTAGAGACGGAATGGCTTCTCGTAGTCAGGTAGGCCTAGCGCTGGCGCTGAGACTACTGAGTCTTTTAGCTTCTTGAACGAACTGAAGGCCACATCTGTTAGCAGGAACGGGGTTACGTTAACGCAGTCATACAGAGGTTGCATTAGGACTGAGGCATCAGGGATACAGGTTCTGCAGTATGATACTAGACCAAGAAAAGCTTGTAGTGCCTATGGAGATGTTGGGGGAGCCATCCTCTCCACTGTGGTCTTCCGGTCATCTGTCAGGTGTTTAGTCTGGTGAGCAATGCAGTACCTAAGGAACGTAACTTGCTTCAGACACCACTGGACTTTGTTCTTTGAGACCTTGCAGTGTTGTTTCGCCAGGTAGAGTAGGAGAGACACGGAATGTGCTTTACACGTGTCAAAGTCAACTGCACAAAGGAGTAGATCGTCCACGTATTGTAGCAGGGTCACTTCTGCATGTTCTGTGATCCAGTTGGCGAGAACTGTGGACATTGCTTTGGTGAATTGCGAGGGGCTGTTCTGGGCCCCCTGGGGCATCACCGCCCATGTGTACTGTGCCCCCTGATGCGTGAAGGCAAACAGGAACTGGTCGTCTGGATGGAGGGGAACACTGAAGAAAGCATTTGCCAGGTCGATCACCGTGAACACTGTTGCTGTGGAAGGCACATTTGAGAGCAGGGTGTGTGGATTCGGCACAATTGGAGTTTCAAATACTGTAGCGTCATTCACCGCTCTTAGGTCATGTACCATTCTGAACTTGGCTGGCTCTCCTTTTACAGTCTTTTTCTTGACAGGGAAAAGCGGGGTATTGCAAGGAGAGGTGCAGGGGACAACGACCCCTATTTCCAGGAACACCTTCAATTGGTCTGAGACGGCTTGACTCTGTGCGATGGACAAGGGGTACTGGGCCTTACGAGGATATGGAGTACCTGGCTTGAGCGATACCCGCACCGGGGCAACTTGAAGTTTTCCCACATCTTGGGGTCCCTTAGACCATAGACTTTCTGGTACTACGTCCAGTACCTCCTTGGGTAGGCCTTCATGGGTTGTTTGAGGTTCCTGTAAGGCTGCCAGCATGACTGACTCTTCCTGGGTCAGAGGTGAAGAAAGGGTCACGGTCCCATCTTCCTGGAACACTATGGTTGCTTTTAGTTTCTGTAGAAGGTCTGCCCCCAGAAGGTTGAGTGGGCAGGTTCTTGACACCACAAACTGGGATAGGATAGAGTGTCCTGGCTGAGTGCACACGCTCAGAGGCTTCGTAAGCTGAGAATTTCTGACGTGACCGTCGATGCCTACGCAAGACATGTTGAGGGAGGATCTAAAGTGATCCTTCACGGTTGACTCAGTGATTTCCAAATTAATCTAAAGGGCGTTGCCGGCAACTGAAAATGACCAGACGGAGACTCGTGCCTGTGTGTGGGGGATCGAGCAGATCTCTGGGCCCCCGTTTTATTGTCTGACTTTTCATAGTCATAGAAATTATACTTCAACCAATCAGCATAAGAACACGTTCACAGTTCTTAACCTATAAGAATACAGGAAAAACTTAACCCATGAGGATACAGGAAAAATGGGAACTACAGATATGGTCATGTCTTTTTGGCATAGAAAAACATATTTACAGATGCCTCAGTCTTGTATAGCGATACCCCCACGAGTCTCTTATCTGGCTCGGCTCCAATTAGAACACTCAAGGTCTTTATACCAATTATGAACCATAGACTAGCTGAATAACAAAATATTATCTTCGTGAGAAACAGGACAGTTAGTTCATAGCAGCTGTAACCTTCTACCTAAGTAAATAACAAAATTTATCTTTAACCAACAACAAAATGGAGTCAAAGCACAAAATGGAGAATCTTTCATAATTTGTTCCTTCACAGACACAGAGGATTCTGATAGGCAGGTAGGGTCAGGGAGTTCCACATGTCTCATCACACTTCTGGCTGCACCAGTGTCCACAAGAAAAGACCTGACAACGCCATCCACTTTCAGGGTAATTTGAGGGGTTGGTCCTGCTGAAGGGGTTTTGCATGTCAGCAGCGTGGTGTCTTGCGGACCTGGCTTGCCCCTGTCCTATGGATGGGGCGCTTCACTGTCCACCTTGTCTGCTCCTCGGCTTGCTCCTCTGGGCAGGGTCTTGGGTTGTGATGGAGCTCTGCACCGGCTCTGGTAATGACCCAATTTGCCGCAGTTGAAACATCTGACGTTCCTTCTGTCTCGGTATTGCGGTGGCTCTTCAGAGTCTATGGCCGCCATAAGGGGTGTTGTCTTCCGCACTCCTGGTTGGGACTCGATCCCTTTGGCTACGGTGAGCAGGGTGTCCATTGCTATTGACCTGTACTCGGGTCTAGCCACTATCAGTAGTTAGTTTCTCAGGCTGTGCCGAGTTGCATAGGCAGAGTTAGACGCAATCCACGGCTGCCTCTAGTGTTGTTTAGAGAGGATTAGGGATTGCGGTCTGCAGAGTTCCCACGTCTCAGAGCTCGTTCTATGATTTTGGGTTATTGTCAGATCACTGTATGTGCTCTGACCGCTATGTCCATTGTAGTACTGAATTGCCTTTCATAACAGTACAGGAAGCCAAAAGTACTAATGATTCTCAATAGAGGGAAAAAAGAAGACCATTTTTTTTTCTTTGCACTGTGTTTTGCCTTTTTTTTCCCCTAGACATTTGGGTGGTTCAGTACACAGGTGTAGGGATGGACATTAGAAGTCTGTCTTCATTTATGGATCAGCTCTCGGCAAGAGTACAAAAGATTCAAGACACTATTGATCAGAAAGCTATGTTGGAACCAAGAATTCCTATTCCTGATTTGTTTTTTGGAGATAGAACTAAGTTTCTTAGTTTCAAAAATAATTGTAAATTGTTTCTGGCCTTGAAACCTCGCTCCTCTGGTGATCCAGTTCAACAGGTTTTGATTGTTATTTCTTTTTTGCGCGGCGACCCTCAGGACTGGGCATTTTCTCTTGCGCCAGGAGATCCTGCATTGAGTAATATCGATGCGTTTTTCCTGGCGCTCGGATTGCTGAACGATGAACCTAATTCAGTGGATCTGGCTCTTTGTCAGGGTCAGGATGAGATAGAGGTATATTGTCAGAAATTTAGAAAGTGGTCCGTGCTCACTCAATGGAATGAATCTGCGCTGGCAGCTATGTTCAGAAAGGGTCTCTCTGAAGCCCTTAAGGATGTCATGGTGGGATTTCCTATGCCTGCTGGTTTGAATGAGTCTATGTCTTTGGCCATTCAGATCGGTCGACGCTTGAGTGAGCGTAAATCTGTGCACCATTTGGCGGTATTACCTGAGCTTAAACCTGAGCCTATGCAGTGCGATAGGACTTTGACCAGAGTTAAACGGCAAGAACACAGACGTCTGAATGGGCTGTGTTTCTACTGTGGTGATTCCACTCATGCTATCTCTGATTGTCCTAAGCGCACTAAGCGGTTCGCTAGATCTGCCACCATTGGTACGGTACAGTCAAAATTTCTTCTGTCCGTTACCTTGATCTGCTCTTTGTCATCGTATTCTGTCATGGCATTTGTGGATTCAGGCGCTGCCCTGAATTTGATGGACTTGGAGTATGCTAAGCGTTGTGGGTTTCTCTTAGAGCCCTTGCAGTGTCCTATTCCATTGAGAGGAATTGATGCCACGCCTTTGGCCAAGAATAAGCCTCAATACTGGACCCAGCTGACCATGTGCATGGCTCCTGCACATCAGGAGGTTATTCGCTTTCTGGTGTTGCATAATCTGCATGATGTGGTCGTGTTGGGGTTGCCATGGCTACAAGCCCATAATCCAGTATTAGATTGGAAATCCATGTCGGTGTCCAGCTGGGGTTGTCAGGGGGTACATGGTGATGTTCCATTTCTGTCAATTTCGTCATCCACCCCTTCTGAGGTTCCAGAGTTCTTGTCTGATTACCGGGATGTGTTTGATGAGCCCAAGTCCGATGCCCTACCTCCGCATAGGGATTGTGATTGTGCTATCAATTTGATTCCTGGTAGTAAATTCCCAAAAGGTCGACTGTTTAATTTATCCGTGCCTGAGCACGCCGCTATGCGCAGTTATGTGAAGGAATCCCTGGAGAAGGGGCATATTCGCCCGTCATCGTCACCATTAGGAGCAGGGTTCTTTTTTGTAGCCAAGAAGGATGGTTCGCTGAGACCTTGTATAGATTACCGCCTTCTAAATAAGATCACGGTTAAATTTCAGTACCCCTTGCCATTGTTATCTGATTTGTTTGCTCGGATTAAGGGGGCTAGTTGGTTCACCAAGATAGATCTTCGTGGTGCGTATAATCTGGTGCGAATCAGGCGAGGAGATGAATGGAAAACTGCATTTAATATGCCCGAGGGTCATTTTGAGTATCTAGTGATGCCATTCGGACTTGCCAATGCTCCATCAGTGTTTCAGTCCTTTATGCATGACATCTTCCGAGAGTACCTGGATAAATTCCTGATTGTGTACTTGGATGACATTTTGATCTTCTCGGATGATTGGGAGTCTCATGTGAAGCAGGTCAGAACAGTTTTTCAGGTCCTGCGTGCTAATTCTTTGTTTGTGAAGGGATCAAAGTGTCTCTTTGGTGTGCAGAAGGTTTCATTTTTGGGGTTCATCTTTTCCCCTTCTACTATCGAGATGGATCCTGTTAAGGTCCAAGCCATCCATGATTGGACTCAGCCGACATCTCTGAAAAGTCTGCAAAAGTTCCTGGGCTTTGCTAATTTTTATCGTCGCTTCATCTGCAATTTTTCTAGTGTTGCCAAACCATTGACTGATTTGACCAAGAAGGGTGCTGATTTGGTCAATTGGTCTTCTGCTGCTGTGGAAGCTTTTCAAGACTTGAAGCGTCGTTTTTCTTCTGCCCCTGTGTTGTGTCAACCAGATGTTTCTCTTCCGTTCCAGGTCGAGGTTGATGCTTCTGAGATTGGAGCAGGGGCTGTTTTGTCGCAGAGAGGTTCTGACTGCTTGGTGATGAAACCATGCGCCTTCTTTTCCAGGAAGTTTTCGCCTGCTGAGCGAAATTATGATGTGGGCAATCGAGAGTTGCTGGCCATGAAGTGGGCATTCGAGGAGTGGCGTCATTGGCTTGAAGGAGCTAAGCATCGCGTGGTGGTCTTGACTGATCATAAGAACTTGACTTATCTCGAGTCTGCTAAGCGGTTGAATCCTAGACAGGCTCGCTGGTCGCTGTTTTTTGCCCGTTTTGACTTTGTGATTTCGTACCTTCCGGGCTCTAAAAATGTGAAGGCGGATGCTCTGTCTAGGAGTTTTGTGCCCGACTCTCCGGGTTTGTCTGAGCCGGCGGGTATCCTCAAAGAGGGAGTAATTGTGTCTGCCATCTCCCCTGATTTGCGGCGGGTGCTGCAAAAATTTCAGGCTAATAAACCTGATCGTTGTCCAGCGGAGAGACTGTTTGTCCCTGATAGGTGGACCAATAAAGTTATCTCTGAGGTTCATTGTTCGGTGTTGGCTGGTCATCCTGGAATCTTTGGTACCAGAGAGTTGGTGGCTAGATCCTTTTGGTGGCCGTCTCTGTCGCGGGATGTGCGTGTTTTTGTGCAGTCCTGTGGGATTTGTGCTCGGGCTAAGCCCTGCTGTTCTCGTGCCAGTGGGTTACTTTTGCCCTTGCCGGTCCCGAAGAGGCCTTGGACACATATCTCTATGGATTTTATTTCTGATCTTCCCGTTTCTCAAAAGATGTCAGTCATTTGGGTGATCTGTGATCGCTTTTCTAAGATGGTCCATCTGGTACCCTTGTCTAAATTGCCTTCCTCCTCTGATTTGGTGCCATTGTTCTTCCAGCATGTGGTTCGTTTACATGACATTCCAGAGAATATCGTTTCTGACAGAGGTTCCCAGTTTGTTTCAAGGTTTTGGCGAGCCTTTTGTGGTAGGATGGGCATTGACTTGTCTTTTTCCTCGGCTTTCCATCCTCAGACTAATGGCCAGACCGAACGAACCAATCAGACCTTGGAAACATATCTGAGATGCTTTGTTTCTGCCGATCAGGATGACTGGGTGTCCTTTTTGCCTTTGGCTGAGTTCGCCCTTAATAATCGGGCCAGCTCGGCTACCTTGGTTTCGCCATTTTTCTGCAATTCTGGGTTCCATCCTCGTTTCTCTTCAGGACAGGTTGAGTCTTCGGACTGTCCTGGTGTGGATACTGTGGTGGACAGGTTGCAGCAGATTTGGACTCATGTAGTGGACAATTTGACCTTGTCCCAGGAGAAGGCTCAACGTTTCGCTAATCGCAGACGCCGTGTGGGTCCCCGACTTCGTGTTGGGGATCTGGTTTGGTTATCTTCTCGTCATATTCCTATGAAGGTTTCCTCTCCTAAGTTTAAACCTCGTTTCATTGGTGCGTATAGGATTTCTGAGGTTCTTAATCCTGTGTCTTTTCGTCTGACCCTTCCAGATTCTTTTTCCATACATAACGTATTCCATAGGTCATTGTTGCGGAGATACGTGGCACCTATGGTTCCATCTGTTGATCCTCCTGCCCCGGTTTTGGTGGAGGGGGAATTGGAGTATATTGTGGAGAAGATTTTGGATTCTCGTGTTTCTAGACGGAAACTCCAGTATCTGGTTAAATGGAAGGGTTATGCTCCGGAAGATAATTCCTGGGTTTTTGCCTCTGATGTCCATGCTCCCGATCTTGTTCGTGCCTTTCAAGTGGCTCATCCTGGTTGGCCTGGGGGCTCTGGTGAGGGTTCGGTGACCCCTCCTCAAGGGGGGGGTACTGTTGTGAATTCTGTGGCAGAGCTCCCTCCTGTGGTCACAAGTGGTACTTCGGCTGATTCTCTCTGTGAGCTTCTGTTGGTGGAGGGAAGTGGTACTGCGACTTCTGAGTTTCCTCCCTCAGGTGATCTGGTGAGGTCGTTAGGTGCTTCTCTACTTAACTCCACCTAATGCTTTGATCCTGGCTTCCTGTCAATGTTCCAGTGTTGGATTTGCTTTTCCCTGGATCATTCCTGTGGCCTGCTGCTCTGCATAGCTAAGTTCTTCTTTGCTATTTGTTTGCTATTTTTTCTGTCCATCTTGTCTAATTTGTTGCTGGAAGCTCTGGGACGCAAAGGGTGTACCTCCGTGCCGTTAGTTCGGTACGGAGGGTCTTTTTGCCCCCTTTGCGTGGTTTTCTTTAGGGTTTTGTGTAGACCGCAAAGTTACCTTTTCTATCCTCGATCTGTTAAGAAAGTCGGGCCTCACTTTGCTGAATCTATTTCATCTCTACGTTTGTCTTTTCATCTTAACTCACAGTCATTATATGTGGGGGGCTGCCTTTTCCTTTGGGGTATTTCTCTGAGGCAAGGTAGGCTTATTTTCTATCTTCAGGCTAGTTAGTTTCTCAGGCTGTGCCGAGTTGCATAGGCAGAGTTAGGCGCAATCCACGGCTGCCTCTAGTGTTGTTTGGAGAGGATTAGGGATTGCGGTCTGCAGAGTTCCCACGTCTCAGAGCTCGTTCTATGATTTTGGGTTATTGTCAGATCACTGTATGTGCTCTGACCGCTATGTCCATTGTAGTACTGAATTGCCTTTCATAACACTTTCCTTTCTTTCTTTTTAAGACATCATGCCATTCTGCAGCTCTAAGTCTGCCTCCCTGATGCTTTTCACATACTTTCATGAGCTGCCTGTAATTCTTCACATATCTGACACCTTCATGCTCCGCTACTATTTGAGGAGCCGTTTTCTCATCAGGAAGCAAAAGGCTCTCCTGTTGCTTGGCCAAATTATTCCCCATTGCAAATAGAGAAATAAAAAACACAACAATAAAAAATCTCAAGTAGGTAAGTATATAAAAACACGAAAAGTAGAAGAAAAAGGGAGCTTTCAAAAAATTGATGCAAGATGTTGAAATCAAAACATAAAAGAACCATAAAAAAAACTCGGTACACGATCCAAAATTCAGGATCTTTACAGAAAAGGAAGAAAAAATGAATAAATAAAAAACCCTTTTAAACAAAAAAAATGAAGAGGCAGAAAAGAAAAGAAACTTTGAAAAACTTAAAAGTCTAAAAACTTCAAAAAAAATGCAACAAAACAACAGAAAAATAAAATAAAATTAAAACGGCTTCTCCTCTCCCCCCCTTTTTTTTTTTTTTTTTCTTTGTACTCTGCGCTTAAATGCAGTCAGAGACACACTTCCCCTTTTTTATCAGCAGCTGCTGTTATACCAAAAATCATGTATGTCACATCAAAAATGATAGATATCATTTAGCTTCACCTCTTCAAATAAATGTCATATACCATAACCTGATATATGCAAAAATCGAAAACTTAGCAACAAAAAAGAATAGAAAAAAAAGACAAAAAAACGGTTGTGACCGTGTGATTTACAATGCATTTATTTCTCCTAACTGCATGGAGGAGGGGAAGTTCTAAATAGAGAACAGATGGGGAGAGAGAAGAAAAAAAAACTTCTTTTTCAATTCTACACAGTTAAGCGACAGTACGTGACATTAACAGACAAAGAACATTGACATCCAGGAGATTCGACACCCTCTTTATTATTTTGTGACACGTGCAGGAAGCTCTGGGAAACAGACTACTGCCAATCGCACTGAGCACACCTTTGCTCGGGCCACCTGAGTGAGAAACACAACAGGTGGGATTTCTACCACCCCGGTCCAACCTATCTAACTAGATAGTCGGCACTACGGGAATCTGCAGTAGCCCTCTAAGTTATCACTACCCGTGCCTGGAGCCTGGGGCCAGCTGCCCCGGGACTAACTATCCCTCCTATGCACGGGAATCCTGCAATAACTTATCGAGCGATTTGACCTCCTGCGGTCTGTTACCCAGCAACCACAAACAGTCACTGTTCCTTGCTTCTCCCGGATGTTACACAAACACAGTACATATACACGGCACACAGCAGACACCTCGACTTATATCCCAGGGTTTAAGTTCAGGCTCGGACTTTTTACACTACCTGGGAATGCGGTGGTGACCACACCTGACCGGCTAAAGGTACAGACCCGGACTGGGCACAGGGGACATTCAGGTAAGATGATAGAATTTTCTTACCTTACTCTGATGGAGCTGCAGTCTCCGTCCCATGGGCCAAGGCCGTGGCCCGCACCCTCGTCTGTGCGGTCAGCCGGATCCCCTCCTGTGATATCTTCGTCCGGCCCCACGTTGGGCGCCATTTGTTATGGAAATTTGGGTTGGATAAATCTACCCGTGTGTGCTGCGGCCGCTCCCAATTATTCCTGAGCCCTTAAAGAATGAGTCTGACACGTGGTGACAGCTTGACATTCAATCAAAGACTGGCCATTTATTTCCTGATACATAGTTTTTATAATAGCATATAGAAAGGTGTGGTTGGGGCGGTTAGTTAATTAACATACAATTCAGTTATTGGTTATCTGATATATATGGAATATTGTGATTAATGCGCATATGACTGCTGATTATGCAACTAAAATGTAGCTCTCGGTATGTAGGGCAAAGTTGAGGCATCTGACCAGGACTCAGTACATTTGGCACTTGTTGATCTGCCATTTCAGAAGACTCAGCAGTATCAGTCCCGAACATCTGGTCCAACTTCCCGTTTTTAAGGTGTTTGAGACATAGTGGAAAGTACCGAGCACAGTCTGGCCTAGCTTATGTGGTTAAATTGACAATTGATTATAAAGTAGCTGAGTAGATAGATATATATATATATTTGCTTTTGTGTAAGTATATGTGATTTAAAGGAATATACATGCAAGTGAGATCTACATGATATACATATTTCTATCACAGTTGAGGTCAACGCTTCTGAGATTGGGGCAGGGGCCATTTTGTCTCAGAGGGATTCTGATGGTTCTTTGATTAAACCGTGTGCTTTTTTTTTCCAGAAAATTTTCACCTGCGGAACGCAATTATGATATCGGCAATCAGGAGTTGTTGGCTATGAATTGGGCGTTTGAGGAGTGGTGACATTGGCTTGAGGGAGCTAAGCACCGCGTTGTGGTCTTGACTGATCATAAGAATCTGATTTACCTCGAGTCGGCCAAGCGGCTGAATCCTAGACAGGCTCGATGGTCCCTGTTTTTCTCCCGTTTTGATTTTGTGGTCTCGTATCTTCCGGGATCTAAGAATCTTAAGGCTGATGCCCTCTCTAGGAGTTTTTTGCCTGATTCTCCTGGAGTCCTTGAGCCGGTTGGCATTCTTAAGGAAGGGGTGATTCTTTCTGCCATCTCCCCTGATTTGCGGCGGGTGCTTCGGGAATTTCAGGCTGATAAGCCTGACCGCTGTCCAGTGGGGAAGCTGTTTGTTCCTGATAGATGGACAAGTAAGGTAATTTCTGAGGTTCATTGTTCAGTGTTGGCTGGTCATCCTGGGATTTTTGGTACCAGAGATTTGGTTGCTAGGTCCTTTTGGTGGCCTTCCTTGTTGCGCGATGTGCGTGCTTTTGTGCAGTCCTGTGGGACTTGCGCCCGGGCCAAGCCTTGCTGTTCCCGCGCTAGTGGGTTGCTTTTGCCTTTGCCGGTCCCTGAGAGGCCCTGGACGCATATTTCCATGGATTTTATTTCGGATCTTCCTGTTTCCCAGAAGATGTCTGTTATCTGGGTTGCTTGTGACCGGTTCTCTAAAATGGTCCATCTGGTACCTTTGCCTAAGTTGCCTTCCTCCTCAGATTTGGTTCCATTATTTTTTCAGCATGTGGTTCGTTTACATGGCATTCTGGAGAATATTGTGTCTGACAGAGGTTCTCAGTTTGTTTCTAGGTTTTGGCGGGCCTTTTGTGCTAGGATGGGCATTGATTTGTCTTTTTCTTCGGCGTTTCATCCTCAGACTAATGGCCAGACTGAGCGAACTAATCAGACCTTGGAAACCTATTTGAGATGCTTTGTGTCTGCTGATCTGGATGATTGGGTGGCTTTCTTGCCGTTGGCCGAGTTTGCCCTTAATAATAGGGCTAGTTCGGCTACTTTGGTTTCACCTTTCTTTTGTAATTTTGGTTTTCATCCTCGTTTTTCTTCGGGGCAGGTTGAGCCTTCTGATTGTCCTGGTGTGGATTCTGTGGTGGACAGGCTGCAGCAGATTTGGACTCATGTGGTGGACAATTTGACGTTGTCTCAGGAAAAGGCTCAACGTTTTGCTAACCGCCGTCGGTGTGTTGGTCCCCGTCTTCGTGTTGGGGATTTGGTTTGGTTGTCTTCTCGTCATGTTCCTATGAAGGTTTCTTCCCCTAAGTTTAAGCCTCGGTTTATTGGTCCTTATAAGATTTCTGAAATTATCAATCCTGTGTCTTTTCGTTTGGCTCTTCCAGCCTCTTTTGCCATTCAAAATGTTTTTCATAGATCTTTGTTGCGCAGATATGTGGTGCCCGTTGTTCCCTCGGTTGATCCTCCTGCCCCGGTGTTGGTTGAGGGAGAGTTGGAATATGAGGTTGAGAAAATTTTGGATTCTCGTTTTTCGAGGCGGAGGCTTCAGTATCTTGTCAAGTGGAAGGGTTATGGCCAGGAGGATAATTCTTGGGTTGTTGCCTCCGATGTCCATGCCGCCGATTTGGTTCGTGCTTTTCACTTGGCTCGTCCTGATCGGCCTGGGGGCTCTGGTGAGGGTTCGGTGACCCCTCCTCAAGGGGGGTGTACTATTGTGAATTCCGCTCTTGGGCTCCATCCGGTGGTTGTAAGTGGCACTTTTGTGAGTTCTGCTCTTGGGCTCCCTCCGGTGGATTTGGGTGGAATGGCTGCTCCTTGGATTTAGCAGTCTGCAGCTGCTTCCACTGATTGTCTTTCTGCTCGGCTATTTATGCCTGGCTCTTCCCTTCAGCAGTGCCATTTGTCATTGGTTCCTGGTTGGATTCAAATCTCTCTTGGATTTAACTGATATCCTGACCAGTTCAGCAAAGTTAAGTCCTTGCTTTGCTCTTTTCTGTTCACATGTTGTGGACTTATTCATTCTGTGCATTCTATGTTTTGTCCAGCTTGTTAGTATGGATTAATTCAGTTAAGCTGGAAGCTCTGGGAAGCAGATTTACCCTCCACACCTTTAGTCAGGTGTGGAGATTTTTGTAGTTTTTATACTGACCGCACAGTATTCTATCCTGTCTTATCTATCTAGCTAGACTGGCCTCCTGTGCTACATCCTGGTTTCATTCTGTGTATGTCTTTTCCCTCTCCACTCACAGTCATTACTTGTGGGGGGCTATCTATCCTTTGGGGATTTTCTCTGAGGCAAGATAGTTTTCCTGTTTCTATCTTTAGGGGTAGTTAGTTCTCAGGCTGTGACGAGGTGCCTAGGGAGTGACAGGAGCATCCCACGGCTACTTCTAGTGTTGTGTTGAGCTTAGGGACTGCGGTCAGTACAGGTACCACCTCCTTCAGAGCTCGTCCCATGTTGCTCCCAAACCACCAGTTCATAACACAACCCCAACTAGTCACAGACATAGTTTTCCAATCCAGCACCGGATTATGTTCCTGTAACCATGGAAAACCCAGTACAACAACATCATGCAGGTTATGCAACACCAGAAAACGGCAATCTTCCTGATGTGCTGGAGCCATATACATAGTCATCTGCGTCCAGTACTGAGGTTTATCCTTGTCCAATGGTGTAGCATCAATGCCCCTCAAAGGAATAGGGCTCTGCAAAGGCTGCAAGGAAAAACCACAGCGCCTGGCGAATTCTAAGTCCATTAAGTTCAGGGCAGCGCCTGAATCCACAAATGCCATGACAGAAAAGGACGACAATGAGCAAATCAGGGTCACAGATAAAAGAAATTTAGGCTGTACAGTACTGATGGTAACAGACCTAGCGACCCTCCTAGTACGCTTAGGGCAATCGGAAATAACATGAGCAGAATCACCACAGTAAAAACACAGCCTATTCTGACGTCTGAATTCCTGCCGTTCTGTTCTAGTCAAAATCCTATCACATTGCATAGGCTCAGGACTCTGCTCAGAGGACACTGCCATATGGTGCACAGCTTTGCGCTCGCGCAGACGTTGATCAATCTGAATGGCTAGAGACATAGATTCGCTCAAACCAGCAGGCGTAGGGAAGCCCACCATAACATCTTTAAGGGCTTCAGAAAGACCTTTTCTGAAAATAGCAGCCATAGCATCCTCATTCCATTTAGTGAGCACAGACCATTTCCTAAATTTCTGGCAGTATAATTCTGCCGCTTCCTGACCTTGACACAGGGCCAACAGGGTTTTTTTCTGCATGATCCACAGAATTAGGTTCGTCATACAATAATCCGATCGCTTGAAAAACTGCGTCTACATTCAGCAATGCCGGATCCCCTGATTCAAGGGAGAATGCCCAGTCCTGAGGGTCACCACGCAGCAAGGATATGATGATTTTAACTTGCTGAATGGGATCACCAGAAGAACGGGGTTTCAAAGCAAAAAACAATTTGCAGTTATTTTTAAAGTTCAAAAACTTGGATCTGTCCCCAAAAAAACAAATCAGGAGTAGGAATTTTAGGCTCCAAAGCTGGAGTCTGGACAACATAATCTTGGATACTCTGTACTCTTACAGCAAGTTGATCCACACGAGAAAACAAACCCTGAACATCCATGCCAGAGCATAAATCCTGAACCACCCAGAAATCAAGAGGAAAAAAAAGACAAAACAGAGCACAGAAAAAAAAATGGCTCAGAATTTTTTTTCCCTTCTTTTGAGATGCATTTAATTCATTTTGGGCCACTTGTACTGTTATGAACTGGTGGTTTAGGAGCAACATGGGACGAGCTCTGAAGGAGGTGGTACCTGTACTGACCGCAGTCCCTAAGCTCAACACAACACTAGAAGTAGCCGTGGGATGCTCCTGTCACTCCCTAGGCACCTCGTCACAGCCTGAGAACTAACTACCCCTAAAGATAGAAACAGGAAAACTATTTTGCCTCAGAGAAAATCCCCAAAGGATAGATAGCCCCCCACAAGTAATGACAGTGAGTGGAGAGGGAAAAGTGTTGTGAATTCTGTTGTCAAGCTCCCTCCTGTGGTCATGAATGGTACTTCGGCTGGTTCTGTCCATGGGCTTCCTCTGGTGGCTGTGAGTGGAGCTGCTGCTTCTGAGTTTCCTTCCACAGGTGACGAGGTTAATTCGTTAGCTGGCTGCTCTATTTAACTCCACTTAGATCTTTGCTCCATGCCACCTGTCAATGTTCCAGTATTGGTCTAGTTCACTCCTGGATCGTTCTTGTGACCTGTCTTCCCAGCAGAAGCTAAGTTCCTGCTTGTTTTTCTTTAGTTTGCTATTTTTCTGTCCACTTTGCTATTTTGATTTTTGTCTTGCTTGCTGGAAGCTCTGGGACGCAGAGGGAGCGCCTCCGCACCGTGAGTCGGTGCAGAGGGTTTTTTGCGCCCTCTGCGTGGTCTTTTTGTAGTTTTTTGTGCTGACTGCAAAGTTACCTTTCCTATCCTCAGTCTGTTCAGTAAGTCGGGCCTCACTTTGCTAATTCTATTTCATCTCTGTGTTTGTATTTTCATCTTTACTCACAGTCATTATATGTGGGGGGCTGCCTGTTCCTTTGGGGAATTTCTCTGAGGCAAGGTAGGCTTTATTTTTCTATCTTTAGGGCTAGCTAGTTCCTTAGGCTGTGTCGAGTTGCATAGGGAGCGTTAGGAGCAATCCACGGCTATTTTTAGTGTGTGTGATAGGATTAGGGATTGCGGTCAGCAGAGTTCCCACGTCTCAGAGCTCGTCCTATATTATTTGTAACTATCAGGTCATTCCGTGTGCTCTTAACCACCAGGTCCATTATTGTCCTTACCACCAGGTCATAACAGAAAAGACAAACGTAGAATGAAACCAGGATGTAGCACAGGAGGCCAGTCTAGCTAGATAGATAAGACAGGACGGAATACTGTGCGGTCAGTATTAAAAACTACAAAAATCCACACAGAGTTTACAAAAATCTCCACACCTGACTAAAGCTGTGGAGGGTAAATCTGCTTCCCAGAGCTTCCAGCTTAACTGAATTAATCCATACTGACAAGCTGGACAAAACATAGAATGCACAGAACGAATAAGTCCACAACATGTGGACAGAAAAGAGCAAAGAAAGGACTTATCTTTGCTGAACTGGTCAGGATATCAGGGAAATCCAAGAGAGATGTGAATCCAACCAGGAACCATTGACAAGTGGCACTAGCTGAAGGGAAGAGCCAGGCATAAATAGCCGAGCAGAAAGACAATCAGTGGAAGCAGCTGCAGACTGCTAAATCCAAGGAGCAGCCATTCCACTCAAAACCACCGGAGGGAGCCCAAGAGCAGAACTCACAAAAGTGCCACTTACAACCACAGGAGGGAGCCCAAAAGCGGAATTCACAACAGATATAGTGCCCACATTGCTATATACTACGTGGGCTGTGTTATATACTACATGGGCTGTGTTATATACTGTGTGGCCTGTGTTATATACTGCGTGGGCTGTGTTATGTACTACGTCGCTATGTTATATACTGTGTGTCTGTGCAATATACTACGTGGGCTGTGTTATATACTGCGTGGCCTGTGTTATATACTGCGTGGCCTGTGTTATATACTGCTTGGCCTGTGTTATATACTATGTGGGGTGTGTTATATACTACGTGGTTGTACTATATACTACGTGGGCTGTGTTATATACTACGTGGCCTGTGTTATATACTGCGTGGGCTGTGTTATATACTACGTCGCTGTGCTATATACTACGTAGACTTTCGCCCGGAGCCCTCAAAAGCCTTGAGCTGGCCCTGGCTTCACTGATTAGTCGCGCCCGGCCGGCCACGAACAATCAGCGACAGATGCAGTCCAGCCACTGTGTATTCATTGCATTATTCTGAAATCTTCATAAATAAACTACATACATATTCTAGAATACCCGATGTGTTAGAATCGGGCCACCATCTAGTAGAGTATATATTCCTATAACCAATAGGAAACCACTACTATGTCACATGACTAACAAACAGACCCTTGAAAAGGATTATAACAAGCAGAAAAACCAACGAAACATAGAATAAAGATAAAAATAGGCACAACCATTTAGATACAATGCAGAGTCTGAGACATTAATAACGGAACATACGGTAATTTCTTTGCAGGTATTTAAATCTGCAGGATAACAGGTTTTTAGGTAAAATATCCAGAACATCTCCCTGGTCATCAGTTGCCTCCTGATGTCTCCTCCCCTTGGTAAGTTCATTATCCTTTCAATTCCGGTGCTCTGAACGATGTTGTACATTTCTCATGACAAGTAATAAATTGCTTCGATGCAGAAGTAATAGCATGAATAGAACTGAAAAGAGAGGCAATGTCCGTTAAATGTTCTGAAATCCTCACTTTTAAATTTCTCGTGGTACAATCGATATAAATTAAATTGCATTCAACACATTTGATCACATCTACCACGTTCTGTATTGTTTAATTTTGTGTCCTACATCTATTAATTAATATATATGTGGCATGGCTTGGATTGGAGATTCGATCCTCTGACCTGTTGGTTCTTCTGTCTGCTGAGCTATTTCCTTTTTTTGATGGACAAATCATGATGATTCCAATTGTCTTTGTTCCTCCTTCTTGGTTTGCTCCTCTCCAGCTGTTTTCCATTTTCCTGTGTTGGTCTGCCCTATCACATTCTGGGTTGGGTTTTATATATTCACCCTTCACTGCACTTCCTTGCTGGCTATATCTTTAGTTCAACTTGGATTTAGGAGTTCCAGCCCTTCAGCTAAGAGGTTTAACTTGCATGGTAAACACCAGTTGAATTACTGCAGTGAGTATGTTTATTTTCATTCCCAGTTCCTCTTCCTTTCATCTCTTTAGGTTTCTGGGAGGTTATACTTGTTCTATTTACTTTTGGCTCTCCTCAGGTTTCCCTCTTTTCCCTATAGGAACGTGTTTTAATTTTCTCACCCTGGGTTTTCATATCTTCATGCACACTTTCCTCTCCTCTTATTGGCAGAGTGTTGCTGCCTCCCCTCTTATTCCTCAGAAGGTACTAGAAACTCCTCAATGTTTTTGGGAGCCAGGTCTGAGGTACTGTTTATGAGACTGTGGCTATGTGTGGCTAGTGTCTTTCTAGTCTGTACAGGGACCAGTTGGGTGTGGGTGCGGCATCTCCCTGAAGTAGGTTGTCCCTTTTTCCGTTAACTTTGACTGAGTGAGTGTTACATTAGTAACATTATGTTCATATCATGAAATTTCCACCAAAATGTCCTCACAAGCATTCTCACATTAATTTTCGTTACCACAATAGTTTGTGCTGCAGAGCTGTGGAGCGCCCGCCAGGGCCATGGGGATACTCGATACCGGGCCGGTTGTTAAAGGGGATGTGGTCACGGCAGCAGTGACCCGGTCTGGGGCCCTGGGCGTCCAATAAAAGTGATGATGAAAAGGGTAAAAATAAAGTTTATAGGGGAAAGGGGAATTGTTTGTGATGCCACCCATGGTATTAAGCAATGAGATGGTGGCCAACGCTGCAGTTCAGGTACTCTAGGGCAGATGGTGATGCAGCAGAGTTGGTACAGCTCTCCACGGGTAGAGCTAGTCCCCAGGGCAGATATAGATGTTAATTGTGATGATGGTGGTTGTGGTAGTTGTAGTGCAGGGCGAGTGATGCAGGAATAATTCAGAGGACACAGCTGGGTGCAGTTTTCAACTCTTTACTCACAGTTGCAATCCCCAGCCGGGGTGCTGTGTTCTCCAGGTCAGTGATCCAGCCAGCTCTCAGGTAGTTTGGAAGGCACTTTACCAGAACCCCGTTCTTGCGCTGGCTTTCTCCTCTCCTGCCCTGCGCCTTCACACACAGTCTCCTAAGCCAGCAGCCTTAGATCTTGTTGGGCGACACTCTCTGTTAGTCTCCTGGATCCTATTTGGCTGCCTTTTCAGCAAATGTTTTGGTTGTGGCTGCAGCACATGCAGATGCTGCAGCCTCCGGCTTGCTAGCTGAGTCTTGTAGTCCTCCACTAGTCTTGGGGGCCGGTTCCCCACTGCGACCTGGTCCCTCCACCTGGCAATGGTCAGTGTGGATGCGGGCCCCACGGGTGGATTGCTCACTACCCGTGCCCCTAGGACCCCTTCTCTCTCTTTCTCTCTGTAGCTTCTCCTTTATCTAGCTCCCTCTCTCTGGGAGCTTCTTTCTGCACATCTCACTTTCTCTTCCTCCCCACTCACTGACTAACTTTCTAGACCTTTTCTGACTCCTCTTACTGTTTCCATAACATCTCTACTCTCTCCACCCACACCCTCTACCTAGTAACGTTCTCCAAACTGGGATGAGGCCATCCTCCCATGGGGTACAGCCAGATGCCCTGACTGGAGTGATGTGGTGTTGGATGCTGGTGTTAGGGTCCTGGGTAGTGTCCCCTCCTTACCCAAGAGCTCCTCTGGATGAGGTGCAGTACCTCTGTGGCGACCGAACCTCAGGGGCACCACAGCTGCTCTTCTTGAAAGAGTTGTTCAGATAAAAAAATATTATCGTTAGGTGAGCAAAAATCTACAACTTATTAATATACTATGAAGCTGATTCTTCTAGACTGGCGTAAAACACACTTACGCTACCCCAGACTTGCTGGAGTAAAAGGCACCAAATTCATTAAGAGGCACATGCAGCTTAATAAATTTGATGCCTCTTCTAAGTGTGTACATCTGCTGTCCACCATGGCAGAAATGCTCCTTCACTCAAGGACTAGAGGAAAAAACAATATCACTTTTCATGAATTTGATAGGTTGTCGTAGCCACTCTTCGATCCGACGTGGCTCATTCTCAGATCTGTCGGCAGAGCTGACTCATACTGTCATGAACATGATCACAGTATCAAAATGTTTGCATAACGCGCCGTTTTGCAAAAATTATGCGCCATTTTGAGGCTTTTACGCCAGTTTTCTTTCTAAAAGATGCTCTAATTTTCAGTTACAAACTCCGGTCTCCAGAAATGACAATGAACAACCTTTTCATCACTAATTACTGCCAATTAAAATGTTTTAAACTGGAACCTATGAAGTTGAATTTGTTGTATAATTGTGAACGTAGTGTTTGTGACCACCTGGAGAACATTGGGTCCCTCACTAATTCCAAGAACGAGGCACTGGATTGTGCACTACTGCTACGGTTATTGTCAATGGGACCAACATAGATGGTAAAGTGCTATACTTGGCTATCTCCAGCAGCTTCATAGGCCATGAAGTGGTTGCACACATGTGGGACCATGGCTCCATTTAAACGGAGGGGTGCCCCAGATCACAGTTCTCAGTATCAGTGTTTGGGGGCTGATCGGTATGACCTCCAGCAAACTATCACTTCACCTGTGGATAGGTGTAACTAGCATTTACGGTACATTCCATTCCCTATAATCAGAGATACCCCCCCAATCCACCACCACAAAAGGCTTTATTAAATTATATAATTTGCTTTATACTTTCCAACTTTTATCTACTGAAATTTTATACCTTTTGGGTAAAGGAAATTTCAGCTTTTGTGTATTTGGTTCCAATGAAAAATCATTAGGTCAATTATTGGCTGATTATTATCTCGGGCATCTGCCCTAATTTATTGTAGCTGAATTTTTGGAATAATTAAGCAGTTTTTAGGTCACGCAGTCAACCCATATACAGGTCCTTCTCAAAAAATTAGCATATAGTGTTAAATTTCATTATTTACCATAATGTAATGATTACAATTAAACTTTCATATATTATAGATTCATTATCCACCGACTGAAATTTGTCAGGTCTTTTATTGTTTTAATACTGATGATTTTGGCATACAACTCCTGATAACCCAAAAAACCTGTCTCAATAAATTAGCATATTTCACCCACCCACTCAAATAAAAGTGTTTTTTAATAACAAACAAAAAAACCAACAAATAATAATGTTCAGTTATGTACTCAATACTTGGTCGGGAATCCTTTGGCAGAAATGACTGCTTCAATGCGGCGTGGCATGGAGGCAATCAGCCTGTGACACTGCTGAGATGTTATGGAGGCCCAGGATGCTTCAATAGCGGCCTTAAGCTCATCCAGAGTGTTGGGTCTTGCGTCTCTCAACTTTCTCTTCACAATATCCCACAGATTCTCTATGGGGTTCAGGTCAGGAGAGTTGGCAGGCCAATTGAGCACAGTAATACCATGGTCAGTAAACCATTTACCAGTGGTTTTGGCACTGTGAGCAGGTGCCAGGTCGTGCTGAAAAATGAAATCTTCATCTCCATAAAGCATTTCAGCCGATGGAGCATGAAGTGCTCCAAAATCTCCTGATAGCTAGCTGCATTGACCCTGCCCTTGATGAAACACAGTGGACCAACACCAGCAGCTGACATGGCACCCCACACCATCACTGACTGTGGGTACTTGACACTGGACTTCAGGCATTTTGGCATTTCCTTCTCCCCAGTCTTCCTCCAGACTCTGGCACCTTGATTTCCGAATGACATGCAAAATTTGCTTTCATCAGAAAAAAGTACTTGGGACCACTTAGCAACAGTCCAGTGCTGCTTCTCTGTAGTTCAAAAGTGGCTTTACCTGGGGAATGCGGCACCTGTAGCCTATTTCCTGCACACGCCTGTGCACAGTGGCTCTGGATGTTTCCACACCAGACTCAGTCCACTGCTTCCTCAGGTTCCCCAAGGTCTGGAATCGGTCCTTCTCCACAATCTTCCTCAGGGTCCGGTCTCCTCTTCTCGTTGTACAGCGTTTTCTGCCACATTGTTTCCTTCCAACAGACTTACCATTGAGGTGCCTTGATACAGCACTCTGGGAACAGCCTATTTGTTGAGAAATTTCTTTCTGGGTCTTACCCTCTTGCTTGAGGGTGTCAATGATGGCCTTCTTGACATCTGTCAGGTCGCTAGTCTTACCCATGATGGGGGTTTTGAGTAATGAACCAGGCAGGGAGTTTATAAAAGCCTCAGGTATCTTTTGCATATGTTTAGAGTTAATTAGTTGATTCAGAAGATTAGGGTAATAGGTCGTTTAGAGAACCTTTTCTTGATATGCTAATTTATTGAGACAGGTTTTTTTGGGTTATCAGGAGTTGTATGCCAAAATCATCAGTATTAAAACAATAAAAGACCTGACAAATTTCAGTTGGTGGATAATGAATCTATAATATATGAAAGTTTAATTGTAATCATTACATTATGGCAAATAATGAAATTTAACACTATATGCTAATTTTTTGAGAAGGACCTGTATACAAGTATATATAGATATTTCCATACTCCTTCCATTCTTCTTTGCTTTTCTGTCTGTTTGCTTCCACAGTCATAATATGGCATCTCATGTGCCAACGTGAATGGTAAACGAGGAAGCATTGCTAAGCTAAAGGATAAAGTTCCACATTGCAACCCTACTGCACCTTGGAATTCAGCAAAAACATCTTCTCTGATGGTTTCCATTTACTTCAATTGTGACATCAGTGCCATGGAAATTTTGAAGAGACGGGACCCAATACCCCATAGTTGCTGGAACCTGTGCAGGACCAGGACCACCTACTCTACCCTCACAAAGAGGGTGAGGAATTGGTCCGAATGGGGTAGTGAAGGTAGCAAAGACCAGGCTCTTTAAATTAGGCATCATTATATGAGGGCCTAATTTGATCTTTCCTATAGAGCCCCCTCTTTTCGATTACAAACAACCTTTTTTGTATTTCTTTTCACATTTTTCAGATTTTGCATGTTCTTTATCCCAGAAAGGAAAGCTCTGCTGATACCAGAAAGGAAATATGTTATCAGGACGACTGAGTTGGACATTGTTCTTCAAGTATTTATTAAGAAAAAAAAAAGAGCCCCTCTATTTTTAGAAGAACGGACCAGAACATTTCCAATGCCTGTGCTACGTTCTTCCTCCACAATGCCTGCCATAAACACCCACATGGGGCGTCATCGCCGCACCAGCTGCAGTTTGTGTAGGAGGTCAATGAATGGGAAGAATGGATGAAGGCTAGGACGCAGTCGTGCAGGAATATCATCCTATACAAGTATGGCGAGGCTCCAATTACAGCCTTTCAGGAGGGTAAATATTACTGAAACCGAGAACGTGCGTCTATATCAACACAACAAAAAAAATGAAGGGGTTGAGAGAAGTGCATATAAGGCAGAACATTTTTTAACCTCTTTATTCCGACTGCTTCCCGTGGCTGACAACTTTCCATTGTTTCCATCTTCTCCTAGCATTAAGAGCTTGATCTGCAAAAAAAACAAAAAAAAATGTCAAAACACTGTTACGATTTATTGCTCGGCTATTCGGATCTGTAATATTTTGAGAAGACTTTTTAGATACAGGATGGATAGTATCGTGCTTTTAACACTACAATATTGATAATGGAATATAGGGGTAGGGCCGATACTGCAATCATTCACGGGGAGAGGGAAGAACCCCTGAAAGGTGAAATAAGACATTTTGTTTCCTGGGCAGAAGATTAGAATAAGAAAAATGCCAACCCAATTATTTCTATAAGACACAAAAAGAGCACAGCGAGGTCAAAAATACTCTGTTGTTAAGAAGTCACAGTAAATAAGCAAGTGCTAGTCAAAAAATGAAGAAAAAAAAATACAGGGTATTTAGTTAATACGTTTTTTTGCAAAAAAATGTATATTAAGCTGCTCCATCAATCGTCAAGGTATTCCCATAATAGAGCAGTCCTATCTAATGTATATAATCCCTATCTGATATATTTAAAAACCTGATTAAATACAGGACTTGTTCACTGTGCAAGTAGCCCCTGTGTTTTTGGTTCTATAATTGTTCTCTTGTTTCTACAAGACTGGGGAGTCCACCACTCCTCTGTGGGCCATTTGCACTGAAGCTGTTCCATCCTGCATGTCCACATGGATATTCTCTCTCTGAACCCTGCTTATACATGTACTATACAGATGATCAGGTTTTTAAATACATCAGATATGGATTATCTACATTAGATAGGACTGCTCTATTATGGGTATACCTTGACGATTGGTGGAGCAGCTTAATATACATTTTTTTTTTTACAAAAAAACGTATTAACTAAATACCCTGTATTTTTTTTTCATTTTTTGACTAGCACTTGCTTACTTACTGTGATTACTTTACAACAGAGTATTTTTGACCTCGCTGTGCTCTTTTTGTGTCTTCAAGTTTCTTGGTGGTGTGAACAGGTTTCTACAGACTTGTTCACTGTGCAAGTAGCCCGTGTTTTTGGTTCTCCAATTATTTCTATATTGTTAATATGAGGAAACAGGAAAAGTATTTTGGGGGCAAAATGAATATTCCGATGATTGCCAGGTGACAATGCCAAATAAAAAAAAATCACGTGATGACCTGGTGTTGCAACAATGGCAAGACGTGGTCCAAGTATAGGAGAATCCGATAACTAAGACTTAGGCTGTTGGGGCTATCTCCTGTGAATGTACTACTAATGGTCTACATCGCTTTGGCTAGCTACAAAAGTCCCATTTCTAATTGGATGCCGTGGAGAAATGGGCAACTAAGGACACTACTTGGACAACCCCTTGTTAAATGGCCAAATACCCCAAACAGTTGCCCATGACTATTCTGACAGGCAGACGTCCGCTAGCACGAAATAGTAAAGTTCAATGTCATGCAAGCAATGGGACACCCAACACCAGCATCGCTAGTGCGGGAGGTGAAAATCCGCTTTTCTTATTTTACTCAGGGGTCTTGGGAAAGTAGTGAACAGCCCCTTTAAGATGAGAGGGTTACCTCTAGGGCATCACTGCTGGATCTACTCTACTGCCCCTTTAGCTATGGGGGTAAGATTGCTGTTTGCCAGAAGAAAAAGGATTACATTGTTTCTCAGAGGAATCACAATTGGATTTACTCCAAGAGCCTTATTACTGAAATTATCAAATGGGTATGTACCACCAATGGTGATGTTATTCGGAAACCTAGTATAGTATGTACTGTGATCAGACTTGGAAAAAAAACTATAAAATACATTAATTATCATTGACCTGACATGTAGAAAGAATAATGGCATATTGTATGGAAAATCTTGGTTGGTCTCTTGGGTTAGTAGAAACCCTTCCTGTGCAAGGACCCGCCCCTGCTTAAGACCTCTCATTACTTCTGGTAGAGAAGACTGAATCAAGGCAAGAGAAATTATGCACTGGAACAGCAGGATGGAATAGTGGGATGTAAAGAGGATACTAAGATGATATAGTAGAGCTGGAAAAGTAGTGACTGGTGAAGCAGAAAAAAAGTAGCATAGTTGATACAATGATGTAGCAGAGTTGTTACCATGATATAGCAGTTGCTACAACAATATTGCAGACTCATTCCTGTGATGTAGCAGCGTTGTACTGCAATGTAGCATTGCTGGAACCATGATGTAGCAGAGTTGCACCCTAATGTAACAGTGCTGGAACAAAGGTGTTCTCAGCACAAAGTAATGGAAGCATGCAAACTACCTGAATTCATAGGCAGTGACCTGCCTCTGAGCCGGGTTAAGTAATCTGGCAAGATGACCTTGAACCAGGATCGGTGAGTAACAACTATTCAGTCATGATAGCCACATTGATAAAATGTAAAATCCCCCATGATAAGTGTTAAAAGTGAATGGCTTTATTCTGGCAGAGTTGATGCAACAAATACTGTAGAACCTTTGATTGATCAGATAAAATCAGGCATGTGTGATGCTTAGTCACTACTCATGGACAAGTCGTGAGGTCAAGAGGTCAGGCGTTCCGCTGTCAGTACCGAGAGAGCATGTAGTAAACTAAGGGTAAAGACAAAGGCGTAAGTCAGGCCACAGTCCGAGGTCAGAATACCAGAGAAACAGCGGATGTAAACAAATGGACAAAACAAACGAATAGTCAGAACATGGTTCAAACGTCAGGCAGCAGTGGATTAGAACTCACAGCACAAGACACACACCAGAGAGCAGAATCTTTGACTGGCAGTTATTTGGGCTAGACAGCTTACCTAAATAGCAGGGCAATTACTAAGAACAGGGAGCACCTGGAGAAAACTCAGCACCTCCCAGTCACAGATAGGTCAACTGAGCTGTAGATCAAAGCACCGACAGCTCAGCACACCCCCGTACAGGATAGGATGACAGAGCTGTCAATTACTGAGTCTCAGACACAGTAGGCGGAGGGATCGTGACAGTGTGTAGCTAGAAAGATGGCATGACAAGCTGGGTGCCAGGAAGGGGTGACAAGAAGCAACATTACTTAAGCCAAAGTATTTAGAAACAAAGCTCAGACAGCAAACTATGTCTTGGAAAACATTTCCACTATTTTGTAGAAGGACATTTATAGAGGACCTGTCACCAGGTGAAAAGTCAGTTTTTGCAATTATTTTATGTCTGCTGTTCCCCTGATTGATCCGTTTTTTTTGTTTGCTTGTTTGTTTGAAATCCACTATAAGGTTTCAGAGACATTAACTTTTTTATTTAGTGCTAATTTTTAGGCTATGTGCACACGTTGCGGATTTACTGCTGATCTGAGATTTTTTTTTCCGTGCAGAAACGCTGCAGATGCGCAAGTGATTTACAGTACAATGTAAATCAATGGAAAAAAATGCTGTGCTAATGGTGCAGAAAATTCCGCACGGAAAAGCTGCGGATTAAAAGAAGTAGCATGTCACTTATTTTGTGCAGATCTGCAGCGTTTTTGTACCCATTCCATTATAGAAATCCACAGGGGTAAAAACGCATGAAATCCACACAAAATCCGCAGTAAATCTGCACAAAATCCCCATAAAAAAACGCATCGAATCCGCACCTGCGTTTTCTGCCAAAAGATACAGAATCCGCACAAAAATTTCCAGAGGCAAATCCGCAACGTGTGCACATAGCCTTATGGTCTCTACAAGGGGGCGGGGCTCATTGGATCCTCTAGGGTGAGTTTTCAGGATGCTGTGGAAAATAATTTTTTCAATCACGCCCCTTGAAAAGACCAATAAAACTAATACTAAGTAAAAAAAAAAGGCCCATATCTTTGGTACAGTATGATAGATTTGAAAAAAAGGAATACTCAAGGGAGTAGTGGCAATAAAATGAGAGCTAAAACTGGCCATTTATGACTTGGCTACAGGCCCTCTTTAAAGTAAATGTATAAATACAAAAATATTTAAATTTCTTCTTTTTTTTCTGGTTTGGTGATTTTAATTTTTTTGTCATGATCTATAAAAAAAGTTGTGAAAAAAAAAATTGAAGCTTTTCAGCTAAAACATGCAGACACTTTCTGTTCTTTGCTGCTCACTTGGTTTCTTTGCTGTGTAGACTAGGACAGAATGAGCAGAGTCATCTTTAAAAATTAATATATAATCACAAAAATATTTACATTTACTATTTTTTGGGTTTGGTGATTTTATTTTTTTTTTGTCACCATCCATAAAAAAAGCTTTGAATAAAGCAATGAAACTTTTCAGCCAGAACATGCAGGCACTTTCTGTTCTTTGCTGCTCACTTGGTAGCTTTACCACATAGACTAGAACAGAATGAGTAGAGTCATCTTCCCTTAAAAGGAATATATAATCAAAAAAGTACTTTTTATTTTTTTCTGGTTTGGCGATGTTTATTTTGTCACTATCCATGTGAAAAGTTTTGATTCAAAAAATGAAAATTTACAACCAACACATCCAAACACTTTCTGTTGTTTGCTTATCCCTTGCAAGCTTTGATGTATAGACTAGGACAGAATGAGCAGAGTTATCTCCTTATCACTAGAATGCAAACAAGTTAATGGAGAAGAGGTAGCCCATGGCCTGGCAAATTTATTAGATATTTCCACTGGAGTTGGATGTCAATTATAGTGAAAATCTACATCTGTACATCGCTGGACTAGATTTTGGTATGTTGTGCATTTAAACTGGTCTTTTAGTAAATGCCGCCCTTTATTTCTAATATTTAATTAATGAAACTAATGTGAAATACATTTCTAAGAGGGTATATGATTCCTTTTAACCTATTTGAAGGGGAAAATACCATATGGTGTCTCATGTGCAGATCCTTGATGTTAATGTACAGATGTAAAAATAACGCATGACAGAAAGTGTATCCCCATAATACCACACTTCGGGGGCATTTATTCTATACTATTATTCTTTATATCCATGCGGCTTTCCTGCTGGGCCTTGCAAACTGCAATTAGAAGAAAGTGGAAAGAAAAAGTCCATAGATGTATAGAATAAAACAGCATGGCACTATACATTCATCTACAGACCATACAGTGCCCTTCATGTTACATGTAAAAGGTAGAGAAGGTTTTCACCCATCTTGGACTTTTTCATGTTTCGTTTTTTTGTATTAACCTTGGATCCTATTAAGTTTTAATTAATTAGACTTTATAGAATTAGTGAATTTGTCTGAAGCCCCCTTTTATCTTCATGGCAGTATTTTAGACCTTATTTACAGAGGATCTATCGCCAGGTCAAAAGTGGTCAGATTTGGTCTTACGTTAAGGTACCGTCACACATAATGATATCGTTAACGATATCATTGCTTTTTGTGACGTAGCAACGATATCATTAAGGAAATCGTTATGTGTGACAGCGACCAACGATCAGGCCCCTGCTGGGAGATCGTTGGTCGCTGAGGAAAGTCCAGAACTTTATTTAGTCACTGGACTTCCCGCTGACATCGCTGGATCGGCGTGTGTGACGCCGATCCAGCGATGTCTTCACTGGTAACCAGGGTAAACATCGGGTTACTAAGCGCAGGGCCGCGTTTAGTAACCCGATGTTTACCCTGGTTACCAGCGTAAACGTTAAAAAAACAAACACTACATACTTACCTTCAGCTGTCTGTCCCCGGCGCTGTGCTTCTCTGCACTCCTCCTGCATCCTGGGTCAGCGCCGGCCAGCGGGAAAGCACAGCGGTGACGTCACCGCTCTGCTTTCCGACTGACCGGCGCTGACAGTGCAGAGGAAAGCAGAGCGCCGGAGGACAGACAGCTGAAGGTAAGTATGTAGTGTTTGTTTTTTTAACGTTTACGCTGGTAACCATGGTAAACATCGGGTTACTAAGCGCGGCCCTGCGCTTAGTAACCCGATGTTTACCCTGGTTACCGGGGACTTCGGGTTCTTTGGTCGCTGGAGAGCTGTCTGTGTGACAGCTCTCCAGCGACCAAACAGCGACGCTGCAGCGATCGACATCGTTGTCGGTATCGCTGCAGCGTCGCTTAGTGTGATGGTACCTTTAGTTCTGCTCCTTTCCAAAGTATTTCCAGTTTTTTTCTTTCTTTTTTAATTTCTTATATGAATCCAGAGTTACGGGCCTTTTTATTACGTGCACCCAATATGCTAATTTTTATAGTATTTATCAAGAGAGCGTTGCTCACAGGGTATTTATGTAGTGCAGCGTTAAGACCCACCCTCAGAGACTCCTGTAAGCATCGCCCGCTTGGTAAAGATCATAAAAATTAACATATTAGGCACACAAAAAATAAAAATGTGCAAGATGTCGTAACCAGTGCCTTCCCCCTCCCATCAATCCCGTAATGAAACACACACAGTCCTAGGTGGGTTGAACAGGTCGGTCACAGTTTATTAATTACATTACACGTTGGGATGCTGGATTCTGAAAGCTTGCCAATAGGAAAATAGCAGTGAGTTCATGGTTTTGTCATCTACTTCCGCCGCCACCGTGGCTCTACACCAAATATTGTTTTCTAGACATAGCAGCGCAAGCCAGCGTAAGAGAGCGAGTATTGGCAAGAATGAGGATGACATGTGGTTTAGACTCATTGCTGTTTTCGCATTTTTTGTTTGAAAATGAATGTTCATGTTTCTCAACTGATCGGCCCATATCTCGATGGCTGCCACCATTGCAAACATTTCCCACAGGGCTGGGTCTCACCCCCATTGTGAAGTTGTCCATAGCTCCGGCCAATCGGATTGGAAAAGATCATAAAAATTTACATATTAGGCACACAAAAAAAAGGGGCAAGATGGATTTAAAAAAAAAAGAAAAAAACAATTATGCAGGAGAGCAGCGAGAATAAATCACTGGTCAACGCAATTTTTTTGGCAAAAGGTTTTAAAACATATTTTAAGTCAATTTTGGCTGCTGATTACGAATATGAACTCCGTTTTTGGCTATCACATCAGGATTTCGAGATATTTTCAATTTTTGATGAAAATTACTCCTAATGTTTAATGATAAAAACACATGATTTTCGGTACTACATTTTGTATATTTTTAATCAAGGAATAACAAAGATTACAAAGTCTATGTACGGCAAATCAAATATACTTACAGAATTAAACTACAAAATATAAAAACACATATATATGGCACACAGATGAATGACAAATGGGAGTTAGTTGAACTTTCTTTTCTTGGCTGATCTGTGATGTACAGCTTCTGGGTTGTCTCTCATCAAGCTCCAGCAATAGTCAGTCATCATATGTCAGTCCCACCGGCCTTGATACCGTTCTTCCATTGTTTTAATGTCCTGTTGAAAACGCTCCCCTTGTTCCTCGCTCACATCCCCAAGGTTCTCTGGAAAAAAAGTCCAAATGGCTGTGTAAATAGTGAATCTTGATACTCATTCTCCATCCAAGATTTCGCAGACTCATTAGTAGCTCTTCCACAATCTCTTCATAGTTGTCTGCTTTCTTATTCCACATTACAAAATGCATTCCAAGCTCTTTCTTCTGTCTCATTCATTGATGTGATAAAATTTGGGTCTCTCATAAGTGTTCTTATTTGAGGTCCATCAAATATTCCAGCCTTTTTCTTCTCTTCACTAAGACCAGGAAAAGTTGAACATATATAGTTAAAGCATTCTCCACTGTGATTGAGAGCTTTGACGAACTGCCTCATCAATCCAAGTTTTATGTGTAAGGGAGGAAAGACAATGTCCTTCCTATCCACTAGAGGATCATGGATGACATTCTTATCGCCAGATGCCAAACTCTGTCGCTGAGGCCATTCAGTTTTCACCCAACGCTCTGCTGTAGCTCTCCTGTCCCAGTAGCAAAGACAACAAGGGTGTTATCATAACAAATGGGAATTATGCATGTTCAAAGAAAACAAAGATATTCTCACATTTATTGAGAGACTAAATGAAAACTAAATTTACCTTAGTGAACCGTATAAGTTGGCACTTTTCATACACTACTTATATTTATCATGGAATTCATGAAAATGGGCTATATACCTATAGCGCAAAAACGTAATGTGATAGAGAAATTATAAGATCGGATTTTAATTCAGAACTTTCAAATTAGTCTAAAACTGTTCTTAAAGTCAATGCCAGAAATTTTTTTTTTTTTTGTAGACCAGTGTTATGAGCAAAAACTGGACACTCTTTACCGGGTGACAGGGCCTTATTAATCCAAAGCTGACAGTACAAACTAAGCACATAGGACTGTGGAGACCTGCCTGTCGTAACCAGTGCCTTCCCCCTCCCATCAATCCTGTAATGAAACACACAGTCCTAGGTGGGTTGAACAGGTCGGGCACAGTTTATTAATTACATAAAAAGAGAAAGGCAATTACATTTCGTAACGGGCGGCTCGCGCCGAGCTCCTGTCCGTGATCAACAGGTGAATTGGCCCAACGAGCGGTTATGACCTTTGCCCTCCTCTGCTTCTTCCGCCACAGAGGATCCCGTGTACGTCCTACACGGGACTCCGACCCCCACCCATCAACTTTAGGGCCTGTTCAACCCCATCCTGTAAACCAGACAGAAAAATATCGAAGCCAATGTCCGTCAGGTGAACTCCGTCCGGTCTTAGTAGTGCTGTGTTATCCCCTTGCAGCTGGTGGTGACAAATTACGATACCGCCCTTTCATCTCACAAATTTTCCGATCCGAGCATTGAATTTTCTCCTTGTGCACTTGATGGCTTTTTTTATCTCTTGTGCCCCACCAGACGGCCTGGGGTATCATCTCTGACCACACCAGTATCATATTCGTAAATAAACAGCCAAACCTTCCATATCCGTTGTCATCCATTTGTACAGATTGGCCACCTTTTGCTTGCCTAGATCATTGCCACCCGCGTGCAACGCCATTATCACCAGGTGTTTAGCCCTCCTTGCTATGCCAACCATCTCTTTGAACACCTGTTTCCATTGGAGGCCTCTGATACCCCTCTAGTTAACCAAAAACTGGACACTTTTTACCGGGTGACCGTGCCTTATTAATCCAAAGCTGACAGTACAAACTAAGCACATAGTTTTGTAGTCTCTAAAAAAAATTGCATCCTCCATTCTGCAGAAACCTGATTTTAAAGAAGACCTGTCACCATGTCGCCAGTTTTTGCTCTTATTTTATTCTCTCTCTTTTTATGCTCTCCTCAGTATTATTTAATCTGCTATGAGGTTCCAGAGATCTTATTATTTACTGCTACTTTTTATGATCTTTTCTTTACCTGACAGGATCCTCTGTGGCATGTTCTTAGGTTGCTCTATGAACCACGCCCCCATGCAAAGACCATAAAAATTAGTACTATATAAAAAGGCCCACATCTCTGGAACCGTTTGGCAGATTAAAAAAAAATGAAAAAAATAATATACTCAGGAGAGCAACTGAACTAAAATAAGAGCAAAAATTGATCACTTTTGACCTGATGACAGTTCTGCTATAATTAGAAATGCTAATTAGGCTGCTCAGTGCACCCTGCTCATTACTATAACAATTAAAGAGTAACCATCATTTTCATTTTCTTTACATAAATCAGTAGTACACATGTAAATAAGCAACTTTGTAATATATGTCTATTAGGGATGGGCGAAGCCGTCGTGTTAGGCTGAATTTTTAAAAAAAAGAACTTGAACCCAGACCTCATTCAAATGAGGGGGGTCTGAACATCTGGTGGTTCCCACGCTGTCATCTGTGTGACAGCGTGGGAAACACCGGCTCTGATTGGCGATAACCCTACACACTAAATGAAAAGTATACCGCCGGTTGATGAGAGTATTCACCAGCTGGTGCCTGTCCATAGTAATAAATATGTCAGCGAGATAATTAGTGCAGTGCATGTGTTTTTCACTGTACATTGATTTAGCTTATAAATAGAATAAAAAATAGCATGGGGTCCCCTTAGTTTTTTTTAACCAGCTGAGGGAAAGTGGACAGCTGAGGGCTGGTGTTCTCATTCTGGGAAGGGGCCAATATCCATAAAGTTTCCCAGCTATTAATATGAGCTCACAGCTGTTTGCACTGCCTTTACTTAGGGGGACCCCCCAAAAAATGACATGGGGTCCCCTACATATTTAATAATCATCAAAGGCCAAACAGAAAGCTGCGGGGTGATATTAATAAGTTGGGAAGGGGCCATGGATGACCCCCTCCCAGACTAAAAACATCAGCCCTCAGCCGCCCCAGAAATGGCGCATCCATTAGATGTGCCAATTCTGGCACCTAGCCTCGGCTCTTCCCACTTTCCTTGGTGCATTGGCAAGTAGGGTAATAGTTTTGGAGTTGATTTCAGCTGTTTTATCTCTGCTGGCATCAAGCCCAGTGGTTAATAATGGAGAGGTGTCTATCAGACGCCCCTATTACTAACCCCGTAAGTTTAAGTAATAAAACACACACAGAGCAAAGTCCTTTATTTGAATAAAACACTCCCCAACACTCTTTCACCCATTTATTAATCTAAAAATAAATAAAAGTTATACTCACCTTTCCGCTGATAATCCATAATGCTGATGTCACACGACGAGTCCCAACTCTGCAACATCTGGTTCCATTGCTGAGTGGTGACAAATATTACCGCTCAGCCCAGCAACCAGAGTGTGAGAACGCGTCTGCGTATGACCAGCAGTGATGTCATTACGGTTACCGCTGGTCACACACAGCCGCGTTCTCATAGTCAACTTATTGTCATCTGGTTACCGGGCTGAGCTTGTAACATTTGTATCCGCTCAGCAATGCAACCAGATATAACATAGTTAGGGATTGTCATGGGACATCAGCATTATGGATTATCGGTGGACAGGTGAGTGTAAATGAGATTTTTTATTTTTATGTTAATAAATGGGTAAAAGAGGGTTATTGGGGGGAGTATTTTGTTCAATTAAAGGACGTTGCTCTGTGTGCGTCTTTATTACTTTTTACTTACTGGGTTAGTAATGGGGTTGTCTTATAGATGCCGCTCCATTACTAACCCCAGGGCTTGGTGTCAGTGGATATAAAACAGCTGACATTAACCCCAAAATTATAACCCCACTTGCCAACACATATGGGCAAGTGGGAAGAGCCAGGCAAAGTGCAAATATTGGGACATCTAATGGATGCGCCTTTTCTGAGGCGGCTGTGGGTTGCTTTTCTTAGGCTGAGGGGGGCAATATCCATGGTGCCTTCCCAGTCTAAGAATACGAGCCCCCAGCTGTCTGCTTTAGATTGGCTGGTTATCAAAAATGGGGGAAATCCATACTGTTTTTTAAATTATTTAAGTAATTAAAAAGAATGGCGTGGGGACTCCTCTATTTTTGATAACTAGCTAAGACAAAGCTGACAGCTGAGGGCTGCAGCCTGCAGCTGTCATCTTTACCTGTTCTGGTTATCAAGGCTAGAGGAGACCCCATGTATTTTTTTTACACTGCAGCCTTTCAACAAGCTTTGTTCGTGCTGCCAGACTCAAACAGTAACACGGACTTCCGGAAAAAAGACCGTGTTCTGGGTCCGAGCACAGACCCGAGGTGTCCGGTATGGGCCCCGAAAATTTACCGTTCAGGTTTGCCCATCTCTAATCTCTATCAAAGAAATTTGTTTTATTTCACCTTCCGGACTGATCTTTCACTCTCAATTCATGGGTAAAATCTGTAAAGTTTGTAAAACAGATTTTCCCATTACTGAGATAGGAGATGACAGTTAGTGCTTTTAAAATTCTATGGCAGAGGGAAGAGCTAGAGGCGGACACAGATGTGGTGCCCCAGGGTCCTGGTCGTCACAGTAATGTTGCTTTCCTCCCGGGGAGAGTGATGCTACGTTTGGAGACAAGAAAGGATAACTGTAACCAGGTACCACAAACATGCAACACATTCACACTCCAGGCCACCAGGGGGAGCTTTTGATCCTATTTACTTGGTGACTCCCCATATATATATATATACAACTGGTAGTCTGTAGGGAGAGTTAGACATCCATCTGAGGAGGATAGAGGGTTTACGGATCTGTGCATGCCCCCAGAGCTGCAGCTCCCAGAAAGAGGCATTTAGAAAGCAGAATTGATTGCAGCGAGCATGCAGGAGAGGAAGCACAGGAGAAGATACCAGAATCGGACAGGCTGCCTCCTTCTGAGGCACAGAACACCGGTAGCCGGAATTCCGAGGTGGTAAGGACCTCCACGCCTTACATCAGAGACTGGCAGGACAGCTAATTTCACGTTACCTGTCCGCACCCACACCCAGGAGGCACGGTGACACCCCAGAGAGCCGGATCAACTAAGAGACCCTATAAACAGGCTCAAGTCACCATATTGCCCAGCCACGTAGTATATTGCCCAGTCACGTAGTATATTGGTCAGCTACGTAGTATATTGCCCAGTCACGTAGTATATTGCCCAGCCACATAGTATATTGCCCAGCCACGTAGTATATTGCACAGCCACGTAGTATATTGCCCAGTAATGTAGTATATTGGCCAGTGACATAAAATAAAAAATAAACATATACTCACCTTAGTTCTGGCTCCTGTGTACGGTGCACGCGGCAGCTTCCGGTGCCAGGGTTGGTATGACTATGAGCGCAGGACCTGTGATGACTTTGCGGTCACATGACCGTGACGTCATGGCAGGTCCTTCTCGCGCAGGCGCGCAGGACCTGTGATGATGTCGTGGTCACATGACCGTGACGTCATGGCAGGTCCTTCTCGCGCATGCGCGCAGGACCTGTGATGAAGTCGCAGTCACATGACCATGACATCATGGCAGGTCCTTCTCGCGCAGTACCTGTGAGGACATCGCGGTCACATGACCGTGACGTCATGGCAGGTCCTTCTTCCATAGCATCTTTAGCACCGGAACCTGCCGGCGGACAGGACGCGATGGAGGGTGAGAATAACGTTTTTTTATGATTATTATTATTATTTGTAACATTAGATCGTTTTACTATTGATGCTGCATACGCAGCATCAATAGTAAAAACTTGGTCACACAGGGTTAATAGCTGCATAACCGGAGTGCGTTATACCGTGCTCCGGTAACGCTGGCATTAACCCTGTGTGAGGGCTGACTGGATAACTGGAGGGGAGTATGGAGCGGGTACTGACTGCGGGGAGGAAAGAGCGGCCATATTGCCGCCGGACTGTGGCCGTCGCTGATTGGTCGTGGCAATGGTCGTGGGTGTTTTGCCACGACCAATCAGCGACTTGGATTCCATGACAGACAGAAGAAGCCGCGACCAATGAATATCCGTGACAGAAAGACAGACGGAAGTGACCCTTAGACAATTATATAGTAGGATTTGTCTTCACTGAATAGAGATTTTACCTATGAATTGATAATGATCAGTCAGGAGGAGCAAGAAACAAATTTCTCTGATAAAATACATTTCTAAGCTGATTATTTTCAGGTGCACTATTGAATAGGATTTTGAGAACGAATGATCAGATCAGGAGGAGAAAGAAGAGGATTTTTCTACTAAGATATTTTGCAGTTTCTTACTATGTCATGTATTTTTTTTTTGTATAAGTACATATACATATGGTGGATGGTCTCCTGAGGGATCTCCTCCCAGACCTGGACTAAAACATCCGCTAACTCCTGGACAGTCAGTGGTGCAACGTGACGTTGGTGGATGGTGCGAGACATGATGTCCCAGATGTCTTCAATCGGATTCAGGTCTGTGGAACGGGCGGGCCAGTCCATAGCTTCAATGCCTTCATCATGCAGGAGCTGCTGACACACTCCAGCCACATTAGGTCTGGCATTGTCCTGCATTAGGAGGAACCCAGGGCCAACCGCACCAGCATATGGTCTCACAAGGGGTCTGAGGATCTCATCTCGGTACCTAATGGCAGTCAGGCTACCTCTGGCGAGCACATGGAGAGCTGTGTGGCCTTTCAAAGAAATGCCACCCCACACCATTACTGACCCACTGCCAGACCGGTCATGCTGAAGGATGTTGCAGGCAGCAGATCGCTCTCCACGGTGTCTCCAGACTCTGTCACGTCTGTCACATGTGCTCAGTGTGAACCTGCTTTCATCTGTAACGAGCGCAGGGCGCCAGTGGCAAATTTGCCAATTCTGGTGTTCTGGGGCAAATGCCAAGCGTCCTGCACGGTGTTGGGCTGTGAGCACAACCCCCCATCTGTGGACGTCTGGCACTTAGGCCATCCTCATGGAGTCGGTTTCTAACAGTTTGTACAGACACATGCACATTTGTGGCCTGCTGGAGGTCATTTTGCAGGGCTCTGGCAGTGCTCCTCCTGTTCCTTCTTGCATAAAGGCTGAGGTAGCGGTCCTGCTGCTGGGTTGTTGCCCTCCTACGGCCCCCTCCACGTCTCCTGGTGTACTGGCCTGTGTCCTGTAGCGTCTCCAGCCTCTGGACACTATGCTAACAGACACAGCAAACCTTCTTGCCATGGCTCGCATTGATGTGCCATCCTGGATGAGCTGCACTACCTGAGCCACTTGTGTGGGATGTAGAGTCCATCTCATGCTACAACGAGTGTGAAAGCACAACCAACATTCAAAAGTGACCAAAACATCAGCCAGAAAGCATTGGTACTGAGATGTGGTCTGTGGTCCCCACCTGCAGAACCACTCCTTTATTGAGTGTGTCTTGACAATTGGCAATAATTTCCATCTGTTGTCTATTCCATTTGCACAACAGCATGTGAAATTGATTGTCAATCAGTGTTGCTTCCTAAGTGGACAGTTTGATTTACTTGGAGTTATATTCTGTTAAGTGTTCCCTTTATTTTTTTGAGCAGGGTATACAGTATATATATATATATCTATATATATATATATATACAGTTAGGGCCAGAAATATTTGGACAGTGACACAAGTTTTGTTATTTTAGCTGTTTACAAAAACATGTTCAGGAATACAATTATATATATAATATGGGCTGAAAGTGCACACTTACAGCTGCAATATGACAGTTTCCACATCCAAATCGGAGAAAGGGTTTAGGAATCATAGCTCTGTAATGCATAGCGTCCTCTTTTTCAAGGGACCAAAAGTAATTGGACAATGGACTCTAAGGGCTGCAATTAACTCTGAAGGCGTCTCCCTCGTTAACCTGTAATCAATGAAGTAGTTAAAAGGTCAGGGGTGGATTCCAGGTGTGTGGTTTTGCATTTGGAAGCTGTTGCTGTGAGCAGACAACATGCGGTCAAAGGAACTCTCAATTGAGGTGAAGCAGAACATCCTGAGGCTGAAAAAAAAGAAAAAATCCATCAGAGAGATAGCAGACATGCTTGGAGTAGCAAAATCAACAGTTGGGTACATTCTGAGAAAACAGGAATTGACTGGTGAGCTTGGGAACTCAAAAAGGCCTGGGCGTCCACGGATGACAACAGTGGTGGATGATCGCCGCATACTTAATTTGGTGAAGAAGAACCCGTTCACAACATCAACTGAAGTCCAGAACACTCTCAGTGAAGTAGGTGTATCTGTCTCTAAGTCAACAGTAAAGAGAAGACTCCATGACAGTAAATACAAAGGGTTCACATCTAGATGCAAACCATTCATCAATACCAAAAATAGACAGGCCAGAGTTAAATTTGCAGAAAAACACCTCAAGAAGCCAGCTCAGTTCTGGAAAAGTATTCTATGGACAGATGAGACAAAGATCAACCTGTACCAGAATGATGGGAAGAAAAAAGTTTGGAGAAGAAAGGGAACGGCACATGATCCAAGGCACACCACATCCTCTGTAAAACATGGTGGAGGCAACGTGATGGCATGGGCATGCATGGCTTTCAATGGCACTGGGTCACTTGTGTTTATTGATGACATAAGAGCAGACAAGAGTAGCCGGATGAATTCTGAAGTGTACCGGGATATACTTTCAGCCCAGATTCAGCCAAATGCTGCAAAGTTGATTGGACGGCGCTTCATAGTACAGATGGACAATGACCCCAAGCATACAGCCAAAGCTACCCAGGAGTTCATGAGTGCCAAAAAGTGGAACATTCTGCAATGGCCAAGTCAATCTCCAGATCTAAACCCAATTGAGCATGCATTTCACTTGCTCAAAGCCAGACTTAAGACGGAAAGACCCACAAACAAGCAAGACCTGAAGGCTGCGGCTGTAAAGGCCTGGCAAAGCATTAAGAAGGAGGAAACCCAGCGTTTGGTGATGTCCATGGGTTCCAGACTTAAGGCAATGATTGCCTCCAAAGGATTTGCAACAAAATATTGAAAATAAAAATATTTTGTTTGGGTTAAGTTTATTTGTCCAATTACTTTTGACCTCCTAAAATGTGGAGTGTTTGTAAAGAAATGTGTACAATTCCTACATTTTCTATCAGATATTTTTGTTCAACCCTTCAAATTAAACGTTACAATCTGCACTTGAATTCTGTTGTAGAGGTTTCATTTCAAATCCAATGTGGTGGCATGCAGAGCCCAACTCGCGAAAATTGTGTCACTGTCCAAATATTTCTGGCCCTAACTGTATATATATATCTATATATATATATATATATAGATATATATATATATATAGATATATATATAGATATATATATCTATATATATATCTATATATATATAGTGTCCAGAATGTATACAGAAAACTGTGGGCAATGCCAATGCACGGCAATCATGGGGTCTGCTACTAATTAGGACAGTAGGTGAAACAAATGCTAATAGTGATTCTGGTACTAAAGTGCTGACCTCTGCTGGTCAAAAAGAGCAACACATTGTTTTCTTTGCGAAATATCTTTGTGAATGTGTTCATTGTAAAGGTACCTTCACACATAACGATATTGTTAACGATATCGTTGCTATTTGTGACGTAGCAACGATATCGTTAATGAAATCGTTCTGTGTGACAGCGACCAACGATCAGGCCCCTGCTGGGAGATCGTTGGTCGCTGAAGAAAGTCCAGAACTTTATTTCGTCGCTGGACTCCCTGGAGACATCGCTGGATCGGCGTGTGTGACACCGATCCAGCGATGTCTTCACTGGTAACCAGGGTAAACATCGGGTAACTAAGCGCAGGGCCGCGCTTAGTAACCCAATGTTTACCCTGGTTACCATGCTAAAAGTAAAAAAAAAACAAACACTACATACTTACCTACCGCTGTCTGTCCTCCAGCGCTGCGCTCTGCACTCCTCCTGTACTGTCTGTGAGCCGGAAAGCAGAGCGGTGACGTCACCGCTCTGCTTTCCGGCTCCCAGACAGTACAGGAGGAGAGCAGAGAAGCAGAGCGCAGCGCTGGAGGACAGACGGCTGTAGGTAAGTATGTACTGTTTGTTTTTTTTTACTTTTAGGATGGTAACCAGGGTAAACATCGGGTTACTAAGCGCGGCCCTGCGCTTAGTTACCCGATGTTTACCCTGGTTACCGGCATCGTTGGTCGCTGGAGAGCGGTCTGTGTGACAGCTCTCCAGCGACCAAACAGCGACGCTGCAGCGATTCGGATCGTTGTCGGTATCGCTGCAGCGTCGCTAAATGTGAAGGGGCCTTAAGGAGAATCACTGTAATAAATCATGTGGTATTTTCTGAGTAGGATATATTTAGGCTATAACTTCTTCTGCCAGCAATTGTTGCTTTTAATTTTAGTGTATAGAAAGTAGATAGTAAGTATGTGCTGGAATTCCTAATGGACAATATAGATAGGGTTCCAGCAAAATCTAACTGCAAAGGAAAATGCCTGTCATGGCAGGACACAATATGGCAGAGATATTAATACTGTGTGCAATTTATAATGTTTAGAATTACAGTGACTCCTGCTAAGAAGTCTGGCATCTCTTTTCCATTTTTTGCCAACTTTTTTGCAGCCTTTTGATTCACTTCCTTTGTACATTGATCTATTTTTTGTTCCAAATGTGGCTCATTTTAAACCCTACCCCCTCTGAACTACACTATAGGTGACTTTAGCTTCCATTATTGTATTGTAAGTCCACACTTGAGGATCTGTGATGACTTCTATGTGTAAATTCTGTGTATCACGACAGTGAGGGTGGCACTATTACATGGCCTTTTAAAGGACATGTTACTTGCCATAAATATGTAATTGTTTTATCTAATATAAACTCCACATTCTCCTGAATCCGGCGATGTTTTTCTTTTGTTCCTGCGCCTCTCCATTCCTGAGATATGGCCCTCTCTTTCACGTATGTAAATGTCGCCTTGTTAGCAACTAGGTGTGGTCCTCAAGAACACGCCCACATAGACTAGTTGAAGATCACGCCCACTCTGCTTTAAATGCTAGATTTACATACAAGGAAGAAGGGGCCATATCTCAGAAATGGAGAAACGTAGAAACAAAAGAAAAACATCTCCGGATTCAGGAGAACAGCGGCATTTACGCCAAGGAAAAAAGTTACATATTTATAGCAAGTGGTAAATCCTCTTTTAACAGATATGCAAAAATTAAAGATGGTTCTCATGTTAAAGGTGTGTGAGATTAATCTAAGATCTTTCCTAGGGAAGCCTTTTCTTATATCTGGGATGTGTGCAGCCCAGTGCCGGGTGCTCCAATACGTAAGCTGTAAATTCCTAAAATGTATTTTAGGATTTTACAACCTAGGGACTGCAGCACCCAGGACTGGGCTGCACACCTATGGCTATTTCCAATTGATCACTTACCTCCAGTCCGGATGGCAATTTGGAGGAGTGCAGCTGCACAGAGCAGCAGCCCCAGTAAATGATTATTGCTCCAGCCACACTGAATATAGAGCTGTGCCTACATACTTTACAAGGTTAGTGCTTTACTGTTCATCAGTTCTGTTAGATGGTGTTATAACTCGGGGGCGGGGATCACATTACAATGGTCGGCCTGGCCGTCCACTATCCCGACCCGTGAGACGTGAGTGACAGTGGCATAGAAATATATGCTGTCAGGCTCAAGTCCGGTGATCTGATGTCTAGTCCGCGCATTGGGTTGCAATCCCTGTCCGAGTTATATTGCCATCTGCCTCTTCCCTTAGATTCGGAGGGGGGGGGGGGGGCGGAGGCATGACAACAAATAACCTTTCCACAAGCTTCAATTTCAGGAAATGTTGCTTGAAATGGGGCGAGGCAAGGGCAATATCACTCACACTTCACATTAGCCTTCCATCAGGACAATACCCTTTTCACAGCAAGAGCTGCAGGCTTATTCTGTAGAGGGACTGTGTTGGGTACATACCAGATGGCGATGTCACAATTCTTACAGTTATTTAATACTATACCATGTGACTTCTTTGGTACATTTTTCAGTTCTTCCTGTAATCCATAATTTTGTATAGGTGATGTGGAATATTAGAAGCAATACAGTTGATTCTTTCACAATGTCTGAACGCTGATGATTCTGCTGAAAGCTGGAATCCGCTGCGGCCCTAACACCTCCTATGTGCTGACTTGGCCTGACGGGAGACATTGTAACCAAGCCTCAGTAGTGCTGATGTTAGTGCTAATGTGAAAACATAGTGTCACGGGTGTGTCAGGTGCAACAGTCGCTCTACATCTGGCTGCAGAAGGTCTCTACATTTGTTATTACAGATGTCTCCTTAATCCTTCTGACTTTTGGACACAGCGGCAACCTTCCTCCGGCTCTAGTTGAAACACCTGGATCTGGGTGTTTATAAATCCCCAGTCTGCTGCAGAGTCGCCGGTGATATTCACATTTTTCCCTTGTGAAGGCTTGGAGCTATAGCAGTCAGCTAACTTCCTCTCTGGAGCTGTTTGAGGACGTTTGATGTTACCACTCTGACTCTGCTCAAGCTAAGTTCATTCCCCTTATCTACCTTTTAGTTTACAGTGGGGACTCATCAGTGTCATCCCCTCCCCCTCCTTATCTAGGGCTTAGTTCTAGGGCAGTGTTTCCCAAACTTCAGTCCTCATGGACCCCAACAGGTCATGTTTTCAAGATTTCCTTAGTATTGCACAGGTGATGGAAGTATCAGGAGTTCTCTCACTTGTGCAGCACTATGGAAATCCTGAAAACATGACCTGTTGGGGTCCGCGAGGACTGGAGTTTGGGAAATACTGCTCTAGAGAGATACAGGTCTTAGTTTTACAGCTCGGTGATTGGTGAGGAACAAGTTTAGGGACGATAGGGCAGGAATGGTGTTATTAGATCTGCCTAGGGGCCTCCACTCATCCTTTCCCTAGTACCTGGGCTTCCTTCCCCTCATCCCTTTGTGTTTCACTTAGTCTTCCCACATTGTGCGTGCTACATAGTACCAAACACCTCTCCATCAGACACATATTAGTGTGGTCACAGGGGATGTATGCCGTTAAATGATTTGTATTTATAGCAATAATCGCTTGCTAAAATTCTGTCGCTATAGTTATAACTTTGATTTATGAAACCAGTATAGATTTTGGATGTCCATCAACTCTGATAGACCTGAAGTGAGCCAGCATGGTGGCGTGGGATGATCTGTGGAATAGCGACCTGAGGTCACTCTCATCATTGTCATTACTGCCTGTGCTGCGCTGACAATATCCTAGCTGCTGAGATGAGGACGACACTTTCCTTATAGAAGGTGCACATGGGATCCTGAAGCGTTGCTCTGATCAAGTCTGCAGTCTGGGAAATTCACAGCTAATGACTAAAGCAGCATTTCCAGTGTGATCACAATCCTATGTGTGAGCTCAGGGGGTCAAGATTAATGCTCAGTACTGACGCAGATCGGCATCATTACAGGCTGCTGTGGGGCTGGCAGATGCCTGCGCTCCGACAAGGGGCGGATCCTTCTGCTACACATAGGATCCTGCCCCATAACGAGCCTGGAGCATCTGATTGACCTGTGATTATTCTGCTTGCAGTCTCCACACGGTGTAACGGCCATTACAAGAGGTCTCGGTACATTGTATCGTCTCACATGGGCAATCATTCGTCCTGTTACTCTGAACCGGTACATCACGCCGCCTCTAAATGGATTTTTCGTGTTTCTCGGTAAAAGGGTCATGAAAAGTTATTGTCAGTATCAAAAGATGGGAAAAAGAGCCGAGACATACGGTGCGGGGGATGTGTCTAACAGCGGATAGCCTAGTTAAAGAGTTAAAAATGATCATTATAAACTGTATATAACGCAAATGAAATATTTTTAAAACCAAGGTAAACTGAATTAACATCCATTAACCTCAATAAAGTTCTAATTTCATCATCTCATGTACAATATCGTTTTGCTACATGGATCCAGTAACAGTGGGAGAGAGCAGTCAGCAAGTTTTTAATTTTGCAATAGCTCCCCCGCAGGTGAAATGAAGCATTACGTTGGGCAATTGATTGCGTAATGCAGAGACATATGTGATCTTCTAGAACAATTTGTATATTTAATTTCCCAGAGGAGCACTGCGTGGCCTGTAAGTCTTCTTACATTGGCATGTCAGGTAGATCACTCTGCACAAGAAAGTACATTACTCCTTAGAACCCAGTGAAAGGCCTCTCATACAACCCAATAACGGTCGATCTCTTGCTTTGCCCAGAGGAGGGGCAACATCATGAAACAGGTGTCTGAAAATAGAGATTCAGGTTTGGCTTTTACCATAAGTCATGTGGCAAGAAATATTAAAGGATCAATATTGAATTTTAGGAAAGCTACTTCCAATAGGTGGCGCTAGAGTTCATGTCTTTTACCTGTCCTTGTTAATAATCTAAAAGGGGGGAAGCTTAACATTATCTGTAAACATATTTGATAAGCCAGGCAACCCATTTATGGAGGGTTTCTCTGACACGTTTTAGATTTTACCACTTAGATATGTACTTAATGGTCCAGCCAATATTGATTTGCATTTTTACCGCTATTGAACCTTTATAGGTAGAAAGATAATAAGTGGTCAATAAACGTCAAAGCTACAATGGAAAAGTTTTTGGACAAAGTATCTTAAAAGGGTTTCCTATAGCTGAGATAATAAAGGTATGTTTAAGGTTGGTGTCACATTTGCGCTTGTGTCCGCAGCGTTTCTTCCGCAATTATCCACATGCGTTGTGTATTCCTATATTTTCCATTAGAGACGCATGTGTCTGCGATCTGTTGCGTTTTGCCGCGTTTGATGACTCATGCGTCGTTTCTTCATCTGCGGTTTGGTGCGGTAAATGCTACATGTAGTAATTTTAGAGGCGTCAATTTGCCGCCTAGAAACGTATGCGGTTGTTAGCGGAAGGAATGCGGCAAAAAAAGCATTGCTATCTATGTGAACGCATGCGTTGCACCACAGGAAAACATGTCTAGACACTGATTAGCCACCCCCCACATGCAAACTGATAAAAGGGGGGAGTGGACATTTGCAGGTCACTACTCAGCAGACTGGGAACAAGAGTAGAAGCAGCAGACCAGACACAGGAAGGAATCTACACTCTGAACAATGTGAGTATATCCTAGCCAATGTCTTTATTTTCTGTCTCTATATGTCCTAATTTCTGCCATTTCTTTCTTTCTGCGTGCATCAGAATCTCATCTTCTTCTGAGGAGGAGCAAGGGCCTGGGCTTGCACAAGCCGAACATGTCAGTGAAGTGAGTACTCACCTCAGATTGGTAAGTATTCACTGTCACATCTACACATATGACAATTTTTTTTTCTTTTTTAAAGCACTTCTTCCACTGCTGCAGAGGCTGAGCAGGAGCAGCGGGGTCACGGTCGGGTGGCAAGGCGGCAGCGTGTACGTAAACGTGGCTGACTGTTTATTGTATCCTCACTTTACTATTGGATGTTCATTTTTTTACTTTCCTTTTTCTTTCCCTTTTTCTTCTTGACTCCTTTTGTTTCTTGACTTTCAATATTCATGCCAGTTTTCTGTCTTTGTTTTCTTTCTTTTCCTTATGTTAATATATCCAACATTAATGTCTTTATTTATTTTTTAAGTTCCAGAACGGGATGAGGACCTCATTGAAAATGACCTCCTTATCTCCCTGGTCCATGAGCGAGTCCCGTTGTGGGACACCCAGGTTCCGCAACACTCGGACAACGTGACGATCCAGCGGCTATGGAATGAGGTGGCCAAAGCGATGTGGGATGGCTGGGACAACACCTCGACTCGGGTCCGAAATGCATTTTGTAAGTATTGCAATGCAGTGTGATGCAGCAGTGGCCTTGGCTGGGATCACACAACTGTGTGTGATGAAAGAAACTCTCAGGAGTTTCTCTCATCACACACAGTTGTGTGATCACGGCCAAAAGTCTATTGTCTAACCATTGTTTTTGTTTTTTTCAACAGTGCTCAAAGTCAAAACACGTTGGCGTTCGATGAAGGATCGCTTCAACAAGGACCTTCGTCAAGAGAGCCAGGTTCCTAGTGGTTCTGGAGCAAGAATCCGAAAATATAAATACCACCGCATTCTGGTATTTTTGAGACCGGTCCTTGCCCAGAAAATGTAAGTATTTTTTTTGTGTATTAGGTTGTGTTATATTGCCTTAATCTGTATGTTTCTATTCCACAGGAGTTGGCGCTTAACTTTTGTAAATGTTTGGTAGTAATGTGTTTTTTTCTTCATTTTTCACAGCACATGGAGCAGCACTATTGACCCTGGTTCTGGAGCAGTCCTTCATCAGACAGCCACGGACCCATCGTAGCCATCCAGCAGCGCTGCAGCAAGTGGGCCTGGCACACAAACTGGAGACCAGGAAGCTGGTCCATCAGGTGTTCCCCTTTCCCAGTCCTCTGCCTCTGCCCCTTTTTTGGGGGGCTCTTCCAGGCAGCGGCAGAGGGCCTCAGACAGGTCACTCATGCCCGAGTTTTTGCACTTGAGCTCGGTCTTTCATGACGGACTCAAGGCGATGGGTGACCGACTGGATACAGCCAGTAGCCATATGAATACACGTATCCAGGAGGTCACCAAAAGCCTTGACCAAGTGGAAGCCGACCTCCAGAGGTCAGCACATCATTTTTTTAATCAAATTGAACAGGGTATGTCGGAACACCTTACTCCTGATCTCCAGCTTAGTGTCATGCAGGCCTGCAATGCTGCTTACGTGCAGGCTATGCAGCAGAGTCGGTATTTTCAGCAGACAGTGGCGGCATATCCACCTGTGCCAACACTTTCACGCTTGACATCAATGCCGAGCTCTGCTGCATTCCACTGCACGGCCACCTCCATGCCAAGCACTGCTGGACACCACTACAGCACCATCACCATGCCGAGTGCTGTTGGACAGGCCACCGCCACCACCATGACAACCGCTGCTCCTGCTTGGACCTCCTCCACTGCCACCACCATGCAGCAGCAGCACCCGGATCAGGACAGGTCGACCACCTTCACCAGGTCCCAGCTGCAGCAGTACCTGAATCCAGGCATGTTTTTCAGCACCAGCATGCAGCAGCAGCAGCACCCGGATCCTGGCATGCTTTTCACCACCAGCATGCAGCAGCAGCAGCACCTGGACCCTGGAATGGCTTTCTCCACCAACAGGATGCAGCAGCAGCACCCGGACCCTGGCATGGCCTTCCCCATCACCACAACCATGCAGCGGCACACGGACCATGACAGGTCGGCCACCACGACCAGTCCGCAACAAATGAGTCCACCGAGGCTCCCCAGACCACAGCGCCGTTCCCAAAAAGGGAAACAAAATAAAAAGCAAAGGATGATCTCAATTCTTTCCCCCCTCACCTCCCAATGTGTCTGTAATGTCAGGTTTGTCTCACCCTTCCAGTGTGTCTCTGCCCTCTCGTGCAGCAAGCCCCATCCCAAACTCCCAGACCCCACTACTTTAATTGCCCCTTCTCCTGCCACCCCTGCGTCGTCCACATTAAGCCAGCCCTCACAGCTACACACGCCATTTCCATCACTCTACCCCAAGCAGGCATAGTTAAATTAATTTGTTTGTTAAAAAATAAATAATAATGTTTTTTGCCCCCAGTAATGTTTGGTTAATTGTGTATTTCGCCGCCGGCAACACACACCGTGCGCCGAATAAAACACTGCGCCGCACACTTTATTTTTTTGCCACCTCATAGCTCCAGTAGTTAGTAAGTACAACACTGCAGCTTTGTGTGTGTTTGGTATAGAGAGATGAGGTGGCCCAAAAAATAATACTTGTATTTTCTCCATAATCTCTTCCTTCTGCTTACTCTGTGACTTTGTATTGCAGACTGAAGAGAAAATGGCGGTAATACAAAGCAGAACTATACTCAACAGGTTATGTGTCCAAAAACTCATTAGTTATGACACCTGACCTGGTGAGTAGAGAACTGCCTTGTATAACCTCCATTTTCTCTTCTATGTATGTAATCTATTTCACACAAAGTGAAGGGACGATGGAGGTCATACAATGCATATCTATACTCACCTGGACAGGTGTCAGAAATAGTGAATTCATGAGGCTGTTATTTGTGCATCATGATTTCATTATTTCTGACCCCTGACTTGATGAGTATAGATCTGTTTTGTAAGCAGCCATCGTCTCTTCAGTCTGCATCCAATAGATACTGCAGAACAGAATCAGGACGCAATGACGTCAACAACCTTACCACTAACAACCTAAGTAGTTTGTAGAGGAAACACATAGGAGACACGGTCAAGGTAACAAAACACGTAGTTTATTAACAACAAATATTAGTAACATTTAAAACATAACTGGTACAGACCCAAACCCAACAGGACATTTCACACAATATTGTCCTGCCATGCCACACGTCCAATATCAGAATAAAAAAAGGCAGAAAATTGGTTCCGCATGTGGCCAACTTCAACTGTTGTCCACAGCAGGTGATGCTGGTAATCTGGCAATGGGTTTGCAACTGGTTCATCCAGTTCAATGTTGGGTCGCTCTTTAGCCATAATGTAATTGTGGAGAACCACACAGGCTTTGACCACCTCATTGACTGTCTCCATTTTTAGATTAATGGCTGTTGCAAGAATGCGCTATTTTGAGACTATTTTCCCAAAGGTGCACTCTACTGTTCTTCGGGCCCTGGTCAGTCTGTAGTTAAAGATCCTTTTAGTGTGGTTTAAGTCCTGACTGGAATATGGCTTCAGTAGGTTTTCACACATCTGAAAGGCCTCATCCCCAACCAAAACAAATGGCATCGGTGGGCCTTCAGTGTTGAGGAGAGGTCGTGGCCGTGGAAAATTAAAATTTTTGCCATACACACGTCAGCCCATATCCGAGTTCTTGAAAGTCTGGAAATCGTTGCCACGGCCAAAAGCTCCAATGTCCACGTCGATGAAGCGACAGTCCGCATCTGCTATTGCCATGAGCACAACAGAAAAATATTTTTTGTAGTTAAAGTACTCCGATCCAGTTCTGGCGGGCTTGATAATGCGTATGTGCTTTCCATCCACTGCACCCAAACAGTTGGGGAAATCACACACACTCCAGAACTTCTCTGCAATTCCCATCCACATGTCCTCGGTAGGTAGGGGTATAAACTCATCCCGGAGAACATTCCACAAAGCCTGGCAGGTGTCTGCAACTATTCCAGACAGGGAGGAAATTCCAAGCCGGAACTGAAAGTGGAGGGATGATAAGCTCTCTCCAGTTGCCAGAAATCTGTAATAAAATAAATAAAAAATAAATGACAATCATTTCTATTTATGGTGTTGTTCAGCTAAAAACATAAAGGAAAATACAAAGAATACATGTCAGACCAACAATAATTATGACTGGCATTTGTTTAGAATTATTATGTACCTTAATGTAACCAGCAAACGTTCCTCTGCAGGAATCGCTCTACGTAGCTGGGTGTCCTGTCTCCGGATGGCTCCTTGGACATGACCAAGCAAATCCCGAAAAGAGTCTTGAGACATCCTGGTATATTCCGGGAATTTGTCCGGGTTGGCATTAAGCTCACCATATAGCGTATGATAGGCTCCACGGCTTTCCCGGAGTTCGATAATGGGGTGGCAACAAAAAAGCCGACGCCGTGTCCTTCTCTGTCTTTCTCGATTTGTTTGTTGCTCCCAAGCAAACGCACAGGCAAGAAACAGCTTGATGCTTAAATCCAGGTTGAAATAAAAGCTCTCCATGTGAAGATCCATCATGACACAGGATACAGTAGCAAACTGTGAAGATTTCAGCAGTCCAAGGGTTTATATAAAGATATCTCATAATACACGCCCTCTGTAGTCCCATTGGCGGTGTCTGGTTATTTATATTTTTCTCCTGTAAAATTTTCCACCATGCACACAAAAAACTCAAAGGCATGCAAAACGCATGCAAAAGCATAAAAACGCCGCGTTTTTTAAACCGCATGCATTACCGTATGCATCTAAAAAACACTGCGTTTGTACACGTTTCCATGCGGTTTTTCCTTCATTTGCGGTTGCGGATTAAGAGCTGCGGATTCTAACGCAAATGTGAAACTAGCCTAACACCTGGATTTTGCTGTGGATTTCTTTGCAGATTTTACCCCCTCTTCAGAAGTAAAATCCATGGTGAAAAATCAGAGCTGATTTAATTCAATTACTGCGCAAAAATCTGTACAGAAAATCTGCAGCATTCCTAATATGTGTAAATGTAAAATTGTAATGCGATGTGAAAGAGTGACTAAACAATCACATTTTTTCTTGCTAAGTCTGTTCCACATTGAAAATTATTTAAAGGGGATATCCGGGACTTTAATAAAAAAAAGACTAATAGTAGTTGCTAATAGAGGAAACTACCTGTCTGTTGTACCGTCTTTGACTGCTCCTGCCAGAGATTCAGCTGTTCCCTGTCAACAGAGAAGCAGTTTCTTTGCGTGTTGACAGGGCGGGACTACTGGCATCATGCTGATTGACAGCCGGCTTCCCCCAATTAGGCAGCGGAGAGTCAGATGTCAATCAGCATGACACTAGTAGTCCCGCCCTGTCAACAGGAAGAGAAACTGCTGCTCTGTTTACAGGGAACAGCTGAATCTCTGGCAGGAGCGGTCAGAGAATGGTGCTGGGTACATACAACAGGCAGGTAGTAACCTCTGTTTGCAACTACATGTCTTTTTTTCTTTTTAAAAGTCCCAAATATCTCCTTTAACGTTTTAATTGTCATTTAATAAATCAATAGTGCACATAAAAATAATCAACTTTCTAACATATCTGATCAAAGAAGTTGGTTTCTTTCTCCTCCTGGACTGATCTTCCACTGTGAATTAATGGGAAAAATCTATATGCAGTGATTATAGATTTTCCCGTTATTCAGATAGATGACAGTTGGTGCCTTTAAAATTCTACGGAGAAGCCAGTACAAACATACAAGTTTTCCTGTAACGACAGTTACATTTCTCCATAGAACTTTATGAGCACCCACTGTCATCTCCTATCTCAGTGATGGGAAAATCTGTGACCAAACCGCTGCACGGCCAGCTCTACCCTCACCTACTGTATCCTCACCCATCCCTTGTAGATTGTGAACCCTCGCGGGCAGGGTCCTCTCTCCTCCTGTACCAGTTGTGACTTGTATTGTTCAAGATTATTGTACTTGTTTATTATGTATACCCCTCCTCACATGTAAAGTGCCATGGAATAAATGGCGCTATAATAATAAATAATAATAATAATAGTATTCACTGAAGACAAAATTTTACTTGCGAATTAAGAATTTTGAGTATAAAAATTTTGTCTGAGAGGAGATAGAAACAGATTTATCTGACACAATATATTACAAATGTTCTTATTTTCCTGCTTTCTATATATACATATATATATATATATATATATATATCCCCTCTTCTCCATTATATAGTTTGATATTGCAAAGATTTCATTGTGCTATTCATTGAGTTTAAAGGTACTGTCACACTAGACGATATCGCTAGCGATCCGTGACGTTGCAGCGTCCTCGCTAGCGATATCGTCCAGTGTGACAGGCAGCAGCGATCAGGCCCCTGCTGGGAGATCGCTGGTCGGGGAAGAAAGTCCAGAACTTTATTTCGTCGCTGGACTCCCCGCAGACATCGCTGAATCGGCGTGTGTGACACCGATTCAGCGATGTCTTCACTGGTAACCAGGGTAAACATCGGGTAACTAAGCGCAGGGCCGCGCTTAGTAACCCGCTGTTTACCCTGGTTACCAGCGTAAAAAAACAAACAGTACATACTTACATTCAGCTGTCTGTCCCTTGCCGTCTGGTTCCTGCCTTGACTGCTGGCCATAAAGTGAAAGCAGAGCACAGCCACAGCGGTGAGTCACCGCTGTGTGACTCACCGCTGTGCTGTGCTTTCACTTTCACTTTGCGGCCAGCAGTCAGTGCAGGAACCAGACGGCAAGGGACAGACAGCTGAATGTAAGTATGTACTGTTTGTTTTTTTACGCTGGTAACCAGGGTAAACATCGGGTTACTAAGCGCGGCCCTGCGCTTAGTTACCCGATGTTTACCCTGGTTACCGGGGACCTCGGGATCGTTGGTTGCTGGAGAGCTGTCTGTGTGACAGCTCTCCAGCGACCAAACAGCGACGCTGCAGCGATCCGGATCGTTGTCGGTATCGCTGCAGCGTCGCTAAGTGTGACGGTACCTTTAGACTTTTTTTTGCAAAATTTACCCCACTTACATTTCGCCCACCAGATCAGTAGTTAATAATTAAATGCTAATTCTTCCCTTTGCCTGCAATGTGCTTAGAGAGACAGAAGGGAACAGCAGGAAATCACAGCTGCTTGCAAAACACCAAGATGACCATTTGACCATCCCTGGAATATTTACTTTAGCTCAAGCCCACAGAAAACTTTTATCACTTGCGGGAGGCAAGGACACAGCATGGAGGCCGCCTGCCGCTTCACATGGCTCAGTTTCTTGGTGATTGGCATAGGCCAGGTCTGCGGTTCAGTGGTAAGTAAATGAACGTGTGTCTTTTCTCTATATACAGTGTCCTGCACAGGGTATTATAGTCCACAGGTAACCACAAATAAATCCTTAAGCCTTTCGATGACCAGGAAAAAAATGTAAAGTTTTTGACTTTTGTAGCTGTCAATATTTTTGGGGGGTTTTTAAATCTGTGCAACAATAATTTTACATTTGAATTTCTAGAAAATATCTGTCCAAACTAGGAAGTACATTTTTTAATAGAATATGTACCCAAAAATGTATCATCTGGTCCAGTTGCCTCAAATTTGTCGCTTTCCTACTGTTAAAAAACTATAACTCCCAGCGTGATCTGACCATTACAGACAGAGTTGTAATTTTGCAAAACTTGGTGAGCTGAGATTGTATAGTGATGCCAACTATGTGCATATTGTCAGGGGCATAACTATTGTGGGTGCAAGGGTTGCAGTGACCCCCAGGCAATGGGGTCTATTTGGCCCATATGAGAGGACCAATACAATTAAAGATTCATGATATTCAGGGGTCGTCTTGGAAATTTTGCATTGTAAAGTGTTGCAGGATATGTTGGCGCTATAGAAATAAAACAAATATATATTATTATTAGGTTGAATTTGTCGCACTGCATATGGTATAACATCTGATGTCCCTATTACATGCCAGAACAAAGGTCTTATTTAGTTTTAGTTTAACTTCCTCTCTTGGTTTGAATGTGGCCTTGGCAAATGCAGATTTTTGTGTCGGTGGATAACAGAGCACGTAGCGGTAGTTTGGTCAGATTGGGGTACAAAGATTGATTCCACCATGTTTTGGAATGACGACATACATTTATTTATTATGTATTTATAAAGCTTTGATTATACAGCGCCATCATATCCTGCAGCGTTGTACAGACATCATCATCACTGTCCCCATTGGGGCTCACAATCTAAATTCTTTATCAGTATAAATATGGGGTGTGAGAGGAAACCGGAGAACCCAGAGGAAACCCAAGCAAAGACAAGGAGAATGTACAAACTCCTTGCAGATGTCCTCCTTGGTGGGATTTGAGCCCAGGACACCAGTGCTTCAATTTTAACAAATTGGTTCTGGTGACATATTCATGTACAGATGGGATGGTGATTCTTTTGACAAATTCATGTAGTGATGGTTGACAGACGTGAATTCAATTGAGTACAGGGAGTGACCAACGGGTGGGACACAGGCAGAGAGAAGGGTGCGCGGTGTCAGTGACTTAAGGTACCGTCACACATAACGATATCGTTAACGATATCGTTGCTTTTTGTGACGTAGCAACGATATCGTTAACAAAATCGTTATGTGTGACAGCGACCAACGATCAGGCCCCTGCTGGGAGATCGTTGGTCGCTGGGGAAAGTCCAGCACTTTATTTTGTCGCTGGATCTCCTGCTGACATCGCTGAATCGCCGTGTGTGACGCCGATTCAGCGATGTCTTCACTGGTAACCAGGGTAAATATCGGGTTACTAAGCACAGGGCCGCGCTTAGTAACCCGATGTTTACCCTGGTTACCGTTGTAAATGTAAAAAAAAAAACACTACATACTTACATTCCCGGTTTCTGGTCATGTCCCTCGCCTTCAGCTTCCCGCACTGACTGGTGAGCGCCGGCCAGCCGTAAAGTACAGCGGTGATGTCACCGCTGTACTTTACGGCCGGCGCTCAGTCAGTGCGGGAAGCTGAAGGCGAGGGACATGACCAGACACCGGGAATGTAAGTATGTAGTGTTTTTTTTTTACATTTACAACGGTAACCAGGGTAAACATCGGGTTACTAAGCGGGGCCCTGCGCTTAGTAACCCGATATTTACCCTGGTTACCCGGGGACTTCGGGATCGTTGGTCGCTGGAGAGCTGTCTGTGTGACAGCTCTCCAGCGACCACACAGCGACGCTGCAGCGATCGACATCGTTGTCGGTATCGCTGCAGCGTCGCTTAGTGTGACGGTACCTTAACACTACTCACCCCGCATCCCAGCTGTCACTGTGCTGAATGCCTGTGGCCGGAACATTTGAAGTGACTTTGTGAGGACAATAAGGCAGAAGATACACAAATGTGACAACATTTAAAAAATTGACCCCTCAAAGTGCTCAAAACCACATTGAAGAAGTTTAGTAACTCTTCAGGATTTAAAGCAATGTGGAGGAAAAAAAAATGAAAATTTTACTTTTCCCCACAAAAATATTACTTTAGCCCTAAATTTTAACAAGGGTAACAGGAGAAAATGGATCATACAATTTGTTGTGCAATTTCTCCTGAGTATGCCGTTACCCCATATGTGGTGGAAAACTATTGTTTGGACACATGGTAGGGCTGGGAAGGGAAGGAGTGCCAAGTGAGTTTTGGAGCGTAAAATGGACTGAAAATTAAAGTGGGCGCTATGTCACATTTTTAGAGCCCCTGATGTTCCTAAACGGTGGAAACCCCCCCAAAAGTGACCCCATTCTGGACTCTACACTCCTCAAGGAAGTTATCTAGAGGTGTGGTGAGCACCTTAAACCTACAGGGGATTCACAGAATTTTATAACGTTCATACATGAAAATGAAAAAGTACACTTTTCCCGTAAAAATGTTGCTTCAGCCCCAAATTTTTCATTTTCAGAAGGATAACAAGGGTTTTCAATTTTCAAAAGGAATAATAGAGAAATTGAATGGTACAGTTTGTTGCACAATTTCTGCCGAGTACACAAATCTCCTATATGTGGTCAAAAACTACTTTTGAGGCATAATGCAAAGCTCAGAAGGGAAGAAGTGCCATATTGGAGTTCAGATGTTGCTGGATGGTTGGAAGGTGGTCATATCACATTGGCAGAGCCCCTGATGTGCCAGAACATTAACCCCCCCCCATAAATGACCCCAATTTGCAAACTTGTCATAACTCTGGATGGGCTGGTTCAATTAGTCTGCCTCTCTTTGGTTCTGGGGAGGCTTTTTAATGCTGGTAGTTCCAGGGTCTGAGTCGGATATACTTCCGTCTACTCGGTTTGAGATAGCTGACCCAGGTTATTCATCTGCAATCGTTGTGCCTCTGTGAGTGGGTGCCTTGCTGTGTATGACCCGATTTGCCCCCTGACTACTGCCCCTGTTTTCTGCTTGGTACTTCTCTGTCTGTCCAGGCTTTCTGACCCCTTGGCTTGTCTCTGACTAATCTGCTGTTTTGCCCCTTGGTACCTCGCTTGCACCTGGCTCCCGACCCTAGGCTTGTCCTTTGACTACGTCTTTGTCTTAGTACACTGTATCCTGTGTCTTTTGGTAGACCTTCCATTCTCGTGCAGTAACTCGGCCCCATCGTCCCTGCAATGATCACGTGACCTGCCTAGTTCAGGTCCTGTGTGCACTGCATCCCTCATTCCTCCCTCTCCCTGTGCTCCTGCTAGCGTCCCCTTAGGCTGCCTCTCTGTGACACCAGGCAGCGTCATTACAAAACTACACCCTCCAATGAATTAATCTAGGTGTGTAGTGATTATATTGACACCACAGGTGGGTCACAGAATTTTATACCATTACTTCTGGAGACATGCACCCATAAATTAAGCGGGCTCTCATCACTACAGAAATGCGAAACATGTGGACGCTAAATGTGGTTTAGGCACACTGGGGCTCAGAAGGGAGAGGGGCATTTGGATTTGGAACAACAAAATTCACTCAATTTCTTTTTGGATGAACCATTTCATGTTTCCAGAACCTTTGTGTTACCAGTCACATGGAAGCCCCCTATATTTCCATTAACAGGTGACGGACGTCAGTGAAGACCTGCTTTTTTGTGGATTGAGTTGAAGCTTTTATTAGGAACATTTTACATAACGTTTGGGATCACATTTATCTGGCGCTCTAAGTTGAGCAGTTATGTCGGGGATTCCATCTAAATCTCCGAATGACATGATACAGATGAAACTTTGGACAGATCCAATCAATATAATGATGCAGCAGAATTACCCTGGACTCCTTCTGGTCTCAGTTTAGGGATGTCTTTTTTGAGGGATGAGGGAGACTCCATTTTAGATTTATTAATTCGGGCCCAGAGATCTCCTTCTGCTCTTGAAACTGTGGCCCCCACCCATCGGATAAGTACAAAAATTCCCAAAAGAACAGGAACATGCCATATGGCTAGAGAATTAGAGGCCACATGTTAATTAAGGCAAGGAGGAACAGAGCTGGGACCCTTTGCTATCTTTTGTGCAAGGCTGCCAACATCAATCAGCTATCAATGGAAGGCTTAGACAGTTGGGCACCGACACCTAGAAATGAATTATGAGGGTACCAAGCATCTCATGGTTAAGTCCAATATGCCACCAGAATCCTGGGAGCCTTCCGCACACACCTCTGTGTCTCATCATCTCTAGCTGTACCAGATACCGAGCTATCGAGACTGGCCCTCCAGAACCACTTAGCCGACCCAAGTTTGGACTCTCCATATTGATCCAGCCCCAACGAACCTGTTGAGACATCAGTTGTCCCATTTGGACTTCCCACTAGGAAGTTAAGACCCATCCTAGATATTGAGAATTTTCCAGCTAGGAGGTCAAGGGAGAAGATTTCAGTCCGACCAAGAGGGGCGGTGGCAAATATGGGAGGGGGCGAGCTAAGGGTTAAGAGCAAGCTACACACCTTTAACCATTGTCATTGTTCTGCCATGGAAGCCTCGTCACGTCACGCGTGGAGACGGACCAGAAACTAAGAAAGTACCTCTGGACTCGAGTGCTTCCCTGGGCCCACATGTTATAGGAATGGTAACGTGACACATACAGCTAACTGCAATCCCAAACCTGTACCCTACCTTTATCTGTACTTTTGGTTGTAATATCTGTATATTACCCTATATATTTGTATTATCTAGTGTGCCTTTTGGCAATTAAAATATCAATTAATTTTGGGCTGCTCTTTTACCTCGAATCCCAATTTCCCACGTCCGTGAGTCCGGCTAGTGCTTATATGTTACCTGGGGTTGGTTTCTGACCCGACATAAGCGTGTTAATGGACTGGGCTTATATGTAACCAGGAACTGGTGGCAACATACCATTCTGGTGTTATTGGGGAATCCTGGCAGTGACGGACCAGTGGTTTATATATATATATTACTGGCCTGGGACTAGTGATATATACTGTATACCGCCCTCACTGCAGAGTGCCTCGATAACCAGTACGTAACAGGGCAGCCTCTCCGGCTACCACTTATCCTCGGTGCAGTTCCCAGACTGACCTGAGGGAAGGGGGGTGCCAGAAAGTTGTGACTGTGTAAGCTTCGTCACAGATTGGTGACGGCGGGGGGATATCTGTATCCTCCGCTCTAGTTTTGTCACATCTTTCTTCTCAGAAGTGCACAAAATTGTGACCTCACCATGGTTTTATGCATGCTTAAAAAGACAGACACCGCTGGATGATAGGCCAGACAGCATCGACAGTGTCTCCATCTGCCTCAAAGTAGTGAATCTTCTGTTGGGGTTCCATCTGTATCATGTATTTCATAGATTTACACTGAAACCGCAGTGTAAGCGTTCAGTGTAGAGTGAAGGATAAAAGTGAGAGAAGCCTTACTGTGCTTTTTGTGTGGCAGACTGAACAAATCAACAGCAGGTAAAGAATTTGTTCCATCTATTTTTTCTGCCATTTCTCATGCAGAATAAGTTCTCAGCATGATCTAACAGGCTTGTTGTATCTGGAAGACCTGGAGGTCGTCATGACAGGTTGTCATGACAATGATCAGGTCTTCGTTATGACATTGCGGGGGCACCGATCGGATGGGAGAGAAACGATGACAGGATCTGTGCATTGATGAGAAGGTCCATGCAATTAGTTTGATGGGAGCCGAAGAGTGAATATCCCTATGTTGCGAGACCGAGAAGTGGAATGATGGCAGAGTATTCGTTGGCAGTTTGGAGGAGTTTACGGCCCTGTGTCTAGAGTGAGAGCAGGACTTGGATGTCAAGCAAGAGAATGAAGCACCTGGGCTAGGCAGAGTAACCTCAGTGAACAGAAAAGTAACAGCTGGCACACACCTTTGTCCTTCATGCAGAGCTGGCATTAGGGCAGGGCATACTGGGCATTTGCCCAGGACCCCCATCCCGCTAGGGGCCCTTAGCCAGTAACATGCCACTAATTGTGGCAGATCACGCTATACTATGGGGCCCATGAGTCGGAGGGTGGTGCCAGTGCAGGCTACAGGCACCACCCTGTCTGGCATCACACATTCAACTGTATCAGCATCCTGCATGTCGATACAGTTGAAAGCAATAATGGCGGAGGGAGCATCAAGTGACGCTTCCTCTCACATCATTCATTTCCCTTCTGCATCTGACGTCTCAGCCAGTGGGCGCATTGATGTCACTTCATTGCTCCACACTGTGCTGTGAGCACATTGTGGTGGCCATAATACTGGAGGACTATGGGGTGTGCATGATTCTATATGTAATATATGGGGACTGTATTATACTTTATCAAACACTATGAGGTTCATTATGCTGTATGGAGGACTATAGGGAGTGCATTATACAGTATGGAGGACTATGGGAGTGTATTTTAATAAATGGAGGACCTGGGGGGGGGGTGCATCATACAGTATGTAAGACTGGGGTGCATTATACTGTATGGAGGACTATGAGGAGTGCATTATAAAATATTGAGGACTATAAGGTCTGAAATAGGTCTGAATAAGTGACCTAAGAGAATCAGAAATTGGAGAGGCTGCAAGTTGTGCCTGTTGCAACCCCATGTACTCAGAGTAGTTTGAGGCTCCAGGGTAGCATTTCTAGCGAACCCTTGGTCCAAGATACCGGGACTCTGAACAGTTTGGAGAGAATGAACTACCATATTTATTTGAAAGTTGAGGTAGGCCGAACTGTTTTTGGTTTCCCCTTTGTCCTGTTGTGCCTTTTTGCTGAATTAAAAGGCACTAAAATGGCTGGAGGGTCCTACACCCTCAGTTATGGAGTGAGCTATATCCAGGACTATGGGCTGTCAATAAGACTGTGTTACTGTTCCGGGGTCCTTACCAAGAAGGACCGGATCGACTCTGCCTCACAAGAAGATGTTCCAGAGTTGTTTAATTAAAATGCATTACATGTTATGTGGTGGTGTTACTGCCTTTTGTGCTTTATAGGTTATGGATGACTGAGGACGGCCATTGTTAAAGAAGGGGGAAATGTAGGGAAGTGGAGATGCTGTGCACACCCTTTGGGGAGCTTGTCGACACTATTACGTTCTTATCTCTCCACATGCAGATAAAGCTTGAAAAAGGCCTTTCTGCCAATGAGAAATAAATAAACATGTTCAGAATAATAATTTTTTCTTCATTTGTGTGCCCAAGTGTATTTTTTTCATGATTGAAGTTTTTTCTTCTGGGAACCTACTCTTGTCGAGCAGTGAGCAAGCATATGTAGTGTCTCACTTTTTCATATTTAGATAAGTTATGGAGCATACTTACATATACATATTATTATATTTTAGCACAAACCTGGATATGACAGCCGTGTGATACATGGGGCCTTCTCTGCTGTGAGACAAATGCTTAATATTACAAGCAAGGCAAAAGGTAAGACAAAAGTATCTTTCATTTGTGCTTTCCAACCTACTACTAGTTTTATTGCCAGCATGGGTCCTGTATTTGTACCCTGTAAATAAAGCAAGCACCTTGGAGCAGTGAAACATAGGCCAGATTTTTCTTTCTATGTCCTAACTTGCAGGTGTGGTGACCTGTGAACTACTCTTTCATTTCCAAACCTATTGATATTTAGGCATTTCAAAATGTAATCTCCAGGATGTGCAGTGAGTTGTAGTTTTGCAACAGCATTAGATGCACAAACTGGGGAACACCGCTCAATGCAATCACAAGCACATTTTCTATCTAAATCACACCTCACCACTCGTGCACTTTACCCTTTCCCATCCCACCTCCTCCCCAACCCAACCACTGTGCTTATGCCAATCCTATCCCATCAGTTCAATTTATTAACATTTAGCATCTTTCCTTCCTCTTTCATGCAACCATAACACCTATCCTGAAGGAGACAACCTCTACGTCAAGCTTTGCTCCAGATCATTGCTCACTTTTGCCTCCAAACTCCTTGAGCAGCATTGAACTTTCCTGACATCTCTCATCCAACTGACTCTTCGACAATCTACAGTCTGGCTTCTGTCCCAGCCACTGAAAACTGCCCTTACCAAAACTACAAGGACTTACTATCCACCGAAGCCAACAGACAATATTTTATACTCCACCTGCTAGACCTGTCCTATGCCATCAAGACAGTTGAGCACTTTTAGTGCAGATCCTCTTCTCCCTTGGCATCAGAGATCTTACCCTCTCCTGGATCTCTACATACCTCACTAACGGCACATTTAGCATCTCAATTCCACACTACCTACTCATCCTGCCCTCTCTCTATTGATGACCTTCGCTGTATTGTCTGTGTACCGTTACTCTTCTCCAACTATACCTTTGGCTTGGGACAACTTATAATGGCTGTCATGGCTTCCAGTACGATCTATATGCTAATGATGCCAAGGTAATGCTCTGCTGGCATTCACGAAACCCATCTGATGTCAGAGAGAGAACTGTGAGGCATCACTCCATAGCACATGTTTCCATTGCTCTCGAGTCCAATGAAGTTGGTTTACAACATCAATCTGGCGTTTGGCATTGTGCTTGGTGATGTAAGGCTTGTATGCAGTTGCTCGGACATAAGAATCCTTGCCATGAAGTTCCAAGCGCATTAGGTGACTCCGTTCTGTATCTTTATGTTGTCTTCACTTTGTGGCTGAGTTGTAATTTTTTCAGGAATACCATTCACAATTGATGGTGGAATATTTAAGGCAGAATAACCGGATGAGCACCTATTATCTCTTTCCATAACTATTGTGCCATTTCTCCATCCATTAGTTTGCTAAGAGTACAGGTCCTCTGTATCAGTGCCTGCTCTTCCTTTCTCTGCTTCTGTCGCCGGGCAGCACCCCAATCTCGTGGTGGAAGATGCAGGTCAACAGTTCTAGTTCTGTGTCTCCTGGCACTTGTAGCTACATCCAGGCTGGGTGATATATCGTTAACTTCTGTCAGTGTGTACCTCATGCCATGTGGACTGGGTGTTGCAAACTATTTAAGCTCCTGAAATACTTCTCTCCACTTCCAGTTATAATCTGACTAGATTCTGTGAACTTGTGTGCCTTGCAAAATTCCCACTGGACATTCCTGATTCTGACCTTGGCTCATTTTCTGACTATTCTTTATGATTTTCTCCCTATATTGACCTTCTGGCTTCCAGACCATTCGCTTGCTTCTGGTTTGCTCCTCTGGAAAGCAGCTTTTCCGTGGAAGCTATCCCGTGGAGCTCATTTTAAAACCAGATCCCTGTACAGGGATTAAAGGGTAAAGACCGGTGTGCCTCTGGAATCTGGCAGACGGAGAGGCTCGCACCAAGTATGTTGAAGGTTCCCTTTTTGAGGCTGTGGCCTCTGACATATGTAACATACATGTTCTCTCTGCCCAGTATCAAAAAAGATCAGATTTTGGCAAGATTATAAGGAACAAATGAGGGGCACAAGCCTTAGCCCTCACCACCCTGAGACATATCTGTATATCACATATTTACTGTATGCATTTATCAATTAAACTCAATGGCATTTTTATCATATGGGGACCAACAATGATGACCAAATTATTGTAGCAATATTTCAAAGGGCCTAAAATGTAAAAGTGGACACTCTTATAATGTTCCCTATAGTATTGCATCATTTATTCATTACAGTTACTATTTATTTGAATAGGGTATAGACACGTGTCATCTTTACCATGACCATCTCTCGTGAAAACAAGGATCTGTTAATAGCTGTTCAGCAATCCTGTTCACCGAGATTAAGGCTACGGTCACACTATCAGTATTTGGTCAGTGTTTCACATCAGTATTTGTAAGCCAAAATCAGGAGTGGGTCAAAAATTAAGAATTGATGCACGTGTTATATTATACTTTTTCTCAGATTGTCCCACTCCTGATTATGACTTACAAATACTGATGTAAAATACTGACCAAAAACTGAACGTGTGAACGTACCCTAAGATATAAACCCATGTATGTAGCCATATCTTTTGATGATTTAGGTAAGGACGGGCTTGGGTCTCTCCCTTTAACTAAAAATTTAACTAATGGACAGTGCCATGATCATGTTACATTTGGCTCTATAAAAAGTCGAGATGAGGTCTACATTGGAGTCTAGATGAGGTCTACATTGGGGTCTAGATGAGGTCTACATTGGGGTCTAGATGAGGTCTACATTGGGGTCTAGATGAGGTCTATTTTGGGGACTAGATGAGGTCTACATTGGAATCTAGATGAGGTCTACATTGGAATCTAGATGAGGTCTACATTGGAGTCTAGATGAGGTCTACATTGGGGTCTAGATGAGATCTACATTGGGGTCTAGATCAGATCTACATTGGAGTCTAGATGAGATCTACATTGGAGTCTAGATGAGATCTACATTGGGGTCTAGATGAGGTCTACATTGGGGTCTAGATGAGGTCTACATTGGAATCTAGATGAGATCTACATTGGGGTCTAGATGAGGTCTGCATTGGGGTCTAGATGAGGTCTACATTGGGGTTTAGATGAGGTCTAGATGAGGTCTACATTGGAGTCTAGATGAGATCTACATTGGGGTCTAGATGAGGTCTACATTGGAGTCTAGATGAGGTCTACATTGGAGTCTAGATGAGGTCTACATTGGAATCTAGATGAGATCTACATTTGGGTCTAGATGAGGTCTACATTGGGGTCTAGATGAGGTCTACATTGGAGACTAGATGAGGTCTACATTGGAGTCTAGATGAGGTCTACATTGGGGTCTAGATGAGGTCTACATTGGAGTCTAGATGAGATCTTCATTGGGGTTTCGATGAGGTCTATTTTGGAGACAAGAGAAGTCTACATTGGGATCTAGATGAAGTCTACATTGGGGTCTAGATGAGATCTTCACTAAATTGTCTACTGTTCTCCATCAACCTTAATCCGGCCCTCTTTGAGACTCCAAGAAGCATAAACTTCCTCTATGGTATGTACTGACTTGACAGGGGTTTATACAGTGGGGCTTAAAGGGAATCGGTCAGCAAGTTTTTGCTATTAATCTGATGGAACCTTGTAAGGGCAGAGACCCTGATTCCAACAATGTGCCAATTAATGGACTGCATGTTGTAGTTTCAATAAAATCAATGTTTTATCAACAGTAGATTATCACTAGAGGCAGGGCCGCCATCAGGGCATGACGGCCGTGACTGGCGTATGGGGCCCGGTGAGCAGAGGGGGCCCGCATCGGGCCCCATCTTATCTGCTCACCGGGCCCCTACCGGCAGCCGCAAGCTGAACCGGGCCCTTAGCGGTTTCTGCAGCTGTTTCACGCTATTGATGTGCGGGCCCGCGCCCGCACGTCAATAGTTAACAGCCGCCAGCCAATCTGAGGCTGGCAGCTAACGTCAGCCGCAGCGTGCAGGTCGCCGACGTCTGACGTCATTGTCAGTCGCCGGCGAGTGCATGCTGCAGCTGCGTGGAGAGAGCAGGAGCGCGGCAGGTAAGCAGAACTTGTTTTTATTTTGTTTTTTTTTTATTGAGAGCGGCGATCCGGGGGGGCCCAGGGCAGTAAAGCTGGACACAGGGAGGGCAGAAAGCTGGACACGGGGGGGGGGGGGGGTAGAGGTCAGAAAGCTGGACACAGGGGCAGAAAGCTGGACACAGGGGCAGAACGCTGGACACAGGGGCAGAACGCTGGACACAGGGGCAGAACGCTGGACACAGAGGCAGAAAGCTGGACACAGGGGCAGAAAGCTGGACACAGGGGCAGAAAGCTGGACACGGGCAGAAAGCTGGACACAGGGGGGGCAGAAAGCTGGACACGGGCAGAAAGCTGGACACGGGCAGAACGCTGGACACGGGCAGAACGCTGGACACAGGCAAAACGCTGGTCAAAGGGGCAGAAAGCTGGACACAGGGGCAGAGAGCTGGACACAGGGGCAGAAAGCTGGACACAGGGGCAGAAAGCTGGGCACAGGGGCAGATTGCTGGACATGGGCAGAATGGAGAAACGGGGCATGATTGGAGATACAGGGGGCAGGATGACAGACATGGCGGCATGACTGGAGACACTGGGGCATAACTGGAGACAGATGGGGCAGAATTGAGACACAGGGGGCATGATTGGAGACGGGGCAGAATGGTGATACGGGCATGATTGGAGACACTAGAGGCAGGATTGGTGACAGATGGGACAGGATCATGGGGCAGGATGGATACGATGGAGACAGATGGGGCAGGATGGGGAGATCATATGGGGCAGGATGGATACTCATCGGGGCAGGATGGGAGAACATATGGCTGACGCCAGAAATGAGACACACGGGGGCTAGGATGGCAAATATTATTACCATAGGGGCTAATTAAGGGATATTATTACTGCAGTGATGTATTTATTTTATTTTGAGTATACTGTTTTAAATGGGGGGGCGGTCCTATTACTGTGTAGAGTGATACTATGTCGCCTTCTTCATGTGGTGTAATGTACAAGTTGGAAACATTAAGTAATGTGTTCTGCAAGTGGAACTCGAGATAACGGTGTTATTTCCTGCAGAGACGAGTCCTGGCTGGATGAAGTGATGGCGGTCTGTGCTGGATGAAAGATGAAGGACTTCACCTAGAGACGTCACTGGTGAGTCAGTGTGTTACCTATACACTGACACTATACACTGTATACTATATACAGAGGTCCTGTGTATAATGTCACCAGTGATCACTGGATTACCTATACACTATATACAGAGCTCCTGTGTAGAATGTCACTGGTGATCACTGTATTACCTGTACACAGACACTGCATACTAAGTACAGATCTCCTGTGTATAATGGCACTGATGGTGATAGTATTGTGTTTTTTTTTATTATTGATCAGTATTGTAGTATTCAGTCACTATGTGGTGGTAATATGTGGTCTGGTCATGATGTTGTGGTATTTGTTCCTTGTATTTGATATTATTCGATCACTGTGGTGGTAATATGTCATCTGGTCATTGTGTGGCGGTATTTGTGCCTTGTAGATAGTATTATAGGTCACTGTGGTGATATGGTGTCTGGTCATGGTGCTGTGGTATTTGTTCCTTGTATGTGGTATTATAGGTCATTTTAAAAATTGAAAAATAAATAAAAATATACCTAAATTGTATTGCATATTTTAACAAATATTTAATAGGTTACAGCAGAGTAGGGCCTGGCCAAAAGTGTCTACCTTGTCATTTTGGTGGCTTAATAAATCTTTTGGCCAAAACATAAGCTGCCAGCTATGTTTGTGATCTGGTGATGGGAACTGTCAATGTGTGATAGGTGAGAAGTGGAGTTTTTCCAAGAGAGAGCGGTGGGACTGTGGACAGTTCGAGGGGTGGAGCGTGGAGGCGGGGCTGGGGTGGAGCCAGGGCGGAGTCTCAAGGGGGCCCCGGAAATTTTGCCAGTATGGGGCCCCGAAATTTCTAGTGGCAGCCCTGACTAGAGGACTAGTTGTCCTATGCCATGTAGTTCTCTCGCTCTGCGTAAGCTCGCCCCATCACTGATTGCCAACTTTCTGCCTATGCGCAGTGTACAGAGAAAGCTGCCAATCAGTGGCGTGGGTGTGGTTATACGGAGCTCAGCATTCAGAGAATTGGTAGATCTGCAGCAAATAAAGCAGGGATTTTATCAAAACTTCACCAAGTGATACATTGCTGGACTCATGGTCTTTTATGATGCGCTCAGATTACGCAGCAAAAACCTGGTGACTGATTCCCTTTAAGCTAATTGTTAAAAGGGCTTAGTGGATACCATTATCTGCCACCTTCAAGCCTGTGTTTGATCCACATCCCATTCCCTAATCCCATGATCAAACATTTAAAAGGGAGAGGGTATGTACACACGTTCAGGTTTTTTCGCGTGTTTTTATAGATAAAAACGCGATAAAACCGCATTAGAAACTGCAGACATATGCATCCTATCATTTAGAATGCATTCTGCAATTTTTGTGCACATGATGCATTTTTTACCGCGAAAAAAACACATCGCGGTAAAAAAAGCAGCATGTTCATTAATTTAGCATTTTTTTCCAGATGTCCTGGCAGATAACTTATGCCCCATGTTTTCAGAATCTGGAATAAAGTCTCCGTAGTAGTGACACAACCGCCTGCCTTCATGATCACAATGCTAATAGTAATGCAATGCTTCTTTTGTTTGTTTTCCTCATAACCAACATAAAATTGCATTGCCTCCAGAAGTGTGACTGATGGCGGATGATGAAAGCAATGGCTGGATGTAAAACTACTGAAGCATCTGGGAGAATTAGGCTGCAGTTCAGACAGATCCCTCGCAGAATACACTGTGCTGTAATGGGAAGAGACAGCTCGGTAATGGGACAAAAGTACAAAGTAATAGGTCCCTCTGTGTTCCTGCTAGAAGGTGTCAGCCGGCTTTGATTTCCTATAACTCCTGCCTCATCTAGGTCCTCATACATAGTTACCTAGTTACATAGTTAGTAAGGCCGAAAAAAGACATTTGTCCATCCAGTTCAGCCTATATTCCATCATAATAAATCCCCAGATCTACGTCCTTCTACAGAACCTAATAATTGTATGATACAATATTGTTCTGCTCCAGGAAGACATCCAGGCCTCTCTTGAACCCCTCGACTGAGTTCGCCATCACCACCTCTTCAGGCAAGCAATTCCAGATTCTCACTGCCCTAACAGTAAAGAATCCTCTTCTATGTTGGTGGAAAAACCTTTTCTCCTCCAGACGCAAAGAATGCCCCCTTGTGCCCGTCACCTTCCTTGGTATAAACAAATCCTCAGCGAGATATTTGTATTGTCCCCTTATATACTTATACATGGTTATTAGATCGCCCCTCAGTCGTCTTTTTTCTAGACTACATAATCCTAATTTCGCTAATCTATCTAGGTATTGTAGTTCTCCCATCCCCTTTATTAATTTTGTTGCCCTCCTTTGTACTCTCTCTAGTTCCATTATATCCTTCCTGAGCACCGGTGCCCAAAACTGGACACAGTACTCCATGTGCGGTCTAACTAGGGATTTGTACAGAGGCAGTATAATGCTCTCATCATGTGTATCCAGACCTCTTTTAATGCACCCCATGATCCTGTTTGCCTTGGCAGCTGCTGCCTGGCACTGGCTGCTCCAGGTAAGTTTATCATTAACTAGGATCCCCAAGTCCTTCTCCCTGTCAGATTTACCCAGTGGTTTCCCGTTCAGTGTGTAATGGTGATATTGATTCCTTCTTCCCATGTGTATAACCTTACATTTATCATTGTTAAACCTCATCTGCCACCTTTCAGCCCAAGTTTCCAACCTATCCAGATCCATCTGTAGCAGAATACTATCTTCTCTTGTATTAACTGCTTTACATAGTTTTGTATCATCTGCAAATATCGATATTTTACTGTGTAAACCTTCTACCAGATCATTACTGAATATGTTGAAGAGAACAGGTCCCAATACTGACCCCTGCGGTACCCCACTGGTCACAGCGACCCAGTTAGAGACTATAACATTTATAACCACCCTCTGCTTTCTATCACTAAGCCAGTTACTAACCCATTTACACACATTTTCCCCCAGACCAAGCATTCTCATTTTGTGTACCAACCTCTTGTGCGGCACGGTATCAAACGCTTTGGAAAAATCGAGATATACCACGTCCAATGACTCACCGTTGTCCAGCCTATAGCTTACCTCTTCATAAAAACTGATTAGATTGGTTTGACAGGAGCGATTTCTCATAAACCCATGCTGATATGGAGTTAAACAGTTATTCTCATTGAGATAATCCAGAATAACATCCCTCAGAAACCCTTCAAATATTTTACCAACAATAGAGGTTAGACTTACTGGCCTATAATTTCCAGGTTCACTTTTAGAGCCCTTTTTGAATATTGGCACCACATTTGCTATGCGCCAGTCCTGCGGAACAGATCCTGTCGCTATAGAGTCCCTAAAAATAAGAAATAATGGTTTATCTATTACATTACTTAGTTCTCTTAGTACTCGTGGGTGTATGCCATCCGGACCCGGAGATTTATCTATTTTGATCTTATTTAGCCGGTTTCGCACCTCTTCTTGGGTTAGATTGGTGACCCTTAATATAGGGTTTTCATTGTTTCTTGGGATTTCACCTAGCATTTCATTTTCCACTGTGAATACCGTGGAGAAGAAGGTGTTTAATATGTTAGCTTTTTCCTCGTCATCTACAACCATTCTTTCCTCACTATTTTTTAAGGGGCCTACATTTTCAGTTTTTATTCTTTTACTATTGATATAGTTGAAGAACAGTTTGGGATTAGTTTTACTCTCCTTAGCAATGTGCTTCTCTGTTTCCTTTTTGGCAGCTTTAATTAGTTTTTTAGATAAAGTATTTTTCTCCCTATAGTTTTTTAGAGCTTCAATGGTGCCATCCTGCTTTAGTAGTGCAAATGCTTTCTTTTTACTGTTAATTGCCTGTCTTACTTCTTTGTTTAGCCACATTGGGTTTTTCCTATTTCTAGTCCTTTTATTCCCACAAGGTATAAACCGCTTACACTGCCTATTTAGGATGTTCTTAAACATTTTCCATTTAATATCTGTATTCTTATTTCTGAGGATATTGTCCCAGTCTACCAGATTAAGGGCATCTCTAAGCTGGTCAAACTTTGCCTTCCTAAAGTTCAGTGTTTTTGTGACTCCCTGACAAGTCCTCCTAGTGAAAGACAGGTGAAACTGTACAATATTGTGGTCGCTATTTCCTAGATGCCCGACCACCTGCAGATTTGTTATTCTGTCAGGTCTATTAGATAGTATTAGGTCTAAAAGTGCTGCTCCTCTGGTTGGATTCTGCACCAATTGTGAAAGATAATTTTTCTTGGTTATTAGCAGAAACCTGTTGCCTTTATGGGTTTCACAGGTTTCTGTTTCCCAGTTAATATCCGGGTAGTTAAAGTCCCCCATAACCAGGACCTCATTATGGGTTGCAGCTTCATCTATCTGCTTTAGAAGTAGACTTTCCATGATTTCTGTTATATTTGGGGGTTTGTAACAGACCCCAATGAGAATTTTGTTACCATTTTTCCCTCCATGAATTTCGACCCATATGGACTCGACATCCTCATTCCCTTCGCTAATATCCTCCCTTAAAGTGGACTTTAGACAAGACTTTACATAGAGACAAACCCCTCCTCCTCTCCGATTTTTACGATCCTTTCTAAACAGACTGTAACCCTGTAAGTTAGCTGCCCAGTCATAGCTTTCATCTAACCATGTCTCGGTTATTCCCACTATGTCAAAGTTACCTGTAGATATTTCTGCTTCTAGTTCTTCCATCTTGTTTGTCAGGCTTCTGGCGTTTGCGAGCATGCAGTTTAGAGGATTTTGTTTTGTTCCAATCTCCTCACTGTGGATTGTTTTAGAAATGTTCTTACCTCCCTTCTGAGTATGTTTTCGTGGGTCTTCTTTGTTCGAGTCTAATGTTTTTCTTCCCGTCCCCTCTTCTTCTAGTTTAACGCCCTCCTGATGAGTGTAGCAAGTCTTCTGGCGAATGTGTGTTTCCCAGGTTTGTTGAGGTGTAGTCCGTCTCTGGCGAGGAGTCCAGCGTACAAGTAATTCACACCGTGGTCCAGGAATCCGAATCCTTGTTGTCTGCACCATCGTCTTAGCCAGTTGTTCGCATCAAGGATCCTGTTCCATCTCCTGGTGCCATGCCCGTCTACTGGAAGGATAGAAGAAAAAACTACCTGTGCATCCAGTTCCTTTACTTTCTTCCCCAACTCTTCAAAGTCCTTGCAGATTGTCGGTAGGTCCTTCCTTGCCGTGTCATTGGTGCCAACATGTATGAGAAGAAATGGGTGGACGTCCTTGGAGCTGAAGAGCTTTGGTATCCTATCGGTCACATCCTTGATCATCGCACCTGGAAGGCAGCATACTTCTCTTGCGGTTATGTCCGGTCTGCAGATGGCTGCTTCTGTGCCTCTCAGTAGTGAGTCTCCCACCACCACCACTCTTTGTTGCTTCTTGGCTGTACTTTTTGCTGTCACTTGTTGCTGTGTGCCCTTTACTTTTTTGCTTGCTGGTATTGCTTCATCCTTAGGTGTGCCATCTTCATCCTCTACAAAGATTTGATATCGGTTCTTCAGTTGTGTGGTTGGTGATTTCTCCATGGTCTTCTTGCTTCTTTTGGTCACATGCTTCCACTCATCTGCTTCTGGAGGTTCTCTGACACTTTTTTCACCTTCTGTGACCAGTAGAGATGCTTCTGTTCTGTCTAGGAAGTCTTCATTCTCTTTGATGAGTTTCAAAGTTGCTATTCTTTCTTCCAGACCCCGCACCTTTTCTTCTAAAAGGGCCACTAGTCTACACTTCTGACAGGTGAAATTGGATTCTTCTTCTGGTCGATCTGTGAACATGTAGCACATGTTGCAGCTCACCATGTAGGTTGTCACATCTGCCATGTTGCCTCTAGATCCTGCTGACTTGCTGTGTGTTTTCCTTCTTGTGTAATCTACCCACCCAAGCTTTCTTGCAAAAATGTCCTACAGGCAAAAATTATCCTCCTCAAGCTTGAATCCCTGAATAGACCTACGTATAGAAAGAAAAGGAAATAGCTTGACACAGTAGCTCAAAGGGACGCTACTAGCAATTTATATTACTGAATATATACAAAAAATGTCATAAACTAAAGGAAAGCATTAATTTCACCTAAAGACATAGTGTAAAATAAATCATATGTCTATGTCATCATTGCTAACTTAAAAGGTGTATTCCATAAAAATCTTACCTTATGTCGGTTGTTGTGAATTCTGTGGCAGAGCTCCCTCCTGTGGTCACAAGTGGTACTTCGGCTGATTCTCTCTGTGAGCTTCTGTTGGTGGAGGAAAGTGGTATTGCGGCTTCTGAGTTTCCTACCTCAGGTGATGTGGTGAGGTCGTTAGGTACTGCTCTACTTAACTCCACCTAATGCTTTGATCCTGGCTTCCTGTCAATGTTCCAGTGTTGGACTTGTTATTTTCCCTGGATCATTCCTGTGGCCTGCTGCTCTGCATAGCTAAGTTCTTCTTTGCTATTTGTTTGCTATTTTTTCTGTCCAGCTTGTCTAATTGTTTTGCTTGAAGCTCTGGGATGCAAAGGGTGTACCTCCATGCCGTTAGTTCGGTACGGAGGGTCTTTTTGCCCCCTTTGCGTGGTATTCTTTAGGGTTTTGTGTAGACCACAAAGTTATCTTTCCTATCCTCGCTCTGTTAAGAAAGTCGGGCCTCACTTTGCTGAATCTATTTCATCCCTACGTTTGTCTTTTCATCTTACTCACAGTCATTATATGTGGGGGGCTGCCTTTTCCTTTGGGGTATTTCTCTGAGGCAAGGTAGGCTCATTTTCTATCTTCAGGCTAGTTAGTTTCTCAGGCTGTGCCGAGTTGCATAGGCAGAGTTAGGCGCAATCCACGGCTGCCTCTAGTGTTGTTTGGAGAGGATTAGGGATTGCGGTCTGCAGAGTTCCCACGTCTCAGAGCTCGTTCTATGATTTTGGGTTATTGTCAGATCACTGTATGTGCTCTGACCGCTATGTCCATTGTGGTACTGAATTGCCTTTCATAACAGTACAGGAAGCCAAAAGTACTAATGATTCTCAATAGAGGGAAAAAAGAAGTTCTGAGACCATTTTTTTTTCTTTGCACTGTGTTTTGCCTTTTTTTTCCCCTAGACATTTGGGTGGTTCAGGACACAGGTGTGGACATGGACATTCAGGGTCTGTGCTCTTCAATGGATAATCTCGTTATAAATGTACAAAAGATTCAAGATTTGGTGGTTCAGAAGCCTATGTTTGAACCAAGAATTCCTATTCCTGATTTGTTTTATGGTGATAGAGTCAAGTTTGTGAATTTCAAAAATAATTGCAAACTGTTTCTGGCCTTGAAACCTCACTCCTCTGGTGACCCAGCACAACAAGTGAGAATTATTACCGTATTTCTTTTTTGCGTGGCGACTCTCAAGACTGGGCATTTTCCCTTGCGCCAGGAGATCCTGCATTGAGTAATATCGATGCGTTTTTCCTGGCGCTCGGATTGCTGTACGATGAGCCTAATTCAGTGGATCAGGCAGAGAAAAATTTGCTGGCTTTGTGTCAGGGTCAGGATGAGATAGAGGTATATTGTCAGAAATTTAGAAAGTGGTCCGTACTCACTCAATGGAATGAAGCTGCGCTCGCAGCGATTTTCAGAAAGGGTCTCTCTGAAGCCCTTAAGGATGTCATGGTGGGATTTCCTATGCCTGCTGGTCTGAATGAATCTATGTCTTTGGCCATTCAGATCGGTCGACGCTTGCGTGAGCGTAAATCTGTGCACCATTTGGCGGTATTACCTGAGGTTAAACCTAAGCCTATGCAGTGCGATAGGACTTTGACCAGAGTTGAACGGCAAGAACACAGACGTCTGAATGGTCTGTGTTTCTACTGTGGTGATTCCACTCATGCCATCTCTGATTGTCCTAAGCGCTCTAAGCGGTTTGCTAGGTCTGCCACCATTGGTACGGTACAGTCAAAATTTCTTCTGTCCGTTACCTTGATCTGCTCTTTGTCATCGTATTCTGTCATGGCATTTGTGGATTCAGGCGCTGCCCTGAATTTGATGGACTTGGAGTTTGCTAAGCGTTGTGGTTTTTTTTTGGAGCCCTTGCAGTGTCCTATTCCATTGAGAGGAATTGATGCTACACCTTTGGCCAAGAGTAAGCCTCAGTACTGGACCTAGCTGACCATGTGCATGGCTCCTGCACATCAGGAGGATATTCGCTTTCTGGTGTTGCATAATCTGCATGATGTGGTCGTGTTGGGGTTGCCATGGCTACAAGTCCATAATCCAGTATTAGATTGGAAATCCATGTCGGTGTCCAGCTGGGTTTGTCAGGGGGTACATGGTGATGTTCCATTTCTGTCAATTTCGTCATCCACCCCTTCTGAGGTCCCGGAGTTCTTGTCTGATTACCGGGATGTATTTGATGAGCCCAAGTCCGATACCCTACCTCCGCATAGGGATTGTGATTGTGCTATCAATTTGATTCCTGGTAGTAAATTCCCAAAAGGTCGACTGTTTAATTTATCCGTGCCTGAGCACACCACTATGCGCAGTTATGTGAAGGAATCCCTGGAGAAGGGGCATATTCGCCCGTCATCGTCGCCATTGGGAGCAGGGTTCTTTTTTGTGGCCAAGAAGGATGGTTCGCTGAGACCTTGTATAGATTACCGCCTTCTTAATAAGATCACGGTTAAATTTCAGTACCCCTTGCCATTGTTATCTGATCTGTTTGCTCGGATTAAGGGGGCTAGTTGGTTCACCAAGATAGATCTTCGTGGTGCGTATAATCTGGTGCGAATTAAGCAAGGCGATGAATGGAAAACTGCATTTAATACGCCCGAGGGTCATTTTGAGTATCTAGTGATGCCATTCGGACTTGCCAATGCCCCATCAGTGTTTCAGTCCTTTATGCATGACATCTTCCGAGAGTACCTGGATAAATTCCTGATTGTGTACTTGGATGACATTTTGATCTTCTCGGATGATTGGGAGTCTCATGTGAAGCAGGTCAGAATGGTTTTTCAGGTCCTGCGTGCTAATTCTTTGTTTGTGAAGGGATCAAAGTGTCTCTTTGGTGTGCAGAAGGTTTCATTTTTGGGGTTCATCTTTTCCCCTTCTACTATCGAGATGGATCCTGTTAAGGTCCAAGCCATCCATGATTGGACTCAGCCGACGTCTCTGAAAAGTCTGCAAAAGTTCCTGGGCTTTGCTAATTTTTATCGTCGCTTCATCTGCAATTTTTCTAGTATTGCTAAACCATTGACCGATTTGACCAAGAAGGGTGCTGATGTGGTCAATTGGTCTTCTGCTGCTGTGGAAGCCTTTCAAGAGTTGAAGCGTCGTTTTTCTTCTGCCCCTGTGTTGTGTCAACCAGATGTTTCTCTTCCGTTCCAGGTCGAGGTTGATGCTTCTGAGATTGGAGCAGGGGCTGTTTTGTCGCAGAGAGGTTCTGATTGCTCAGTGATGAAACCATGCGCTTTTTTTTCCAGGAAGTTTTCGCCTGCTGAGCGAAATTATGATGTGGGCAACCGAGAGTTGCTGGCCATGAAGTGGGCATTCGAGGAGTGGCGTCATTGGCTTGAAGGAGCTAAGCATCGTGTGGTGGTATTGACTGATCATAAGAACTTGACTTATCTCGAGTCTGCCAAGCGGTTGAATCCTAGACAGGCTCGTTGGTCGCTGTTTTTTGCCCGTTTTGACTTTGTGATTTCGTACCTTCCGGGCTCTAAAAATGTGAAGGCGGATGCTCTGTCTAGGAGTTTTGTGCCCGACTCTCCGGGTTTGTCTGAGCCGGCGGGTATCCTCAAGGAGGGAGTAATTGTGTCTGCCATCTCCCCTGATTTGCGGCGGGTGCTACAAAAATTTCAGGCTAATAAACCTGATCGTTGTCCAGCGGAGAAACTGTTTGTCCCTGATAGGTGGACGAATAAAGTTATCTCTGAGGTTCATTGTTTGGTGTTGGCTGGTCATCCTGGAATCTTTGGTACCAGAGAGTTAGTGGCTAGATCCTTTTGGTGGCCATCTCTGTCGCGGGATGTGCGTACTTTTGTGCAGTCCTGTGGGATTTGTGCTCGGGCTAAGCCCTGCTGTTCTCGTGCCAGTGGGTTGCTTTTGCCCTTGCCGGTCCCGAAGAGACCTTGGACACATATCTCTATGGATTTTATTTCAGATCTTCCCGTTTCTCAAAAGATGTCAGTCATTTGGGTGGTCTGTGATCGCTTTTCTAAGATGGTCCATCTGGTACCCTTGTCTAAATTGCCTTCCTCCTCTGATTTGGTTCCATTGTTCTTCCAGCATGTGGTTCGTTTACATGGTATTCCAGAGAATATCGTTTCTGACAGAGGTTCCCAGTTTGTTTCGAGGTTTTGGCGAGCCTTTTGTGGTAGGATGGGCATTGACTTGTCTTTTTCCTCGGCTTTCCATCCTCAGACTAATGGCCAGACCGAACGAACCAATCAGACCTTGGAAACATATCTGAGATGTTTTGTTTCTGCTGATCAGGATGACTGGGTGTCCTTTTTGCCTTTGGCTGAGTTCGCCCTTAATAACTGGGCCAGCTCGGCTACCTTGGTTTCGCCATTTTTCTGCAACTCTGGGTTCCATCCTCGTTTCTCTTCAGGACAGGTTGAGTCTTCGGACTGTCCTGGTGTGGATACTGTGGTGGACAGGTTGCAGCAGATTTGGACTCAGGTAGTGGACAATTTGACCTTGTCCCAGGAGAGGGCTCAACGTTTTGCTAATCGCAGACGCTGTGTGGGTCCCCGACTTCATGTTGGGGATCTGGTTTGGTTATCTTCTCGTCATATTCCTATGAAGGTTTCCTCTCCTAAGTTTAAACCTTGTTTCATTGGTCCGTATAGGATTTCTGAGGTTCTTAATCCTGTGTCTTTTCGTCTGACCCTTCCAGATTCTTTTTCCATACATAACGTATTCCATAGGTCATTGTTGCGGAGATACGTGGCACCTATGGTTCCATCTGTTGACCCTCCTGCCCCGGTTTTGGTGGAGGGGGAGTTGGAGTATATTGTGGAGAAGATTTTGGATTCTCATGTTTCAAGACGGAAACTCCAGTATCTGGTTAAGTGGAAGGGTTATGCTCAGGAAGATAATTCCTGGGTCTTTGCCTCTGATGTCCATGCTCCCGATCTTGTTCGTGCCTTTCATGTGGCTCATCCTGGTCGGCCTGGGGGCTCTGGTGAGGGTTCGGTGACCCCTCCTCAAGGGGGGGGGGGGTACTGTTGCGAATTCTGTGGCAGAGCTCCCTCCTGTGGTCACAAGTGGTACTTCGGCTGATTCTCTCTGTGAGCTTCTGTTGGTGGAGGAAAGTGGTATTGCGGCTTCTGAGTTTCCTACCTCAGGTGATGTGGTGAGGTCGTTAGGTACTGCTCTACTTAACTCCACCTAATGCTTTGATCCTGGCTTCCTGTCAATGTTCCAGTGTTGGACTTGTTTTTTCCCCTGGATCATTCCTGTGGCCTGCTGCTCTGCATAGCTAAGTTCTTCTTTGCTATTTGTTTGCTATTTTTTCTGTCCAGCTTGTCTAATTGTTTTGCTGGAAGCTCTGGGACGCAAAGGGTGTACCTCCGTGCCGTTAGTTCGGTACGGAGGGTCTTTTTGCCCCCTTTGCGTGGTATTCTTTAGGGTTTTGTGTAGACCGCAAAGTTATCTTTCCTATCCTCGCTCTGTTAAGAAAGTCGGGCCTCACTTTGCTGAATCTATTTCATCCCTACGTTTGTCTTTTCATCTTACTCACAGTCATTATATGTGGGGGGCTGCCTTTTCCTTTGGGGTATTTCTCTGAGGCAAGGTAGGCTCATTTTCTATCTTCAGGCTAGTTAGTTTCTCAGGCTGTGCCGAGTTGCATAGGCAGAGTTAGGCGCAATCCACGGCTGCCTCTAGTGTTGTTTGGAGAGGATTAGGGATTGCGGTCTGCAGAGTTCCCACGTCTCAGAGCTCGTTCTATGATTTTGGGTTATTGTCAGATCACTGTATGTGCTCTGACCGCTATGTCCATTGTGGTACTGAATTGCCTTTCATAACAGTCGGTGTTACTCACCTGTCATGGCTCCAGCGCCGGGCTTTGTGTCCTTGAGTGGCTCCCTCTACTGTTCCGAGTTTACTCTGGCAACTTAATGCACACATGATATAATTCTGTCAGGCCATATGGACCAACTTGGGTGGCGACACAGCACGACACCACCGTCTGAGAAACCCAGATCTGCAATATTGCAGGGTAACTCAGCCATACCGCTGTGCCAGCTCTGCAACTGGACTCTCAGCTGTCATAACTCCAGGGCTGGTGGTTGGTTTCCCTCTCTGTTGGATCACAGCCTGTACTGTCTCTGTCCAACTACTGATAATGGTCTTGTCTTTACTTTGCTTTCTTTGCTGATATCTGATAGAAAATGTAGGAATTGCACACATTTCTTTACAAACACTCCACATTTTAGGAGGTCAAAAGTAATTGGACAAATAAACATAACCCAAACAAAATATTTTTATTTTCAAAATTTTATTGCAAATCCTTTGGAGGCAATCACTGCCTTAAGTCTGGAACCCATGGACATCACCAAACGCTGGGTTTCCTCCTTCTTAATGCTTTGCCAGGCCTTTACAGCCGCAGCCTTCAGGTCTTGCTTGTTTGTGGGTCTTTCCGTCTTAAGTCTGGATTTCAGCAAGTGAAATGCATGCTCAATTGGGTTTAGATCTGGAGATTGACTTGGCCATTGCAGAATGTTCCACTTTTTGGCACTCATGAACTCCTGGGTAGCTTTGGCTGTATGCTTGGGGTCATTGTCCATCTGTACTATGAAGCGCCGTCCAATCAACTTTGCAGCATTTGGCTGAATCTGGGCTGAAAGTATATCCCGGTACACTTCAGAATTCATCCGGCTACTCTTGTCTGCTCTTATGTCATCAATAAACACAAGTGACCCAGTGCCATTGAAAGCCATGCATGCCCATGCCATCACGTTGCCTCCACCATGTTTTACAGAGGATGTGGTGTGCCTTGGATCATGTGCCGTTCCCTTTCTTCTCCAAACTTTTTTCTTCCCATCATTCTGGTACAGGTTGATCTTTGTCTCATCTGTCCATAGAATACTTTTCCAGAACTGAGCTGGCTTCTTGAGGTGTTTTTCTGCAAATTTAACTCTGGCCTGTCTATTTTTGGTATTGATGAATGGTTTGCATCTAGATGTGAACCCTTTGTATTTACTGTCATGGAGTCTTCTCTTTACTGTTGACTTAGAGACAGATACACCTACTTCACTGAGAGTGTTCTGGACTTCAGTTGATGTTGTGAACGGGTTCTTCTTCACCAAATTAAGTATGCGGCGATCATCCACCACTGTTGTCATCCGTGGACGCCCAGGCCTTTTTGAGTTCCCAAGCTCACCAGTCAATTCCTTTTTTCTCAGAATGTACCCAACTGTTGATTTTGCTACTCCAAGCATGTCTGCTATCTCTCTGATGGATTTTTTCTTTTTTTTCAGCCTCAGGATGTTCTGCTTCACCTCAATTGAGAGTTCCTTTGACCGCATGTTGTCTGCTCACAGCAACAGCTTCCAAATGCAAAACCACACACCTGGAATCCACCCCTGACCTTTTAACTACTTCATCGATTACAGGTTAACGAGGGAGACGCCTTCAGAGTTAATTGCAGCCCTTAGAGTCCATTGTCCAATTACTTTTGGTCCCTTGAAAAAGAGGACGCTATGCATTACAGAGCTATGATTCCTAAACCCTTTCTCCGATTTGGATGTGGAAACTATCATATTGCAGCTGGGAGTGTGCACTTTCAGCCCATATTATATATATAATTGTATTTCTGAACATGTTTTTGTAAACAGCTAAAATAACAAAACTTGTGTCACTGTCCAAATATTTCTGGCCCTAACTGTATATATATATACATATATATATATATATATATATATATATATATATATATGTACACTGTATATTGCCTAAAATACAATCTACAATGTCATCTTTAACATTAGCCCTTTTAGAGATCATTTCATCTTCAACTTGCTTAACTGTTCACAATAACAGTAAATTTGACCAGGGGTGTACAAACTTTTACATGCCATTGTATATTTATTTTTGCATTCATTTCTAGGAAAAAAATGGAAGAAAGCTATAGCACTTAAAGATGACTCACAATTGTTGTTTAATGGGGCATGCAATAATTTGTGAAAACTGACAAGATCTGTCCCCAAACGGCTAATAATGACCGGGCCTAGTAATGCAGTAATCTAGCAACGTTGGATTTCTGACAACTATAGGGTCCCGGACCCTTGTGGGCTGCTCTAGGGTGACGGCGCCATCATTACTCGTTCCATTGACATCAACCTCTGTAGTGTTTACTATTGTACATTGTGGGACAGATTTATCAAAATTAGGTTTTGCCTCTGTTGCCCAAAAGCAACCAGTCACAGTGCAGCTTTCATTTTACCAGTGCAGTGGAGGACATGAAAGCTGCGTTGTGATTGGTTAGTTTAGACAATTTTGATATATATATATTTCTGACATACTTCTTGTGCTGACAGTGGAACATCCGTCATTGTTTTATAACAATTTACAGAGTTATTTCAATTTTCTATTTTCAGTTTTCACAGAAGAGGGTAAACATTGCAAGTTTCCATATCTGCTGGGTGGACGTTTACGATTCTACTGCCTTCCTCACCGGTTAATGAAAACCAAAAAGTGGTATGTAAGTTCTGTCGACACAATAGGACTCATTTATCTAAACGACCCCCAAAATTCCCATTATCTTAGTTGCCCATAGCAGCCAATCACAACACAGCTTTTATTTGTTAAACATCTCTGCTAAAATAAAAGCTGAGTTGTGATTTATCCTAAGAGAAGTTCTACTTAACTGCGCAATCAGCTCTCAAAACTTCCTGGTGGGCTTGTGGTAAAGTATAGTAGCCTATCCGAACAGGCAGAGCTGCAGTGTAAATCATGGTGTAGGAAAATCAGACACAACTGTCTCATCTAGCTAGCTACAGTTAAAGGGAGCCTGTCACCCCAAAATGAAAATTTAGCTACTTACACATTTAGAGCAGGTGAAATAAGTATTGAACATGTCAAAATTTTTCTAAACTGATATATTTCTGAAGGTGCTATTGACACGAAATTCTCACCTGATGTCGGTAACAACCCATGCATTCCACACAGACAAAGAAATCAAACCATAGGTGTCCATTAATTAAGTTGTGTGTAATAATGATAAATTACACAAGGAAAAGTTTTGAATACATGTAGAAATAGGGGCAAAAAGCCATGGATAGTCATTACATCAGCTGAAATCTATCAGTAATTGGAAAGCAATCCTGCCACTCAGTAAAATATAATTATCAGTTGGTTAAACTGATGGCCTTTAAAAAGGTGTCTCATTACCAAGGTGCCATACAAGAAACATTTCATGCTGGGTAAAACCAGTGAACTGTCTCAAGGCCATTGCAACCTGATTGTTGCAAAACATACTGATGGTTATAGAAGCATTTCTTAACTACTGAAGTTTCCAGTGAACACTGTTGGGGCCATAATCTGTAAGTGGAAAGAACATAATTTCACCATAAACTGGTCATGACCAAGTGCTACCCTCAGGCAGAGGAGTAAAAAGGATTTATCAGAAGAGTCGTGGTCCAAGAGCCAAGGACCACCTGTGGAGAGTTACAGAAAGTCCTGCAATCAGCAGGTACAATTGCTCCAAAGAAAACTATAAGTAATGCACTCAAAACTCTTTTGCTGAACAAAGTTCACGCACATTTAAAGTTTGATCAACTGAAAGAATATAGTCTGGTCAGATGAGACCAAAATTTAACTCTTTGGATACCATAGTACACACCATTTTTGGAGGTCAAAAGGCACGAGCGGGAAAGGCAGTGCTGTAAGTCAAGATTAAGTAGAATGCTGGATATGCAAATCGGAGGTAAATGAGGCATCAAGCTATTGACTGCGCCGAAACACCCTCATTTGCATATGGATTGAAATTGAATTTAGCTGCAACTACAGTGTATATTATCTGTATGTTTTTAATACGGGCTAAGTCCATTATTTAATTGTATTAAGTGTAATTGCCATTTTATTTATTTTTTCCATAAATCAATAGAACATGAAAAATACAAAACTGTAAAATATCTTATCAGAGAAATCTGATTCTTTTTCCTTCTCGACTGTTGGTTCATTCTCAAAATTCTCAATTCATGGGTATAATGTGACTTCCGTGAGGACAGATTTTTCCATTACTGAGATAGGAGATGACAGTTGGTGCTCATAAAGTTCTATGGGGAACTGTAACTGCCATTACAGGAGATCTTGCAGCAGAATGTCAGTGTTCCGCTAGCTCCTCCTCCTCCTCCATAGAATTCTAAAAGCACCAACTGTCATCTCCTATCTTCGTAATGGGAAAATCTGTCTAAACTAAATCAGGATTTACCCATGATTTGAGAATGAATGATCAGTGCAGGAGCAGAAAGAAGCAGATTTCTCTGATCAGATATAATACAAAGCTGCTTATTTTCACGAGTACTATTGATTTCTGAAATAAAGATTAAAACGATGGATACTCTGCAAGTGGCTGAATTTGCATTTTGGGGGCTGACAGATTAGATTCCCTTTTAAAAAGGAATTAGCTTCTTCTTTGCCCTATTTAAATAATAACCTTGACGACATTCCCAGAAATCAACCCAATAGTGTAACAGAACCCTCTAGTTGTGTATATACATCGCATTGTATGAACCATCTGACTTCATATGTTCTCTGTCATCGTATCAGGTGCGCGACAACACATAACTTTGACCGAGATAGAGAATGGGGAATCTGCATCCAAGATGTCAGGAGAGAGATTGGTAAAATCTTTATATTTTATAACACTAATTTCCTTCCATTTATAAAGTACAATCAGATGTTGTCCCCTCTCGTCTTCTGAGACTTGGTAGAAATAAACGATCCTGTCCCATAAATCACAACAAATAATAAACCTCAACTTTACGTTTCTATTGATAATAAACCTACATTTTAACAGCAAACACATACAAGCGCACAGAAATATATGTCAACCCCAACACATCACTCACATGTGCAGGCTGGGAATCTTATTAGATATCAAAATGATATGGTAATAAGCATGTGCCCCCTCCACATCACATTTACAGGGGCCTTTATGAACTGTGAGAGACAGAATCTAAAAAAAATCCAGAAAATCACATTGTAAGATTTTTACATAATTAATTTGCATTTTATTGCATTAAATTGACCAGGTCCTCTTGTATAGTTTTGGGATGATTCCTGACCTTTCTCAGAATCATTCTTATCCCATGCGGCGAGATCTTGCATGTAGCCACAGACTGAGGAAGATTGACTGTCATCTTGTGTTGCTTCAATTTTCTAATAATTGTGCCAACAGTTGTTACCTTCTTACCAAGCTACTTGCCTATTGTTCTGTAGCCCATCCTAGCTTTTCGCAGGTCTGCAATGTTGTCCCTGGTGTCCTTAGACAGCTCTTTGGTCTTGGCCATGGTGGAGAGGGTGAAGTGTGATTGAGTGTCTGCCCAGGTGTCTTTTATACAGGTAACGAGTTCAAATAGGTGCAAATAATACAGGTAATGAGTGCAGAGTACGAGGCTTCTTAGAGAAAAACTAAAAAGTGTGTGAGAGACAGAATTCTTGCTGGTTCGGAGGTGATCAAACACTTATTTCAAGCAATAAAATGCTATTTAATTATTTAAAAATCATGCAATGTGATTTTCTGCTTTTTTAATTTTAGATTTTGTCTCTCACAGATGAAGTGTACCTACGATAAAAATTACATATCTCTCCATTCTTTGTAAGTGGGAAAACTTGCAAAATTGGCAGTGAATCATATATTTATTTTCCCCATTGTAGATGATCAAAGGGAGGTGGTGAGTTCTCCTTCAATGGAAGTATTTAAACAGAGGCTGGACAGACATCTGTCTGAGATGTTTTAGTGAATCCTGCATTGAGGAAGGGGGTTGGACACGATGACCCAGGAGATCCCTTCCAAATCTGACATTCTAGGATTCTATAAAGTTAGGATGGTCTCAGGGAGGACACTGCACATTCTCACTATAATGCAAAAATGTTTGGATCCCTTCAACTTGTAACCTTGTCACGGCCATACGGAATACCGATGTGCTGTAGAGAATATCATTACTCCAGTATTGAAGAAGTTCTGGTTTTCTGACTTTGCCCATATGCAACACAATGCCCCAAAATGTCATCATTTCTGCTGAATTTACGGGGGTCCATCTGGCGTATGATGACATGGGATTTTGGGTGAAAAATTGATGGACATACAAATTTTTCTGGGCCACAATAAGATTTATTATTTCCTCGCTGAACACGCAAGGCCTGAAACGTCAAATTAGATTCCTGAGCTGCCGATGAAATGCGGAATAACAGGCTGATAATTTTCTGGGGGTGGGGTCCATATGGGATTGATGAAGGAGTTGCCTGGGTTTGAGGGCACCTTGCTGGGGGTCCCTCCTCACGAGATGAGGAGGAGGAAGAGAAGTAGAGGAATGTGGGATCATCTTCATTAGCTGAATTCGTGTCGGAGGCAAGGAACGCGTATGCCTCCTCTGGTGAATAGTGTCTTCTTGACGATTGGGCCATTTTAATTTTATTCTTCAAATTACTGGGGATGTGTGTGTAAGTGGTGGCTTTGCAAAAAAAAAAATGGAAGTCACTAACACTGCAACTTACGCTCCCGTAACGGACATCAATAACGTTGCGACGTACGCTCCCCTAATGCACTAGCTAAGAAAGTTTTGCAAAAGAAAAACTCCACATCCCTACCTATAAAGCTACTCTGTACTAACTACTACAATTTTTCTTTTCTAAAAATAAAAAAAATCGGATGTCACTTACACTGCGACGCCTGCTACTCTAGCTAGCAAAAAAAAAGAAAAAGTCCCTTGCTGCAGACTCTACCGCTCTTTGCGGAAACACAGCTTCCGCAGCGCCATCAGTTGCATGTCGTGAAGGGGTTAAGATCAAAATGAGCTCGGTCTCGAAAAGGTTAAGGAAATTGCTGGCAATAGATTGAATGCAGGTTTTCTGTGATGTTTAGTTGCCTCTGGCAAACATTGAAGAGGGTATACCATATGTAAAGTATGCTGGCAGGTAGAACCGCCGCGAAAACGATGCTAAAACCTCCGACGTACTAACTGATTCAGGAATAAAGTCGTCAAATTAAAGATTTTGTGCGCAAATAGCCTTAGGAAGTTTTGGAGGAGTTTTCATTTCCTGAAGCACTTTTGAAAAGTTTTTTCAAGCGCTCAAAACATGTCAGCCGTGGACTCTGTTTTCTTCTTTTGCACAATTATTTTTTTATTGAAGTGGAAATATTGAAATAGTCAGTTCCCGATTCTTTACCCTGGTCTTTATACTTTGCGATGAAGTTGAAGAAATACCCTTGTGTCGGAGTTGTTGTAGCACATTTTTTTCTACTATTTGCTGCAAAACTTCTATCTCTCTTGACTATGGGCTATATGGGCTCGATAGTTTAGACGTCTAGATTTTCCAAGTTTGGTGTGACTTTTGCACCTCTGGAGTGACTTCTATAAACCAGGACTTCTCTACAGAAAGAATGCGCTGCCATTATTGGCTATCGGTTTATTTTGGAACTTGTCCACTGCTGGCAGGGATGAAGCTCAGACTGGAATTTCCTGGTTGGCTAACAAGTGTTAGTATAGAAGGTGGCTGTAAATACAGTATATGATGCGGGGCTTTCCTGAGAAAGGGATGTGGTATTCCGCACCAAATGAGTAATATCTCTCCCTCTATGTATCATAAGCCACCACAGAAAACCCACATAATACTACACTTCATTCACTGCCTATGATAATGGGATTAGTCGCCCCTATATTAAATTCACTAGGATACGTTGTGATTAATTCTTGTTTCTACTAAAACAGAGCTGAAGTTGTAAATTTGTGTAATTATGACTCATTTTTAAAATATAACCTCCTTCTGACCCACAGTAATAATGCCCTCCTTGTGAGCCTCAGTAATAATGACCTTGTGATTATTATTATTATTATTTATTGTTATAGCGCCATTTATTCCATTGCGCTTTACATGTGAGGAGGGGTATACATAATAAAACAAGTACAATAATCTTGAACAATACAAGTCACAACTGGTACAGGAGGAGAGAGGACCCTGCCCGCGAGGATTCACAATCTGCAAGGGATGGGTGAGGATACTGTAGGTGAGGGTAGAGCTGGTCGTGCAGCGATTTGGTCAATCGGTGGTTACTGCAGGTTGTAGGCTTGTCGGAAGAGGTAGGTCTTCTGGTTCTTTTTGAAGGTTTCGATGGTAGTGATCAACAATAATAGTGCCCTCATTGTGATCCACAGTAATAATGCCCTCCTTGTGACTACCAGTAATAATGCCCTCCTCGTGACTAACAGTAATAATGCTCTCCTTGTGATCCACAGTAATAATGCCCCCCTTGTGATCCGCAGTAATAATGCCATCCATATGATTAACAGTAATAATGCCCTCCTTCTAATCTACAGTAATAATGCCCCCTTGCGATCCGAAGTAATATTGCCCTCCTTGTGATCCGCAGTAATAATGCCCTCCTTTTGACTAACAGTAATAATGCCCTCCTTTTGACTAACAGTAATAATGCCCTCCTTGTGACTAACAGTAATAATGCCCTCCTTGTTACCCACAGTATTATGGCCCTCCTTGTGACCCACAGTAATAATACCCTCCTTGTGACCCACAGTGATAATGCCCTCCTTGTTACTCACAGTAAGAATGCCCTCCTTGTTATCCACAGTAATAATGCCTTCCCTGTGACCCACAGTAATAATGTACACCTTGTGACTAACAGTAATAATGTACTCTTTCTCACCCACAGTAATAATGCCCTCTTTCTCACCCACAGTAATAAAGCCCTCCTTGTGAGCCACAGTAATAATGCCGTCCTTGTGAGCCACAGTAATAATGCCCTTTTACTCACCCACAGTAATAATGCCCTCTCTCTCACGCACAGTAATAATGCTCTCTTTGTCACCCACAGTAATAATGCCCTCCCTGTGACCCACAGTAATAATGCCCTCCCTGTGACCCACAGTAATAATGCCCTCTCTCTCACCCACAGTAATAATGTCCTCTTTCTCACCCACAGTAATAATGCTGTTTGTCACCCACAGTAATAATGCCCTCTCTCTCACCCACAGTAATAATGCCCTACTTGTGAATGCTCTCTGAGAGCCATCTTGCAGGTGTACTAATTATACTAAAAGCCTCTCAGCTACATGCTGAGGGCATTTCACTTTATGCGCGTGCTGCCCCTTTAAGAGCAGGGGAGAGCGTGCGCACACTACAGCAAAGGACAGGGAGCACGCTGGGAACCACACTGCTGGGCCGGGGCAATGAGTATACTGCTGTGCCTGCATGGTGGGGGAAGGGGAGTCATGCAGGGACACTGACAGCTGTTTTACAGCTGCCTTAGAGAAATATGCTGCTTTCTTCCAGAAACAGCGCTACTCTTGTCCATAGGCTGTGCCTAGTATTACATTCAATCGAATATGGCTAAACTATAGTTTCCAGCTTTAACTAAACTGATAAACTATGTACAGTGGACTGGGCAGATATCTAATTGGCAATAGAAGACTCCAATTTACTTGTCTTGGAAAGAAACATATTCCCCCGTCAGACGCAATACCTGTAACACCATTGCCCAAAACCGCCAGCAAGGCCAAATAACTCAACTGCATCCGATAGTACAGTGTTACTTCCACCGAAAATGAAATCCACATTTTCTCCTTGTCTATATTGGGGACCATTAATAACGACCGCTTGCACTCTGGACATAGGGACCATGGGAATCGGCCCGTTATTCATTTCACAGAGTTTTCGGAGCTTGTGTAAACTGTTTCACTAAGATTTTATTTATATATGTCCATGTATCACTGCGCAGACACAGAGCCCAGAGCTGCCAAGTGCTCATGACTTCTAGGAACAGGCCAAGGACGGACTCTGTTTTGCTCATGAAAGTTTTGTTTCTTCTTACTACTGTTCAAAAGCAAAATCTAACTAACTGCAATGGCAGGAAAGTAGAAGTTAAAGGGTTATTCTAATCTTCATATACAGTATGACGAGTGTCGGATAGGGCTTGTAAAAACGAGCACTTTTGCAATTTAATGCTCATTAAAATTTGCATCCATTCTTGAAGAATTAACACTTTGTTTCATTTGTTTACAACTTGTTGCCTGGGACCTATTTGTATGGACGTCTGTATATACTCTAAAGTTGTTGAGTGATGCCAACCCATTGAAAAGAAGTGAAAAAGCTGGCTCCGTTAGTCCTTGGTGGAGAGGACCATATACCCTCAACCTACTGTCTCCTTCCCCATAATCCTGTAGAATGTAAGCCCGCAAGGGCCGGGTCCTCGCCCCTCTGTACCAGTCCGTCATTTAGTTTGTTTACTGTAAGTGATATCTGTAATTTGTATGTAACCCCTTCTCATGTACAGCACCATGGTATCAATGGTGCTATATAAATAAATCATAATAATAATAATAATAATATACAAACACCTTTCTTATACTCTATGTTCAGTATATGGTTGTGATAAAGAGCCAGGTGGGTCTCAAAGGGGCTTCAACCCCCAAAAAATAAGCCATGTGTGAACTGAGCCTAAAACTTCTGTCTACTTTATGTTGAAAAGGTTGCTAGTCTTTAGTCACCTATAGGCACTAAAACTGCTCAATTAAAAAGAACACAGTGACCCTATTAAAATCACAATTTTAACTCATATAAGAGTCCAATAGTTTGGAATATACCTAATAGAAATAGGGTGTACTGTGCAAGCTTCAGTGAATAAACCACTGAAATAAAGGGATCAGAACACCTAACCACCACAAGATAGGAAAACACCAGAAAGTTATACAGCGTTAGGATCAATAATATGCCTTTATTAAATGAAGTGGCAATTTATACATATAGTAAAATGGATATATTTTGTTAAAAATTATATAAAAAAACACACAAAACGCAGGAACAATATTATATGGTACCCAAAACCACCTCAAAAAAATATATATATGAGCATATAAATAACTCCTCCAAGAAAGATATATAATACTACTACTCACTGTGTCAAAATATAAAATATATATATGTATATAAAAAATGATTAATAAAAGGTCACATATGACCTGTAGAGATGTGAAATATTATGTATGTGAAATACAAACACTAAAAAAGTGAAAGTTATAAAGAAAATAAAATTAATTACAGCAAATATGTGTACATAAAAAAAACCTTTTTGTAAACAGTGAAACAGTGTATATCCCTATCGGGGGATATAAAATAAAGTGACAACAGTGATGTAGACACAGCGAGGTATATTATCTAAATGGGAGAGTTGTAATAGCACTCTGTGCCCTTATGCAAATAACCGTACAATAATACTCTATATTAAAATATGCCCTGGTACAAAAAGGTTAAATAATAATGCACCCACAGCGAGATAGACCTTTCATGAAGATTACTACATCAGCTCACTGCGAGAAATGTGCACCACATATGGAAATTATAGCAGCGTGTTCAGAAAAGTGCCCAGGTGCAAATAATAAGTGCTCACACAGCAGGGTAGATCTTATGTGTCTGCTTACTGCATAAGACGGTGCCCAAGTATAGCCGACTATCATAAGTAAATGACCATGCGGGCAAATAATTGTAGCAGAAAGTCATGTGGCACTACCTGAGTGGTGAGGCTGGGTCCGGGACCTGCGTGCGCCCGACGCGCGTTTCGGATATATTACCTTCGTCAGGGGTATTACCTGCTTGACTGCAGCAGGAGAGAGAGACTCTGTGCTTTGGTCCTATCCCCATCTTGTGTCTCGACTGGTGCAATACATAGTAACATAGTAACATAGTTAGTAAGGCCGAAAAAAGACATTTGTCCATCCAGTTCAGCCTATATTCCATCATAATAAATCCCCAGATCTACGTCCTTCTACAGAACCTAATTGTATGATACAATATTGTTCTGCTCCAGGAAGACATCCAGGCCTCTCTTGAACCCCTCGACTGAGTTCGCCATCACCACCTCCTCAGGCAAGCAATTCCAGATTCTCACTGCCCTAACAGTAAAGAATCCTCTTCTATGTTGGTGGAAAAACCTTCTCTCCTCCAGACGCAAAGAATCCCTTGTGCCCGTCACCTTCCTTGGTATAAACAGATCCTCAGCGAGATATTTGTATTGTCCCCTTATATACTTATACATGGTTATTAGATCGCCCCTCAGTCGTCTTTTTTCTAGACTAAATAATCCTAATTTCGCTAATCTATCTGGGTATTGTAGTTCTCCCATCCCCTTTATTAATTTTGTTGCCCTCCTTTGTACTCTCTCTAGTTCCATTATATCCTTCCTGAGCACCGGTGCCCAAAACTGGACACAGTACTCCATGTGCGGTCTAACTAGGGATTTGTACAGAGGCAGTATAATGCTCTCATCATGTGTATCCAGACCTCTTTTAATGCACCCCATGATCCTGTTTGCCTTGGCAGCTGCTGCCTGGCACTGGCTGCTCCAGGTAAGTTTATCATTAACTAGGATCCCCAAGTCCTTCTCCCTGTCAGATTTACACAGTGGTTTCCCGTTCAGTGTGTAATGGTGATATTGATTCCTTCTTCCCATGTGTATAACCTTACATTTATCATTGTTAAACCTCATCTGCCACCTTTCAGCCCAAGTTTCCAACTTATCCAGATCCATCTGTAGCAGAATACTATCTTCTCTTGTATTAACTGCTTTACATAGTTTTGTATCATCTGCAAATATCGATATTTTACTGTGTAAACCTTCTACCAGATCATTAATGAATATGTTGAAGAGAACAGGTCCCAATACTGACCCCTGCGGTACCCCACTGGTCACAGCGACCCAGTTAGAGACTATACCATTTATAACCACCCTCTGCTTTCTATCACTAAGCCAGTTACTAACCCATTTACACACATTTTCCCCCAGGCCAAGCATTCTCATTTTGTGTACCAACCTCTTGTGCGGCACGGTATCAAACGCTTTGGAAAAATCGAGATATACCACGTCCAATGACTCACCGTGGTCCAGCCTATAGCTTACCTCTTCATAAAAACTGATTAGATTGGTTTGACAGGAGCGATTTCTCATAAACCCATGCTGATATGGAGTTAAACAGTTATTCTCATTGAGATAATCCAGAATAACATCCCTCAGAAACCCTTCAAATATTTTACCAACAATAGAGGTTAGACTTACTGGCCTATAATTTCCAGGTTCACTTTTAGAGCCCTTTTTGAATATTGGCACCACATTTGCTATGCGCCAATCCTGCGGAACAGACCCTGTGAATGACTTCACTTGTCTGCGTTTAGATAGAAGGACGCCACATTGGGGCTAATGTGGTGGGGGTGAGTAGGTTGAGTGGCTCATTGGTAGTGAGTGGTAGTGAGCTGACATGCAAGGAACCACAGTAAATGTTGACCCCCCAAATCTGCCAACTCTCTGTTCCCCTTATATTCACCTCCTCTTAGTACTATAAGAAATAACCAGACCAGACAAACCGTTACCTTTTTGCTGGATGAAGGTTGGTCACAGCATTTATTTAAACCAACAATAGCAGTATTAAGGTGTATCAACCATTATTAAACCAGGGAGCTGGGAAGCGATGTGCCGGCCGCCGGACTCCAGACAGGAACATCCGCCTTCACAGCTCGATCGCCGCAGATCAGTTTTCTCACACACTACCATGGAGGAGAACTTGTATACCTACACAGGGCTCCCACCCTCACCCAACAAAAACATGGCCTGTTCAACACCGTCTTGAATACCAGAAAGTAAAATATCAATACTGATGTCAGAGAAATGAGCCTGCTATTATCCCCTTCAAGTTGGTGAAGATGAATCACTACCCCAGGAATTGACAGTGCGACGAGCCCTTTCAACCGCGTCCGAATCCCTGGTATCCTGTCATTCCACAGTGGGGGATGATTTGTGACCAAACCAGAATCATTTCAGGGAAAAGGGTGAAATCGTTCAACATCAGCGTGCATGAGAGTCAATAACTCAGGCACGTGCAAGAAGCAGAGATCGTTCCCCCTGCGTGATTACCAGGATGACAGGTCCAGACACGTTTCTACTAATGTGCAAAACCTCTGGGAGAACCTGGGACCACATTTGACCACGTATACGGTGCCAAAAAACGTTCATGTCTTGAAAACCTAGATTTCGACCTCCAGGAAAGCAGTCTGATCTTAGGCAGCCCAGAAAACTTACGAATTGTCCAGGATCCACAACACAGGCTTGACACAACCTATGAAAAGGAAAAACAAGATTATAACAAAGCCGGACAGATGTACCCTGCAAAGCTCGTAGAACGCCAGCAACCGATACACATAATTTCCGATTCAAGCAGACACCTGCCCTAGCAGCCTCTGTAGCCACCATGGTATGAAAAGAATGGGTGCCAAATTACCATGGTTGGAAAGGGACGAAAACCGGTCAAACTGGACCCTGAATCTTGTGTAATGGAATCCATGCGCCTCAGCCATAGATGTCCATCTTAGCACGCGAGATACGAATCCGGACTTCACTATTACCAACGCTGATAGCCTCACACAACAACCCACCATCTCTTGATTTGGAAGGGGGGTAATTCACTGATACACAAAGAACGAAAGAATGCTAAGCTGAAAGTGGCTGAAAACAAAACCGCCTTGTAGTTTGAAGAGCAGACACTACGAGTAGCTGCTAATAGTTGTGACAGCAAACTGTATAAATTCGACCAACGGGTCTCAGCTCGAATGTATTCCTTCCTCCAACCCTTCAGGGCTTGTTTTAACAAAAAACCTTCAGTGAAGTCACCCCAACCCATTAGTTTAAATGAAAATGCCACTCCAGCTGGGCAACTGTTGTGAATTCCGCTCTTGGGCTCCCTCCGGTGGTTGTAAGTGGCACTTTTGTGAGTTCTGCTCTTGGGCTCCCTCTTGTGGTTTCTAGTGGTATGGCTGCTCCTTGGAGTTAGCTGTCATCAGCTGCCTCCACTTATCGTCTCTTCTGCTCGGCTATTTAAGTCTGGCTCTTTCTTCAGCCTGTACCACTTGTCAATGTTTCCTGGCTGGATTCACATCTCTGTTTGGATTCTCCTGGTTTCCTGACCAGTTCTGCAGAGATAAGTTCTGGCTTTGCTCATTTCAGTCCACATGTTGTGGACTTATTGTTCTGTGCATTCTATATTTGTCCAGCTTGTCAGTATGGATTATTTCTGTTAGCTGGAAGCTCTGGGAAGCAGATTTACCCTCCACACCTTTAGTCAGGTGTGGAGATTTTTGTAAACTTTGTGTGGATTGTTTTGTAGTTTTTATACTGACCACACAGTATCCTTTCCTGTCCTATCTATCAAGCTAGACTGGCCTCCTATGCTAAAATCTGATTTCATTTCTGCGTATGTTATTTTCCCCTCCTCTCACCGTCAATATTTGTGGGGGGCTATCTTTCCTTTGGGGATTTTCTCTGAGGCAAGATAGGTTTCCTTTTTCCATCTTTAGGGGAAGTTAGATCTTAGGCTGTGCCGAGGGGTCTAGGGAGCGTCAGGTACCCCCCACGGCTATTTTTAGTTGCGCTGCTAGGTTCAGGGTTTGCAGTCAGTACAGATACCACCTCCTTCAGAGCTTGTCTCATGTTGTTCCTAAACCACCAGATCATAACAGTACAAGTGGCCAAAAATGAATTAAATGCATCTCAAAAGAAGGAAAAGAAAGTTCTGAACCATTTTTTTTTCTGTGCTTTGGTTTGTCTTTTTTTTTTCCTCTTGATATCTGGGTGGTTCAGGATATATGTTTTGGCATGGATGTTCAGGGTTTGTTTTCTCGTGTGGATCAACTTGCTGCAAGAGTACAGAATATCCAGGACTATGTTGTCCAGACTCTGGCTTTAGAGCCCAGAATTCCTACTCCTGATTTGTTTTTTGGGGACAGATCCAAGTTTTTGAACTTTAAAAATAACTGCAAATTGTTTTTTGCTTTGAAACCCCGTTCTTCTGGTGATCCCATTCAGCAAGTAAAAATCATCATATCCTTGCTGCGTGGTGACCCTCAAGACTGGGCTTTTTCTCTTGAAACAGGGAATCCGGCATTATTGAATGTAGATGCATTTTTTGAGGCGCTCGGATTATTGTATGACGAACCTAATTCTGTGGATCATGCAGAAAAAACCCTGTTGGCTTTGTGTCAAGGTCAGGAAGCGGCAGAATTATTCTGCCAGAAATTTAGAAAATGGTCTGTGCTCACTAAATGGAATGAAGAGGCTCTGGCTGTTATTTTCAGAAAAGGTCTTTCTGAAACCCTTAAAGATTTTATGGTGGGCTTTCCTACGCCTGCCGGTTTGAGCGAATCTATGTCTCTAGCCATTCAGATTGATCGGTGTCTGCGCGAGCGCAAAGCTGTGCACCATATGGCAGTATCCTCTGAGCAAAGTCCTGAACCTATGCAATGTGATAGGATTTTGACTAGAATAGAACGGCAGGAATTCAGACGTCAGAATAGGCTGTGTTTTTACTGTGGTGATTCGGCTCATGTTATCTCTGATTGCCCTAAGCGTACTAAGAGAGTCGCTAGGTCTGTTACCATTAGTACTATACAGCCTAAATTTCTCTCATCTGTTACCCTGATTTGCTCATTGTCGTCCTTTTCTGTCATGGCATTTGTGGATTCAGGCGCTGCCCTGAACTTAATGGACTTAGAATTCGCCAGGCGCTGTGGTTTTTCCTTGCAGCCTTTGCAGAGACCTATTCCTTTGAGGGGCATTGATGCTACACCCTTGGCCAAGGATAAACCTCAGTACTGGACACAGATGACTATGTACATGGCTCCTGGACATCAGGAAGATTGCCGTTTTCTGGTGTTGCATAACCTGCATGATGTTGTTGTACTGGGATTTTCATGGTTACAGGAACATAATCCGGTGCTGGATTGGAAAACTATGTCTGTAACTAGTTGGGGTTGTCGAGGAGTACATAGTGACGTTCCTTTGATGTCAATTTCCTCTTCCCCCTCTTCTGAGGTCCCTGAGTTTTTGTCGGATTTCCAGGATGTATTTGATGAGCCCAAGTCCAGTTCCCTTCCACCACATAGGGACTGCGATTGTGCTATTAACTTGATTCCTGGTTGTAAGTTCCCTAAGGGCCGACTTTTCAATCTGTCTGTGCCAGAGCATGCCGCCATGCGGAGCTATGTTAAGGAATCTTTGGAGAAAGGGCATATTCGGCCCTCTTCGTCACCATTGGGAGCAGGCTTCTTTTTTGTTGCTAAGAAGGATGGCTCCTTGAGACCCTGTATTGATTATCTTCCTCTTAATAAGATCACGGTCAAAGTCCAATACCCCTTGCCTTTGCTTACTGATTTGTTTGCTCAGATTAAGGGGGCTAGTTGGTTTACTAAGATTGACCTCCGAGGGGCATATAATCTTGTTCGTATTAAACAGGGTGACGAATGGAAAACTGCATTTAATACGCCCGAAGGCCATTTTGAATACCTTGTGATGCCATTTGGGCTCTCTAATGCTCCATCTGTGTTCCAGTCTTTCATGCATGATATTTTCCGCAATTATCTTGATAAATTCATGGTCGTATATTTGGATGATATTTTGATTTTTTCCAATGATTGGGAGTCTCATGTGAAGCAGGTCAGGATGGTGTTCCAGATCCTTCGTGATAATGCTTTATTTGTGAAGGGGTCTAAGTGCCTATTCGGAGTTCAGAAGGTCTCTTTTTTGGGTTTTATTTTTTCTCCCTCGTCTATAGAAATGGATCCTGTTAAGGTCCAAGCTATTCATGACTGGATCCAACCCACATCTGTGAAGGGTCTTCAATAATTTTTGGGCTTTGCTAATTTCTATCGCCGTTTCATTGCCAACTTTTCCAGTGTGGTTAAGCCCCTTACTGATTTGACGAAGAAAGGCGCTGATGTGACGAATTGGTCCTCTGAGGCTGTTGAGGCCTTTCAGGAGCTTAAACGCCGATTTACTTCTGCCCCTGTGTTGCGTCAACCAGATGTTTCTCTTCCTTTTCAGGTTGAGGTCGACGCTTCTGAGATTGGGGCAGGAGCCGTTTTGTCTCAGAGGGAGTCTGATGGTTCTTTGATGAAACCGTGTGCTTTTTTTTCCAGAAAGTTTTCGCCTGCAGAACGCAATTATGATGTCGGCAATCGTGAGTTGTTGGCTATGAAGTGGGCGTTTGAGGAGTGGCGACATTGGCTTGAGGGAGCCAAGCACCGCATTGTGGTCTTGACCGATCATAAGAATCTGATTTACCTTGAGTCGGCCAAGCGGCTGAATCCTAGACAGGCTCGATGGTCCCTGTTTTTCTCCCGTTTTGATTTTGTGGTCTCGTGTCTTCCGGAATCTAAGAATGTTAAGGCTGATGCCCTCTCTAGGAGTTTTTCGCCTGATTCTCCTGGAGTCCTGGAGCCGGTTGGCATTCTTAAGGAGGGGGTGATTCTTTCTGCTATCTCCCCTGATTTGCGGCGGGTGCTTCAGGAATTTCAGGCTGATAGGCCGGTCCCTGAGAGGCCCTGGACGCATATTTCCATGGATTTTATTTCGGATCTTCCTGTTTCCCAGAAGATGTCTGTTATCTGGGTTGTTTGTGACCGGTTCTCTAAAATGGTCCATCTGGTACCTTTGCCTAAGTTGCCTTCCTCCTCAGATCTGGTTCCATTATTTTTTCAGCATGTGGTTCGTTTGCATGGCATTCCGGAGAATATTGTGTCTGACAGAGGTTCTCAGTTTGTCTCTAGATTTTGGCGGGCCTTTTGTGCTAGGATGGGCATTGATTTGTCTTTTTCTTCGGCGTTTCATCCTCAGACTAATGGCCAAACTGAGCGAACTAATCAGACCTTGGAGACCTATTTGAGATGCTTTGTGTCTGCTGATCAGGATGATTGGGTGTCTTTCTTGCCGTTGGCCGAGTTTGCCCTTAATAATCGGGCTAGTTCGGCTACTTTGGTTTCACCTTTCTTTTGTAATTTTGGTTTTCATCCTCGTTTTTCTTCTGGGCAGGTTGAGCCTTCTGATTGTCCTGGTGTTAATTCTGTGGTGGACAGGCTGCAGCAGATTTGGACTCATGTGGTGGACAATTTGACGTTGTCTCAGGAAAGGGCTCAACGTTTTGCTAACCGCCGTCGACGTGTTGGTCCCTGGCTTCGTGTGGGGGATTTGGTTTGGTTGTCTTCTCGTCATGTTCCCATGAAGGTTTCTTCTCCTAAGTTTAAGCCTCGGTTTATTGGTCCTTCTGAAATTATTAATCCGGTGTCTTTTCGTTTGGCTCTTCCTGCCTCTTTTGCCATTCATGATGTTTTCCATAGATCTTTGTTGCGGAGATATGTGGTGCCCGTTGTTCCCTCGGTTGACCCTCCTGCCCCGGTGTTGGTTGAGGGAGAGTTGGAATATGAGGTTGAGAAGATTTTGGATTCTCGTTTTTCGAGGCGGAGGCTTCAGTATCTTGTCAAGTGGAAGGGTTATGGCCAGGAGGATAACTCTTGGGTTGTTGCCTCCGATGTCCATGCCACCGATTTGGTTCGTGCTTTTCACTTGGCTCGTCCTGATCGGCCTGGGGGCTCTGGTGAGGGTTCGGTGACCCCTCCTCAAGGGGGGGGTATTGTTGTGAATTCCGCTCTTGGGCTCCCTCCGGTGGTTGTAAGTGGCACTTTTGTGAGTTCTCCTCTTGGGCTCCCTCTTGTGGTTTCTAGTGGTATGGCTGCTCCTTGGAGTTAGCTGTCATCAGCTGCCTTCACTTATCGACTCTTCTGCTCGGCTATTTAAGTCTGGCTCTTTCTTCAGCCTGTGCCACTTGTCAATGTTTCCTGGCTGGATTCACATCTCTGCTTGGATTCTCCTGGTTTCCTGACCAGTTCTGCAAAGATATGTTCTGGCTTTGCTCATTTCAGTCCACATGTTGTGGACTTATTGTTCTGTGCATTCTATATTTGTCCAGCTTGTCAGTATGGATTATTTCTGTTAGCTGGAAGCTCTGGGAAGCAGATTTACCCTCCACACCTTTAGTCAGGTGTGGAGATTTGTGTAAACTCTGTGTGGATTGTTTTGTAGTTTTTATACTGACCGCACAGTATCCTTTCCTGTCCTATCTATCAAGCTAGACTGGCCTCCTATGCTAAAATCTGATTTAATTTCTGCGTATGTTATTTTCCTATATTTGTGGGGGGCTATCCTTCCTTTGGGGATTTTCTCTGAGGCAAGATAGGTTTCCTGTTTCCATCTTTAGGGGAAGTTAGATCTTAGGCTGTGCCGAGGGGTCTAGGGAGCGTCAGGTACCCCCCACGGCTATTTTTAGTTGCGCTGCTAGGTTCAGGGTTTGCGGTCAGTACAGATACCACCTCCTTCAGAGCTTGTCTCATGTTGTTCCTAAACCACCAGATCATAACAGGCAACCAAGCTTGAGACCTCGGAAATTCTCATTTTTAACAAACATCTAACAGTACACTCAAGATGGGAGTATTCCTGAGATTCTATGCAGCAGCATAGACAACTCCTGCCACGCCTTACCATGACCATGCTGCTGCCATGTCGCGGAAGTACTGAATTGCTTACAAGTGACATTGTCAGGACTTTGAACATGTTTTTTATTACCTTTTGTGCATTAATGCCCTTTTCCAAGATGGCGTCTTTGGTCTCATGTGCACTGTGTCTTCCTGCTATAAAACTCCACCCCAGCCTTCAGTCTGTGCTAGAGTATTCTGCCTTGCATCCAGCTCTTGACCCTGGTGACTCTCTGGCTATATACCTGCTCCTGTGAACCTGTGTGGTTATCCTGCTACTCTGCTCTGAGTTCCTGCTGCATACACCAGTTTCCAGTAATCCTCCTTCATCTGCTTCTTGTGTTTTCTTCCATCTGCATTTGTTGGACATGTTAGGCTACGTTCACATTTGCGTTGTGTGATGTTGCGTCGGAGACGCAACGCACAATGCAAAAAAAACGCAACAAAACGCACGCTTACACGCAGCGTTTTGCGACGCATGCGTCCTTTTTTGCCGAATTTTGGACGCAAAAAAAATGCAACTTGCTGCGTCCTCTGCGCACTACGCTTGCGGCAGAAAAAACGCATGCATCGCAAAACGCAGCACAACGCATGTCCATGCGCCCCCCATGTTAAATATAGGGGCGCATGACGCATGCGTCGCCGCGGTTGCGCCCGACGCAACGCAAATGTGAATGTAGCCTAAGCGGTTGCTGCTCTGCAAAAACCTGAGACTATTACCCAGGCCTCCCTGGTTGAGCTAAGGTATTATTTGAACTGCCTTGTAAGCATAGCTATCTGTGTTTGGACTAAACAAGGCCCATTCGTGTCAAGTATCCTCAAGAATAGTTGTGGTTCATAGACTTTCTGCGTGATTGCATTTTCCTCTGAAGTTCCCTATAGACTGTTAAGCTGTGTTTAATATCTACACCAAGTGTTGTGGACTTGAGTTTCTCTCTGCACCTGTTTGAATCACTGTGAGATAATATAGACTTTACCACTTATAAAACTGTGTCCTGTAGTTGTCTTGTTCCAAGCAAAGAGTCTCCTGAGTTATCCCCTATAATTATTACAGACATGAGCTGAGGTCCACTAGGTCCCATAGGCATGCTGGGCATGAGGCTCCCTCGAAATCCGCACCGGATGCAACCTACGAAAGTCATACCATAGGACACAAGAAATCAAGTCAGCTACAATGTTTTTAACACCGGAAACATGGCGAGATCTAAAATAGATATTGTATTCAATGCACCGCAGCACCAAAAGTTGTAGCAAAGCCAGGACCAGAAGGGACTATGACAAATTATTGATGCATTGTACAACCCTGTAATGACCACACGACCACCTCAACACCATTGGAGCTACTGCAACCCTCGACCTAGTGTCTCCTTCACCAGAATCTTGTAGAATGTAAGCCCGCAAGGGCAGGGTCATTTCCCCTCTGTATTAGTCTGTCATTGTTAGTTTTGTTTACTGTAAGTGATATTTGTATTTTGGTGTAACCCGGTCTTATGTACAGCACAATGGAATCAATGGTGCTATATAAATCTACTATATAAAGCTGAATGTGTGTGTGTGTGTGTATGTGTGTGTGTATGTCCGGGATTGGCATCTGAACCGTCGCAGCAACAGCCACAAAATTTTGCACAGTCACACGTCTGGACCCCGAGAGCATCATAGGCTATGTTGTGAGGTGAAATTTTAACCCCGCGCTTTCCAATTCACCAAACAATTTTGCCCCTATCTACATAACGGGGATTAAAGTGAAAGGAAAAGTGTTGGAGACGTCGCAGCTACAGCCACAAAATTTTGCACAGTCACACGTCTGGACCCCGAGAGCGTCATAGGCTATATTGTAAGGTGAAATTTTAACCCCGCGCTTTCCAATTCACCAAACAATTTTGCTCCTATCTACATAATGGGGAAAAAGTGAAAGGAAAAGTGTTTGAGATGTCGCAGCTACAGCCACAAAATTTTGCACAGTCACACGTCTGGACCCCGAGAGCGTCATAGGCTATGTTGTGAGGTGAAATTTTAACCCCGCACTTTCCAATTCACCAAATAATTTTGCCCCTATCTACATATTGGGGAAAAAGTGAAAGGAAAAGTGTTGGAGCCAAATTGACAGCTGCCAGATGTGAACAAGAGGGACTTAAAGAATGAGAGCGATGGTGCCAAAGAGTATATACCGTACAGTTGCTAAGGTGGGGCCCCGATATGGGATACTCACCACACACGGGGATATGAACACACACACAAAATGCGCCACGTGCTTGAACACATATACCACCCTCAGCACACATTTCACCACACATACACCAACCTCGCCACATAAAAGTCGAAACACAAAAGTCGCCGCTCAAAACTCGCCACGCGCAGAACTCGCCACATGCAAAACTAGGCTCACGCAAAACTTGCACCCGCGGAAAAATTGCCACATGAACAAAAGTTGCAACACATGCAAAAGTTGCCTCAAACAAAACTTGCACATACTCAAAAGGCATCACACATAAAACTCGCCACGTGCAAAACTCGCCATGCACAAAACTTGCTGCACACAACTTGCTACACTAACCTGTCACATGCAACTTGACACACAAAAAGTTGCTACACGCATGTTGCCACACAAAACTCATCTCACAAAAGTCACCACATGCATGTCGCCACACGCAACTCAACACACACAACTTGACAAACGAAACTCGCTCTAAAACACACACAAGTCTGGTATTATCCTTCAAAAATAAAAATCTGATTAATAAGCAGACAAACTACAAGAGCAACAAATGTACCATATAGGAAATACGCCAGCTGTCAGTCACATGACCTGTTTATTATGTGTATGTGTGAGCTAATATATACTGCCAGGGGGAGGGCTTCCTGTTGGCTGGGGATTTATCATGCTGCCAATTTATCTTACAAATACTGAGGTTAAAATACTGACCAAATAACGTGTGAACGAGGTCTAATACAGGAGGAGATGACATACAGATATATACTATGTACAGGGGAGATAACACACAGGTATATACTATATACAGAAGAGATGACACACAGGTATATACTATATAGAGGAGGAGATGACATACAGGTACATACTATATACAGGAGGAGATGACATACAGGTATATACTATATACAAGAGGAGATGACACACAGGTATCTACTATATACAGGAGCAGATGACCTACAGGTATATACTATATACAGGAGGAGATGACATACAGGTATATGCTATATATAGGAGGAGATGACATACAGGTATATACTATATACAGGAGGAGATGACACACAGATATATACTATATACAGGGGAGATGACACACAGGTATATACTATATACAGGAGGAGATGACATACAGGTATATACTAGATATAGGAGGAGATGACATACAGGTATATACTATATACAGGGGAGATGACACACAGCAGGTATATACTATATACAGGGGAGATGGCATACAGGTATATACTATATACAGGGGAGACAACACACAGCAGATATATACTATATATAAGGGAGATGACATACAGGTATATACTATATACAGGAGATGACATACAGGTGTATACTATATATAAGGGAGATGACAAACATGTATATACTGAGGGGAAAATGAGAGGTGTGAAGTGAACATGAAAAGGTGTGAGTGCAAAATGAGAGGAGTCAGGAAAAATAGTGGAGTGATCGGAAAATGACAGATGTGAGGTCGAAATGACAAGTGTTAGGGGGAATGAGAGGTGTGAGGGAGAAAATGAGAGATGTGAGGGGGAAAATGAAAGATGTGATGGGGAAAATGAGAGGCGTGATGGGAAAATAAGAGAAGTGAGGTGCTATAACTAAACACAGATATTTACTATGCCCAGGCAACGCCGGGCTCTTCAGCTAGTAAATAATAATAATAATAACTCCCAAATAGTGATGAGCGAGTATACTCATTGCTCGGGTTTTCCCGAGGACGCTCGGGTGGTCTCTGAGTATTTGTGAGTGCTCGGAGATTTAGTTTTTGTTCACGCAGCTGCATAATTTACAGCTGCTAGCCAGCCTGAGTACATGTGTGGGTTGCCTGGTTGCTTGGGAATTCCCACATGTATTCAAGCTGTCTAGCAGCCACAAATCATGCAGCTGCAGCAACGAAAATGAAATCTCCGAGCACTCACAAATACTCGGAGACCACCCGAGTGTGCTCGGGAAAATCCGAGCAACAAGTATACTCGCTCATCACTACTCCCAAATTGTCTGTCCTGAGGCAAATATCTTGACTGCCAAACAATTCTCCACAAATTTCAACAGCCACAACCATGGGGAACAACTCCAGCAATACAAGGTTCTTACACAAGCCTGTGTCACTCCCTGCTGCCAGCCACACAGAAGCGCACCAGCTCAAGCCACAAATTTCCCCAAAACCATGGGAACCAGAGATGTCAGTAAATAACGTTAGCTTTGAGTTGCTCCGTTCACTCAACATGCAGCATATGTGACCATTGAATTTGTCCGGGAATTCGTGCAATACTGCGAGGTCTGCTTTCAGGGGCTTTGTAATCCAAATATAATGGCCCAGCGCTTTAGCTCCGCAAGTAGCCAAAGAGAAATGTTGATCTACTTTTATAAGGTGCCAAATGTCCATGTACTGGTTATCCCATATTTTATTCTTTACCCCATCATCCAGGTGAGATCCCAGTGGGCTAACCACACAGAATACAATGTCTTTATGTATACCAGACATAGGGGGTGAATGGGTTTTAGGAGCTGGGGGGCAATTTTTCCAGTAACGTTTTTAGAACTGCGGTCATATCTGAAACCCCGCCCACAAAGCTCCAGTATATTGAGACTCACCAGGAGGAGCAGGAACCGCAGATGAAGGGATGTTCAATGCAGCAGTGGTGGACACCAAGCTGTGCTTCCTGGAAACTCTGCTAGGCCCTGACCTTTTCCTTTTTTAATGAGAGGTACCACCAGACTTCCCTGATTGCTCGTGGCATTGTTCCTGAACTGTCTCTGTCCTGCTCCTAGACATCTCTCTCCCGTCTGTGCTTTTAGGCCCACCAGCTTTCTACTATCGCCTGGTCCGGCTTCAATAGGAAAAGGTGCCAGGCTTGCCATCTCAGCTTCACCTGCCCTGGTCGTAGACCCCGGATCCTCTTCGAGTTGATCTTTATTCACGCCGGTGACCGCCTGCATGCCGCTCAGCCAGGGGCCCTCTCCTACCGTAGCAGCCTTATCCCCATGACTAGCAAAACTGTCTTTTCTCCCCGCTCTTTTCTTGCTTCACTCACTGAGCCCTATCCAGAAAGTCCCTGCCTATGTCCCCCTACTTTATGCTGCACTGCTCTGCAGCCCCTCCCTACTGGAAAACCCCATGCTAACCAAACCTAAGCCAATATAGATGACACGCCCACCAGGGCCATGGGGTACTCGGAATCGGGACGGACAGTTCTTTGGGGAAGTCACGGGGCCGTGATCCGAATCTGTGTCCCTGGCTGTGCCGTAAATTGGGGAATATGTATATGGGATTTAACGTGACGCCACCTGTGGTGTTCGGCAACAGATGGCCGACGCTGCTAAAGGAGACCGTTGGGGCTGATTATGATGCATGGGATGGTTCTGATCCCCACAGGTGGAGTGGGGCCCCAGGGCTACCGATTCTGTTTATGTCAGGCTCCATGTACCTTGTAGTGCAGGAGTCAGGATGCAAGAGATCACTGGAGGACACAAAGACTGTAGTTTTCCCTTCTTTTACTTGATGGTTGATAGTACAGACCGGGGCACTGGTTACAGATCGGGATGGAGAGCTGGGCAGCCTGGAAGCAATTTTGAATACACCTTTCCAGGTAGGTACGGAGGCCTTCCTTCTGCGCTGTCCTCCCTTTTTCCTTGCTGCCTAACACCTCACACCCCTGCTGCTAACTGTCTCTCTGTTTTTAAAAACTCATGGCTCCACTTTCCAGGTTCTGCTCTATTTTTCTCCTACTAACACCTGGTAAAGGGACCCCCTCCTTGCTTCCAGGCATGACATTACTCACTGTGAGGGAGGCAATGCCACTGTGGCAACCGGACTCCTGGGGGATCACATTCCTATTCCTTATCTCTAATGTGCCCCACTAATCTAACCCCACTATTACCCTATGCTATCTTCTATCCTATCCCTATTTCTATACTTAACATACATCAAATTTATCACATTGCGCGACATAAACAATACAGCAATAATGCATTAACATCAGTAATCATCATGGTACTGCACGTGATACGTGTGTACAGTGTCCACAGCGGGAAGACACCTGACGGACTCTGTCACCTCCTTACAGGACGACCGGGGTACGCTTCACAGTGAGTGACACACGTCCACGTGTCTCCAATACAAAGAGGAAGGTGAAGGGATGACAGAGATTTATAAATTCGCAGGCTGAACCAAGTAGCCTTAACAAGTGGGGGGGATTTTTCAATGGAAAAAGTGAGGGATGTATTAGACATAATGGTTAACCTAAGAGGTGAATGGAATGGGTTGACGAGCACTTACAGAACACTCCACTAGATGGTACCCAACAGTCAATATGTCCCCTCCTTGCTAAGTTGGGATGGTTTTACATGTACAGGGAAGATGTGAGTAACTTGCACCTGACTTGCTGTGGCCCCGTTGCAGTTTGGTGGCTGGATAGATTGGACACGCTGTGCATTGATAAGTCTGCTATAGGGGTAACGTATCAAGATATTTGGGCATATGAATATCATACAGGTAGGTCATTCACCTTCAACTTTACAATAGGTTAAAGGGGTTTTACGGTTTGGGAAAACTCCTATACCCCAGTGGCAAGTTTTTTTTTTTTTAAAGGAGCAAAAACTTGGCTTGGCTCAACTTCCTCGGGTTCAGTGACGAGTCTCCAGCTCTCTGCTCTTGGTGTCTCTTATTGTCTGCAGCTCTGACGTCACAACAAGAGCTGTGCAGCCAATACTTGAGCTCAGCGGGTCTACCGAAGCAGACAGCACTAGCCGCTGAGCTCACTGATTGGCTGCAGTGCTGTCGATGTGACATCATCGCTGCAGACAATAACAGACACTCATACGCTGATCCAATGCCGCGAGGCAAAAATGTACAAAACTGAACATGAGGTTCTTAGTTTAACATTCTGATCACACTTTATCATGCCTCTGCCGTGTCACTGCGAACCTCTCCACCACAGCTCTACAGCTTTGGTGAACCAATATTTAGTGTCCCACCTAAGGGACAGCTTTCTAAGATATCTAGAGATGATTTTACATTCATAGAGTATGCATAGAATTGTATACAGTATATACCGTATATATATATATAGACAGAAAATATCTGTTTCATCTTTTATGTATAACCTTGTATTCTTTTCTGTAGTATTTCAAGATCATTGTGCAGCAAAACCCTGTGAGAATGGAGGCATCTGCACTAATATGCCAATCCTAAACACATACCACTGTAGGTGCCCCGTGGAATACTCCGGGCACGACTGTGAGATTGGTGAGTACTGATGGAGCCGACATTTGTAATGTGTTGTTTATTTATTTCAGATGAAAATAATAATTGTATTTTGGTACCCATGCCCCCAACATGGCTTTACCTTAAGGGCAGGTCCACATCAGCAAATGTTATCTCATCTGAGAGAATCGGACCGATTATGCAAATTACACTCTGATCATAGTGTCAGCAAGGAGTGATCTCATTATCTTTGAGGAGGAGAAGATGGAGAAAAAAATGTCTCTATCTTCACCATTCTGTGAGTCTGTGTCACTCACATGTCATCCAAGTATGGTCTTATGGTTTCCACGGACTCATTGACTTACATGGCCGAGTGCGAGCCAAATATCAGATCAAACTTGGGCATGCAGCAATGTTTCCTTAGGTCCGATTAAAAAATCAGAATTTTCCATGGCGCCTTAGAATAACATTTGTCCGAGTGCGATTTGATGTTTTATTGTATTTGGACAGAAGATACAGCCATGTGCACAAGCCCTAAGACGGAGAACCTGAGATGTTTTCTTCTGATATCAGTGGTTTTACTCATCCTTTATTTCAGCAAAGTGTTTCGATGAAGCTCACTATGTGCACTATGACAATGGAGACACATGGGCCAGAATTCACAAAGGGACGGTGGAGCATTGTACCTGTGAGAACAGCAAGATTGAGTGCCACAGTGGAGAAAGATACTCAGGTATTGTGTGCCCGTGGGCAGTGTGTAACAAGAACGTGGGGCTCAGGTCAGATACTATTGTCACGGGTGGTGGCCATGTCCGGTGACATCCAGTGGTGAGAACAAGGTTAGGAATGTGCAGGGCTGACATAGATACTGCTCTCCTATTGGCTGGTTGGTGAAGCGACATACCCCATCATGACAAACATAGAGAGCAGGAAAGTAGTAGTTGCAACCGGAACTCACTTTACTGCTAGATTCAGATGGTGGCGCAAAAAGCTTAAACCTGTAGCTTCCTCAGACCCCCCAAGCCACCACCATGTATTTATTGCTAGCCTTACAAGCCAATTTTATTGTCTTATTTATTTTTTTATATGCAAAAAATCAGTGTTATAACTGTGGTTGTGATATGCTAATTAGTGGGTGACTAGTTGTGGGGATGTTGTTTTCCCCAGACTTCTTTGGTACACTGCACATGCCGAGGGAGACAATGGTGACACAGGAAACAGCTAGGCTCAAAATTTGTCTTGAGTAGGGTGTCACCATTGCAGTGCACCGATGCAGAGAGGGTGCGTTCACCTGGCTCACTGCGCATTGTCAGGGAGACATATATTTGCAGAGAGCCGGCAGTGATGCCTCTCTTGCAAGTCATGTTTATCATAGGGCTGCGATAACATGATTAATGAGATGATTAATCTGGGGAAAACACTAGTCCAAGAGGCCAGTTGCTAGCAGATTCTCCCTGCCCTGCTCCCCATGACTGACAAGTCTCATCCTAAACAGACTGTCATCAAAGGAAGAGACCGATCAGTCATGGGGAGTGGGCGGAAAGAAGCTGCCGAGAACTTGTCTCTTGGACTCATCACCAAAGTGTCATAGTCACACGCCACAGCATTTTGGAAGATAACATACTGTACATGGCTGAAATGACCCAGCCGTACTCTGATTCACGCTGCCCCTGGTTTGAGCAGCATAAATCAGCCGTTAGGTCCCCTTTAAGGACAATAAAATACTAAAACATGGCTAATACCGGTGACTGTCCTGATAAATTTTTTGCTACAAACAATTGGACTTAATTTAATGTCCTTCAGAAGCATGAATTATCCCTATTACATTCCTACCTTAAAGGAATTGCACAGGATTAGTTTACCATGGTTTCTTTCTCTATAAACCTGTCCATGGATTGTGTTTGTTATTTCACCTCAGTCATATTCACTTTAATGGAAGTTTGCTGTAATACCAGACACAACCCATGCACAGGTGAGGCGCTGTTTCTAGAAAAATAAGCTTCCCATAAATCCTCTAATTGACTCCATTAAGGATAACATAATTAAACGGATATGTACTATAAGGAAAACTGACATGTTTGTGTCCTCAGCTTGCAGCGTGAATCCGTGTCTTAATGGTGGAGCCTGTCGTCTGATGATTGGTACCGGCAATCCCGTCTGTAGCTGCAGAGAGAGATTTGTTGGCAAATACTGTAACATTGGTAAGACAAGATCCATTGAATACATTTTCCTTAAACGGAATCTGTTTTTGTGACCCTATGTGAGAGCAGCATGATGTAGGGGAAGAGAGGTGGAGGTGCCGCAGCCCCTCAAGACTGACGTGATCAATGCTGATCTTGATGAATTAGGGTCTAGAAATGTTTGGATTCTTTACATTTTCTTTCCCTTGCCATCTACAGTTAGATAAACGTTGGGACAATATCACACACATTAGACTGGTTTTACCAAAATCAGTGGGTAATAAAGGCGTATAGCCACTTGTAGATGATTGACGGCCCAACCAACTAATGATGTCCATACCCGCAACCATCTAAATTACATGATAGTTTCCCTAGTCTGCTCAGGCTGCAAAATTTAAGGAAATGAAGGGATGGGCATACTAGAGTTCTATATTGTGGTTGGTTGACAAAGGTTTACTCCCCACTCCCTAATCAGAACTCATGAATGCTCAACAGAGTCTGGGGAATGTCAGTATGTAGGGGGTGATCGTAAGGAATAGTTTTTACCTAAGACACCCAAGTGTAATTTACGGTCAGGTTTAGGCTGTGTTCACATCATCTTTATCAATAAGATTTGAGGAGAAGAGAAATAAACCAGCTCACCCGTGATGCATTAGTTGAACTTTGGGAGCACGGACCCGTTGTGTCCAAACGTGTATACTCCAAAAGAAGAAAATTGTCCAGCTCCACCGAATCCGTGAAGATAAAATTTCTTTATTCACAAACTTGTAACATAGAGGGTACAAACTTCAGCACAAACCATGTGGGTGTGAATCTCAACGTATTTCTGAAGACTAAGCTTCCTTAATCATGTCATGATTAAGGGAGCTTAGTCTCCAGAAACGCGTTGAGATTCACACCCACATGGTTTGTTCTGAAGTTTGTACCCACTATGTTACAAGTTTGCTGGACAATTTTCTTCTTATCAATAAGATGCCAGGAAAATTCCATAGGATCCCATTCACCCGGGTATATACCAAAAGAATGTCTTTTTGGCACGCATTGGCCAAATTTTAATTTTGCTCTAAAGGATAGTGTAGCAGGGGGATTTTCTGATGCAGCAACAGGAGACGTACAACAGCATACACCGCCAAGTGGGCCCTATTGTTAAAGACTTCTGTATACCTCAGTATGGTATCCTGTTTACTGAAGTATACAGAAAAAGTTTTTTAATACTAGGACCCTAATGGCATTGGATTCCACTATGCCATATACTCTTCTGTTGGATGTATACATCAGGAAAGTCGGCTTGTGTATTCTTCTGATAAACTTAAAGGATTAGTCCTGCTATGCTCACTTCTGCACCAAGAGGTGAGCAAGGATGGTGACATAAGGTTTACTTATACATGTCAATCGGATGTGCGTTCCGGCAGGTATAAGTTCACAGGGACTGTGACTTTTACACACCTTTATGGTTTATTTTCACCTCTCTGGAATAAGGACTAGAAAAGCCCTAAAGAACCAAAAGCTTCTTTTTGATATCTCGCACCCAAAGGATGAGAGTTTTTGAGCAACGTCTCCATACGTTGAAGTACATAGACACTGTGAATCACCTTCCTTCCAATTATAAACCTCCCCCGTGTACAATGTGTCACATAATAAGTATATATAGCAACACAGTCTCCAAAATAAGATGCAATATATTTTCCAAAATAAGATGTACGGTGACAACCGACATCCGGACATGACAAGCGCTCCCCGTTCTGCACCTCTTCCACCCAAATTGTCTATTATTCTTCTGTATGTGATGCCCAATTAGCTGGACTGAATCTGTCAGGTATTATTCATCCTCCTGGTTATCATAAATCTTCAATTTTGCTTTTAATGGCTCCGCACATATTGTTCCAGCTACCGTACGATGGACGTTTCAGGGAATTAAAATTATTTCATTTGCGGTCCGACTTTCAGGTTTTACTGTGGCTGCAAGAACCTCGTACGGCAGGTTATTTGCATGAGGAATAATGTGGTTAACGTCACCCTGCAATTTACTAACAGAACATGACAGAGGGACGTTTTACTATTTTATTGCAGACTCTCCTACTGTCAATTATTACAGTCATGGCTGAAAGTGTTGACACCCTTGAAATTGTTCCAGAAAATTAAGTATTTCTCACAGAAAATTATTGCAATTACACAAATTGTTGGCACCCTCAACTTAACATTTGGTTCCACACCCTTTGGAATAAATAACTGTAATCAATCGCTTCCTATAACCATCACAAGCTTCTTGCACCTCCCAATTGGAATTTTGGACCACTCTTATTTTGCAAACTGCTCCAGGTCTCCATAAGGGTTCAATAGGATTTAGATCTGGACTCATTGCTGACCACTTTAGAACTCTCCAACGCTTTGCTTACATCCATTTTTAGGGGCTTCTTGAAGTATGTTTAGAGTCATTGTCCTGCAGGAAGACTTAGGACGCAAACCCAGCGTTCTGACACTGCACACTACATTGCAACCCAAAATTCTTTGGTAATTTTCAGATTTCACGATACCTTGCAAACAGTCAAGGCACCCAGTGCCAGAGGCAGAAAAACAACCCAATATATCTTTGAACCACCACCATATTTGACTGTAGGTACTGTGTTATTTTCTTTGCAGGCCTCATTCCGTTTTCCGTAAACAGTAGAATGATGTGTTATACCAAAAAGCTCTATATTGGTCTCATTTGTAACCTTGAGATTGTTGATATTGTTCAACAATTTTGGTTATCAAGTCCTCAGACAACTAGTTCTCTTCTCCTCTTTCTGTTCTCCATGTTTAGTGTGGCACACAGACATACAATACAAAGATTGAGTTAACTTCTAACCTTTTCATCTGGTTTCAAGTGTGATTTTCACATTGCCCATTCCTGTTACTTGCCACAAGTGAGTTTGAACAAACATCACGTGATTGAAACAAAGTTGTTTACTCAACATTTTGGAAAAGTGTCAACAATTTTGACCGGCCCATTTTGAGAGATTTGTGTGAAATTTGTTATGATACGGTGGTCTAGGAGCAACATGGAACGAGCTCTGAAGGACGTGGTAACTGTACTGACCGCAGTCCCTAAGCTCAACACAACACTAGAAGTAGCCGTGGAATGCTCCTAACGCTCCCTAGGCATCTCGTCACAGCCTAAGAGCTAACTACCCCTAAAGATAGAAGCAGGAGAGCTATCCACGCAGAGTTTACAAAAAAAAACTCCACACCTGACTAAAGGTGTGGAGGGCAAATCTGCCTCCCAGAGCTTCCAGCAAGACAGAATAAATTCACACGGATAAGCTGGACAACATAGAAAGCACAGAATGGATAAGTCCACAATCTATGGACAGAAAAGAGCAAGCAAAAACTTAGCTTAGCTGAACTGGTCAGGATAACAGGGAACTCCAAAGAGATGTGAATCCAACCAGAAACCATTTACAAGTGGCACTGGCTGAAGACAGAGCCAGACCTAAATAGCCGAGCAGAAGAGAAGAGAAGATAAGTGGAGGCAGCTGATGACAGCTAACTCCAAGGAGCAGCCATACCACTAGAAACCACAAGAGGGAGCCCAAGAGCAGAACTCACAAAAGTGCCACTTACAACCACCGGAGGGAGCCCAAGAGCGGAATTCACAACAGTACCGCCCTTGAGGAGGGGTCACCGAACCCTCACCAGAGCCCCAAGGCCGATCAGGACGAGCCAAGTGAAAAGCACGAACCAAATCGGTGGCATGGACATCGGAGGCAACAACCCAAGAATTATCCTCCTGGCCATAACCCTTCCACTTGACAAGATACTGAAGCCTCCGCCTCGAAAAACAAGAATCCAAAATCTTCTCAACCTCATATTCCAACTCTCCCTCAACCAACACCGGGGCAGGAGGGTCAATCGAGGGAACAACGGGCACCACATATTTCCGCAACAAAGATCTATGGAAAACATTATGAATGGCAAAAGAGGCAGGAAGAGCCAAACGAAAAGACACCGGATTAATAATTTCAGAAATTTTATAAGGACCAATAAACCGAGGCTTAAACTTAGGAGAAGAAACCTTCATAGGAACATGACGAGAAGACAACCAAACCAAATCCCCCACACGAAGCCGGGGATCAACACACCGACGGCGGTTAGCAAAACGTTGAGCCCTTTCCTGAGACGTCAAATTGTCCACCACATGAGTTCAAATCTGCTGCAGCCTGTCCACCACAGAATTAACACCAGGACAATCAGAAGGCTCAACCTGCCCAGAAGAAAAACGAGGATGAAAACCAAAATTACACAAGAAAGGTGAAACCAAAGTAGCCGAACTAGCCCGATTATTAAGGGCAAACTCGGCCAACGGCAAGAAAGGCACCCAATCATCCTTATCAGCAGACACAAAGCATCTCAAATAGGTCTCCAAGGTCTGATTAGTTCGCTCAGTTTGGCCATTAGTCTGAGGATGAAACGCCGGAGAAAAAGACAAATCAATGCCCATCCTAGCACAAAAGGCTCGCCAAAATCTAGAGACAAACTGAGAACCTCTGTCGGACACAATATTCTCCGGAATGCCATGCAAACGAACCACATGCTGCAAAAATAATGGAACCAGATCTGAGGAGGAAGGCAACTTAGGCAGAGGTACCAGATGGACCATTTTAGAGAACCGGTCACAAACAACCCAGATAACAGACATCTTCTGGGAAACAGGAAGATCCGAAATAAAATCCATGGAAATATGCATCCAGGGCTTCTCAGGGACCGGCAAAGGCAAAAGCAACCCACTAGCGCGGGAACAGCAAGGCTTGGCCCGGGCGCAAGTCCCACAGGACTGCACAAAAGCACGCACATCGTGCGACAAGGAAGGCCACCAAAAGGACCTAGCAGCCAAATTTCTGGTACCAAAAATCCCAGGATGACCAGCCAACACTGAACAATGAACCTCAGAAATTACCTTACTTGTCCATCTATCAGGAACAAACAGCTTCCCCACTGGACAGCGGTCAGGCCTATCAGCCTGAAATTCCTGATGCACCCGCCGCAAATCAGGGGAGATAGCAGAAAGAATCACCCCCTCCTTAAGAATGCCAACCGGCTCAAGGACTCCAGGAGAATCAGGCGAAAAACTCCTAGAGAGGGCATCAGCCTTAACATTCTTAGATCCCGGAAGATACGAGAACACAAAATCAAAACGGGAGAAAAACAGGGACCATCGAGCCTGTCTAGGATTCAGCCGCTTGGCCGACTCGAGGTAAATCAGATTCTTATGATCGGTCAGGACCACAACACGGTGTTTAGCTCCCTCAAGCCAATGTCGCCACTCCTCAAACGCCCACTTCATAGCCAACAACTCACGATTGCCGACATCATAATTGCGTTCCGCAGGCGAAAACTTTCTGGAAAAAAAAGCACACGGCTTCATCAAAGAACCATCAGACTCCCTCTGAGACAAAACGGCCCCTGCCCCAATCTCAGAAGCGTCGACCTCAACCTGAAAAGGAAGAGAAACATCCGGTTGACGCAACACAGAGGCAGAAGTAAATCGTCGTTTAAGCTCCTGAAAGGCCTCAACAGCCTCAGAGGACCAATTAGTCACATCAGCGCCTTTCTTCATCAAATCAGTAAAGGGGCTTAACCACACTGGAAAAATTGGCAATGAAACGGCGATAGAAATTAGCAAAGCCCAAAAATTTTTGAAGACCCTTCACAGATGTGGGTTGGATCCAGTCATGAATAGCTTGGACCTTAACAGGATCCATTTCTATAGACGAGGGAGAAAAAATAAAACCCAAAAAAAGAGACCTTCTGAACTCTGAATAGGCACTTAGACCCCTTCACAAATAAAGCATTATCACGAAGGATCTGGAACACCATCCTGACCTGCTTCACATGAGACTCCCAATCATCGGAAAAAATCAAAATATCATCCAAATATACGACCATGAATTTATCAAGATAATTGCGGAAAATATCATGCATGAAAGACTGGAACACAGATGGAGCATTAGAGAGCCCAAATGGCATCACAAGGTATTCAAAATGGCCTTCGGGCGTATTAAATGCAGTTTTCCATTCGTCACCCTGTTTAATACGAACAAGATTATATGCCCCTCGGAGGTCAATCTTAGTAAACCAACTAGCCCCCTTAATCTGAGCAAACAAATCAGTTAGCAAAGACAAGGGGTATTGGAATTTGACCGTGATCTTATTAAGAAGACGATAATCAATACAGGGTCTCAAGGAGCCATCCTTCTTAGCAACAAAAAAGAAACCCGTTCCCAATGGTGACGAAGAGGGCCGAATATGCCCTTTCTCCAAAGATTCCTTAACATAGCTCCGCGTGGCGGCATGCTCTGGCACAGACAGATTGAAAAGTCGGCCCTTAGGGAACTTACAACCAGGAATCAAGTTAATAGCACAATCACAGTCCCTATGTGGAGGAAGGGAACTGGACTTGGGCTCATCAAATACATCCTGGAAATCCTACAAAAACTCAGGGACCTCAGAAGAGGGGGAAGAGGAAATTGACATCAAAGGAACGTCACTATGTACTCCTCGACAACCCCAACTAGTCACCAACATAGTTTTCTAATCCAGCACCGGATTATGTTCCTGTAACCATGGAAATCCCAGTACAACAACATCATGCAGGTTATGCAACACCAGAAAACGGCAATCTTCCTGATGTGCAGGAGCCATGTACATAGTCATCTGTGTCCAGTACTGAGGTTTATCCTTGGCCAAGGGTGTAGCATCAATGCCCCTCAAAGGAATAGGGCTCTGCAAAGGCTGCAAGGAAAAACCACAGCGCCTGGCGAATTCTAAGTCCATTAAGTTCAGGGCAACACCTGAATCCACAAATGCCATGACAGAAAAGGACGACAATGAGCAAATCAGGGTCACAGATAAGAGAAATTTAGGCTGTATAGTACTAATGGTAACAGACCTAGCGACTCTCTTAGTACACTTAGGGCAATCAGAGATAACATGAGCCGAATCACCACAGTAAAAACACAGCCTATTCTGATGTCTAAATTCCTTCCGTTCTATCCTAGTCAAAATCCTATCACATTGCATAGGTTCAGGACTTTGCTCAGAGGACACTGCCATATGGTGCACAGCTTTGCGCTCGCGCAGACGCTGATCAATCTGAATGGCTAGAGACATAGATTCGCTCAAACCGGCAGGTGTAGGAAAGCCCACCATAACATCTTTAAGGGTTTCAGAAAGACCTTTTCTGAAAATAGCAGCCAGAGCCTCTTCATTCCATTTAGTGAGCACAGACCATTTTCTAAATTTTTGGCAGTATAACTCTGCCGCTTCCTGACCTTGACACAAGGCCAACAGGGTTTTTTCTGCATGATCCACAGAATTAGGTTCGTCATACAATAATCCGAGCGCTTGAAAAAATGCATCTACATTCAATAATGCCGGATCCCCTGTTTCAAGAGAAAAAGCCCAGTCTTGAGGGTCACCACGCAGCAAGGATATGATGATTTTTACTTGCTGAATGGGATCACCAGAAGAACGGGGTTTCAAAGCAAAAAACAATTTGCAGTTATTTTTAAAGTTCAAAAACTTGGATCTGTCCCCAAAAAACAAATCAGGAGTAGGAATTCTGGGCTCTAAAGCCGGAGTCTGGACAACATAGTCCTGGATACTCTGTACTCTTGCAGCAAGTTGATCCACACGAGAAAACAAACCCTGAACATCCATGCCAAAGCATATATCCTGAACCACCCAGATATCAAGAGGAAAAGAAAAAAAAAGACAAACCAAAGCAAAGAAATAAAAATGGTTCAGAACTTTCTTTTCCTTCTTTTGAGATTCATTTAATTCATTTTTGGCCACTTGTACTGTTATGATATGGTGGTCTAGGAGCAACATGGAACGAGCTCTGAAGGACGTGGTAACTGTACTAACCGCAGTCCCTAAGCTCAACACAACACTAGAAGTAGCCTTGGAATGCTCCTAACGCTCCCTAGGCATCTCGTCACAGCCTAAGAGCTAACTACCCCTAAAGAAAGAAGCAGGAAAACTATCTTGCCTCAGAGAAAATCCCCAAAGGATAGATTAGCCCCCACTAATAATGACTGTGAGTGGAGAGGGAAAAGACATACACAGAATGAAACCAGGATGAGCACAGGAGGCCAGTCTAGCTAAATAGATAGGACAGGATGGAATACTGTGGGTTCAGTATAAAACACTACAAAAATCCACGCAGAGTTTACAAAAAAAAACTCCACACCTGACTAAAGGTGTGGAGGGCAAATCTGCCTCCCAGAGCTTCCAGCAAGACAGAATAAATTCACATGGATAAGCTGGACAAACATAGAAAGCACAGAATGGATAAGTCCACAAACTATGGACAGAAAAGAGCAAGCAAAAACTTAGCTTAGCTGAACTGGTCAGGATAACAGGGAACTCCAAAGAGATGTGAATCCAACCAGAAACCATTTACAAGTGGCACTGGCTGAAGACAGAGCCAGACCTAAATAGCCGAGCAGAAGAGACGATAAGTGGAGGCAGCTGATGACAGCTAACTCCAAGGAGCAGCCATACCACTAGAAACCACAAGAGGGAGCCCAAGAGCAGAACTCACAAAAGTGCCACTTACAACCACTGGAGGGAGCCCAAGAGCGGAATTCACAACAGAAATTATGTCCAATTTGCCTTTTTTTCTCTTTTTTTTTTGTGTTGTTGCAATACACTCAAAGGAAATAAACATGTGTATAGCAAAACATGTGCCATTGTAATAATTTTCTGGGAGGAATGCTTCATTTTCTGAAACAGTGATATGTAGACAACTGATAAATACAATGCCTGAATATCATTTTTGACATCTCTCCATTGCGTTGATGCTCTGCTATTACTCCTGGAAATGTGTAAATAAATTGACAAATTCCAAGTGGAATGGGAACACCTAGTTGTCAATTTATTCAACAAAGGAACAGGCAAATAGACAATTCAGCCTTGTTATTTCATGGGCAATCCAAACATTTATTTAGGTTCCGTGCACACAGGCCATACACGCAGCACATTTTAACTCCAGATTTTCCAGACAAAAATCTGCTGCGTATTACAGCAGCATCTTGCAAGTGATTTCAGAAAAACTCACCCACATGCTGCAGAGAAAATTCAAGAGGAAATTGTCCACGATGCAGATTTTAAATTGCAATTTATGCCGCAGATTTCAACCTTTGCAATGCAGAGAGTGAAATGTGCAGCTAGTCTACTGCTTTTCTGTAATTAGATCCGCAGCAGCCTTTGCAGCAGATTTGGATAGTTTCCGTGTGCACTTATTCTTTAAAGGGAATCTGTCACCTACTTTTTCACATATAAGCTGCGGCCACCACCATCAGGGGCTTATCTACAGCATTCTGTAATGCTGTAGATAAGCCCCCAATGTAGCCTGAAAGATAAAAACAAGTTAGATTATACTCACCCAGGGGCGGTCCTGTGCGGTCCAGGTCCGATGGACGTCGCAGGTCCGGGGCCTTCCATCTTTATGCGATGACGTCCTCTTCCTTGCTTCCTGTTGCGGCTCCTGCGCAGGCGTACTTTATCTGCCATGTTGAGGGCAGAGCAAAATACTGCAGTGCGCAGGCGCTGGGCCTCTCTGACCTTTCCCGGCGCCTGCGCACTGCAGTACTTTGCTCTGCCCTTAACAGGTCAGGTAAAGCACACCTGCGCCGGAGCCGCGACAGGAAGCAAGGAAGAGGACATCATCGTTTGAAGATGGGAGGTGGCGGACCCGGACAGTGACGCCCATTGGACCGGACCGCAGCGGGAATGCCTCTGGGTGAGTATAATATAACTTATTTTTCTTATCTTTCAGGTTACATTGGGGGCTTATGTACTGCATTAAAGAATGCTGGAGATAAGCCCCTGATGGCGGTAGCTGCAGCTTATATACGAAAAAGTAGGTGACAGATTCCCTTTAAGGGCAGATAAAGATGAGAGTATTTTTTATCCGAGTGCGACCTGACAAAACAGCGGCTGGTACTTGGACCAATATTATTCTATGGTGCTGTGGAAATGTCAGATTTTTTTCCTCGGACAACGCTGGTTCGAGTAAAAAAAAATCGCTACATGCCTAAGTTTGATCTAATATTCCGATCTCACTCAGCCATGCAAGTTAATGAGTCAGCACAAACCATCTGACCACGCTCAGGTGATATCTGAGTGGAGTCCAATTTCCACGGACTGACATAACTGAGAAAATGGAGAAATTCTTTTCTCCATCTTCTCCTCATTTGAGCAATTCAGATCACACTATGTTTACACTTTTTTGATCAAACTTAGATCAGAGGGTGATTTGCATAATCGATCCGATGTTCTTGGATCAGAAAACATATACTTGTCTACATCTGCCCTAACAGACATGTTTTGAGAGCCGACAGGTACTTTATAAATGCTGCAGCTACATAGATACATGTGTCACTCCACTCTGAGATTGCAGTGCTGCATGACTTTGTAATGTGTGACCGCAATACTAAATCTGTGGACCCATTCTGCCCTGATCCGTTATCTAATCAATAAAAACACCTCACTGTGTGATGTTGGAAATAATTACCACAGCAGCCTCATTTCTTGAATAACCATTATATAAGAAACATATAGGAAACATTAAACAGCATTAATTGCCTTGGATTAAGACCACCAGAAAGGTGAGAGGGAGGAATTGAAGGTTCAACCAATTTTTTTAACCACAGCAAAACATCTCCTCCACACCTCCCTTAGACACAGTGCACAAGCTCGGGAGCACCTGGCTAAATGTTGCCCAAGCCAAAATATCCCACTGAGGCCTAGCCCAGCAGGGACCCACTTACAATTCTGTAAGAACTTTGTTGCACATGGGAGTCACCCAACCCTCCCTGGGCTCCCCCCATCCTTCAGTACAATTAACCTCCTAAATCCCGCCCTCCATTTGTGCCACTGCAAGCAAGCATGACCCCTTATGCATGCGAGACCCACCACAAACACAAGCCTTGTCAATCCCTTCCTTTAATGCTCAATCCCAAATATCATACCAATCGTATTCAAATGGATTCCATTAGACCTAAGAAATTCCCGGAAAGGAACTTCCAAAGTATGGTGCAGTACCACAACTTCCCCCGAGACATACAATGAAATGGGAAACCTCCCTTGTTATGGGCCTTTTTAATCTTTTCAACCTACCTCCCACTTTTCTATGAGAGGCACGTGACAATGTCTGACTAAACAAACACCAATCCCGGGTGGAAAGACAAGAGCCTCAGGCAATTGTACTTGATTTCATGTATACGTTCTGGTGCCCAAATCATTCTTGCCTGCGTGCAGCACCAAAAAATCCGGGGCCTTTCCAAAATAATATGAAAGTGCAATTCTGGCATTACCCTATTCCAAATAAAGCCCCTGATACCGGTCCATTGCACCAATGAGGTGGCTCTGGAGAGACTCAATTGACGTCCCACCAGTCTTGTGTTGGCCTGCACAAACCCCAGTAAACGTAAGAATGACCTAACACCCAGACCAAGAGATGAGTTCCTGGAACACAAGAAAAAAGAAGAGATGCAATAAGTCCTGACTTAAAAGAAAGAACAATCCACAAAAACAGTTCTCTTTATAACATGTGTGGTCTGATGTAGGACCAATATTTGGCAGTTTCCCAGTGACAAATCCTGCGCTCAGCCTGCAGCCTCGGTTGCAACCTTAATACGAAATGAATGAGATCCAAAGTCCGCCACATCTAGAAAACCGGTCCAAAAAATTAGCAAAAAATTGGTAAATTGACAAAATAGACCCATCCTGCTGTATCAAAAAGGAACCCAGAGTGGATCCCCTCAACTTCAAAAATTAAGAAACCAATCTCACTGGACATTTAAAGATGCCTTTTACTCCCCACAATTCCACCAAGCAACCTTTATCAGCTACATCAGTCTTCGAACATCTCAAATAACATCCTCAGAACATAATACATCGTTGATCACAAACCCCCATGACACATAACATTGTTGCTCACAACCTGTTCCACCCGAAAGGCGCCAAAAAGTGCCAAAATAAAAGCCGTCCCAAATAAACGATATTCATACTCCAACTTGCACACTTCCATGAGACAGCATAGTAGCTGACCTAAAATTTTAAAAGATACCAGATGCTGAAAATCCCTTACAATATTAGTGTTCCAAAGTGTTTTCAACCTTAGGTGAACCAGGAAGTCCTTTGTCGCGTCATTCCTTTCGAACAATTGAAAGGAAAAGGCCAAACCTGCTATTCTACCAGATACCACTGCAAATGATAAATCATGCTCAAAAGCTCTGTCAGTCTTACACAACAAAAATGGGCGATCATCGTCCGATACTTGCTGCCCGACTGAATCCTACCTATACCAGGTTCCCGGAATGACGGAATCTTCACTAAACTCAAGGCTGAACGGAAACAAGATCCCACAACCAATGGGGCCATATGGCTTCCAGCTGCTTCGCATCACTAGCTCCCAAAACCAATCCCACTGGAAGCGAGACAATGCATCAGTTATTAAATTCTTCACACCAGGCACATGAGCAGCATAAAACCAGTAACCAGAAACAAAACCAGTAACGATCCAGCTAACAAGTTGTTTATATAATGTAGCACACCCAAATTGTCACAAAAGAAGCTCACTTTCTTGTTCATGAGTACAGCATCCCAAAACGGTTAAATCTACCACAATAGGAATTATTTCCAACAAAGCCAGATTCCTAATCAAACCTGTAGTTTTCCATGCTTCTGACCACTCCCCCACACACCATTGTCTATCAAAATAGGCCCAAAAACTGCAAGAACCAGACGCATTCATAAAGAAAACCAAGTCAATGTTGGACACTACCTTATCTAACCACACTGACCTTTCATTATGAAAGCCAAAATTGCCAAATCCGCCTTGTGCTCCATGTTCAGTCTTACAAATTGCAAAGGATGTTTTTTACCAGCCGTAGCCTGAGAAAATCTCCTCGAAAAACCTCTATCAATAGGCAGGATTCTACAAGCAAAATTAAGTTTACCGAAAAGAGATTGTGATTGACGGAGTCGCAATTGTTTATCCTTCTGCAAACCTTTAAATCTAGTAACTTCATTGGTGGCAGACGGCATTCCATCCTAACAGCATCCAATTTAACACCTAGAAACATTAAAACCATTGAAGGGCCCTCCATTTTTTCAGGGACCAAAGTAATACCAAATCGAGAAGCCACTTTTCAGCAGCAAGGAACAAACTGGGGAACCAGCCGGCCCGATACACAAAAAAATCATCTTAGTGTAAAGCAGAATCCACATCAGATTCCTCATTTACTACCCATTCAATGGCACAGCTAAATTTTTCAAAGTAGGAACACGAGATCAAACAGCCCATCGGTGAACAGCCCATTGGTAAACAATAATCCACTAAAAGCAACCATCTCAAAAACAACCTAGCAAATAAAAACTCTCCGGATGGACTGGAAGCTTGCGTAGCCTGTTCACTGCCTTATCAAAAGATACATACAAAACGAGCATCAAATCCAGGTTGATTCCATGATTAACTAAATTGACAGAAGGATATGCAAATGGTGTATTAACCTGAATTTGTTGGGTTCCTTCTTAAGAACCTCCCTCAATGGAGAAACCTGCAAATAAGACCAAAGAGGCTCCAAAAAATATCCTGTCATGCTGCCAAGAGCAACCTTCTTTTAAACTTGTCCCTAACAACAACCAAGTGAATATGGTCCGAATGCAAATTAGCAAATTATTCAGTTGCACAAGATATGATTAAACATATAAAGGAATCTTAAAACCATAACAGCCATATCCCTATCCAGATACCTGTTTAGAAACAACATCATCTGATCTATATTCACTGGTGTCATCTCTTTTTGCAGAAGCCTTGCCTGACTTTCCTTTTCCTTTCTTGAAGCACGTAGTGTGGCTGTAGGATCCTCCGCAGCCAGAACATTCATGTTTAAATTTACAGGATTACCAGGAACGGCATTCCCATTCATTAAATTACCAGAACGGGCCCTTTTGTGAACTGCCGAGGATACCGCTGTATTAGCAGCACCCCCAGTGCTCCCAGAAAAAGACTGTGACGAACTGGGTGCTGCCATCAAGTGTAACCACAAAATGATATCCTTATGGTCCCACCTCAACTTGGACACACTGCTTTCCTTTGCCTAAACTTTCATCATAACGATGCCATGTCGTACCACCATGAATGCGGTATGCTTGACCAACAGAATCCAAATAGCAAATCAATGTCGAGCCGTTGTCAGGAGCTTACTCACCAATGACGCTGGTGCAGCGCCCCAGGGTCCTGGTCATTGCAGTAATGTCATTTTCCTCTAGGGGGGAGTGATGTTACGTTTGGAGGCAAAGAAGGACTACCGAATCCAGGTATCACAAACATGCAACACATTTCGCACTCCAGGCCACCAGGGGGAGCTATGCTCCTATTTATTAGGGCCCTCTTCACACTTAGGTAAAACTGGTTGCCTGGGGAGGAAGTTAGGCAGTTGCTGGCTGAGCTTGGCTCAGGTAGTTGGTCCCTGGCAAGGGTGGGAGCCTGTCAGAGGCTGAGACAGAAGGACACGGAGCTGTGCCTGCCCTAAGTGCGGCAGCTTCTAAGAAAGAGACACTGAAAGAGAATTGTATTGTAGAGAGGGTGAAGAAGTAATAGCAAAGGAGTGGATACCAGGAGGATTTCTGCCCTACACAGGCTGCCTCCTTCTGAGGCGCAGGATCCCGGTAGCTGGAACACCGAGGGAGCAACAGTCCTCTATGCCTTGCTCCAGAGACCGTCAGGACAGCTAATTTCACGTTACCTGTTTGCCCCTATACCAGGAGGCAAGGTGGCACCGCTTAGAGGCTGGGGCATGATAGAGTCCCTGTAAAATGCCTCAAGCCACCGGTCATATGGGTTTGTCCTATCCATCTGGGGGACAGAGAGAGAGACATAACAACGTGGGCGTGAGCTGAAAGTGCGAAAAATAATGGCCGCTCACTCCAAGTACTACTGTCACATGCGGACATGTCCATCAGCAACAGAGATCTGCCTCCTGATCCTGAATGGTGGAAAAAAGAGAAAGAAGAAATTCCGCCCCTGAAGGAGAGAGCGTGAAAGAGATGAGGACCCAGCAAGAAGGAACATGAGGCCAAGATAGCGAGTGGCCAGGACCCGGAGCGTGGGGTGGAAGCCGAGGACTCCCCCAGCTACCAGGATGGAAGCCGCAGTGAGCCGTCACCAGAGGTCCTGGAGTTCCTGAAAGCGGAGGTGGAAGAGCTCAACGACCAACTCCTGCGGATGCAGCTGAGCACTGTGGCCGGGTGGAAGAAGACCTTTATCGGGAGCCTCACCAGACGTCCATCGGCAGCCTCGTCAGGTCCAGAGCAAGAAAGAAGTTCCGGCGCTCTGAAGCCAGAAAGCAAGGCCCTGCCGGAAAGCGAGATGCTGCAAGCAGAGATGACAACGCCACAGCACAAGGCACTGCAACCAGCATTCCAGACCCTAGCGGAGACAGAGCAGACCAGCACCGGAGGGACCGCATCTGAAGCAGGTATGAGGAACGACCCTGCCCCGATGGCCGACTCCCGCTCCTGCAACTGCTCCTGCCACAGCTGCTGACTCAGCTCCAGTGACTGATCTTACCGCGACCCCTGACTGTGCCACGCTGCAGGCTGATGAGTCACTGGTAGACCCCTCCAAGCATAAGAGAAAGTAAAAGATGAATGTGACTGTACATAGTTAACTGTTTGCTGCAAGTTCCTGAATTGATTGTTGCTGTTTTTAAGTTTATTGAACCCGATTAGGGTTATGCCTTAAAGGGGTTCTCAGTTCAAGGAGGTTTCCAAGTTTTGAACCCGATCAGGGTTATTTCTAAAAGGGGTCCCATGTTAAAGGGATCCTTAGTTTGCACAGTTGCCTTCTGTTAAAGACACTGGAGTCATGGACAGTGAGTGGCTCACAAACTCATTGCAGTAATGTCATTTTCCTCTAAGGGGGAGTGATGTTACATTTGGAGGCAAAGAGGGACAATCGAATCCAGGTATCACAAACATGCAACACATTTCACACTCCAGGCCACCAGGGGGAGCTATGCTCCTATTTATTATGGCACTCTTCACACTTAGGTAAAACTGGTTGCCTGGGGAGGAAGTTAGGCAGTTGCTGGCTGAGCTTGGCTCAGGTAGTTGGTCCCTGGCAAGGGTGGGAGCCTGTCAGAGGCTGAGACAGAAGGACACGGAGCTGTTTCTGCCCTAAGTGCGGCAGCTTCTAAGAAAGAGACACTGAAAGAGAATTGTATTGTAGAGAGGGTGAAGAAGTCATAGCAAAGGAGTGGATACCAGGAGGAGTTCTGCCCTACACAGGCTGCCTCCTTCTGAGGCACAGGATCCCGGTAGCTGGAACACCGAGGGAGCAACAGTCCTCTATGCCTTGCTCCAGAGACCGTCAGGACAGCTAATTTCACGTTACCTGTTTGCCCCTATACCAGGAGGCAAGGTGGCACAGCTTAGAGGCTGGGGCATGATAGAGTCCCTGTAAAACGCCTCAAACCACCAGTCATACAGGTTTGTCCTATCCATCTGGGGGACAGAGAGAGAGACATAACATCTACACCATCTGTGAGGACCTTATGAGAAGCTTAGCAGTAAGGGACTACAACACCACGGCGCTAGAGGAAGGCTACTGATTTCTACCTGGATAAGGGGACTCTGGACTTGCCTCCAAACCAGCTAATGTGTCTGCCCTGTGATCTGGTGCTCTGGACTGTGGATGCTGAAACCTTCAGTAAAAGGTAAAGAGACTGCAGCCTTGTGTCCTCGTTCTTCACAGTGCCTCTCACCATCCACCATCTACACACTGGGAAGCCATGGGGACATACTTTACCTATGGGAAGGTATACCATCTAGCTGCCATAACATCACCCCAGAGGACCCCTTAAAGCAGCGTCGGTCACCCTGACCGAATACCACATGTGGCGCCATGAACATTCCCCTTAAAGACCTTTCCCTTTAAAACAGATGTCCCAAGGACCACGGACCGGGTCAGCCACCGTAACATCCCCCTGAGAACCGAAGAACCCGATACCGAGTATCCCTTGCCCATGGGGGCGCTCCACTGGCCGATGTGGTAAACACCTGTAGCCAATCATGAAACGTCTGTAGAATTAGGCTATACCGCCTCCGTTCCTGCTCATCCTTCTTACTTTCATCAGGCTTCATTCTATCCAGATTTAATTTCTCAAGCAGTAACAGAGAAAAAAGTCAACATATTCATCTTTCCGTATTTTTCCCAAACCTCTTGTTTCAAATGAGCACCTGAAGGGCCGTCAAAGCACACATAAACTTCACCCCTAACTGTATCATCCAAACGGATCATATTCACTGTGATGCCATCGGGAGCCAGTTCAGAAACTGTTTCACTGACCATAGCTCGTAGCACTACCCTGCTGTACACTACTAGGCCTTGCCCCCTGGTGCCGGTGAAAAAGTCCCCTAATCATGCAAAAGAATTCCATGGCAACATCGGCAGCACTCACACGGTTACCAACACTCAGACTAGAATCCATCGTACTCCTATTAACAGTCCACTCACCTAACTACACATCCGACACAATTGCTCTAGGTGAATGCAAACCACATGACTTACCAGGTTGACTACGAGGAATCTTCACAACAGCCGTCGCTTGACATCTATGATAATGTGACATCACTCACATCATTGCCGGATGAAGTCTGTCCTTCTTCTTCTGAGTCAGAGTCAGACTCTGGGACATCGTAAAGTAAAACTGACAATGTACCGGGTAGAAAGTCCAACTCTGAAGAAAGAACGTCCCATCAGTGACCCCTCCTGTTATACCCCCCAAGTGAAACTCAACTACCCACCAATAAGGTAAGCACAAAAGTCTCCTCTGCTCCAATATCCCTCCCCTCAAATTACCACTCACGCCAACACTTCTCCCAATTATCCCCTTAGTACCCAAAATTCAGACCTAACATACATCCTGAGTCATGAGCGCCTCCCTTGAGCTCTGGTAGGGCGTACAGTTCATGTCATTACTTTACATCTAATGATTTCCTATAGTGTGGTATTGCGGCTTGTGACCCACCATGACTGTGGCACAGGTTCGCAATTTTTTTTCAAATGTATTGGATTTTCTGTCGCAAGTCCCATGCGACTCACATGATGTAGACTTCAATGCAAGTTGCATGAGACTTATTAACAATTAAGCTATTGATTTGCAGTAAACTTCCATGAGACCCAAGTTGCTTTTGTTTGCATGCTTTGAGAATTTATGTTGCATGGCACAAGTCAGTCCCAGCCTTAGGTATGCCACTCATTTTGATGAAAATTTTATATAAATGCACAATCCTACGCAGGGCTAATCTTCTACTGTTTGTTCCTCTCGGTTGTTCTTATGGCTTCTGACCCACTGGTAAAAACTTTTTTAAAAGTTTTCAAAATATCAACATGGCATGTACTGTGCTTCAAATTTTCACTCTAAATCTTTGGTCGTAAAAAAAATATATTATATTTTTGATAGTATGAACATTGACAATGTAGAATGTCTAACTTTGTTAAAATGACCATGACCATTTAAACAAAAACTTGTCTCTCTCGTTATCCATTTATGTATGAAAAGCCAATTTAAGAGCTGCTATTCATTATTTTTAAATCTGTGCCTGTTTTGTTTTGTAGATCCAAGGCAGCGCTGCTACTATTATGACAATGCAACAGAATATCGAGGTGTCGAGAAGAAAAGTCGGTCAGGCCTTAACTGTCTAAGGTGGGATTCTGATATACTTTTTCGAGAGATCCATATTGGCACACAGGAAGACTATACATTTAAAGGCTTAGGATCCCATCCATACTGCAGGTAAGAATTTGTAAACTGGATGCCGCTCAATGCTTATCAGGTGTTTATAATAACACTGGGGAACACAATTTTTTAAGAGTTAGGTCAGACAACTGTTCTTAATTAATTTTTGGATGCTGAATCCAGAAATGATCTCAGTTTTTCTCTATCACGTCAAGTTTTTGAACTATAGGATTTTTGTCTTCTCAAAACTATGTAAACTACTGTACCTAAAATTTTTTTTTAAGTAGTACAAATATGAACAAAAAATGAAATATATAAGAAATAGGCATGACAAAGTTGTGACTACTCTTACAAGTTGCCACGTAGCTCTATATGAGTCGAATTGTAATCAGATAACAAGTCTTATTACAGATATCAGTGCAATTGTGCTTCTCTGGCAGGTAAGTTGTGTAGCAAAAACTTGACGTGCTAGAAAAAAACTGACTACATTTTTGGAATCAGCATGCCAATTTTAGTATAAATCAGCTCAGGTCTTCAGTGATGCTGCCACTACCTGCAATGGGATAGTGAACTCTTACAATGCTTTTACATATTTTACTGCTCAGGACAGTGGAATAAATAAATAATTCCAATGCAAAATCTGTAACAGGGTCCCCATACATGCCATAAGTTAGTTTGTAAATTAAAGAGGACTTTCTGAGAAAAACACACAAAAAAGTGACAATGGATAATATTATAAAACTTTTCTCAGATTCGAGACATTAAAAAATAAATAATTAGGTGATTTCCCCCAAGATGACACAACACAAGTTTGATGTTCATTTTGCCACAGTCTGCCCAAAATCTGGTAAGAGGGGAAGCTAGACGGAGCTTTGTATCTATAAGGATTTATTGTGAACTTGTGACAAATTTATCTTTGTATCCAATGGGCAACGAATCAACAAAACACAAATCAGCCCAAATATTTCTATTACTATATGTAATGGGATGTCAAAGAATTATGCAGCCCAGATAAAATAAGAGGACATTGCTGCTTGTAAATGGTTAATGAGAGTATCTCACTACATACTGCACACAGTTGTCTTAGCAGCCACAAAGAAGGCTGACATTGTTTATCTCTATGGTGGCTTCCTCTAACCTTTATCTCCACCTTTCTCTCTAATTTCTCTCTTAAAGGGATTTTCCCTTACTCTGCCAATCTGCTTCTCAATACCCATTTTTTTCCTTTTGTAAAATGATAACGCTCATACTCACCTCCAGAGTCGGCACCGATGGATGTGATTCCTCCGAAGGCAGGGAGATCGGAGCCAGTGCTGATTGGGCGCAGGGCTCACGTGACATAAGTGTCACGCGATCCCAAGGAGAGGCAGTGCTGTTGTCTCATCCAATTTTATATGAGCACTACTATGGTGAATAGCTAAGAGTGCCAAGCTGGTGTAAGGAGACTTATAGGCCATGGACTGGCACTCTAGAACTTTAAAAATGCAAATAATCACTTCACAGAGGAAGAGGTCTGGAATTTTAGCGCAATCTACTGTATGTTGCAATCCTAAAAGTCAATATTACCCCTTTAATTAGCCTTGCCACGTGAAGTAGGATAAAATGTCAAACCAGAAACTCCATTTTGTAAACACATGTTTCTGGGCGTTTGCCCCACATCAGTGCAAATCATGGCTCGATAAAAGATTTAACATTGATTTTTAGGATTGCTACTAGAATTCTAGTCCTTTTCCTCTCTGAAGTGGATATTTGCATAGGGGGAGGAGCTGATTTTGCTCATTGAAAATTGTCATCTGCTGCTCATTTTCCTTGCAGCGGCCACTTCAGGACAAATGTAGTATTACACGTCAGCCTCTCAAATGAATGGTCAACAACCTGCTTAGGCTACGTTCACATTAGCGTTGCGCGCCGGTGCGTCGGCGACGCAACGCTCGACGCACAAAAAACGCACGCAAAAACGCTGCGTTTTGCGACGCGTGCGTCGTTTTTTGACGAAAATCGGACGCACGAAAAATGCAACTTGTTGCATTTTCTTGCGTCCGACGCTAGCGTCGGAAACGACGCACGTGTCGAAAAACGCAAACAAAAAAACGCACGCGTCCCCTATGTTAAACATAGGGGCGCGTTGCCGACGCAACAGCGACGCACATTAGCGGAACGCTAATGTGAACGTAGCCTTAGTGGAGGCTCTCTGATCGGGCACATGAGGGAGGCTTTAGAGTGGAGTACTCTCCATCCATAATGTTCATCGTTAGCCCAAATTTGTCATATACAAAGTGGTTGTCAATATAAAACAGCCCTTTTAATAGGAAATCTGCATCTTCGCTTTGATATTATTGCTGTTTTACTTTAGATTATACATTTTATAGAGCAGCACTGGGTATGACATACTTGCTCTACCACTAGGGGATGCTTGTACTGATTAAAGGCACACTACGGAATTCCTTTAAATTAACCCCTTCCTTTACAATCAATAATGTTGCGTGCATTAAAATACTTATCACTGACTTCTCTCATGTCCAGTGCAGCTGCTGCATGAAATGAGCTGATTTCTCACTAGTAAGTAAGCTCAGACTGTTAGTTGCTTTCTCAATATAAGTGTATGAGAGACTCAAAGTGAGTGACTCCACTTGTCAGAACTGCAGTCACATGGCACCGAAAAAGGGGCTGGAGGAGTGCTGGGAATGGTAGAAGCGGTGCGTAAGCATTTTAATTTATGCACAGTGCTCATGTTCCTGATAACTAAATAAAAGATTTAGGGTAATCTGTCAATAAGTGTCTGCTATGTAATCTGAAATCACCATGATGTAGGGGCACAGACCCTGATTTCAATGATGTGTCACTTACTGAGCTGTGTTTTGCTGTTTCAATAAAATCAGTCTTTCATTAGCAAGAAATAATGACTACAGGACGACTGTCCTTGTGCCTCCTGGTCCAGCCGTGCCCCCACTCTACTGATTAGCTGCTTTCTCTCATTACACAATATACACAGAGAGCTGTGGAGTGCGTGGGGGTTAAGCACAGCTCAACAGCTAGGCTCTGCTAGATCTGCAGCAGAGAAAACTGTGACATTATCACAACTGCTGCAAATTAGTGTCACGCTGTGACTGTACATGAGATAGGGAAATGGTCTCTTACTGTCCCTAAGGCCGGGGCCCTAAGTATCCCTGTTTCCAAAGGTACCTCTGAAGGTGAGGAGGTTTGGGCCTCCTGCCTTACTGTTCTCCTGATATATCCTAAGCTGTCCCCACCCCCTCCCTTAGGTGGCCCAGGACAGAAATGCTAGCTCATAAGACACACAGGGGTAACAGAAAAGCCTCTGACATACAAAAACACTCACCAAAAGCAGAGACGTATATAGGGGAGGGGAGGAACGTATAAACCAAATATGAATAGGACAATGAGGAAAGCATACACCCAAGAACGACACACAACAATCTCCAGCAGCAACAACGATCTCCAACTCTGCACAGCGACTCCAAGGAACCAGGAAGTAGAACTTTCACTGGCGAGGAAGAGAAAGCCTGACCAGTTATTATAGAGAGAGGAAATGACAGGATCAGGAGCAGCTGAGAGATGAAGCTGCATGTTTCAAAACAGCATTGAAAGTGTTGATAACCTTTTCAGCACCAAAGAAAACAAAATCCATTTAATCTGGGATGCGAAACACACAGGCTAAATGGATGACCTGCGATTCACAATGCTTAATAATGACTTTCTAAGCCCAGATCTCCCAGGAGGATGTGACACACTCATGACAATTACATAGCAAAAACCTGTTAACAGATTCCCTTTAACAAAAAAAAAGAATGCGCCTCTACATTTTTTTTTTAAACATTCTTTTTTTTTTTTTTTCATTTTTGCAAGGGCATCTAAAACTATTTGAGGTTGATCGCCTATATACTACAGTGCAATTCTTTACCCAAACTGCAAAAGGAAAGAGGTGACAGAGGGAGCCGACTCCCTATGTCTACGGCCGGGGTCACACTAGAGAGAAATACGGACGAGGGAGAGGCGCAAAAACAACGCATTGCACCAATGTTTCTCTATGGAGCAGCTTCCATCAGCCTCAGCCATATATTTCTCTGCCGTATTTAGCCTCCAAAAATTAAAATCTGCCAATGAAAGTCTATGGGCCCGAGAAAAATACGGATTACACACGGACCAGCAGTGTACCTTGCGAGAAATACTCAGCGGTGCTCTATAGAAAAGCCGGCAATTCAGTGCGGTGTACAGTAAAATCACACTGACAGGTTAGAATAGATAGAATAAATGTCTACACATAGAATAGATATATATATATATATATATATATATATACACTAGATGGTGGTCCGATTCTAACGCATCGGGTATTCTAGAATATGCATATCCACGTAGTATATTGCCCAGCCACGTAGTATATTGCCCAGTCAAGTAGTATATTGCCCAGCACAGAGCCACGTAGTATATTGCCCAGCTACATAGTATATTGCCCAGTCACGTAGTATATTGCCCAGTCACGTAGTATATTGCCCAGCTACGTAGTATATTGCCCAGCCACGTAGTATATTGCCCAGTCACGTAGTATATTGCCCAGCACAGAGCCACGTAGTATATTGCCCAGTCACGTAGTATATTGCCCAGCACAGAGCCACGTAGTATATTGCCCAGTAACGTAGTATATTGCCCAGTCACGTAGTATATTGCCCAGCACAGAGCCACGTAGTATATTGCCCAGTCACGTAGTATATTGCCCAGCACAGAGCCACGTAGTATATTGCCCAGTAACGTAGTATATTGCCCAGTCACGTAGTATATTGCCCAGCTACGTAGTATATTGCCCAGCCACATAGTATATTGCCCAGCCACGAAGTATATTGCCCAGCCACGTAGTATATTGCCCAGCCACATAGTATATTGCCCAGCACAGAGCCACGTAGTATATTGCCCAGCTACGTAATATATTGCCCAGCCACATAGTATATTGCCCAGCCACGAAGTATATTGCCCAGCCACGTAGTATATTGCCCAGCACAGAGCCACGTAGTATATTGCCCAGCCACGTACTATATTGCCCAGCCACATAGTATATTGCCCAGCCACGTAGTATATTGCCCAGCCACGTAGTATATTGCCCATCCACGTATTGCCCAGCCACATAGTATATAGCAGAGCCACGTAGTATATTGCCCAGCACAGAGGCACGTAGTATAGAGACTTAAAAAAAAACAAAAAAAAAAATAACATATACTTACCTATAGCCCGTTGAAGTCCTGCTATACTTACCCTCCGCCGCCTTTCTCGCTCCTCTCCACGCTCCCGGGATCGCTCCATTGCAAGCGGCAGCTTGCGGTCCCGTCCCAGGGCTGGTGTGAGCAGGACCTATGATGACGTCGCAGTCACATGATTGACCGTGACGTCACAGCAGGTCCTTGTCCCACACCAGCCCTGGGACGGGAGCGGAACCTGCCGCTTGCAATGGAGCGGTGCCGGGAGCGTGGAGAGGAGCGAGAAAGGCGGCGGAGGGTAAGTATAGCAGGTTTTTTTTTGTTTTTATTATTTTTAACATGACATATTTTTACTATTGATGCCGCATAGGCGTCAATAGTAAAAGGTTGGGGACACAGGGTTAATAGCAGCGGTAACGGAATGTGTTACCGCCGGCATTAACCCTGTGTTAGTGGTGACCGGAGGGGAGTGTGGAGCATGCGGGGAGCGGAGCGCCGGGGACACAGTGCGGGGAGCGGATTGCCGGGGACACAGTGCGGGGAGCGGAGCGGCGGGGACACAGTGCGGGGAGCGGAGCGCCGGGGACAGTGACTACAGGGAGCGGAGCACCGGGGACAGTGACCGCGGGGAGTATGGAGCGGCCATTTTCTTCTGGACTGTGCCCGTTGCTGATTGGTCATGGCTGTTTTGCGGCGATCAATCAGCGACTTGGATTCCCATGATAGACAGAGGCCAGGACCAATGAATATCCGTGACAGAAGGACAGACAGACTGACGGAAATACCCCTTAGACAATTATGTATATAGATGTATATTCTATCATTGACACACATCTACTATATAATTGTCTAAGGGTCACTTCCGTCTTTCTGTCTGTCGTTCTGTCTGTCTGTCACGGATATTCATTGGTCACGGCCTTTGTCTGTCATGGAAATCCAAGTCGCTCATTGGTTGTGGCAAAACGCCCACGACCATTGCCACGACCAATCAGCGATGGGCACAGTCCGCCGGCAAAATGGCCGCTCCTTCCTCCCCGCAGTCAGTGCCCGCTCCATACTCCCCTCCAGTCAGCCCTCACACAGGGTTAATGCCAGTTTTAATGGACCGCGGTGTAACACACTCCATTAACGCAGCTATTAACCCTGTGTGACCAACTTTTTACTATTGATGCTGCATATGCAGCATCAATAGTAAAAATATCTATCAGTGCAATATCTATCAGTGCAAGTGGCAGGTTCTGGTGCCAAGGATGCTATGCGAGAAGGACCTGCCTTGACGTCACGATCATGTGACCGCGACGTCATCACAGGTCCTGTGCTCATCCAACCCTGGGACCGAAAGCTGCCGCGTGCACCGCACACAGGCGACAGGACTACAAGAGCCCTTCAGAAGGTGAGTATATGTTTATTTTTTATTTTAAGTCTTTTTTAACCTGTTACATATGTGGCTGGGCAATATACTACGTGACTGGGCAGTATACTACGTGACTGGGCAGTATACTACGTGTCTGTGCTGTATACTACGTGGCTCTGTGCTGTATACTACGTCGCTGTGCAATATACTATGTGGCTGGGCAATATACTACGTGGCTGTGCAATATACTACGTGACTGGGCAATATACTATGTGGCTGGGCAATATACTACGTCACTGGGCAATATGCTACGTGACTGGGCAATATACTATGTCACTGGGCAATATACTACATGGGCTGTGCAATATACTACGTGGCTGTGCAATATACTACGTGACTGGGCAATATACTATGTGGCTGGGAAATATACTACGTGACTGGGCAATATACTATGTAGCTGGGCAATATACTATGTCACTAGGCAATATACTACGTCACTGGGCAATATACTACGTAACTGGGCAATATACTACGTCTCTGGGCAATATACTATGTAGCTGGGCAATATACTACGTCACTGGGCAATATACTACGTCATTGGGCAATATACTATGTAGCTGGGCAATATACTACGTCACTGGGCAATATACTTCGTGACTGGGCATTATACTACGTCACTGGGCAATATACTACATGGGCTGTGCAATATACTACGTGGACATGCATATTCTAGAATACCCGATGCATTAGAATCAGGCCACCATCTAGTATATATATATTTATATTTCATACAGTGCTAGATAGCAGAATAGCCGGTAATTCAATTGCCGGCTTTTCCTAACTCCTTACCAAACCCGACATGATATGAGACATGGTTAAATAAATAGGGCAGCACACTGCAGCGCCAAAACATGCAAACTTGAAAAAACGAAATTTGAACTGCATTACTGCACTAGAAATATGAAAAATGAGAGCTTTTAGCGCACAAAAATGGCCAATTTTATGTGTACCTCGTAGCCACGTTAAGGCATCTCTCTTATACGAGGTCCTACGTTTGACCTACCTCACTGAGAATAAACGTCTCCATCTGAATGGGTACATGTAGAAACCTCTTCTTGGACTCAAATTCTCTCTCTATGTGGAGGGGTATTGGACCTACTATAATTAAAACACCTGAAGCTAGGAGGCGGGGAGTGCACGATCAGAAGGCTAGAGAATACATTTCAAAAACCTGACCTGCACATCCAAACATAGACTGAGTGTGAACAGGTGCTGAACCCAGAGTCGCCAACTCGTATATAGTTAAATAAATAGGGCAGCACACTGCAGCGCCAAAACATGCAAACTTGAAAAAACGAAATTTGAACTTCATTACTGCACTAGAAATATGAAAAATGAGAGCTTTTAGCGCACAAAAATGGCCAATTTTATGTGTACCTCGTAGCCACGTTAAGGCATCTCTCTTATACGAGGTCCTACGCTTGACCTACCTCACTGAGAATAAACGTCTCCATCTGAATGGGTACATGTAGAAACCTCTTTTTTTTTAAATGTATTCTCTAGCCTTCTGATCGTGCACTCCCCGCCTCCTAGCTTCAGGTGTTTTAATTATAGTAGGTCCAATACCCCTCCACATAGAGAGAGAATTTGAGTCCAAGAAGAGGTTTCTACATGTACCCATTCAGATGGAGACGTTTATTCTCAGTGAGGTAGGTCAAGCGTAGGACCTCGTATAAGAGAGATGCCTTAACGTGGCTACGAGGTACACATAAAATTGGCCATTTTTGTGCGCTAAAAGCTCTCATTTTTCATATTTCTAGTGCAGTAATGCAGTTCAAATTTCGTTTTTTCAAGTTTGCATGTTTTGGCGCTGCAGTGTGCTGCCCTATTTATTTAACTATATACGAGTTGGCGACTCTGGGTTCAGCACCTGTTCACACTCAGTCTATGTTTGGATGTGCAGGTCAGGTTTTTGAAATGATATGAGACATGGTTACATACAGTAAACCATGTCATATCACCTTTTTGTTTTTGCATATTCCACACTAATAATGTTAGTAGTGTATGTGTGCAAAATTTGGGAGCTCTAGCTGCTAATATAAAGGGTTTACTCACAGAAAAAACTGGCGTGCAATTTTCTCCACCAGAGTGGTAAAGCCAGTGACTGAGGGCAGATATTAATAGCCTGGAGAGGGTCCATGGTTATTGTTCCTCCCCCCCACCGGCTAAAAACATCTGCCCCCAGCCACCCCGGAAAAGGCACATCTGTACGATGCGCCTATTCCGGCACTTGGCCACTCTCTTCCCACTCCCGATTAGCGGTGGGATATGGGGTAATAAGGGGTTACACAGGTAGGGAGAGCACTAATCCCAGTCATTGCAGCCGGCTGTTAGCTTTTTGTCTGAAGCTGAGCACGTCATCCACACATACGATGGAAGTGTACGTAGAGATGCAGATAATCATGTCGAAGTGCGGGTTAAGTGTTAACAGGTCGCCGCGGGGTTCAGTCGCATCATTTCAATATCTTTTCCATTGAAATCAAAGACTCTAATTATATAGAGAGATGTCTCTGCGTGAAGTAAAAAAATGCACCATCATCTATCAGAAACTGGAATATGAAGATATCATCTACTTGGAGCATTGGAAGAATAAGTCGGAGAAGCAGCATATGCCACATATAAATCAGATAGATGGCAGCATGTCAATCAGTTAGTAAACGTCTTCTGCCCTGACAGCTGTGCCGTGTCTCACCGTAGGCAGCCAGTTGTGATAAATTTGTGAACTATATTTTGTGATTACTACAATGTTTGAGTTACTGTCTCTTCTGGGTGAACCTGTCCAGCAATGGCCAGAAGGTGGCAGTACGATGCAACCTACGTAACTTCCCAAGGCTCGCAGGCTTATTAAATATGACAAATCCATCATATACAGTATGCTGCATAATTATTTGCATGCATTAATTCATTAAGCTGTTTAATAATGCTAATTTAAGCAGTGCAGGTCTGCCCTATAGTGTTGCCCTGTGAGCCAGTGAACAAACGTGTCAAAGGTTTATTTTAAAGATTTTACGCTGGAATTTTATAGACACAGGAGAATCTCGTGCTCATGTTTTAATTAGTATCCTAATTATAATGCAGAAAATTAATTTTGGAACACACATTTATCTTTTTTAACGTAACCATACACTAATTAATTTCTGTCCAGAAAATTTTTTTTTAAAGGGCTAGCTGCCATCATCTTTTTTTTTTCGCTCAAATATATGGCACACACTTGGTAAAATAATATACTTGTTATTGTGGAAGAAAAATTACTTTAATATCAGCCCGAGGTGTGTATATTCAATACCTGGAGTCATGGGGGCGGTGGTAGAACTGTACAGGGTCATAAAGTCATTGCTGATACCATGCCTGTTCCTCTTTTCATAGCTCTACAACTGTGGCAAAATTGCGCTCAGAGAGATGTCAGTCAGATATAAGAGCTACGACTCCATGACCGCATGGTTCTAGCTATGCCACCATGACTCTTTTAAAACATAAAAGACATCAAGCAATGTATGCAAGAAGAAAACTAGACAGGATATTTGTACAAGAACAGTACCAGTCAGGAGATGGCTACAAGAAGAGTAGCAGTCAGGAGATGGATACAAGAAGAGAACCAGTCAGGAGATGGCTACAAGAAGAGTAGCAGTCAGGAGATGGATATAAGAAGAGAACCAGTCAGGAGATGACTACAAGAAGAGTACCAGTCAGGAGATGGATCCAAGAAGAGTACCAGTCAGGAGATGGATATAAGAAGAGCACCAGTCAGGAGATGGATATAAGAAGAGCACCAGTCAGTAGATGGATACAAGAAGAATACCAGTCAGGAGATGGATACAAGAAGAATACCAGTCAGGAGATGGATACAAGAAGAGCACCAGTTAGGAGATAGATACAAGAAGAATACCAGTCAGGAGATGGCTACAAGAAGAGTATCAGTCAGGAGATGGATACAAGAAGAGTACCAGTCAGGAGATGGATACAAGAAGAGTAGCAGTCAGAAGATGAATATAAGAAGAGTACCAGTCAGGAGATGGCTACAAGAAGAGTACCAGTCAGGAGATGGCTACAAGAAGAGTATCAGTCAGGGGATGGATCCAAGAAGAGTAGCAGTCAGAAGATGGATATAAGAAGAGATCCAGTCAGGAGATGGATATATGAAGAGTACCGGTCAGGAGATGGATACAAGAAGAATACCAGTCAGGCGATGGCTACAAGAAGAGTACCGGTCAGGAGATGGATACAAGAAGAGCACCAGTTAGGAGATGGATATAAGAAGAGTACCAGTCAGGAGATGGATACAAGAAGAGTAGCAGTCAGGAGATGGATATATGAAGAGTACCAGTCAGGAGATGACTACAAGAAGAGTACCAGTCAGGAGATGGATACAAGAAGAATACCAGTCAGGAGATGGATACAAGAAGAATACCAGTCATGAGATGGATATAAGAAGAGTACCAGTCAGGAGATGGATACAAGAAGAATACCAGTCAGGAGATGGCTACAAGAAGAGTATCAGTCAGGACATGGATATATGAAGAGTACCAGTCAGGAGATGGATATATGAAGAGTACCAGTCAGGAGATGGATATATGAAGAGTACCAGTCAGGAGATGGATACAAGAAGAATACCAGTCAGGAGATGGATATATGAAGAGTACCAGTCAGGAGATGGATACAAGAAGAATACCAGTCAGGCGATGGCTACAAGAAGAGTACCGGTCAGGAGATGGATACAAGAAGAGCACCAGTTAGGAGATGGATCGAAGAAGAGTAGCAGTCAGGAGATGGATTTAAGAAGAGTACCAGTCAGGAGATGGATACAAGAAGAGTACGAGTCAGGAGATGGCTACAAGAAGAGTACCAGTCAGGAGATGGATACAAGAAGAGTATCAGTCAGGGGATGGATCCAAGAAGAGTAGCAGTCAGAAGATGGATATAAGAAGAGAACCAGTCAGGAGATGGATATATGAAGAGTACCGGTCAGGAGATGGATACAAGAAGAATACCAGTCAGGCGATGGCTACAAGAAGAGTACCGGTCAGGAGATGGATACAAGAAGAGCACCAGTTAGGAGATGGATCCAAGAAGAGTAGCAGTCAGGCGATGGATATAAGAAGAGTACCAGTCAGGAGATGGATACAAGAAGAGTAGCAGTCAGGAGATGGATATATGAAGAGTACCAGTCAGGAGATGACTACAAGAAGAGTAGCAGTCAGGAGATGGATATAAGAAGAGAACCAGTCAGGAGATGACTACAAGAAGAGTACCAGTCAGGAGATGGATCCAAGAAGAGTACCAGTCAGGAGATGGATATAAGAAGAGCACCAGTCAGGAGATGGATATAAGAAGAGCACCAGTCAGTAGATGGATACAAGAAGAATACCAGTCAGGAGATGGATACAAGAAGAATACCAGTCAGGAGATGGATACAAGAAGAGCACCAGTTAGGAGATAGATACAAGAAGAATACCAGTCAGGAGATGGCTACAAGAAGAGTATCAGTCAGGAGATGGATACAAGAAGAGTACCAGTCAGGAGATGGATACAAGAAGAGTAGCAGTCAGAAGATGAATATAAGAAGAGTACCAGTCAGGAGATGGCTACAAGAAGAGTACCAGTCAGGAGATGGATACAAGAAGAGTATCAGTCAGGGGATGGATCCAAGAAGAGTAGCAGTCAGAAGATGGATATAAGAAGAGAACCAGTCAGGAGATGGATATATGAAGAGTACCGGTCAGGAGATGGATACAAGAAGAATACCAGTCAGGCGATGGCTACAAGAAGAGTACCGGTCAGGCGATGGATACAAGAAGAGCACCAGTTAGGAGATGGATCCAAGAAGAGTAGCAGTCAGGAGATGGATATATGAACAGTACCAGTCAGGAGATGACTACAAGAAGAGTAGCAGTCAGGAGATGGATACAAGAAGAGTAGCAGTCAGGAGATGGATATATGAAGAGTACCAGTCAGGAGATGACTACAAGAAGAGTACCAGTCAGGAGATGGATACAAGAAGAATACCAGTCAGGAGATGGATACAAGAAGAATACCAGTCATGATATGGATATAAGAAGAGTACCAGTCAGGAGATGGATACAAGAAGAATACCAGTCAGGAGATGGCTACAAGAAGAGTATCAGTCAGGACATGGATATATGAAGAGTATCAGTCAGGAGATGGATATATGAAGAGTACCAGTCAGGAGATGGATACAAGAAGAGTATCAGTCAGGGGATGGATCCAAGAAGAGTAGCAGTCAGAAGATGGATATAAGAAGAGAACCAGTCAGGAGATGGATATATGAAGAGTACCGGTCAGGAGATGGATACAAGAAGAATACCAGTCAGGCGATGGCTACAAGAAGAGTACCGGTCAGGCGATGGATACAAGAAGAGCACCAGTTAGGAGATGGATCCAAGAAGAGTAGCAGTCAGGAGATGGATATATGAAGAGTACCAGTCAGGAGATGGATATAAGAAGAGTACCAGTCAGGAGATGGATACAAGAAGAGTAGCAGTCAGGAGATGGATATATGAAGAGTACCAGTCAGGAGATGACTACAAGAAGAGTGCCAGTCAGGAGATGGATACAAGAAGAATACCAGTCAGGAGATGGATACAAGAAGAATACCAGTCATGAGATGGATATAAGAAGAGTACCAGTCAGGAGATGGATACAAGAAGAATACCAGTCAGGAGATGGCTACAAGAAGAGTATCAGTCAGGACATGGATATATGAAGAGTACCAGTCAGGAGATGGATATATGAAGAGTACCAGTCAGGAGATGGATATATGAAGAGTTCCAGTCAGGAGATGGATACAAGAAGAATACCAGTCAGGAGATGGATATATGAAGAGTACCAGTCAGGAGATGGATACAAGAAGAATACCAGTCAGGCGATGGCTACAAGAAGAGTACCGGTCAGGAGATGGATACAAGAAGAGCACCAGTTAGGAGATGGATCGAAGAAGAGTAGCAGTCAGGAGATGGATTTAAGAAGAGTACCAGTCAGGAGATGGATACAAGAAGAGTACGAGTCAGGAGATGGCTACAAGAAGAGTACCAGTCAGGAGATGGATACAAGAAGAGTATCAGTCAGGGGATGGATCCAAGAAGAGTAGCAGTCAGAAGATGGATATAAGAAGAGAACCAGTCAGGAGATGGATATATGAAGAGTACCGGTCAGGAGATGGATACAAGAAGAATACCAGTCAGGCGATGGCTACAAGAAGAGTACCGGTCAGGAGATGGATACAAGAAGAGCACCAGTTAGGAGATGGATCCAAGAAGAGTAGCAGTCAGGCGATGGATATAAGAAGAGTACCAGTCAGGAGATGGATACAAGAAGAGTAGCAGTCAGGAGATGGATATATGAAGAGTACCAGTCAGGAGATGACTACAAGAAGAGTAGCAGTCAGGAGATGGATATAAGAAGAGAACCAGTCAGGAGATGACTACAAGAAGAGTACCAGTCAGGAGATGGATCCAAGAAGAGTACCAGTCAGGAGATGGATATAAGAAGAGCACCAGTCAGGAGATGGATATAAGAAGAGCACCAGTCAGTAGATGGATACAAGAAGAATACCAGTCAGGAGATGGATACAAGAAGAATACCAGTCAGGAGATGGATAAAGAAGAGCACCAGTTAGGAGATAGATACAAGAAGAATACCAGTCAGGAGATGGCTACAAGAAGAGTATCAGTCAGGAGATGGATACAAGAAGAGTACCAGTCAGGAGATGGATACAAGAAGAGTAGCAGTCAGAAGATGAATATAAGAAGAGTACCAGTCAGGAGATGGCTACAAGAAGAGTACCAGTCAGGAGATGGATACAAGAAGAGTATCAGTCAGGGGATGGATCCAAGAAGAGTAGCAGTCAGAAGATGGATATAAGAAGAGAACCAGTCAGGAGATGGATATATGAAGAGTACCAGTCAGGAGATGGATACAAGAAGAATACCAGTCAGGCGATGGCTACAAGAAGAGTACCGGTCAGGCGATGGATACAAGAAGAGCACCAGTTAGGAGATGGATCCAAGAAGAGTAGCAGTCAGGAGATGGATATAAGAAGAGTGCCAGTCAGGAGATGGATACAAGAAGAGTAGCAGTCAGGAGATGGATATATGAAGAGTACCAGTCAGGAGATGACTACAAGAAGAGTACCAGTCAGGAGATGGATACAAGAAGAATACCAGTCAGGAGATGGATACAAGAAGAATACCAGTCATGAGATGGATATAAGAAGAGTACCAGTCAGGAGATGGATACAAGAAGAATACCAGTCAGGAGATGGATACAAGAAGAATACCAGTCAGGACATGGCTACAAGAAGAGTATCAGTCAGGACATGGATATATGAAGAGTATCAGTCAGGACATGGATATATGAAGAGTACCAGTCAGGAGATGGATATATGAAGAGTACCAGTCAGGAGATGGATATATGAAGAGTACCAGTCAGGAGATGGATATATGAAGAGTACCAGTCAGGCGATGGCTACAAGAAGAGTACCGGTCAGGAGATGGATACAAGAAGAGCACCAGTTAGGAGATGGATCCAAGAAGAGTAGCAGTCAGGAGATGGATTTAAGAAGAGTACCAGTCAGGAGATGGATACAAGAAGAGTACGAGTCAGGAGATGGCTACAAGAAGAGTATCAGTCAGGAGATGGATCCAAGAAGAGTAGCAGTCAGGAGATGGATATATGAAGAGTACCAGTCAGGAGATGGATACAAGAAGAATACCAGTCAGGAGATGGATACAAGAAGAGTACCAGTCAGGAGATGGATCCAAGTAGAGTACCAGTCAGGAGATGGATACAAGAAGAGTACCAGTCAGGAGATGGATATAAGAAGAGTACCAGTCAGGAGATGGATGCAAGAAGAGTAGCAGTCAGAAGATGGATATAAGAAGAGTGCCAGTCAGGAGATGGCTACAAGAAGAGTACCAGTCAGGAGATGGCTACAAGAAGAGTACCAGTCAGGAGATGGCTACAAGAAGAGTACCAGTCAGGAGATGGCTACAAGAAGAGTACCAGTCAGGAGATGGATCGAAGAAGAGTGCCAGTCAGAGGATAGATACAACTACCCGCCAGGGGACGGACACAAGTAGAGTACCAGTCATGGGATGAAAAAAAGAAAAGCACAAGTCATGGGATGAAAAAAGAAAAGTACAAGTCATGGGATGAAAAAAAGAAAAGTACAAGTCAGGTGATGGGCACAGAAGAGTACCACTCAGGGCATATATACTAGAAGAGAGCCAGGCAAGGGATGGATGCAAGAAGAGTTTTAGCCAGGACATGATTGCAGAATTTTTCAAGTTGCTGAATATTAGAGTACAGTCAGGTCAATCTTTGAAAAAGCAAACTTGTAGCACAAAGATAATTTATGAACAGCAGAAATAATATAAGGTATAGGGTAATGTGAATGTGAGAAATCCTGCAGTAAAATGACTCGGGGAAGATAGAATTCTATCTTTACTTATGCACATAGGTTGAAATTTCTGCCTTATGCACAACACATCACAGGCAGAAAAACATATATTTTGCTAACTAGTGATATATTTATAACTATTTTCTAGGAGCCCAGATAACGACGCAGCCCCTTGGTGTTATGTTATGAAGCAGAACCATGTGTCGTGGGAGGATTGCTCAGTATCTATATGCAGTAAGTAATCAGTACTTTTCCTGTTATAATTTCCCCAACATGGTCCCCTTTCTGGAATAATGTCCCCTATCCCCAACCCCTTCCAGTAATAATGTCTCCTCTCCTGGTATAGTGTCTCCTGTCCTGGGCCCCTTACTGTAATAATGTCCCTCATCCTGGGCCTCTTACTGGTATAATGTCACCCATCTTGGCCCCTGTCCTAGTGAAATAACCCCCATCCTGGACCTCAGTCTGGTGTAATGACTCACATCCTGGATCCCTTCATTGTATAATAACCCCCATCCCGGACCTCTATCATTTACAATGACCCTCATCCTGGGCTCCTTTCTTGTATAATGATCCCTATCCTTGGCCCCTTCCTGGTATAATGACCCCCATCCTGGACTTCATTCTGATATAATGATCTCACATTCTGGGTCCATTCCTTGTATAATGACCCCCATCCTGGGCTCCTTTCTTGTATAATGATCCCTATCCTTGGCCCCTTCCTGGTATAATGACCCCCATCCTGGACTTCATTCTGATATAATGATCTCACATTCTGGGTCCATTCCTTGTATAATGACCCCCATCCTGGGCTCCTTACTGGTATAATAACCCCATTATAATGATTACTGTCAGCATGCAACTCAGAGCCCCTATACATCTCAACTGGGCCTACTATTCAATGGTTATATTAATTGGTATTTGGACCACTGCATTCAATATTTAAAAATTTGGAACTCAAAAAAATAACTTTAGAACCATTACTGAAAGAGTGTTTAAACATTTACGGTACTTAAAAAATAACTAAAGCTTCCATGTGTTGTATTTTATAGCTGACAAAGCCAGGAGAATAGTAATGGAAGATGAGGATACTACCTTATTAACTGTCACAAAGCCTAAATGTGGGATAAAACACGAGAAACGTGTTATGGCAAGAGGACGAATACTTGGTGGCACGTCAGCTCTTCCAGGTTCTCACCCGTGGTTGGCAGCAATTTACATTGGCAATGTATTCTGTGCTGGCAGCCTCATATTGCCCTGCTGGGTCGTCTCGGCTGCCCACTGTTTCGCTGACAGGTACATTGTGATGTTTTGTCTTCTTAAATTCTAGTAAATCAAAATGTAACTCCATCTATAGTTCCAAAGCCTAGAGGGATAATACTTATAATTCACCTGGGAGTAAAGATTTAGTTATCTGTCCAAGCCTTCTACCTACAGTACCTTGTAAAAGTATTCGCCCCCCTGGAACTTTTCAACCTTTTCCCACACATCATGCTTCAAACATAAAGATACCAAATGTCAATTTTTGGTGAAGAATCAACAACAAGTGGAACACAATCGAGAAGTTGAACAAAGTTTATTGGTTATTTTAAATTTTTGTGGAAATTCAAAAACTGAAAAGTGGGGCGTGCAATATTATTCGGCCCCTTTAACTTAATACTTTGTTGCGCCACCTTTTTCTGCGATTACAGCTGCAAGTCCCTTGGGGTATGTCTCTATCAGTTTTGCACATCGAAAGATTGAAATTCTTGCCCATTCTTCCTTGGCAAACAGCTCGAGCTCAGTGAGGTTTGATGAACGTTTGTGAACAGCAGTTTTCAGCTCTTTCCACAGATTCTCGATTGGATTGAGGTCTGGACTTTGACTCGGCCATTCTAACACCTGGATACATTTATTTGTGAACCATTCCATTGTAGATTTTGCTTTGTTTGGGATCATTGTCTTGTTGGAAGACAAATCTCTGTCCCAGTCTCAGGTCTTTTCCAGACTCCAACAGGTTTTCTTCATGAATGGTCCTGTATTTGGCTCCATCCATCTTCCCATCAATTTTAACCATCTTCCCTGTCCCTGCTGAAGAAAAGCAGGCCCAAACCATGATGCTTCAACCACCATGTTTGACAGTGGGGATGGTGTGTTCAGGGTGATGAGCTGTGTTGTATCTTCTTCCACATGTTTGGTGTGTCTCCCAGGTGGCTTGTTGCAAACTTTAAATGACACTTTTTATGGATATCTTTGAGAAATGGCTTCCAGATGTGTGCAGTGTACGACTGATTGTTGTCCTATGGACAGACTGTCCCACCTCAGCTGTAGATCTCTGCAGTTCATCCAGAGTGATCATGGGCCTCTTGGCTGCATCTCTGATCAGTCTTCTCCTTGTTTGAGATGAAAGTTTAGAGGGACGGCCGGGTCTTTGTAGATTTGCAGTGGTATGATACTTCTTCCATTTCAATATGATCGCTTGCACAGTGCTCCTTGGGATGTTTAAAGTTTTGGAAATCATTTTGTATCCAAATCCGGCTTTAACCTTCTCCACAACAGTATCACGGACCGGCCTGTTGTGATCCTTGGTCTTCATGATGCTCTCTGTGCTTCAAACAGAACCCTGAGGATAACACAGAGCAGTTGCATTTATACGGAGACTTAATTACACACAGGTGGATTATATTTATCATCATTAGGCATTTAGGACAACATTGGATCATTCAGAGATCCACAATGAACTTCTGGAGTGAGTTTGCTGCACTGAAAGTAAAGGGGACAAATAATATTGCACGCCCCACTTTTCAGTTTTTGAATTTCCACAAAAATGTAAAATAACCAATAAATTTTGTTCAACTTCACAATTGTGTTCCACTTGTTGTTGATTCTTCACCAAAAATTAACATTTGATATTTTTATGTTTGAAGCATGATATGTGGGAAAAGGTTGAAAAGTTCCAGGGGGCCGAATACTTTCGCAAGGCACTGTGTATATCCTGGTCAAGGCAGAGTGACTTGTTGGCACCACCTTGGGCATCTCCTGCCCCATCCTGCTTCCCTCTCCCTATATAAATCTTCTTTTATTTGAAACCCATAGATAGGACAGGGGATACAAATAAACAGCACATGGCCTAAGGTCATTTCATGTCCTTTTACGCTTCCTCAGGGCCTCAATCATGGATTTAGTCATGGATGAGGATTAGGATCTCCATCATGGATGTAGATAAGGGCATGTACTCTTCCCATGTATTCCTGGTCCCATCTATGCTTCAAATAAAAGATGTATATACAGTACCTTCACTTGGTGATTGCCTGAAATTTCTTGCACAAGTTTTTCTCTCATTGCGACGCCAAGTTCCAGCTTCCTATTAACAAAAAATATGGAGGGCGCTACTACTGAAAAACTATAATAAGGCCAAAGGTGCATCAAGACCCAACAGCATGAGGCTAAGAAAAAGAATAAAGGCCAAAGACAAGATGCACACTTAAACATTTCTAATATTCTATAAAGGAATGTTCACACAGCGTTTTATTTTTTTCCTGCATGAACAACAAAGAGTGTTGACAGCGTAAATGCTGTGAACGTTTTTTATGTGTTTTGTTATGCATTTTTCAATACATAAATGGTTAAATAATAGCAGCAAAAATGCTGAAATAATCGACAGGCTGCAGTTTTAAAGAAGCGCATTGCAGCTTAAAAAAAATACACGGTGTGAATGAGATTTCAGAAATTTCAGATTTTTTTGCTACTGTAGAGTGCAGCTTGTTTTCTGCACAAAAGAACGCTATGAGTGAACAAGCCCTAAGGTGGTACAAGAAAAAAATATACACAAAGACAGGACATTATAAATACACCTAAAATGTAATTCATGCAGATACAATTCATGAATACAAAGGAACCACCTCAAGAAGAAGAAGAAGAATGTAGGGAGCCACATTCATCAGTAAGTCACAGAAGCACATAAACAATGTACTCAAAATAAAATACATCAGTGCCCTAAGGTAAAGACTATGACGGCCCTATTTAAAACGTCTATAACAAACATAACATTAAAACAACATTAATATGACCAGAAAGGAGGGGGTGATTGAAGGTTCGGGACGTCCCGGCTGAGTATAGCACACACCAAAACTTCCCGTTAAGATCTAGCCCAGCAGTGACAACTCTTGGAACCCATGGGAATCGTCCAACCCTGCACTGGGCTTCCCCTTTCCTTCAGTGCAATCAAACTGCTTCAACACCACTCTCCTTTTCCACCAATCACTGTGACATACTGAACAAAAAACAGTTTCCATCTTTAAAATGATAGTCCTGTAAGGTTTGGGATGTTCTGTGTACATAGGCCACCACCAAAGAGGATGTCCCATGGGAGTACCCTCCTTTTATACCCAGAAATAGAACCCTCCTTTCCACCTATACTTTCCCCCTCAAATTCCTGTCAAACCAACACTTCCCACATTTAACACCCTGTAAGACAATAAACATGGAAGAGCGCAGCATGAGAAGCACCAGGTTGTTTAATTGGGATGTTTCAATGAAAGGTGGGAGGATTAGCCTCTCAGCTGGAAGGGTTGTGCACCCCTGCACAACTCCGGTAGCGGACATCTCCGTGCACTCCTGCTCTGTTGCTCCAGGACCGCTCCTGTGCTGCTGTGCTTCCTGGTCTGGTCACATGGGCCCAAGATCCACTCACGTGATGCCACTAAAGAGGATGTGACATCACTTCAGGTCCTGTTTCCTGGAGATGAACTCTATGGCCCCAAGCTGCTCCAGCCACAATCCCTCAAGGGAAATATTAAAGTTTTTTGGAAAAAAATATGTATGTGGTCAATTTAAGGCGTGCTATGGCTATAGAGCGCACGGCAATAGATTAATGGTAAACTGTTGTGAATTCAGCTTTTGGGCTCCCTCCGGTGGTTGTAGAGGGTAATGCAGTTGTGCCTGGACTGCAGGAGTGGACAGGTGTATCTACTAATTGCAAAACTGACTGGGGTATATAGCTTTGCTGGATCCTTTGGTCAGTGCCAGTTGTCCATTGTTCTTGAAGGATTCACTTCCCTGCTGGTCTCTCCAATTTGCTGTGTTTTTCTACAAAGATAAGTCCTGGCTTTGTTTTTGCTGTCCACCTGCAGTGGACCTTATAGTTCTGTGCTTTTTCATGTTTTTGTCTTGTCCAGCTTGGTCTGTGAAGGATTTTTTGCAGCCTAGCTATTTCTCTGGAGATGCAGATATACCCCCCATGTCTTTAGTCAGATGTGGTGATCCATATTTTCTGCGGTGGATATTTTCTAGTGTTTTTATACTGACCGCATAGTACTCTGTTCTATCCTTTCTTTTTAGCTAGTATGGCCTCCTATGTTAAAATCTGATTTCATATCTGCGTATGTTATTTCCCTCTCCTCTCACAGTCAATATTTGTGGGGGGCTATCTATCCTTTGGGGATTTTCTCTGAGGCAAGATAGGTTTCCTGTTTCTGTCTTTAGGGGAAGTTAGATCTTAGGCTGTGTCGTGGGGTCTAGGGAGTGTTAGGTACCCCCCACGGCTGTTTCTAGTTGCGCTGCTAGGTTCAGGGTTTGCGGTCAGTACAGGGACCACCTTCTCCAGAGTATGTCTCATGCTGCTCCAAGGCCACCAGATCATAACAGTAAACAAACCTTTTATTAAACCACTATGCGTTTTGGCAGCGGACTGCTACCTTCCTCAGGTGGATTTACAGACAGTGTAGGAAGTGACACATTAAATAGGGATAGTGACCAATAGGATGGAAGCATTGAATGATGTCGATTAACCCTTTCTATACAAATATTATATTTCATTTTATCATGATATTGCTATATTTTACATATTTTTATTTCTATATATTGTACACTTTAAATTTTATATCACTTTATTTTTTTTTACTTTTTTTAAATTTTTTATTTATTTATTTTGTTTTATTGCTTCATTTCTGACAGCTGACCGCTTGCATAGAAAGGGTTAATCGACATCATTGAATTCTTCCATCCTATTGGTCACTACCCCTATTTAATATGTCACTTCCTACACTGTCTGTAAATCAACCTGAGGAAGGTAGCAGTCCGCTGCCGAAACGCATAGTGGTTTAGTGAAAGGTTTGTGTACCACTGTTATGGTCTGGTGATTAAGGAGCGACATGCGACCAGCTCTGAGCAGGTGGTAACTATACTGACCGCAGTCCCTAAGCTCAACGCAACACTAGAAGTAGCCGTGGAATGCTCCTAACTCTGCCTAGGCATCTCGTCACAGCCTAAGAGCTAACTACCCCTAAAGATAGAAGCAGGAAAACTATCTTGCCTCAGAGAAAATCCCCAAAGGATAGTTTAGCCCCCCACAAATAACGACTGTGAGAGGAGAAGGAAATGACAAACGTAGTATGAAACAAGATTTAGCACAGGAGGCCACTTCTAGCTAAATAGAAATAGTACAGGACAGAACGCTGTGCGGTCAGTAAAAAAACTAGAAAAAGTCCACCGCAGAGAAATGCAAAAATCTCCACACCTGACTAAAGGTGTGGAGGGCAAACTCTGCTGCCCAGAGCTTCCAGCTTAGCTGAATAGATCCATACTGATAAGCTGGACAAATGAGCAAAACATAGAAAGTGCTGAACAACAAAGTCCACAACAAGTGAACTGCAAAAGAACAAGCAAGGACTTAGCTTTGCTGAACCGGTCAGAGAGTCAGGAAAATCCAAAGAGCAATAACTCCAGGCTGGAACAATTGACAACTGGCATTGAATGAGGGATAAGGTCAGACTAATATAGCCGAGCCAGAAAGACGATCAGTGAAAACAGCTGCAGAAACTAAATCCAAGAAGCAGCCATACCACTCAAAACCACAGGAGGGAGCCCAAGAGCAGAACTCACAAAAATGCTACTTACAACCACCGGAGGGAGCCCAAGAGCGGAATTCACAACATACCACTAATCTATTGCCTTGCGCTCTATAGCCATAGCGCTCTTTAAATTGACCGCTTACATATTTTTTTAAAAAAAAACACATTTAACACCTTAACACGCTAACATTCTGGTTAAGCAAATCTCTATCTGACGGTCTCTATAGGCACACTAAAATGAATGAAAGAATAACTGCATTTTTAGAAAACTGAAAACACAGTTATAACTTTCTTATAAAATGCTGTAGAAAATGTGGTTGTCTATATATATATATATATATATATATATATATATATATATATATATACACTATATATATATATATGTATATATATACAGTATATATATATATATATATATATATATATATATATATATAAAATATATATATTTTTATTAAAGGGAACCTGTCACCCCGTTTTTTGAGATTGAGCTATAAATACTGTTAAATAGGGCCTGCGCTGTGTGTTCCTATAGTGTATGTAGTGTACCCCGATTCCCCATGTATGCTGAGAAATAACTTACCAAAGTCGCCGTTTTCGCCTGTCAATCAGGCTGGTCAGGTCGGGAGGGCGTGGTGACATCGCTGGTTCTTCCTCAGCTTTACGTTGGTGGCGTAGTGGCGTAGTGGTGAAGACACAGCGCGCGATCTGCGCTGTCATCCCTTTCGTCGGTGGGGGCGGCCATCTTCCTGGGGCCGCGCGTGCGCAGATCGAGTGCTCTGCTGCACGGGGCTTCAGGAAAATGGCCGCGGGATGCCGCGCGTGCGCATTAGAGATCGCGGCGGCCATTTTCCCAAAGCCGAGTTTGCATCTCGAGGAAGAACCAGCGATGTCACCACGCCCTCCCGACCTGACCAGCCTGATTGACAGGCGAAAACGGCGACTTTGGTAAGTTATTTCTCAGCATACATGGGGAATCGAGGTACACTACATACACTATAGGAACACACAGCGCAGGCCCTATTTAACAGTATTTATAGCTCAATCTCAAAAAACGGGGTGACAGGTTCCCTTTAACCACTTTAATAGGCTACCAGCGGCCTAAATAAACCAAGTAGCTACGCCGCTTTTTCTTGCTATAATACCTCTTGGTACTCAGCTCTTTATAGTTTTTAACGTAATTGAAAGTGACTGTGTGAGACCAACTGTGTAGATAAAACTGCAAAGGGAATGAGTATAGCAAGAACGGGTAATGTCTTTGTTATCTGCACTGATTCAGACTCTAGAAAAAGCAATGTTCTCAATGCACTGGCAGATAATTTGCATTTAGGATAATCTACCAGAAAACCTTCCAAAGGAGCAAAAAACTTAGATTTCTCTGGAATAAGACATTGGATCACAGATATCAAGGTATTGCTTTATTCAGCTTCCTATGACCTGCATTGCCCATATAGACAGCTTAGGAGAGTTAATCATATTGACAGACTACCTTTAACCCCTTACCGGCATCGGACGTACTATACCGTCCGATGCCGGCTCCCCTGCTTTGATGCAGGGCTCCGCGTTGAGCCCTCACCAAAGCCGGGACATGTCAGCTGTTTTGAACAGCTGACATGTGCCCGTAATAGGCGCGGGCAGAATCGCGATCTGCCCGCACCTATTAACTAGTTAAATGCCGCTGTCAAACGCAGACAGCGGCATTTAACTACCGCTTCCGGCCGGGCGGCCGGAAATGACGTCATCGCCGACCCCCGTCACATGATCGGGGGTCGGCGAAGCTTGTGAATGGTAACCATAGAGGTCCTTGAGACCTCTATGGTTACTGATTGCCCGTCGCTGTGAGCGCCACCCTGTGGTCGGCGCTCACAGCACACGTGCAATTCTGCTACATAGCAGCGATCAGCAGATCGCTGCTATGTAGCAGAGCCGATCGTGCTATGCCTGCTTCTAGCCTCTCATGGAGGCTATTGAAGCATGGCAAAAGTAAAAAAAAAAAGTTAAAAAAAATGTGAAAAAAATAAAAAAAACATAAAAGTTTAAATCACCCCCCTTTCGCCCCAATCAAAATAAATCAATAAAAAAAATATCAAATCTACGCATATTTGGTATCGCCGCGCTCAGAATTGCCCGATCTATCAATTAAAAAAAAGTATTAACCTGATCGCTAAACAGCGTAGCGGGAAAAAAATTCGAAACGCCAGAATTACGTTTTTTTGGTCGCCGCGACATTGCATTAAAATGCAATAACGGGCGATCAAAAGAACGTATCTGCACCGAAATGCTATCATTAAAAACGTCATCTCGGCACGCAAAAAATAAGCCCTCAACCGACCCCAGATCACGAAAAATGGAGACGCTACGAGTATCGGAAAATGGCACAATTTTTTTTTTTTTTTTTTTTTTTAGCAAAGTTTGGAATTTTTTTTCACTACTTAGATAAAAAATAACCTAGTCATGTTTGGTGTCTATGAACTCGTAATGACCTGGAGAATCATAATGGCAGGTCAGTTTTAGCATTTAGTGAACCTAGCAAAAAAGCCAAACAAAAAACAAGTGTGGGATTGCACTTTTTTTGCAATTTCACCGCACTTGGAATTTTTTTCCCGTTTTCTAGTACACGACATGCTAAAACCAATGATGTCGTTCAAAAGTACAACTCGTCCCGCAAAAAATAAGCCCTCACATGGCCAAATTGACGGAAAAATAAAAAAGTTATGGCTCTGGGAAGGAGGGGAGCGAAAAACGAACACGGAAAAACGAAAAATCCCCTGGTCATGAAGGGGTTAAAGGGGTTTCTACATTTGGGACACTCTCCTGAAGTATATAACATAGACTGTACCATAAGTATCAACCTGTTGTGATTTTTGTAGTAGTACGGTGTCCTAGACTTCACTGGTTCTGACAAATGATGAAGGAATTTCATATATCTTAGTGGGATATTTTAATAATCCTAATAATTGAAATTATCCACATATACAATTCGTCCAGGATAAATACTCAAGTCTTTTTTTGTTATTCCGTCTTCAGCCCCCGGAAAACAAGCATCAGAGTGGTTCTGGGACAGCAATTCTTCAACAAGACGTCAGACGTCACCCAGACGTTTGAAATCGACAGATATATTTTTTATCCTGAATATTCAGTGTTTAAGCGCAACGAGCATGACATTGGTGAGTGACAATACCTTACATATCATAAGGGTATTTGTTTTTGTCGATGCGGTGGTGTAGCTATGGAGGTTGTAGAATAAGCAGTCACACCTCTGCACTGGTGCCTGAGGTGCCTAACACCCTAGGATCCCTTTGCCACATAAGAAGACACCAGTATTAAAAATGGCACATGGTAGGTGGGGGTCATGGTACATATTTTGCATTGGTGGAAAGGAGCTTTAGGTTCCACCTATGTTTCTAGATTATACCAATTAGAAACATGAGAACATTTAGAAGGACGTAAATGACCCGATGACTGACCAACACCGATGATCATAGGAACTGCTGCATCCTGCTGGAAAATTTACATAAGTCTTTCCAAAAAGAATGGAGGGACCATTGCCTCAAAGAAATGACAATTAGAAGCCTCACTTGTACAATGGCCTTACGTGTTGGTATAGACCGCCATCATACGACATAATTTAATGTTTTCATCGTTGTAAATGGTGTGTCCTTGGCACACACATAAAGCGCAGACTTGCTCTGCGGGGATTCGCCGATTTCTGACATTATACATTCTCCCGGCCAGTGGTCGCGGTCTGCTCCATACACTTGTATGGAGCCAAGACTGTGCCCAGTCTAGTGATTTGGCCGGCCAGTGGGCATGTCTGACTACAGGGCGCGACCTTGCTCCATACAAGCCCATTGCCCAGGAGTATGTATAACTCATACATACCCTCCATTCCCAGTCGGAAAATGTCAAATCCCTGCAGCGCCCAGTGCGAGCGCTGGGGGAATTCTTAAGTCTGCAGTCACACGTAGTGACTGCAGACTTACTGATTTGGACCGGACAACTCCTTTCATGCCGGAGAAACTCTTTGATTCTATGTATTTTCTGATTTGTTTCCACAAGGGTTAATGGCTCATACTATGTTTCTATGGCTTCCAATTTTTTTTCAACAGTGTTAATAAGATTGAAAAAAAAAGATGGACTGTGTGCCAAGAAGACGCCATTTATCCAGACGATCTGTCTACCGGAAGATGGTATCACATTTGAGGAAGGGTACATGTGTGATATATCAGGATGGGGTCGTATGAACGAAGGTACATTACTCTGAATTTTGTCTACAATAATGAGGTCCTTCTTTGTCGTCATCACTAGTATAGATAGAACTGAGCTCCCCCCAACTTTTTATACCTTTTGATCCAAAATCCACTTCCATTGATGGTCCATACCCTCGTAGACCTCAAAAATAGAGGATGGAAAACTTAAATGTGGAAAGACAAGAATAATTATATTAGAAAAGATGTGCTAATATAAATTTCATGAATATAAGAACGAGTCTGCTTTCCTCCCCAGAATGGCAGAAACAATTGTTTGCTCCGTTTTTTGTCTAGTTTTGTGTGTTTTACATTTTTTTTGTTTATACCCATTTATACTCATTATTGTATTTACACCTTTTTGAAGTCTATTTTATGTGTTCGCCTGTGTTTTTCCTTTCCGCTTTGAGGTGGCAATTTAACGATTCCAGATGTTTTAGTCTAATTCATCAATTGCAACTTTCTAAATATTTGGCGAAACTTCACTCCAGTTCTCCTCTGGTGTATTTCCGAGTACGCCGGCATTTTGGCACATTTTTGCGATTTTTGATACCAAAATTCTCAAAAGCAGCTCAAGACAAGAAGAAAGCCCATTTTTGACGTTGTGCCAAACTCATGAAGCGTGTGTGCCATTTTGATGAATTTTGCAACAAAAATAGCAACTTATACCATAAGAAAAAAAAGGAAAGTGACATAACCCCCCTTCCAAATGATGAATCGTGGCTACAGTGCCACTTGGCTAGACTAATAGTAGTTGCCATGAATACAGTGGACTCATACTTAATGGTCCACTATATTCATTCCCTTTATGAATCCTCTGTATAATTTAAGTTCACACAAGTCCTAAAGGAGATAAAGAGAACTAAATCAAAAATATTAGACTTTGTCATTTCTGTGAGTAGCAAAAGTATGTGAAACTTTAGAATTAACCGAAAATGTAATGGTTAAATTAGAGTTTAGTGTGTTCCGCCAATGGGGTAACAATCGAGTGTGAGTTGGCAACCTGTTTTTAAAGAACAGGAAAGTCTCAAAGCCTGATCTTCACATGTGGAATGCTACAGTATTCCACTATATGGAAATATTACTGATCTCCACATAGGAGAACCAAGTAGACACCTGGCTGCCATCGCAACCCATCTGCTCCCGACCATCTTATCGCTGAAGAAGGTGGAGCAATAGGAACTGTCATGATTTAAATACCACTTTCAGGGATTGACAGTAGCATTTAAATGGTTTGTCAGAAGCAATTGCTGCTCGCTTCGGTTGCTGCTGTTAGAGGCATGTGGTGGCACCTGTAAAAGGAAGTAACAATATGTCCTATATTGGGGCAAAGCCAGTCTTGTCTACCTGGTATGGTAGCATAGTCCTCTTAGGTCAATGAAACTGTGCTGCAATACCAGACTCAACACATGGACACGTGCGGTGCTGTTTTTGGAGGGAAGCAGGATGTTCATTCAGTTGTTTAATTTTGTAGAAAAAAAGCAGATCACAGACATGGCACAAAACTAAAGTCATTTTAAATAGCAACTTTCTGGCTTTAAGAAGCACTAAAAGAAATCAAGAACAAAAAATGTGGTAGTCAGTAATGGTTACTTTTTTAACCAAGCATAGGGGAAAAATTATGGAATCACTCAATTCTGAGGAAAAAAATATGGAATCATGAAAAACAAACAAACAAAAAAAACACTCCAAAACTTCACTAGTATTTTGTTGCACCACCTCTGGCTTTTATAGCAGCCTGCAGTCTCTGAGGAATGGATTTAATGAGTGTCAAACAGAACTCTTCATCAGTCTGGCTCCAACTTTCTCTGATTGCTGTTGCCAGATCAGCTTTGCAGGTTGGATTCTTGTCAGGGACCATTTTCTTCAACTTCCACCAAAGATTTTCAGTTGTATTGAGATCCGGACTATTTGCAGGCCATGACGTTGACCTTAAGTGTCTTTTTTCAAGGAATGTTTTCACAGTTTTTGCTGTATCGCAGGATGCATTATCATCTTGAAGTAATCCTATAGAGAGAGCACCAGAGATAAATGCTCCACCATCATAAATACAATAGAAACCCAAAAGAAAAATGGACACCTGAGCTAAAATTAAATATTTTATTGAAGAACTATATTAAAATACATAAATAATGCAAAATAGAAACCAAGATAAGACGATGCAATGACATAAACAGAAAGGCGACACTAGTGCCACACACAGACATTATCATCTTGAAAAATGATTTCACCATCTCCAAACATCCTTTCAATTGATGGGATAAGAAAAGTGTTCAAAATATCAACATAAACTTGTGCATTTATTGAAAATATAATGACAGCCATCTCCCCAGTGCCTTTACCCGACATGCAGCCCCATATCATCAATGACTGGAAATTTTCATGTTCTCTTCAGGCAGTCATCTTTATAAATCTCATTGGAACGGCACCAAACAAAAGTTCCAGCATCATCACCTTGCCGAATGCAGATTCGCGATTCATCACTGAATATGACTTTCATCCAGTCATCCACAGTCCACGATTGCTTTTCCTTAGGCCATTGTAACCTTGGTTTTTTTCTGTTTAGGTGTTAATGGTGGCTTTCGTTTAGCTTTTCTGTATATAAATCCCATTTCCTTTAGGCGGTTTCTTACAGTTCGGTCACAGACGTTAACTCCAGTTTCTTCCCATTCGTTCCTCATTTGTTTTGTTGTGCGTTTCCTGTTTTGGAGACATATTGCTTTAAGTTTCCAGTGTTGACGCTTTGATATCTTCCTTGGTCTACCAGTATGTTTGCCTTTAACAACCTTCCCAAGTTGTTTGTATTTGGTCCTGATTTTAGACACAGCTGACTGTGAACAACCAACATCTTTTGCAACATTGTGTGATGATTTACCCTCTTTTAAGAGTTTGATAATTCTCTCCTTTGTTTCAATTGACATCTCTCGTGTTGGAGCCATGATTCATGTCAGTCCACTTGATGCAACAGCTCTCCAAGGTGTTATCACTTCTTTTTAGATGCAGACTAACGAGCAGATCTAATTTGATGCAGGTGTTATTTTTGTGTGTGAAAATTTACAGGGTGATTCCATAATCTTTTCCTCAGAATTGAGTGATTCTATAATTTTCCCCTATGCTTCGTTAAAAATAGTAACCATTACTGACTACCACATTTTTTGTTCTTGATTTCTTTTAGTGTTTCTTAAAGCCAGAAAGTTGCAATTTGAAATGACTTTAGTTTTGTGCCATGTCTGTGATCTGCTTTTTTTCTACAAAATTAAACAACTGAATGAACATTCTCCAAGGCCGGTGATTCCATAATTTTTGCCAGGGGTTGTATATTTCCAGAGTAAATTGCAGTCATCTAGATCTGTGCTGCTCCTCTATGTCAGCGTGCCACTCCAGGCATTTTCTAAGCGCTGCATTTTTTGATAATGAATGTGCAGAAAAAGATTCCCACTGGATGACTTGACCGGTGAAAGGATTCCTCATTAGACATGCTCGGCTTCTGACTGTAAGCAGCAAAGGATGAGCGTCGACTCTTTCATTGCACAGCGTGAATCTTACACATATTTACTTTCATGGATACAAGACTTTACAGATGGAATGAAAAAGCTCCCTGCTGGAAGTGTATTGAGGGTTGGGATGTTCAAGACCAATTGGTAAAATAACCAGACAACCTTCATGCCTATTCTGTAATGTATTGTAATCTATAGTGGCTTGCGAAAGTATTCACAACCCTTGGCTTTTTACCTATTATAACTTGTGTTTAAATATTTTTGTTATCCGATTTGTGTGTAATGCATGAGCACTAAATAGCGTAAGTTGGTGAAGTGAGAAAAATATAGGCATAAATAACATTTATGGGATCGAATAACTAAAAATTGGCATGATGTATTCACCCCATCCAGTATGAAGCCCCTAAAGTTCTGGTGCAAGCTATTACCTACATAAGTCCTATGCTTAATGACAGGACGTCCACCTGTGTGCAATCTAAGTGTCACATGTCCGTAAGTATATACACGCTACCTTTTCTGAAAGGCCTCAGAGGCTGCAACACCATTAAGCAAGAGGCACCACTAACTGAACATCACGAAGACCAAGGAGATCTCCAAACAAGGCAGGGCCAAAGTTGTTGAGAAGTACAAGTCATGTTTGGGTTATAAAAAAAAATATTCCAATCTCTGATCATCCTCCAGAGCACCATCAAATCCATTATCATCAAATAGAAAGAGCATGATACCACAACAAACCTGCCAAGAGAGGGCCGCCAACCAAAACTCTCAGCCCAGGTAAGGAGGGCATTAATCAGAGAGGCAGCACACAGACCATAAGGTAAGCTGCAGAGTTCCCAATCAGAGACTAGAGTATTTGTCCAAATGACCACAATAATCCATACACTTCATAGAGGTGACCTTTATGGAGGAGTGAAGAGTGGAGAGAAAAAAGTCTTTACTATCACAAAAAAATTGTAAGGCTCATTTTGAGTTTGTCAAAAAATGTGGTAAACTTCTCAAATGTATGGAGGAAGGTGCTGTGGTCAGATGAGACCAAAATCAAACTTTTTGACCCCCAAGGTAAATGCTATGTCGGGCGCCAAACCATCACAGCTCATCACCCCAAGAAAACCATCCCCACAGTGAAACATGGTGGCAGTAGGATCATGATGTGGGGATGTTTTTCAACAGCACGGACAGGGAAAATGGTCCAAGTCGAGGGGAAGATGGATGGTGTAAAATGCAGGGATATTCCTGAGGAAAACCTGTTTCAGTCTGTCAGTGATTTGAGACTGGGACGGAGGTTCACCTTCCAACAAGACAATAACCTAAAGCATACTGCTACAGCAACACTCAAGTGATTTAAGGGGAAAAGTGTAAATGTTTTCACGTGGTCTAGTCAAAGCCCAGACTTTAATCCAATTGAGAATCTGTGGCCAGACTTGAAGATTGCTTTTCACCAGAGGAAACCACCTAACTTGGAGGAGCTGGAGCAGTTCTGCCTTGAGGAATGAGCAAAAATCCCAGTGACAAGATGTGGAAAGCTCATAGAGACTTATCCAATGCAACTTGCAGCTATAATTGCCACAAAAGGAGGCTCTATAAAGTACTGACTTTAAGCGGGTGAATAGTTATGCACACTAAAGTTTTCAGTTATTTTTTCCTATTTCTTGTTTGCTTCACAATAAAATGAAAACCAAATGTTCACAGTTGTAGGCATGTTCTTTACATGAACTGATGCAAACCCTAAAAAAAACAATGAAGTTCCAGATTATGAGGTAGCAAAACATGAAAAATGCAAAGGGGGATAAATACTTTTGCAAGCCACTGTATCTGTTCAACTGATAAAACTGTTGCTGGTTTTTATGATGTAGGGAAAGAAGAGGATCCATATAATGGTGCACTAAATAGTACAACCCAGTAATGTAATGTAATGCTTATATAGAGAATACATATTACCATAGAGTGAATGCTTAATTGTTCCTCAAAGTGAACACACTGTCGTATAGTGTCCAAATAACAATGCTATAGACAGCCGACATAATAGCTCCATAATATATTTGGTTGTAATTTTCTCATTTCCAGAATTGTATTGTCATTTTTAGATGCGACGGATTATGCCAGTGTTCTACAAGAAGCTATAGTGCCCATTGTGTCTGATAATAAATGCAGCAGTCCTGAGGTCTATGGCTCTGAAATCACTGACAACATGTTTTGTGCCGGATATTTTGATTGTGACGTAGATGCCTGCCAGGTGAGGTCCACAACGGTTTGGGGAAAAAAGAGACAACTTGTTCTATGCATGATTCTCATCTGCAGTCCTCTCATTGTGATGACTGGCCAAAGATTGATGATTCATCCTTATTCCTATTGGTTTTAATGCAAACTATTTTTGGATTTCACTCTGTTTACCAATATTAAGTGCTCTCCATAATTCCAACTTGTTTGGTCCTTTGGGACCGGACAAAACTGTGGGTAATCAATTTTGTTTCAAGCATATGATGTTTGTTCAAACTCACCTGTAGCAAGTAACAGGTGTGGGCAATATAGGACTCACACTTGAAACCAGATAAACTTGGGAGAAGTTGACTGCACACTAAGCATGGAGAACAGAAAGAGGAGAAGAGAATTGTTTGAGAACCTGAAAACCAAAATTGAGAAAAATATCAACAATCTCAACTTTACAAGTCACTCATCCCGTCAAAGAAAAACCCTCACAAGGATATGTCTTCAGAAAAAAAAAAAATTATGGCAGGGATGAAAAACAACAATGGTATGCCTGTGTAAGGCCAGTCTCACACGTCCAGATAATTCCAGTACCGGAAAAATCGGTACCGGAATTATCCGTGTCTGTGTGCTTAAGTTGAACATCAGTGTGGCACACGTGCGGCAGCCGTGTGCCGCCCGTGTGCCGACTGAGGACCACACGGACCGTGCAGGAGACAGTGCCACAGTTAAGCGCTGTCCCCTGCGTGCGGTGCTGAAGCCGGTATTCATCCCTTCTTCCCAGCAGCGTTCGCTGGAAAGAAGGAACTAATAATCTTTTTTTTTTTAGTTTTTTTTGTTTTTAAAATAAGGTTGCCAGGAAAATCTGCCCCCTCCCACCCCCTGTGCGCCCGCCCGCTGGCATTAAAATACTTACCCAGCTTCCTCGGCACTTACATCCTCTCAGCATCGCAGCTCTTCCTGTATGAGCGGTCACGTGGTGCCGCTTATTACAGTAATGAATATGCGGCTCCACCCCTATGGCGCACAGGGGGTGGGAGGGTGCACATTACCGGCAACTTTATTTAAAAAAAAAGAAAAAGATTATTCATTCCTTCTTTCCAGCAAACGCTGCTGGAGAGAAGAAATGAATGGGGCTTCAGCACCACACGTGGGGGGGACAGCGCTTACAGTAGCGCTGTCTCCTGCACGGCACACGGACTGCACATGGACAACATCCGTGTGCGGTACGTGTTTTACATGGACCCATTGACTTTAATGGGTCCGTGTGATCCGTGCGCTCCCACGAACACTGACATGTCTCCGTGTTTTCCAAACGGACACACGGTCCATGAAAACACGCTGACATGTGCAGAGACACATTGATTTTAATGTGTTTACGTGAGTCAGTGTCTCCGGTACATGAGGAAATTGTCACCTCACGTACCGGAGCCACTGACGTGTGAAACCGGCCTAATACAGGACAGAACAGATTCACTTTTTTCAGGGTCTTCATCTCTTGGCCAGAACAGAGAGATTACAGGAGACCATTCTCCATTAATGCAGATTTTCCCATCGTGTTATATAAGAGTGGGGTTTCTAAAGTTGTATAATCTATTTATATGGTTTTGGAAGTGAAAGTATGTCATTTTATGATTTTCTCTTTTTTATTTCAGGGTGACTCAGGAGGGCCACTGGCTTGTCAGCAGGATAAGATCTCTTACCTGTCTGGAATTGTCAGCTGGGGTGATGGATGCGGGAGGGTCAATAAGCCCGGAGTGTATACAAAAGTGTCTAACTATGTTCAGTGGATCAATAGCAAAATCATGCCCAAAAAAATTGATAAGAAACGATAATTGTGTTTTTCCTGAAGGTCAAAATAAAGATAAAAATGTTAAAATTTTCCAGAAAAGTATGTAATATTTCAATGTATGACAAAAGCGATGATTTCAAAAATATTTAACATTATAAATGTTCAGATTTGGAAATATATTGTAGAGGTGTAAGTTTAAGGAGTTTTCTGGCTTTAGGCTACAAGTCTGCAGTCATGCGCACACTGTGCCGTCCCCGGAAGCAGGTTGTGATGTGACTGCAAATAAGTGATTTGCATACTTCTGGCCACATTACGACTAGACTGTATTCGGCCTCGCTCAATACACTTGCATTGAACAAGGCCACACATGTCTAGTCAGCATGCGACCACACGTATGTAAATCACATACTTGCGGTCACGTGCCCTGTGCTGTTACCGGAGAATCCTCACAGTGTGCAGTGCTCGCGATGTGAGGATTCACAGATCTGCAGTCACACAGAGTGACTGCAGACTTGTAGACTAATAACCACCTTAAGCTCCATATACAAGGGTTCCGACACTGATGTTTTGACTTAGTGAATATGAGCTTTTTGGGAAGAGTCCTGTCTAAATAGATCAGATGTTGAGCTTTGGCACCTTTGCTTCTATCTTTCTCTGATTTTTAGGTAAGGTATGACTGCTGGGATTCCAACTTCTGGGACCTACATGATTGCTAGAATGCAGGTCAGCTGCTCATCCTTACCATGGTCTTGCCGCAATTAGGGCCGCCAGTTGTCTTTGATATATTACCTATCCTGTGGATATACAGTATGTTCACAAGTGTTGGGTCTCAATATGAATTTTTATGTCTGCTTCTACTGTAATAAGTTGTATATTTTTTGCTCGCAAGTGCAAAGTGGATGAGATGTTTCAAAATCTTATAAACCCACTTGACCTGTGGTGTTTATGTGCTTGTTCGAATAGAGCTTTTTTAAGGTTTTTTTTTTCCAGTGTGGAATAAAAGAAGCATTTTACAGCAAAGGCTAAATAAACTAGATTTTTAAAATATCATTTACATGGTGAATGTTAAGTGACAGGGGGCGATACCAGAGTGAAACATGCAGAGCAGACTGTCAGTCATTACATGTCTCACACTGGTAACTCCTCTTTCATTTCTAAGAATCTCTGGAGGTAGATTCTCAGGGAAATCTATGTTCAGTCCTTAGATCTTAACAGCTCATTTACATATTAAAGAAAACATGGATTTCTCTGCAATAAATCATCGGATCGCAGATGTCAAAGTATAATTTTATTCAATTGTCTTTGACCTGCATAGCCATATAGATGGCTTAGGAAGGATGATCCTACTAAGTATGGTTTGGTGCTAAGCTATTTTTGGGGAAAAGTTGCAGTAAAAATACAGAAAAATTTTACATGTTATATTTTTAAAAAATGCAAGTGAGAAAAATGCATTTCATAAATCTTATTCATTTTGCTATTACTGTAAATGCTGCATTTTTTTCTGCATTTAAGAAACAAGTTGAAAGCTCATAAAAATGCTACATGGGGAAAAGTTGTTGTATAGATTTTGTTTTTCAGGTTTTGATGCAGGTACAGTCCAAAATCTGCAGATGAAAACTAAGGATGAGAGGACTCATGGATGTTCGGGTTCGGCTAAATTGTAGTTGAAAATTCGGTTTTCTCTCCAGACGTGACCCCGAATACAAACCCAATAGGAGTGAATATGGACCCGATCTTTGGTGCTTTAAAATGGCCTTAAAATGGTCATAGAAAAAGGCTAGGGGGCTACAAAATGAAGCTAAATGGGGGTAAGAGCAGGACAATTGACCTGCTAACAAATGTGGATAGGAAAATGACTTAAAACAACATAGAATAAAAAAATGAAAAAAAAAAAATATAATCCTGAACTGGGAAGCGAGGGCCAAGTGGAGGAGGAGGTTGAGGAGGAGATAGAGGTGGCGGTATCGGTGGAAGAGGCGTAGGAGGCAGCACAGTGGCTCAATGGATAGCACTGCAGTCTTGCAGCGCTGGAGTCCTGGGTTCAAATCCCACCAAGGACAACATCTGCAAAGAGTTTGTATGCTCTCCCTGTGTTTGCGTGGGTTTCCTCCAGGTACTCCGGTTTCCTCCCACATTCCAAAGACATACTGATAGGGAATTTAGATTCATTCCCTTTAGCAGCGGCATACGTCAACGCCCGGCAGCTGCAGGAAGACGGTGGCGGTAGCAATCACTGTCCTCGCTATTAAAGAGCAATGAGTATTCACTGCCCTCCACGCACATAGTCCCAGCATGGAGAGCAGTGAGTATTCCGGCAGCTGTTCTTGGCTTGTAAGCAGCGCATGACGTCCCTGCAATGCGCTGCTTACAAGCATAAATCAGCTGCTGGCATCGGAACAGGATACTGCGAGGGAGCACAGGGAAGGTAAATAGGATTTTTTAAAATGTTTTTCTGATGGGGGCCATGCATACCAGGATGACGATGGGGGCAAATCATACCAGGATAAGGATGGGGCCATGCATACCATGACGGGGATGGGGCCCTACATCCTAGGATAGGGATAAGGGGGCTATGCATACCAGGATAGGAATGTGGCCCAGGATAGGGATGAGGGGACATGCATACCAGGATGGGGATGGGGGCAAATCCTACCATGAGGGGACCATGCATACCAAAATGGAGATGGGGCCCTGCATATCAGGATAGGGATGAGGGGGCCATTTATACCAGGATGGGGATTGGGGCCAATCATACCAGGATAAGGACGGGGCCATGCCAACCAGGATAGGGATGAGGGGACCATGCCTACCAGGCTAGGGATAAGGGGGGCATGCATACCAGGATAGGAATGAGGAGGCCATGCATACCAGGATGGGAATGAGGGAACCATACATACCAGGATGGGGGTGAGGGGGTCATGCATGCCAGGATAGGGATGAGAGGGCCACGCACAGCAGAATGAGGATGAATGGGCCATGCATACCAGGATAGGCATGAGAGTGCCATGCAAACCAGGATGGGGATGAGGAGGCCATGCCTACCAGGATGGGGATGAGGGTACCATATATATACCAGGATAGAGGATATTTGATATTTAGTACAGAATTGACCACATTTTTTGCTTCAATTTTTTTTCTAATTTCCTCCTCTTAAACCTAGGTGAGTCTTATGGTCCGGTGCATCTTATAGTCCAAAAAATATGGTAATCCAACACTGTTTTTGTGGTTTTTTGTGTGTGTGTGTTTTTTTTTTTTTTTAGGGATCTGACTTAAAAGAACATAGAATTAACTGAACAAAAAAATAACAATCTGGAACCAGGAGGCAGAGGTCCAAGGGGAGGAGGAGTTGGAGTAGCTGGAGGTAGGTGTGGCGGTGCAGGTGAAACAGGCAGAGGAGGTAGCCAACAATCTTTTTTTTTTTAAATTTTGGGAGGCCCCAAAATTAATCGAATGGCAAATAGAGTTGAACAATGGCTGGATGCGGCTGGTATAGTTGTCAAGTCAGCCAAAGGTGCGGACAAGTCCTCCACACCTGGTTCATTTTAATAATTGTTAGGTTCCCCACATTGGCTGTGGACAGGCGGATGCGTCTGTCTGTGATCACACCCCCTGCCGTGCTAAACACATGACAGTACACTTGCCGTAATGCAGGTCAGCACCTCCAAGGCATAAAGAGCAAGCTCAGGCCATGTGTCCAATTTCGACACCTAAAAGTTAAATGGTGCAGACCCATCAATTTGTACATGGAGATGTGTGGACAGGTACTCTTCCATAGTGTTGTTGTAAAGCTGCCTCCTACTAATAAGGACCATATCAGATGGTGGTGTCAGAGAAAGTTTTGCCACATTTTGGCCATGCTAATAGAGCGCCCGCCAGGGCCTAGGGGTGCACGGTACTGGGTCCAGTCATCATTAAAGAGGTGGTCACGGTGGCAGCAACCCAGTCTGTGGCCCTGGGAGCCCAAGTTAAAGGGATGGTCTTTAAAGGGGTTATTGAAATAAGAATATTCATGACACCACCTGTGGTATTCAGTCAGGGGTAGCCAATGCTGCTTAAAGGGGTCCTCTGGGGAGTGATGGCACTGCAGCAAGGATGGTATGGCTTCCCACAGGTGAAGCGGGGTACCCAGGGCTCCTGGTGTATTTGGCAAAGATAGTGTGGTATCAGAAATAATCAGAGGACACAAGGTTGCAGTATCTTTACCTGTTTTTCTGGTGGTTTAGGGCCATAGTCCAGGGTACCAGCAACAGGTGACAGTGGTGTCCAGGCAGCCTGGAAACAAGTTGAATTCCCCTTGTCAGGTCAGATTGGGAGCCTTCCACCTCGCACTGAATAATAGTCCCTTGCTGCCTATGGCTTCTTTCAAGGTCCTCTCTCGCTCTCTGTCCTGAGACCGTTCCTGCATGGTAGGCAATGCAAGCTGTTTTATAGGGGTCTCTATATTTACGAGGACTCTGGGCTCTGTGTGTTGCTATACCTCAGGGTGTAGATGTAGGCAAGTTACTTTCAATGTCCTGCCCTCCGATTTCTGCTGTGGGGCATAAAGTCCCACACAGCCTCGGACTCCCGGTATCCGGTATCTGCGCTTCAGCATGGAGGGAGCCCAATCGCAGCTCCCCTCCAGCTCCTCACTTCTCAGCTCTTTCCTCCTTCACTGTCTCACACAATCTAACTAACTCCTCCTCCAGGCCAGAATGTATATAGGGAAGTTCCCCTGAAACCGGGTATAGAGCTCCCCCTTCTGGCCTGGAGTCAGAACATTTTGCATTTACAGGTTACAACAAGGAGTTGTTTGTTCTCTCGGTGTTTCCGTGGGTTTCCTCCTGGTACTCCGGTTTCCTCCCACATTCCAAAGACATACTGATAGGGAATTTAGATTGTGAGCCCCAACGGAGACAGCGATGATAATGTGTGCAACCTGTAAAGCGCTGTGGAATATGCTAGCGCTATATAAAAATAAAGATTATTATTATTATTGGCTGCTCTGCAGCCTTTTAGCAAACTTTATTAGGTATCCGAACCCAAACAGAAAACAGACTTTTGCTAAAAAGTCTGTGTTCGGGATTCAGTGCCAGACATTAGGTCTCCAGTAGGGACCCCGAACTTTGGGTTCTCTCATCCTTAATGAAAACCCAAAGTGGAAAATTTATTTGTGTGAACCTACTGTACCTTATTTCAGGCTTTAAATTCCAGTGGACTGCAATCAAAATAGGTTTGCATCAGAGAAGCGCAGAACCAGCTTCAGAGCAGCACGTGCACGTTACCGGCCACTCGCGGATCGCAGGGTTGCCGGTAGCCTAGACAATGAACTGTACAATATAAAATGAATTCCTGAGAATGATGAGGATTTTTAATAAGCAATAAATTGTAAATGTGCTTGTTTTCACAAGTACTTTGCAATTTTAACCATTTAGAACTTGAGACAACGCCTTTAACTATTTTATCCAATTCATCGTTTGTTATCATGAGTGCTCATTTCCACTTGCGATTGTTCTACGAATGAGAAAAACGGACATATTGATCTGATCAGACTTTGATCGCAGTTTGATCATAGTGTGGTACTAGTGTCATCTGTTTTTCTCATACATGGAGAAATAAAAAAGTTTTCCACGTCCTCCATTCTTACAGTTCTCAGATGTCATTCAAGTGTGCATTGCCAGTTTTCATCAGATCAAAATAAAAAAATCAAGGACTTGTGAGTGGCCCCAAAGACTATTACAGGTACAACAGCAATCCGTAAAAAACATGGATAGCACTCATGTGAAAATCTGACATCTGAATGAACCCTGATACTTAATGCAACAGTGGGTAATAGAAAAAATTGCAGTCCATCCATTGCCAGTTTATGCTGTCTTTTGGCATGTCACAATACAAAAATATATTGAAACTGTAACCTAATATAATGAAAAGTGTAGTGGCATCTGGCCAGGCCAACAGGATCGTACATGAGGGAACGTCCAAAGTCTGCTGTCTCCGAATTATTCACAGAAGCTCACAAAAGTTAGTAGTCAGCTCCTGAATTCAAAATACCAGTCTAACATAGAACAAAAAACGCAAAATATAAAATAGTAAATACTTTAATGGATATACATTAAAAAACCTACAATAAAATTGAAAAAGTATGTGTGCATAACTGCATATATATATATATAAATAAAAAACAAAGAGAAGCACAAAAATTTCAATCGGTGCAAAAACCTTCCAGGCATATACCAAACTTTTACAATAGCTTAAAGGGAACCTGTCACCTGAATTTGGCGGGACTGGTTTTGGGTCATATGGGTGGAGTTTTCAGGTGTTTGATTCACCCTTTCCTTACCTGCTGGCTGCATGCTGGCTGCAATATTGGATTGAAGTTCATTCTCTGTCCTCCGTAGTACACGCCTGCGCAAAGTAATCTTACCTTGCTCAGGCGTGTACTATGGAGGACAGAGAATGAACTTCAATCCAATATTTCGGCCAGCATGCAGCCAGCGGGTAAGGAAAGGGTGAATCAAACACCCGAAAACTCCGCCCATATGACCCAAAACTGGTCCCGCCAAATTCAGGTGACAGGTTCCCTTTAAAAAAAAACGAAGGCAGCACACTAATAGATGAAATACACGTGCAGTTTATTGGCCTGTGTATATACAGTGGGTATGGAAAGTATTCAGACCTCTTTACATTTTTCACTCTTTAAGATATAGATACAAAAAGCATAGATAACCAATCTCAGCCAGAAGCATTGCTATAATTGCTTCCCTAGTACTATACCACAAATTCAAGAAAATAGTGGACAAGTATATACCGCTACCAAAATATGAGTACAAAGGTACTCACAGACCACTATAGCACAAAAATATGATAAAATCAATAAAGTTTATTGAAACATAGTTTAAAATTGTACAAAATACTATATGAGGATGTCAGAAGACTCAAACAAAGTTCCATATTGAGCAGCGGAAACATACTTATACATCTCATAGAAAGCATTTAAATGATATATCTATCACAATGTTGGTCCTATAGATCAGGGGTCCCCAACTCCAGTCCTCAAGGCCCACCAACAGGTCATGTTTTCAGGATTTCCTTTGCATTGCACAGGTGATGCAATTATTACCTGGGCAAGACTAAGGAAATCCTGAAAACATGACATGTTGGTGGGCCTTGAGGACTGGAGTTGGGGACCCCTGCTATAGATGGCTCACGAAGACATCCTTTAAGGTCATTATATCATGTGTTATACCCGGATGATAGGAGCTCAATCATAATGGACACCTCAAAAATAGTAAAGAATGAAGTCAATGCTTACCCATACTAAATGTCGCTGCAGGAACGCCCCGACGCGCGTTTCGCCAATCACGTGCTTTCTCAAGGGGAGTATTATTTTATCATATTTTTGTGCTATAGTGGTCTGTGAGTACCTTTGTACTCATATTTTGGTAGCATTTTTCACTCTTTGTTTCATTGCAGCCATTTGGTAAATTTAAAAAAGTTCATTTTTTCTCATTAATGTACTCTCTGCACCCCATCTTGACTGAAAAAAACAGAAATGTAGAAATTTTTGCAAATTTATTAAAAAAGAAAAAATGAAATATCACATGGTCATAAGTATTCAGACCCTTTGCTCAGACACTCATATTTAAGTCACGTGCTGTCCATTTCCTTGTGATCCTCCTTGAGGTGGTTCTACTCTTTCATTGGAGCCAGCTGTGTTTAATTTAACTGATAGGACACTGATGACAGTAGTAGTTGTAAGGAGGAAGACCGGGCTGTGGGCACTTGTACGGCGCCGAGTCCGGAACTGTCGAGGCTGCATCCCAGGTTGTCCGGGGAAAAGAATAGGGAAATGGACAGACCTCTTCCCCCGGAAACAGGGGGCATTGCAAACAAAAAAGCACACGCAGCAACGGGCAGTTTTCTGCCAGAGATGAGAAAGCAGGTGTGTGTGCAGCGTGCTCCACTTGGTGTGCCGCAGCACTGCAGCGTACCGCGATCAGCCACACACGAGCACGCCACTGAGACCAGCAGCAGAGAAAGGACTATGGATCCGCTAAGCTCAGTATTGCGCACGGGCACAGGAGCAGGGGCCGTGTGCAGAACTAGTTGTTGTGGCCCTCTTTGCTAGACAGCACACCGCGGACTTCCCTTAGCAATAGATTGCACGCAGCTCCCTTGCTCCCAACTCGCTGCTATGGGACTGGACCGAGTGGGTCCAGGGAATGCTGAGGATGCACCCCATGACACCTGCTATGCAGTCAGAGATTTCTGTGATGGTCCTGGACGGAGAAGCCAGATGATCTGTTATGTTTTGGCCCCCACATGAGTGGAACACTTTCACTAAAGTGATACAAATTTTGGAGGAGATGCATGAGGACCCAATGGATGTCAGAGAATTGTGTATGCGCTTGTTTAGCTGCATTCAGAGTGAGGGAGAGTCCATTACCCAATGTATCAATGGCTTGCAGGAGATTAACGCAGCCATCACCAAGCGAGATGATGTGGGTGTGGGGCTTCCTGACGTGATTCTGAGAGATCAACTTGCAGCCGGCAGCAGAAGTCTGCTACTTAAGCAGGCCCTGTGGGAGTGCTTGGGAGTTAATCTGCACATGTCTTTCTTAGAGATTGGGGCAGAAGTGTGCGTATGAGAGCAGGAGCAAGGGACAGCAGCCTCAGCGAGGAAGGTCCGGAGTGGGGAGGTGCCCACTTCACCTGTAGCTGAACCAGGATGGGTCAGAGAGATCGGGAAGGAAATACAAGAAATGCAGGAAGAGTGGTCCGCCCTCAGAAAAGCCCCTCTGTGGCTCCGAATCCACCCAGAGACAGAACAGAGAGCCCCCACACAGACTATCGTGACTTCCGCTCCCTTAGAGTTACTGATGATCGACTACTTGACCGTCGGTCCAACTCATCTGGGGTATGAATGTTGCTTAGTGATGACCAACCACTTCACCAAATTTGCTGTGGTGACTCACACTCGAGATCAGACTGCTGAATCGGCTTCACAGGCTATTTGTCGAGACTTCATAGGGGTGTACGGCTGAAAGAGGATCCACTCTGATCAGGGCGCTTGTTTCCAAGGCCGAGTGTTGGAGGAGCTGCACCGTCTGTACCGGATTGAGAAGTCTAGGACGACGCCCTATCATCCTCAAGGGAATGGGGCCTGTGAGCGCTTCAACCGACATTGATCCAACTGTTGAGATCGTTGGAAGAAGACAGGAAAATTTGCTGGCCTGAGTATGTGGCTGAACTTGGTGTGCAAAAATCGGGTGCACAGTACGACCGTTTTTGCCCACATACCCTGCTGTTTGGGCAAAAAGGATGGGAGATTATGGAGTTGGAATTGGATCCAGCAGAGGACTACCCATGGATGGGAATGTCTTCCTGTGTCCGAGAACATCGACACCAGTTGCAGACCCTTCATCGGCTGCTGCAGACCAGGTTTCAAGGGTTTGAGCATCATGAAACGACACCTGTTCGTGGGACAGCTCTCAAGGCCGGAGACCATGTGTTGGTCCGAGATAAGTGACCTCTAGGCAAGTTGGAACACTGTTGGGAAAAGACTCCTTATCAGGTGAAAAGGAGAGTTAGGTCCAATGGTCCCATCTATGAAGTTCAACCCAAAGAGGAGGAAGGAGCGCCTACCCAAATAGTCCACCCAAGTATGTTGTGTCCTTGTCTGTCTCTAGACTCTGAAGGAGAGAGAATACCAAGTGTTCATGCAACGCACACCCCTACTGTTGCTGATTGTGATAAAGAGGACACATTTTTTTCGTTACCTGAAGGGGATGGCTCATTGCCAGTTAGTCCAGAGGAAGTACGTGGGCCCGAAACTTCAGAGATGGCTGCTCTGGAGAACTCGGGCGAACCCCCATCCTTCCCACCCCAGCCTAACTCTACCCCTCAACCCGAGTTACGTCGTACTGAGCAGATGACAGCTGGAATACCCCCACTCAATATGAACAAGACCAATTTATTTGGCAGCAGATTATTCAACAGATGGAAGAAGGTCTACTACAGGAACTCTCGCCCGTGGAATGGCAAGCTAAAGGAGAGAAGGAGTGTAAGATGGAAGACCGGGCTACGGGCACCTGTACTGCTCCGGGTCTGAAACTGTCGAGGCTGCGTCCCAGGTTGTCCAGGGTAAAGAATCGGGAACCAGACAGACCTCTTCACCCAGAAGCATAGGGCGTGGCAAACAAAAAAGGACAGGCAGTTTCCCGAGAAAGGGCCATGGATCCGCTAAGCTCAGTACCGCGTGCAGGCACAGCAGCGGGGGCCCTGTGCAGGACTGATCATTGTAGCCCTCTTTGCAGGACAGTACACCGCAGACTTCCCTTGACAATAGACTGTACACAGCTCCCTTGACTTTGGTTACACAAGTTTATGGACTAGGGGCCACGGGTAAAACCGGTGACCACCCGTTGCTACCAGAAGACATATCGTGAGCTGTGGAATCTGCTCTGAGGATCTTGCATTAGCCATTGCTGGGACTACAACCCTCACCGGATCATCAATGGCCGAAGAAGCCACGAACACGATAAGTTTATTGAGCGGACTGCTATCACATTGTTGTTTACTTCCCTATCTTTTGAAATTTAACCGTTCATCTCCCTGCGAGAAGTATCTTTACTGTTCAATTAAATTGTTAACCCTTGCTCTGCCTTTCTTGCGTCACTGCATCCCACAACCTGCTTACATCGTCATCAGTCAGCGCCTGACCGGTGGTAACTTTGTCACCGTCAGTCATAGCTGCTGACTGACACACTGACCTCTGTGTGACTGTGAGGGAATTGTGAAAACTGAAATCCCTGCTCAAAAGAGAGTACTTATTGACATTCCTTTGGCAATATGGCCTCCTTTCTAGCTAAGAATAATAGTTTATATTATTTAGTTTTAGTCAGAGTTCCGACAAAGTTAAATGTTCTGTTTTGGACTTTCACAAATGTTAATTCCATACAGACAGCCAGTCTGTGCTAGCAGCGTCTCATGCATACTTCAATATATGCAGAATTTATAGCAATATCAGATTTCTTGTGAAACTTGTAATTTCCTTCTTGAGTTACCCTTTTTTATACATGGAAAAGATATCTAATTTCAGAAGACTAGCACATTTTATAAAGCTTACGGTATGTATAAAATCCAACCTTTCCCACACATCAGCCACCGCCCAGTGTCAGCTTACTGTTTGGGGTTAAATGTTCTGCGTTCAGCTTGCTGCATGCATTCAGTGCAAATCTGTAGGTGATCTATCTGTCAAGACGTCAGAAAGCAGCGTAACTGTCAAAATGACAGATGCGGACACATAGAGCTCAATGTGTGAAGCGGTCACATTTGAATGTATATAGATCCTTGAGTACATCCAAACAAATGTGTAGTCGTGAAAGGGGTCGTTACTTACCCTGAAATATCACAGACTCATTTTTGTTACTTTTGGGTGTAAAACAAAAATATTTATTTTTCTCACAATCCGAATCCTATGATGATGTAAATATTCTGCACTCGTTAACTAAAATAGGTTACATCTTGCATCTTTTCAAAAGTATGCAGCGTAAAAAACTCACCAAAACCTCACTGAGGGAAGATCACCTAATTGGAACACAAGTATAATGGATACAGTCCCTAGATGAGGTGAGATGCTTGATTGCTGCTCCTACACTTGGTTGGTCCAGTCTTCTGACCATCTGACCAGCAGAATAATTGCCGAAAATTTTAGGCAGTGCCTTGTTGAGGCCTGGTGGTCAGGTTGGGCACAAGGTGGCTCACTCTTGCTCTAACATTCAGGTGTTGCTATAGGTCTAAGTGAAGCCACATTCTACCACAAGAGTTATTTTGCAGAGTTGCCCTGGCTAGACTAATACCCATTTTCAGAATTATTGTTAGACCACCTACAGTGCATGCTAGTAGAGTGGACGTTGTTCACACTTGCCATACAGTGATCCTTTTTTAGTATAGTTAGCACCACCAATTCTCTTATCTCTTAGGCTAGGTTCACATTGCGTTAATGGGTTAACGCTAACGGACTGCGTTGCACGGCAAAAATGTCTCAATTAACGCCGTGCAACGGGTCTGTTAGCGCACCCATTGACAGCAATGTTATTTTTTGCTGTAGCGCATCGCTAGAGGATGCCATTTTCGGCACGCGCTAGCGATGTGCCGTTCTTTTGTGATGGACCTCGGACGCTGCTTGCAGCGTCCGAGCTGCGTTCCGAGGTCCGCTCCTCGTTAGAGCAGATCGGGGATCTGCGTTAGTGGGGATGCCAAACGCGGACCCTAAACAAACATTGCGTTAGCGCAATCCGCTAGCGCTATGCGCTTAACCGATTGCCCTAACTCAATGTGAACCTAGCCTTAGACTCATCAGACTCTGTGACTCTTTCTCCATCTATGAGTCACTGCTCTGAGAGCCTTTAGTATTTAGGGCTGGTGTTGGGGGGTGATTAACTGGGCAATTGACCAGCCATACTACCCCCAACAAAACCCGATGCAGGTGCCGACTCTGTGGGCCGGTCTGCCTTTGCAAAGTATAAACTGCATTGATGCCACAAATGCATTATCAGTGCAAATTGAGGTCAGAAGGGTAGAATGGCCTCTAGTGACATCGTGGTCACTTGACCAAAGGAGTCTGGAGTAACTGAAGAGGAGGAGAAAGCATTTGAAACTCTCTCTACTGTCCCTGTGTATATAGAATAGAGTGTGTGTATACAAACATTATACATTGTGTATAGAATTAGTGCATAATAGACTGTCAGTATAGGTTAGTATAGAGTATAACAACATGATCACACATATTAGCATATTAGGCAGAGGGAAACCTTACAGTGAAAACATAAAGGCATTGCACACACAGGTTTTTGGTTTTGTGGGTGTCAAAAACTAATAGTTTTCTAGGGACCCATTGTGAGTTGCGGGGAGGTGGGGGCGGAGTTCCGGCCGTGCATGCGCGGTCGGAAATGGCGGACACAACGCAGCAAAAAACGTTACATGTGACGTTTTTTGCTGCCGACGGTCCGCCACAACACGACACAACCGCCGCACGACGGTTGCGACGTGTGGCAAAGCATCGCAATGCGTCCCTAATGTTAGTCAATGGAGAAAAAACGCATCCTCCAAGCAATTTTACATGATGCTTTTTTTCCCCTAAATGACGCATTGCGACGTGCAGTGCACAACGCTAGTGTGAAAGTAGCCTTAGAGCACATGCACATGTAAGTGATACTAGGAAATGAGTTCCAGTTTCATCAGCGTTTGGTCTGAGTTCCATTAGTTTTCCTTTGATGAGTTAAATAAAAAAAAGTTTCTTCACTTTGTTTTATCTATTAGTCTGTGGAAACAGATAGCACTTGGATGGCATGCGTCCAATTTCTTGACAGATACATAGATTTTCATTGATGAAATTAATCCGACATTTTGGATCAACATCAGACAAATCATCATGATTTTGACACTGCCAACTCCCAGTCATATGGAATTGGGCATTATAATGAGCTTTGAGACTGCGAAGGGCCCATATATATATATATATATATATATATATATATATATATATATGTATATATATATATATATATATATATATATATATACAGTACAGATCAAAAGTTTGGACACACCTTCTCATTTAAAGATTTTTCTGTATTTTCATGATAATTGTACATTCACACTGAAGGCATCAAAACTATGAATTAACACATGGAATTATATACTTAACAAAAAAGTGTGAAACAACTGAAATTATGTCTTATATTCTAGGTTCTTCAAAGTAGCCACCTTTTGCTTTGATGACTGCTTTGCACACACTTGGCATTCTCTTGATGAGTTTCAAGAGGTAGTCACCGGGAATGGTTTTCACTTCACAGGTGTGCCCTGTCAGGTTTAATAAGTGTGATTTCTTGCCTTATAGATGGGGTTGGGACCATCAGTTGTGTTGTGCAGAAGTCTGGTGGATACACAGCTGATAGTCCTACTGAATAGACTGTTAGAATTTGTATTATGGCAAGAAAAAAGCAGCTAAGTAAAGAAAAACGAGTGGCCATCATTACTTTAAGAAATGAAGGTTAGTCAGTCCGAAAAATTAGGAAAACTTTGAAAGTGTCCCCAAGTGCAGTGGCAAAAACCATCAAGCGCTACAAAGAAACTGGCTCACATGAGGACCGCCCCAGGAAAGGAAGACCAAGAGTCACCTCTGCTTCTGAGGATAAGTTTATCCAAGTCACCAGCCTGAGAAATCACAGGTTAACAGCAGCTCAGATTAGAGACGAGGTCAATGCCACACAGAGTTCTAGCAGCAGACAAATCTCTACAACAACTGTTAAGAGGAGACTTTGTGCAGCAGGCCTTCATGGTAAAATAGCTGCTAGGAAACCACTGCTAAGGACAGGCAACAAGCAGAAGAGACTTGTTTGGGCTAAAGAACACAAGGAATGGACATTAGACCAGTGGAAATCTGTGCTTTGGTCTGATGAGTTCAAATTTGAGAGCTTTGGTTCCAACCACCGTGTCTTTGTGCGACGCAGAAAAGGTGAACGGATGGACTCTACATGCCTGGTTCCCACCATGAAGCATGGAGGAGGTGGTGTGATGGTGTAGGGGTGCTTTGCTGGTGACACTGTTGGGGATTTATTCAAAATTGAAGGCATACTGAATCAGCATGGTTACGACAGCATCTTGCAGCGGCATGCTATTCCATCCGGTTTGCGTTTAGTTGGACTATCATTTATTTTTCAACAGGACAATGACCCCAAACACACTTCCAGGCTGTGTACGGGCTATTTGACCAAGAAGGAGAGTGATGGGGTGCTACGCCAGATGACCTGGCCTCCACAGTTATCAGACCTGAACCCAATCGAGATGGTTTGGGTTGAGCTGGACCGCAGAGTGAAGGCAAAAGGGCCAACAAGTGCTAAGCATCTCTGGGAACTCCTTCAAGATTGTTGGAAGACCATTCCCAGTGACTACCTCTTGAAGCTCATCAGGAAAATGCCCAGAGTGTGCAAAGCAGTCATCAAAGCAAAAGGTGGCTACTTTGAAGAACCTAGAATATAAGACATATTTTCAGTTGTTTCACACTTTTTTGCTAAGTATATAATTCCACGTGTTAATTCATAGTTTTTGATGCTTTCAGTGTGAATGTACAATTTTCATAGTCATGAAAATATAGAAAAATCTTTAAATGAGAAGGTGTGTCTAAACGTTTGGTCTGTACTGTGTATATATATATATATATATATATAATGCTCAAATAATAAATGGAACACTAAAATACCACATCCTAGATCTCATTGAATGAAATATTCCAGCTGCAAATCTTTATTGATTACATAGTATCCAAGAAATATCGCTTCTCCTTGCGGAGAGTGACATGTTAATTGTTGATTACATAGTGGAATGCGTTGAGAAGAGAACAATATAACATAAAAATTATCAATGTAAATCAAAATGAATATCCCATGGAGGTCCAGAAATTCGTGACTGGTTAGATGATATGCAAATAGACTCAAAAAGAGAGTAAGAAGACAGGAACTTTAGTGCCACTAATTGCAGGTCGCAATCCTAAAAGTCATTTACCCTTTAAAAGGCCTTGCCTCACGACTTAATTAAGATAAAAGTCAAACAGAAAACTAAATTTGTAGATACGTATCATCAGCGCTAAGCAGGAGAATTGGTTAGCCTTGATGAGAGGCCTCTAGTATGGGGTCTAAGTGGTAAAGTTTCTTCTTATAGAGCAGTGTTCCCCAACTCCAGGCCTCAAGAGCCACCAACAGGCCATGTTTTGAGGATTTCCTTAGTATTGCACAGGTTATTGAACGCTTGCCTGTCCAGATTATCACCTGTGCAATACTAAGGAAATCCTGAAAACATGACCTGTTGGTGGCTCTTGAAGACTGGAGTTGGGGAACACTGTTATAGAGAATGCCAAGTCTGTGTAGGGAGCCTTATAAACCGTGCAATGCTCCCCTGGGAATTCTTTTCTTCAAAGAAGAAGATAAAAGGAAGTCTAATGTCACCAATCCTAAAAAGTCAATGTCAATCCTTTAATGGCCTTGTTACATGGATAAGCAGACAAATCAGAAACTCCATTTGTAGACGCGTGTTTTGGGGTAATATATGCAAGTCTAGTTGTAAAACTTCTTTTGAAGTTGAAGGATAGCCAGGTAAATGGCACTATAGTTACACTTGTCTTGTTTTTGGAACAAATACTAATTGCTGCAGTAATTGCTAGTAAAGAGTCTCAGTTTTTTAAGTTGTTGGTTAGGCAGATATGTAACCAGTAGGACGTAACTATGAGATGATTAATTTTTCTCTACTTTATTAGGACTCTCAGTGAAGTTTTTCTGCCTATGTCGACCATCATTCCTCTTTCCGACTATCATGTGTAGTGCAGCTGCCACCTCTTGAGTTAACTTCAGCAACAGGCAGAACTGGAATTTTTTTCAGACTGATAGACTACATGGATTTTTTGTCAGGAGGCTGGGAGATTATTTGTGAAATCCTAGGGACATGAGAAGGAAACATGAGATCCTATGGGTGTACGAATGCCCTACAATAGGAAGACTTGTGTTGGTTATATTATATGTCATTTCATGTGGGCTGGGATCAAAATACAGAAGAAATATTTAACTCGTACAATAAATATGATAGATTGTTGGTTCTATGCTTTCTATATTTCTTAGCCCTTAAAATATTAACCCTTTAAGGACTGAGCCCCTTTTTTCGTTAATGACTAAGCCTCATTTTTGAATCTGACCAGTGTCACTTTACGTGGTAATAACTCTGTAACGCTTTAACATATCCCAGTGATCCTGAGAATGTTTTTTTCATGACACATTATACTTCATGTTAGTTGTAAATTTTGATCAATATAATTTGTGTTTACTTATAAAAATATCAAAAATTTAACAAAAATTTGTCAATTTTGCAATTTTCAAACTTTGAATTTTTAATCCCTTAAATCAGATAGTTATACCACACCAAATAGTTAACAAATAACATTTCCTATATGTCTACTTTGCATCATCATCATTTTTTAAACATTTTTTTTTTCGGTAGGAAGTTAGAAGGGTCGAAAGCTTAACAAAATTTACAAAAAACCTATTTTTTTTAGGGGCTACAGCACATTTCAAGTGACTTTGAGGGGGTCTGTATGACAGAAAACAATCAAAAGTGACACCATTCTAAATACATCACCCGTAAAAGTGCTCAAAACCACATTGAAGAAGTTTATTAACTCTTTAGGTGCATCACATGAATTAAAACAATGTGGAAGTAAAATATAAAAATTTAAATTTTTAGCACAAAAATGTTGCATTACCCCACATTTTTCATCTTCACAAGGGAGAAAATGCATCATACAATTTGTTGGGCAATTTCTTCTGAGTACACCGATATCACATAAGTGGTAGAAAACTGCTGTTTGGACGCACGGCAGAGCTCGGAAGGGAAGGAGCGCCTTTTGACTTTTTGATCGCTAAATTGTCTGGAATAAATAGCGGATGCCATGTAGTGTTTGTAGAGCCCCCGATGTGCCTAAACAGTGGAAACCCCCACAAGTGACCCCTTTTTTGGAAATTACACCCTTCAAGGAATTTATCTAGAGGTACGGTGAGCATCTTGAACCCACATGTACTTCATGGAATTTTAAGATATTGTAAGATGAAAATAAAAAATGATGTTTTGTCCTCAAAAATGTTGTTTTAGCCTGATTTTTTTTATTTTCACAAGGGTGACAGGAGAAAATAGACCACATAAGTTATTGTGCAATTTCTCCTTAGTACAGGGTTACCCCCATACAGGCGGCACAATGCGGGGGGCGGGCATCTAGCCCTGCTGGCACAAGTATCTTTTCAGTCAGTGCAGGGCCAGGCAGTGCAGGCACATCGGGGTTAAGAATGCAGCCAGCGTGACATTGTTTGTGGGTGGAGAGTTCTCCTGCTCTGCTCGCCCGCCCGCCCGCCCCTCGCTGGCTGCTGAACTTATCAGGACAGATGCAGATTCCGGAGGAGCTCCTTGCCGCCCTGAGGTATTCTGACAGTCTGGGTGACCTGGGGCGGCCACAGCTGATATACTGTATATTATATACTTCAGCAGCCGCCCAGGCCCCCAGCACCTGTCCTGTATATGTATATACTGTATCTGTACAGCCTGCATGACAGTATATATAATATATATACAGGACAGGTGCTGGGGGCCTGGGCGGCTGCTGAAATATATACACTGCACAGTACCATCACTCCCCTGTATATATACACTGCACAGTACCACTGCCCTGTCTATATACACTGCACAGGACCACTGCCCTGTCTATATACACTGCACAGGACCACTGCCCTGTATATATACACTGCACAGTACTGCTCCTCCTGTATATATACACTGCACAGTACCACTGCCCTGTATATATACACTGCACAGTACCACTGCCCTGTATATATACACCGCACAGTACCACTCCTCCTGTATATATACACTGCACAGTACCACTGCCCTGTATATATACACTGCACAGTACCACTGCCCTGTATATATACACTGCACCGTACCACTGCCCTGTATATATACACTGCACAGCACCACTGCCCTGTATATATACACTGCACAGTACCATTCCTCCTGTCCTGTATATATACACTGTACAGTACCACTGCCCTGTATATATACACTGCACAGTACCACTGCCCTGTATATATACACTGCACCGTACCACTGCCCTGTATATATACACTGCACAGTACCACTCCCCTGCATATATACACTGCACAGTACCACTCCTCCTGTATATATACACTGCACAGTACCACTGCCCTGTATATATACACTGCACAGTACCACTGCCCTGTATATATACACTGCACAGTACTGCTCCTCCTATCCCGTATATATACACTGCACAGTACCTCTCCCCTGTATATATACACTGCACAGTACCACTGCCCTGTATATATACACTGCACCGTATCACTCCTCCTGTCCTGTAAATATACACTGCACAGTACCACTGCCCTGTATATATACACTGCACAGTACCACTGCCCTGTATATATACACTGCACCGTACCACTGCCCTGTATATATACACTGCACCGTACCACTGCCCTGTATATATACACTGCACAGTACCACTGCCCTGTATATATACACTGCACAGTACCACTCCCCTGCATATATACACTGCACAGTACCACTCCTCCTGTATATATACACTGCACAGTACCACTCCTCCTGTATATATACACTGCACCGTACCACTGCCCTGTATATATACACTGCACCGTACCACTGCCCTGTATATATACACTGCACAGTACCACTCCCCTGCATATATACACTGCACAGTACCACTCCTCCTGGATATATACACTGCACAGTACCACTGCCCTGTATATATACACTGCACCGTACCACTGCCCTGTATATATACACTGCACAGTACCACTCCCCTGCATATATACACTGCACAGTACCACTCCTCCTGTATATATACACTGCACAGTACCACTGCCCTGTATATATACACTGCACAGTACCACTGCCCTGTATTTATACACTGCACCGTACCACTGCCCTGTATATATACACTGCACAGTACCACTGCCCTGTATATATACACTGCACAGTACTGCTCCTCCTGTCCCGTATATATACACTGCACAGTACCTCTCCCCTGTATATATACACTGCACAGTACCACTGCCCTGTATATATACACTGCACCGTACCACTCCTCCTGTCCTGTATATATACACTGCACAGTACCACTGCCCTGTATATATACACTGCACAGTACCACTGCCCTGTATATATACACTGCACCGTACCACTGCCCTGTATATATACACTGCACCGTACCACTGCCCTGTATATATACACTGCACAGTACCACTGCCCTGTATATATACACTGCACAGTACCACTCCCCTGCATATATACACTGCACAGTACCACTCCTCCTGTATATATACACTGCACAGTACCACTCCTCCTGTATATATACACTGCACCGTACCACTGCCCTGTATATATACACTGCACCGTACCACTGCCCTGTATATATACACTGCACAGTACCACTCCCCTGCATATATACACTGCACAGTACCACTCCTCCTGGATATATACACTGCACAGTACCACTGCCCTGTATATATACACTGCACCGTACCACTGCCCTGTATATATACACTGCACAGTACCACTCCCCTGCATATATACACTGCACAGTACCACTCCTCCTGTATATATACACTGCACAGTACCACTGCCCTGTATTTATACACTGCACCGTACCACTGCCCTGTATATATACACTACACTGTACTGCTCCTCCTGTCCTGTATATATACACTGTACAGTACCATCACTGCCCTGTATATATACACTGCACAGTACCACTCCTCCTGTCCTGTATATATACACTGCACAGTACCACTCCTCCTGTATATATACACTGCACAGTACTACTCCTCCTGTCCTGTATATATACACTGCACAGTACCACTCCTCCTGTCCTGTATATATACACTGCACAGTACCATCACTGCCCTGTATATATACACTGCACAGTACCTCTCCCCTGTATATATACACTGCACAGTACCTCTCCCCTGTATATATACACTGCACAGTACCACTCCTCCTGTCCTGTATATATACACTGCACAGTACCACTCCTCCTGTATATATACACTGCACAGTACCACTCCTCCTGTCCTGTATATATACACTGCACAGTACCACTCCTCCTGTCCTGTATATATACACTGCACAGTACCACTCCTCCTGTCCTGTATATATACACTGCACAGTACCATCACTCCCCTGTATATATACACTGCACAGTACCTCTCCTCCTGTCCTGTATACATACACTGCACAGTACCATCACTGCCCTGTATATATACACTGCACAGTACCACTCCTCCTGTTCTGTATATATACACTGCACAGTACCATCACTCCCCTGTATATATACACTGCACAGTACCTCTCCTCCTGTCCTGTATATATACACTGCACAGTACCTCTCCTCCTGTCCTATATATATACACTGCACAGTACCTCTCCTCCTATCCTGTATATATACACTGCACAGTACCATCACTCCCCTGTATATATACACTGCACAGTACCTCTCCTCCTGTCCTGTATACATACACTGCACAGTACCATCACTGCCCTGTATATATACACTGCACAGTACCACTCCTCCTGTCCTGTATATATACACTGCACAGTACCATCACTCCCCTGTATATATACACTGCACAGTACCTCTCCTCCTGTCCTGTATATATACACTGCACAGTACCTCTCCTCCTGTCCTATATATATACACTGCACAGTACCTCTCCTCCTATCCTGTATATATACACTGCACAGTACCACTCCTCCTGTCCTGTATATATACACTGCACAGTACCATCACTCCCCTGTATATATACACTGCACAGTACCTCTCCTCCTGTCCTGTATATATACACCGCACAGTACCACTCCTCCTGTCCTGTATATATACACTGCACAGTACCACTCCTCCTGTCCTGTATATATACACTGCACAGTACCACTCCTCCTGTCCTGTATATATACACCGCACAGTACCACTCCTCCTGTCCTGTATATATACACTGCACAGTACCACTCCTGTCCTGTATATATACACTGCACAGTACCATCACTCCCCTGTATATATACACTGCACAGTACCTCTCCTCCAATCCTGTATATATACACTGCACAGTACCTCTCCTCCTATCCTGTATATATACACTGCACAGTACCACTCCTCCTGTCCTGTATATATACACTGCACAGTACCATCACTCCCCTGTATATATACACTGCACAGTACCTCTCCTCCAATCCTGTATATATACACTGCACAGTACCTCTCCTCCTGTCCTGTATACATACACTGCACAGTACAGTACCATCACTGCCCTGTATATATACACTGCACAGTACCATCACTCCCCTGTATACATACACTGCACAGTACCTCTCCTCCTATCCTGTATATATACACTGCACAGTACCTCTCCTCCTATCCTGTATATATACACTGTAGAATTTACAATAGCTGTCACTCATGTTAGAAGTGAAATCTGGCATTGTACTATACCTAGATTTCTCTGCTGTATCTGGGCATCATGAATCGTGGTATGTGTTAAAGGGGGGACCCACTGAGACTCTTTTGCCCGGGGCCCTCAAAAACCTGGAGCCGGCCCTGGGGGTGGGTCACCGGGCCGCGGCCGGCACTGCAGCTGTTTAACGCTATTGACGTGCGGGCCCGCGCCCGCACGTCAATAGTTAACAGCCGCCAGCCAATCTGAGGCTGGCAGCTGACGTCAGTCCCAGTGTGCATGTCGCCGGCGTCTGACATCATTGTCAGTCGCCGGTGAGTGCACGTTTCAGCTGCGTAGAGAGAGCAGGAGCGCGGTCAGGTAAGCAGAACTTGTTTTTTTTTGCAGTCCCGATCATGTGATGGTGACATTCACCGGCGAAACAATTTAACTTCTCCATCTGAGGTCTTATTCCTGCTGGGGGGGGGGGGAAGGGCCAAGCTCGGGAACAGCCCCGGGCGGCAAAAGCTCTAGCTACGCCTCTGTACAGAACAGTAGAAACCCCCACGAATGACCCTATTTTGGAAACTACACCACTCAAAGAATTTTTATAGGAGTGTAGTGAGCATTTTAATCCCCCAGGTATTTCACAAAATTGTATAACATTGGGCTGTGAAAATTAAAAATTAAATTTTTTCCACTAAAATGTTGTTTTAACCCCAAGTTTTTAATTTTCAAAAGAGTTAATAGGAGAAAATGCATCACAAAATTTGTTACACTATTTCTCCTGATTATGGCCATGCCTCAGATATGTGGTCAAAAATTACTTTTTAGGAACAGTACAAAGCTCAGAAGGGAAGGAGTGCCATATAGGAGGGCGGATTTGCCTGGAATGGTTTGCGAGTTCTTGGTCACATTGGCAGAGCTTCTGAGATGTCAGGACAGCAGTATCCCCATTAGTGACCCCATTTTACAAAATACACCTCTTAATGAAATTATCTAGAGGTGCAGTGAGTAAATTGACACCACAGGTGAGTCACAGAATTTTATACAAATGAGTGGTGAAGAAAAAATAATTACAGTTCTACACTAAAATGTTGTTTAACCCCAGATTTTACATATTTAGAAGAGGAATAACCGCATAATTTGTTACACAATTTCTAGTGATCATGGCAATACCCCATACAGTGGGGAAGATAAGTATTTGATACTCTGACAATTTTTCAAGCTTTCCCACCTACAAAGAATGGAAAGGTCTGTAATTTTTATCGCAGGTACACCAACTATAAGAGACAGAATCTAAAAATAAAAAACAGAAAATCCCATTGTAGGATTTTTTACATAATTACATTGCATGAAATAAGTATTTGATCACCTACCAACCAGTGAGAATTATGGCTTTCACAGACCTGCTAGTTTTTCTTTAAAGAATAAGAAACCTGGAGTAATTAGACCAAAAAAACATGTACTAACAAACAGGTTTCTTTATTCTATCACAAAAAGGCACATAAATTTACAAAAATGTATCATGGCAACAATAGTTTAAACAGAGAGGGATTGATAACAAAAATTGTGGGTTAGAGAGGTGCATACTCAAAATTGAATGGCACAATACTAGTTATATGCAGTCTTTAGTAGATAAAGTCCATAAAGTGCCATATGCTGATGTATAGAAAATCACCACTGCCTATCTCATAGATGTAAAAGTGCTCTTACCCATAGTACCTCTTATAAGACACCACAGCTGTAGCCCCAATGCGCGTTTCATGATGGCTTCTTCGAGGGGCAAGGTGGACTTTGTCGACTAAAGACTGCATATAACTAGTATTGTGCCATGCAATTTTGAGTATGCACCTCTCCATCCTAGCACTAGCACTTTATATATGTGTCGATGGATGCTATACCCACCTCATTATATGTTCTTTGAGACCAACAATTTTTGTTATCAATCCCTTTCTGTATAAACTATTGTTGGTGTGGCACCCCAGAAGTTCGGGTACCACAGTAGTGCTGCCTTCCTCTCAGGGAGGGTAGTGCTATGCCTGGAAACAAGAGGGATCTCTTTGGCAGGTAAATCACACACACAACACCTTCTGAATCCAGAGACCGTGTAACGGGAGCCTGAGCCTAGAGTGGAACTGTAGGACACCTAGCAGAACCGGAGGGCACAGAACTACACGTAAACTGCCCAAATTAAGCCTGTGGTACAGCAGCACCCTGGAGCCTGGAGTCACAATGCAGAAACGCCAGGTGCAACGGCCCAAGCTGCCTACCATACAGGTACCTGTCCCAGGACAGGGGAAAGAACCAGGACCTTGTTAGGACATTACAGACAGCAAGGGACTATAGCAAGCTCGCAGTGGAAGGCTCCCAACCTGACTTGCCAAGGGGATTCCACTTGTTTCCGGGCTGCCTGGACTCCTAAGGTACCTGTTGCCGGTACCCTGGACTGTGGCCTACCAACTATAGTAAACCAGGTAAAGACTTTACAACTTGTGTCCTTTACTCATTGACCGGCAAACACCATCATCACCATACACTCTAGGACCCCTGGGGACCCCGCTTCACCTGTGGGGAGCGTCACCATCATTGCTGCAACAACATCCTCCAGAGAACCCCTTTAATGCAGCATCGGTCCCCCTATTGACCGAACAACACAGGTGGTGTCACGACAGACTTATTCACAATTCCCCTTTAAAAACCATTCCCCTTTACAGTGAGTCCCAGGGCCATGGACTGGGTCGCAGCCACCTTGACATCCCCTTTAATAAGTACCGTACCTGGCACCGAGTACCCTGCCCTGGTGGGCGACTCATTGCCATAATACATTTTTGTAAATTTATGTGCCTTTTTGTGATAGAATAAATAAAAACGTTTTTTAGTACATGTACTCTTTGGACTAACTACTCCAGGTTTCTTATTCTTTATACTGAATATGAGTGTGTCTATATGGGTATTACCCAAATCATAATTCTTCAGGCAAGGGACTATATTTAGGATGTTATAGCAATGTATTCTGTTCTGATTCTCTTGTTTCCTAATTTTTCTTTAACCCCTTCATGACCCAGCCTATTTTGACCTTAAAGACCTTGCCGTTTTTTGCAATTCTGACCAGTGTCCCTTTATGAGGTAATAACTCAGGAACGCTTCAACGGATCCTAGCGGTTCTGAGATTGTTTTTTCGTGACATATTGGGCTTCATGTTAGTGGTAAATTTAGGTCAATAAATTCTGCGTTTATTTGTGATAAAAACGGAAATTTGGCGAAAATTTTGAAAATTTCGCAATTTTCACATTTTGAATTTTTATTCTGTTAAACCAGAGAGATATGTGACACAAAATAGTTAATAAATAACATTTCCCACATGTTTACTTTACATCAGCACAATTTTGGAAACAAAATTTTTTTTTGTTAGGAAGTTATAAGGGTTAAAATTTGACCAGCGTTTTGTCATTTTTACAACGAAATTTACAAAACCATTTTTTTTAGGGACCACCTCACATTTGAAGTCAGTTTGAGGGGTCTATATGGCTGAAAATACCCAAAAGTGACACCATTCTAAAAACTGCACCCCTCAAGGTACTCAAAACCACATTCAAGAAGTTTATTAACCCTTCAGGTGCTTCACAGCAGCAGAAGCAACATGGAAGGAAAAAATGAACATTTAACTTTTTAGTCACAAAAATTATATTTAGCAACAATTTTTTTATTTTCCCAATGGTAAAAGGAGAAACTGAACAACGAAAGTTGTTGTCCAATTTGTCCTGAGTACGCTGATACCTCATATGTGGGGGTAAACCACTGTTTGGGCGCACGGCAGGGCTTGGAAGGGATGGAGCGCCATTTGACTTTTTGAATCAAAAATTGGCTCCACTCTTTAGCGGACACCATGTCACGTTTGGAGAGCCCCCGTGTGCCTAAAAATTGGAGCTCCCCCACAAGTGACCCCATTTTGGAAACTAGACGCCCCAAGGAACTTATCTAGATGCATAGTGAGCACTTTGAACCCCCAGGTGCTTCACAAATTAATCCGTAAAAATGAAAAAATACTTTTTTTTCACAAAAAAATTCTTTTAGCCTCAATTTTTTCATTTTCACATGGGCAACAGGATAAAATGGATCCTAAAATGTGTTGGGCAATTTCTCCTGAGTACACCAATACCTCACATGTGGGGGTAAACCACTGTTTGGGCACATGGTAAGGCTCGGAAGGGAAGGAGCGCCATTTGACTTTTTGAATGAAAAATTATTTCCATCGTTAGCGGACACCATGTCGCATTTGGAGAGCTCCTGTGTGCCTAAACATTGGCGCTCCCCCACAAGTGACCCCATTTTGGAAACTAGTCCCCCCAAGGAACTTATTTAGATGCCTAGTGAGCACTTTAATCCCTCAGGTGCTTCACAAATTAATCTGTAAAAATGAAAAAGTACTTTTTTTTCACAAAAAAATTCTTTTCGCCTCAATTTTTTCATTTTCACATGGGCAGTAGGGTAAAATGGATCATAAAATTTGTTGGGCAATTTCTCCCGAGTACGTCGATACCTCATATGTGGGGGTAAACCACTGTTTGGGCACTCGGCAGGGCTCGGAAGGGAAGGCGCGCCATTTGACTTTTTGAATGGAAAATTAGCTCCAATTGTTAGCGGACACCATGTCGCGTTTGGAGAGCCCCTGTGTGCCTAAACATTGGAGCTCCCCCACAAGTGACCCCATTTTGGAAACTAGACCCCCCAAGGAACTTATCTAGATGCATATTGAGCACTTTAAACCCCCAGGTGCTTCACAGAAGTTTATAACGCAGAGCCATGAAAATAAAAAATAATTTTTCTTTCCTCAAAAATGATTTTTTAGCCTGGAATTTCCTATTTTGCCAAGGATAATAGGAGAAATTGGACCCCAAATATTGTTGTCCTGTTTGTCCTGAGTACGCAGATACCCAATATGTGGGGGTAAACCACTGTTTGGGCGCACGGCAGGGCTCGGAAGGGATGGCATGCCATTTGGCTTTTTAAGTGGAAAATTAGCTCCAATCATTAGCGGACACCATGTCACGTTTGAAGAGCCCCTGTGTGCCTAAACATTGGAGATCCCCCAGAAATGACACCATTTTGGAAACTAGACCCCCAAAGGAACTAATCTAGATGTGTGGTGAGGACTTTGAACCCCCAAGTGCTTCACAGAAGTTTATAACGCAGAGCCATGAAAAAAAAAAAAATTATTTTCTCAAAAATGATCTTTTAGCCTGCAATTTTTTATTTTCCCAAGGGTAACAGGAGAAATTTGACCCCAAACGTTGTTGTCCAGTTTCTCCTGAGTACGATGATACCCCATATGTGGGGGTAAATCACTGTTTGGGCACATGCCGGGGCTCGGAAGTGAAGTAGTGACGTTTTGAAATGCAGACTTTGATGGAATGCTCTGTGGGCGTCACGTTGCGTTTGCAGAGCCCCTGATGTGGCTTAACAGTAGAAACCCCCCACAAGTGACCCCATTTTGGAAACTAGACCCCCAAAGGAACTTATCTAGATGTGTGGTGAGCACTTTGAACCCCCAAGTGCTTCATAGAAGTTTATAATGCAGAGCCGTGAAAATAATAAATACGTTTAATTTCCTCAAAAATAATTATTTAGCTCAGAATTTTTTATTTTCCCAAGGGTTACAGATGAAATTGGACCCCAAAAGTTGTTGTCCAGTTTCTCCTGAGTACGCTGATACCCCATATGTGGGGGTAAACCACTGTTTGGGCACATGCCGAGGCTCGGAAGTGAAGTAGTGACGTTTTGAAATGCAGACTTTGATGGAATGCTCTGTGGGCGTCACGTTGCGTTTGCAGAGCCCCTGATGTGGCTTAACAGTAGAAAACCCCCACAAGTGACCGCATTTTGGAAACTAGACCCCAAAAGGAACTTATCTAGATGTGTGGTGAGCACTTTGAACCCCCAAGCGCTTCATAGAAGTTTATAATGCAGAGCCGTGAAAATAATAAATACGTTTTCTTTCCTCAAAAATAATTATTTAGCCCAGAATTTTTTAATTTTCCCAAGGGTAACAGGAGAAATTTGACCCCAATATTTGTTGTCCAGTTTCTCCTGAGTACGCTGATACCCCATGAGTGGGGGTAAACCACTGTTTGGGCACACGTCGGGGCTCAGAAGGGAAGTAGTGACTTTTGAAATGCAGACTTTGATGGAATGGTCTGCGGGTGTCACGTTGCGTTTGCAGAGCCCCTGGTGTGCCTAAACAGTAGAAACCCCCACAAGTGACCCCATTTTAGAAATTAGACCCCCCAAGGAACTTATCTAGATATGTGGTGAGCACTTTGAAACCCCAAGTGCTTCACAGACGTTTACAACGCAGAGCCGTGAAAATAAAAAATCATTTTTCTTTCCTCAAAAATTATGTTTTAGCAAGCATTTTTTTTGATTCACAAGGGTAACAGGAGAAATTGGACCCCAGTAATTGTTGCGCAGTTTGTCCTGAGTATGCTGGTACCCCATATGTGGGGGTAAACCACTGTTTGGGCACACGTCAGGGCTCGGAAGTGAGGGAGCACCATTTGACTTTTTGAATACGAGATTGGCTGGAATCAATGGTGGCGCCATGTTGCGTTTGGAGACCCCTGATGTGCCTAAACAGTGGTAACCCCTCAATTCTACCTCCAACACTAACCCCAACACACCCCTAACCCTAATCCCAACTGTAGCCATAACCCTAAACACAACCCTAACCGCAACACACCCCTAACCCTAACCACAACCCTAACCCCAACACACCCCTAACCATAACCACAACCCTAATTCCAACCCTAACCCTAAGGCTATGTGCCCACGTTGCGGATTCGTGTGAGATATTTTCGCACCATTTTTGAAAAATCCGCGGGTAAAAGGCACTGCGTTTTACCTGCGGATTTTCCGCGGATTTCCAGTGTTTTTTGTGCGGATTTCACCTGCGGATTCCTATTGAGGAACAGGTGTAAAACGCTGCGGAATCCGCACAAAGAATTGACATGCTGCGGAAAATACAACGCAGCGTTTCCGCGCGGTATTTTCCGCACCATGGGCACAGCGGATTTGGTTTTTCATATGTTTACATGGTACTGTAAACCTGATTGAACACTGCTGCGGATCCGCAGCCAAATCCGCACCGTGTGCACATAGCCTAATTCTAAAGGTATGTGCACACTCTGCGGAAAACGCTGCGGATCCGCAGCAGTTTCCCATAAGTTTACAGTTCAATGTAATCCTACGGGAAACAAAAATCGCTGTGCCCATGCTGCGGAAAAACTGCACGGAAACACAGCGGTTTACATTCCGCAGCATGTCACTTCTTTGTGCGGATTCCGCAGCGGTTTTACAACTGCTCAAATAGAAAATCGCAGTTGTAAAACCGCAGTGAAATGCGCAGAAAAACCGCGGTAAATCCGCCATAAATCCGCAGCGGTTTAGCACTGCGGATTTATCAAATCCGCAGCGGAAAAATCCGCAGAGGACCAGAATACGTGTGCACGTACCGAAACCCTAACCCTAGCCCTAATCCTAACCCTACCCCTAGCCCTACCCCTAACCCTACCCCTAACCCTACCCCTACCCCTACCCCTAGCCCTAACCCTAACCCTAACCCTACCCCTAACCCTAACCCTATTCTAACATTAGTGGAAAAAAAAAATTTCTTTATTTTTTTATTGTCCCTACCTATGGGGGTGACAAAGGGGGGGGGGTAATTTATTATTTTTTTTATTTTGATCACTGAGATATAATCTATCTCAGTGATCAAAATGCACTTTGGAACGAATCTGCCGGCCGGCAGATTCGGCGGGCGCACTGCGCATGCGCCCGCCATTTTGGAAGATGGCGGCGCCCAGGGAGAAGACGGACGGGACCCCGGCTGGATCGGTAAGTATGATGGGGTGGGGCGGGACCACGGGGGGGGGATCGGAGCACGGGGGGGGGGGAATCGGAGTGCGGGAGGGGTGGAACGGAGCACGGGGGGCGTGGAACGGAGCACGGGGGGGCTGGAATGGAGCACGGGGGGGTGGAACGGAGCACCGGGGGGGTGGATCGGAGTGCAGGGGGGGTGATTGGAGCACGGGGGGGTGATTGGAGCACGGGGGGAGCGGAGCACTGGACGGAGGGGAGCCGGAGCAGTGTACCGGCCAGATCGGAGGGCTGGGGGGGCGATCGGTGGGGTGGGGTGGGGGCACACTAGTATTTCCAGCCATGGCCGATGATATTTCAGCATCGGCCATGGCTGGATTGTAATATTTCACCCGTTATAATAGGTGAAATATTACAAATCGCTCTGATTGGCAGTTTCACTTTCAACAGCCAATCAGAGCGATCGTAGCCACGAGGGGGTGAAGCCACCCCCCCCTGGGCTAAACTACCACTCCCCCTGTCCCTGCAGATCGGGTGAAATGGGAGTTAACCCTTTCACCCGATCTGCAGGGACGCGATCTTTCCATGACGCCGCATAGGCGTCATGGGTCGGAATGGCACCGACTTTCATGACGCCTACGTGGCGTCATGGGTCGGGAAGGGGTTAAGAAGCACTCCTGCTTTGTACTCATTACCTGTATTAATTGCACCTGTACACACACTTAATAAATTACACTCCAACCTCTCCACCATGGCCAAGATCAAAGAGCTGTCTAAGGATACAAGTGACAAAAATGAAGACCTTCACAAGGCTAGAATGGGCTACAGGGCAATAGGCAGGCAGCTTGGTGAGAAGGCAACAACTCTTTGCACAATTATTAGAAAAAGGAAGATTCACAAGATGACTGTCAATCTTCCTTGGTCTTGGGCTCTATGCACGATCAAGGATGATTCTGAGAAACGACAGGATTCAGGCCAGAGCTACATGGGAGGACCTGGTCAATTACATGAAGAGAGCTGGGATCACAGTGTCAATCATTATCAATCATTAACACACTATGCCGACACGGATTAAAATCTTGCAGGACACACAAAGTCACCCTGTTCATGGCAGCACATGTCCAGGCCTATTTGAAGTTTGCCAGCAACCATCTGGATGATCCAGAGGAGGTATGGGAGAAGGCCATGTGGTCAGATGAGACCAAAATAGAAGTTTTTGATCAATTCCACTGACCATGTTTGGAGGAAGAAGCAGGATGAGTGCAAACCCAAGAACACCATTCCAACCATGAAGCATGGTGGGGAAACATAATACTTTGGGGGTGCTTTTCGGCAAAGGGGACAAGACAACTGCACTATTGAAGCAAAGATACATGGGGTCATGTATTGTGAGAATGTGGCCAACAACCTCCTTCCCTTGGTAAGAGCATTGAAGATGGGTTGTGGCTGGGTCTTCCAGCATGCCAATGACCAAAAGCACACAGCCAGGGCACCTAAGGAGTTGCTCTGTAAGAAGCACTTTAAGGTCCTGTAGTGGCTTAGCCAGTCTCCAGACCTGAACCCAATATAAAATCTTTGGAGGGAGCTGAAACTCAATGTTGCCCAGCGACAGCTCTGAATTCTGAATGATCTGGAGAAGATTTGTATGGAGGAGTGGGCCAAAGTTCCTGCTGCAGTATGTGCAAACTTGGTCAGGATCTACAGAATCTGGAAACAAATGTTTCTGCACCAAATATTAAGTTCTGTTTTTCTACTGTATCAAATACTTATTTCATGAAATAAAATGCAAATTCATTATATAAAAATCATGCAATTTGATTTTCTGGTTTTTATTTTAAGATTATGTCTCTCATAGTTGAAGTGTACCTATGATAAAAATGACAGGCCTCACCGTTCTTTATAGTTGAGAAAACGTACAACATCGGCAGCATATCAAATGCTTATTTTCCCCACTGTATGTGGCTGTACAGTACTGTTTGGCCACACTGCGAGACTCGAGAGGGAAGGAGCGCTATTTGATTTTTGGAGCTCACGTTTTCTTAGAATAGTTTGCAGCCTCCATTTGCAGAGCCCTTAAGTGCTAAAAGAGCAGAAACCTCACTCAATTGATTCCAATTTGCAAATTACACACCCTTTGGGAATTCATCTATGGATGTGGTGATGATTTTGACTCCAGGAGTGCTTCCCATAAACAAGCAGCAATGGACGTTGCAGAGTGCAAATACAAATATGCCATTACATTTCCCACACATTGTAGTGCCCTTACATTGTGCCCGGCTCATGCTTCTGGAGACACGCACACCGTAAATTAAGTGGCCTTTCCTCGCTACAGTAATGCCAAATGTAGATGCTAACTGTAGTTTAGGCGCACTGTGTGGTTCAGGAGGGGGCATTTGAATATGGGAGAGCAGATTTCGCTGGATTTCTTATGCACTTTTTTGTCGCTTGATGAAAGCCATGTGTGGCCGAAACATTGCTATTTTTACTGTCTGTACACTGGTGCCAATAAAACGTTTACCTTGTGCCTTTGATTTTTTGAATGTGTGTAGTTTTTACAACCCAATTGTGGAGCTGTACCATGTTTGCATGGATTACGGAGAGGTGCATGAGATGAACAAAAAAATATGTGATTTGGTTGAAAACCTGAAGCATCCATTTACTGAGACAGTACATATATTTTGTACTCTTTGGGGCTTTCACAACGTACACAAAATAGTGGATGACCGTGCATTTATGCATGCTTAAAAAGACGGACACTGCTGGATCATAGTCCAAAGCGTCTCTGTCACGGGTTTACTGCTACAGAGAGAGGCCAGAAAACTGCAGCATCTGATTTCACGTACCCCTGCACTCATTAGAAGCACTTCTTCATATTAAACGATGCAGGTTTCTGTTAGCAGTGCAGGGGTTAAACTGTTCAGCATAGAGAGTGTTATGTTTGCTAATGACAGGTGTTATGAAGGCAATCCAGAAACACAGTGTGCATAGCGATCAGAGCGCACACAGTGATCTGACAAATACCCAAAAATACAAGAACGAGCTCTGAGACGTGGAAACTCTGTAGACTGCACACCTGATCCTATCCTAAACACAACTAAAAGCGGCTGTGGATTGCGCCTAACAACTACCTAGGCAACTCGGCACAGCCTAAGAAACTAGCTAGCCTGAAGATAGAAAAATAGGCCTGACTTGCCCCAGAGAAATTCCCCAAAGGAAAAGGCAGCCCCCCACATATAATGACTGTGAGTAAGATGAAAAGACAAAACGTAGGGATGAAATAGATTCAGCAAAGTGGGGCCCGATATTCTAGGACAGAGCGAGGACAGTAAAGCGAACTTTGCAGTCTACAAAAAACCCTAAAGCAAAACCACGCAAAGGGGGCAAAAAAAAAACCACCGTGCCGAACTAACGGCACGGCGGTACACCCTTTGCGTCTCAGAGCTTCCAGCAAAACAAAAGACAAGCTGGACAGAAAAAAAGCAACAAAAAAGCAAAAAGCACTTAGCTATACAGAGCAGCAGGTCACAGGAACAATCAGGAGAAGCTCAGATCCAACACTGAAACATTGACAAGGAGCAAGGATAGCAGCATCAGGCGGAGTTAAGTAATGAAGCAGTTAACGAGCTCACCAGAACACCTGAGGGAGGAAGCTCAGAAGCTGCAGTACCACTTGTGACCACAGGAGTGAATTCAGCCACAGAATTCACAACAGTACCACCCCCTTGAGGAGGGGTCACCGAACCCTCACCAGAGCCCCCAGGCCGACCAGGATGAGCCGCATGAAAGGCACAAACAAGATCGGAAGCATGAACATCAGAGGCAAAAATCCAAGAATTATCTTCCTGAGCATAACCCTTCCATTTAACCAGATACTGGAGTTTCCGTCTAGAAACACGAGAATCCAAAATCTTCTCCACAATATACTCCAATTCCCCCTCCACCAAAACCGGGGCAGGAGGCTCAACAGATGGAACCATAGGTGCCACGTATCTCCGCAACAACGACCTATGGAATACATTATGTATGGAAAAGGAGTCTGGGAGGGTCAGACGAAAAGACACAGGATTGAGAACCTCAGAAATCCTATACGGACCAATAAAACGAGGTTTAAATTTAGGAGAGGAAACCTTCATAGGAATATGACGAGAAGATAACCAAACCAGATCCCCAACACGAAGTCGGGGACCCACACGGCGTCTGCGATTAGCGAAAAGTTGAGCTTTCTCCTGGGACAAGATCAAATTGTCCACTACCTGAGTCCAGATCTGCTGCAACCTATCCACCACAGAATCCACACCAGGACAGTCCGAAGACTCAACCTGTCCTGAAGAGAAACGAGGATGGAACCCAGAATTGCAAAAAAATGGAGAAACCAAGGTAGCCGAGCTGGCCCGATTATTAAGGGCGAACTCAGCCAACAGCAAAAAGGACACCCAATCATCCTGGTCTGCAGAAACAAAACATCTCAGATATGTTTCCAAGGTCTGATTGGTTCGTTCGGTCTGGCCATTAGTCTGAGGATGGAAAGCCGAGGAAAAGGATAGGTCAATGCCCATCCTACCACAAAAGGCTCGCCAAAACCTTGAAACAAACTGGGAACCTCTGTCAGAAACAATATTCTCAGGAATGCCATGCAACCGAACCACATGCTGAAAGAACAAAGGTACCAAATCAGAGGAGGAAGGCAATTTAGCCAAGGGCACCAGATGGACCATTTTAGAAAAGCGATCACAGACCACCCAAATGACTGACATCTTTTGAGAAACGGGAAGGTCAGAAATGAAATCCATCGAAATATGTGTCCAAGGCCTCTTTGGGACCGGCAAGGGCAAAAGCAACCCACTGGCACGAGAACAGCAGGGCTTAGCCCGAGCACAAATCCCACAGGACTGCACAAAAGTACGTACATCCCGTGACAGAGATGGCCACCAGAAGGATCTAGCCACTAACTCTCTGGTACCAAAGATTCCAGGATGACCAGCCAACACCGAACAATGAAGTTCAGAGATAAGTTTATTAGTCCACCTATCAGGGACGAACAGTTTCTCTGCTGGACAACGATCAGGTTTATTCGCCTGAAATTTTTGCAGCACCCGCCGCAAATCAGGGGAGATGGCAGACACAATGACTCCTTCCTTGAGGATACCCGCTGGCTCAGATAAACCCGGAGAGTCGGGCACAAAACTCCTAGACAGAGCATCCGCCTTCACATTTTTAGAGCCCGGAAGGTACGAAATCACAAAGTCGAAGCGGGCAAAAAATAACGACCAACGGGCCTGTCTAGGATTCAAGCGCTTGGCAGACTCGAGATAAGTCAAGTTCTTATGATCAGTCAATACCACCACGCGATGCTTAGCTCCTTCAAGCCAATGACGCCACTCCTCGAATGCCCACTTCATGGCCAGCAACTCTCGATTGCCCACATCATAATTACACTCAGCGGGCGAAAACTTCCTGGAAAAGAAAGCACATGGTTTCATCACTGAGCAATCAGAACCTCTCTGTGACAAAACCGCCCCTGCTCCAATCTCAGAAGCATCAACCTCGACCTGGAACTGAAGAGAAACATCTGGCTGACACAACACAGGGGCAGAACAAAAACGACGCTTCAACTCCTGAAAAGCTTCCACAGCAGCAGAAGACCAATTAACCAAATCAGCACCCTTCTTGGTCAAATCGGTCAATGGTTTGGCAATGCTAGAAAAATTACAGATGAAGCGACGATAAAAATTTGCAAAGCCCAGGAACTTTTGCAGACTTTTCAGAGATGTCGGCTGAATCCAATCCTGGATGGCTTGGACCTTAACTGGATCCATCTCGATAGTAGAAGGGGTAAAGATGAACCCCAAAAATGAAACTTTCTGCACACCGAAGAGACACTTTGATCCCTTCACAAACAAAGAGTTAGCACGCAGGACCTGAAAAACCATTCTGACCTGCTTCACATGAGACTCCCAATCATCTGAGAAGATCAAAATGTCATCCAAGTAAACAATCAGGAATTTATCCAGATACTCACGGAAGATGTCATGCATAAAAGACTGAAACACAGATGGAGCATTGGCAAGTCCGAACGGCATCACTAGATACTCAAAATGACCCTCGGGCGTATTGAATGCAGTTTTCCATTCATCTCCTTGCCTGATTCTCACCAGATTATACGCACCACGAAGATCTATCTTAGTGAACCAACTAGCCCCCTTAATCCGAGCAAACAAGTCAGATAACAATGGCAAGGGATACTGAAATTTAACAGTGATCTTATTAAGAAGGCGGTAATCAATACACGGTCTCAGCGAACCATCCTTCTTGGCTACAAAGAAGAACCCTGCTCCCAGTGGTGATGACGATGGGCGAATATGTCCCTTCTCCAGGGATTCCTTCACATAACTGCGCATAGCGGCGTGTTCGGGCACGGATAAATTAAATAAGCGACCTTTAGGGAATTTACTACCAGGAATCAAATTGATAGCACAATCACAATCCCTATGCGGAGGTAGAGCATCGGACTTGGGCTCTTCAAATACATCCTGATAATCAGACAAGAACTCTGGGACCTCAGAAGGGGTGGATGACGAAATTGACAAAAATGGAACATCACCATGTACCCCCTGACAACCCCAGCTGGATACCGACATGGAATTCCAATCCAATACTGGATTATGGGTTTGTAGCCATGGCAACCCCAACACGACCACATCATGCAGATTATGCAACACCAGAAAGCGAATAACTTCCTGATGTGCAGGAGCCATGCACATGGTCAGCTGGGCCCAGTATTGAGGTTTATTCTTGGCCAAAGGTGTAGCATCAATTCCTCTCAATGGAATAGGACACCGCAAAGGCTCCAAGAAAAACCCACAACGTTTAGCATAATCCAAATCCATCAGATTCAGGGCAGCGCCCGAATCCACAAACGCCATGACAGAAAACGACGACAAAGAGCATATCAAGGTAATGGACAGAAGGAATTTGGACTGTACATTACCAATGACGGCAGACCTAGCGGACCGCTTAGTGCGCTTAGGACAATCAGAAATAGCATGAGTGGAATCACCACAGTAGAAACACAGACCATTCAGACGTCTGTATTCCTGCCGTTCAACTCTAGTCATAGTCCTATCGCACTGCATAGGCTCAGGTTTAACCTCAGGCAGTACCGCCAAATGGTGCACAGATTTACGCTCGCGCAAGCGTCGACCAATCTGAATGGCCAAAGACAAAGACTCATTCAAACCAGCAGGCATAGGAAATCCCACCATGACATCCTTAAGAGCCTCAGAGAGACCCTTTCTGAACAAAGCTGCCAGCGCAGATTCATTCCACTGAGTGAGTACTGACCATTTCCTAAATTTCTGACAATATACTTCTATATCATCCTGACCCTGGCACAAAGCCAGCAAATTTTTCTCAGCCTGATCCACTGAATTAGGCTCATCGTACAGCAATCCGAGCGCCAGGAAAAACGCATCGACACTACTCAATGCAGGGTCTCCTGGCGCAAGAGAAAATGCCCAGTCTTGAGGGTCGCCGCGCAAAAAAGAAATAATAATCAAAACCTGTTGAATAGGATTACCAGAAGAATGAGGTTTCAAGGCCAGAAATAGCTTACAATTATTTTTGAAACTTAAAAACTTAGTTCTATCTCCAAAAAACAAATCAGGAATAGGAATTCTTGGTTCTAACATAGATTTCTGATCAATAGTATCTTGAATTTTTTGTACATTTATAACGAGATTATCCATTGAAGAGCACAGACCCTGAATATCCATGTCCACACCTGTGTCCAGAATCACCCAAATGTCTAGGGGAAAAAAAAAAAAGTGAACACAGAGCAGAAAAAAAAAAAAAAAATGATGTCAGAACTTTTTCTTTCCCTCTATTGAGAATCATTAGATAGGCTCCTTGTACTGTTATGTTTGCTAATGACAGGTGTTATGAAGGCAATCCAGAAACACAGTGTGCATAGCGATCAGAGCGCACACAGTGATCTGACAAATACCCAAAAATACAAGAACGAGCTCTGAGACTTGGAAACTCTGTAGACTGCACACCTGATCCTATCCTAAACACAACTAAAAGCGGCTGTGGATTGCGCCTAACAACTACCTAGGCAACTCGGCACAGCCTAAGAAACTAGCTAGCCTGAAGATAGAAAAATAGGCCTGACTTGCCCCAGAGAAATTCCCCAAAGGAAAAGGCAGCCCCCCACATATAATGACTGTGAGTAAGATGAAAAGACAAAACGTAGGGATGAAATAGATTCAGCAAAGTGGGGCCCGATATTCTAGGACAGAGCGAGGACAGTAAAGCGAACTTTGCAGTCTACAAAAAACCCTAAAGCAAAACCACGCAAAGGGGGCAAAAAAACCCCCACCGTGCCGAACTAACGGCACGGCGGTACACCCTTTGCGTCTCAGAGCTTCCAGCAAAACAAAAGACAAGCTGGACAGAAAAAAAGCAACAAAAAAGCAAAAAGCACTTAGCTATACAGAGCAGCAGGTCACAGGAACAATCAGGAGAAGCTCAGATCCAACACTGAAACATTGACAAGGAGCAAGGATAGCAGCATCAGGCGGAGTTAAGTAATGAAGCAGTTAACGAGCTCACCAGAACACCTGAGGGAGGAAGCTCAGAAGCTGCAGTACCACTTGTGACCACAGGAGTGAATTCAGCCACAGAATTCACAACAAGAGAGCAGTTCAGGGGTTAAACTGTTCAGCATAGAGTCTCTGAAACCTTCCTGCTTAGATGATCTTAGCTGTTCAGTATTGGCCACTTCTATCTCCTAAATATACTTGCCTATGGCAATCTGGATTGCCAGTGTTAGTCTTGACCTGCCTCGTGTGTAGTGGAGGAGTCGGTTGTTGGTAGATTTGTTTGGAGTGTTGATCTGTGACTGTTGCTTGGTGTTTCGAATATGTACAAATACTAATCCTCTCCTGTATGGTTTTCCTTCCTTTTCTACCCAGTGTACCTCTTTGTTGTCTGTGAGTCCATATTTATATGTTTGGCATTTCATTTATCCCTGTACTTCCTCCCTTGAGCTGATTCAGGAGTTTGGCAAGGTATGTGGCCTCAACATCTTTACCATAAAAAGTAATTCAGGGAGCATGGATAGCTAGGGCGCCCCTAGCATTAGGGTCAGGGAAGCAGCCCCTGGCCCCGGATATTCCGACAACAGAGTTGTGATATTAACACTGGCCCATATTATTTTTTCCATCAAGTAACCTATTTCTTCTCTGGCTGGGCATCTGCAGCAGCTCAGCCTGGAGGTGGCAGATCTTCGCTCTGTAGTAACACAACACTGATCTGGAGACCAATGTTGGCAGATATGCAACAGATACAGACTTATTTGTGTGCAGGAAGAGTTTACACTTTTCTGACAGTAGATTGCAATGTTGTTACTGTTATATACTTAGTTGACTGTAATGCATATACTTGCACTTTGGTTTCACTTTCTCTCTGGTAAAAGGTCCTTCAGACTTCCTGTTATGCTGTATTAAGAAGATGATGCATGTACCTCATGTTCTGTGAAGATAAAAGTTGAATTACCCAATATAATCTACTTTCACAAGTTTCTTTTGCGACCAAACTATGCAACAGGTTATGGGGCCAGCATAGAAGACAAAAAGGACTTGGTGAATACAAAGGAATACTTCAGAGCAATTCTCTCCAAACAGGTAAGACAAATAAGTTAAAGATGAGCAGCAGTTCAGAGCTGAGACTCACAGTAGCTAAGCTGAACAATGAGAACTATCAGTTACTAGATGGTGGCCTGATTCTAATGCATCGGGTATTCTAGAATATGTATGTATGTATGTATATAGCAGTCACATAGTATATAGCACAGGCCACGACATATTGTAGAATACCCGATGCGTTAATACAGGCCACACAGTATATAACACAGGCCATGCTGTATATAACAGTGGCCACGCAGTATATAACACAGCCCAAACAGTATATAACGTTGCCCACGTAGTATATAACACTGCTCACGTAGTACATAACATTGCCCACGTAGTATATAGCAGCCACGTAGTATATAACACAGCCCACACAGTATATGACACAGGCCACGCAGTATATAACATTGGCCAGGGCATTGCCTTAGGGCAGCATGGTGGCTCAGTGGATAGCACTGCAGCCTTGCAGTGCTGGAGTCCTGGGTTCTAATCCCACCTTGGACAACATCTGCAAGGAGTTTGTATGTTTTTTGTTTTTTATCATTTTTAACATTAGATCTTTTGACTATTGATGCTGCATAGGCAGCATCAATAGTAAAAAGTTGGTCACACAGGGTTAATAGCAGCGTTAATGGAGTGCGTTACCCTCGGCATAACGCGATCCATTAACGCTGTCATTAACCCAGTGTGAGCGCTGACTGGAGGGGAGTATGGAGGGACTACCTCTTGGCCGGGCTGTGCCCGTCGCTGATTGGTCGCGGCAGCCAGGACAGGCAGCTGGCAAGACCAATCAGCGACGCTGGATTTCCGTGACTGAAGTTGCAGACAGACAGAAGGAAAGACAGAAAGACGGAAGTACCCCTTAGATAATTATATAGTAGATGGAGATATCATTGTCTAAAGAAGATTTATGGGAGGTAATCACTACAGACAGACCCAATGATAATTATCAGACATGGGATAAGAAAAACAGACAAGCAAAAGCTACTATCAGCTCATTAGTGAAGGATGATCAGTTAAGCCACATAAGGAATGAGAATACAGAAAAGGGAATGTGGGAAGCATTGAGAAATCTACATGAAAGATCCAGCTTAAATCACAAACTATTCCTGCTAAGAAAACTTTAAAAGATGAGATTAAGTGTAAAGAAAGACATGCAGGAACATATAAACTCCATGATGGAGGTGGTAACACAGCTCAGATCAGTCGGTGAAGACATTAAGGAAAGCCATATAGCAGCAGTATTATTTTTCAGTTTACCAGATTCATATACTGCTCTAATAAATGTACTAGAGATAAGACCTGAAGCAGACATTACACTAGAGTTTGTAAAGACCAGACTTATAGATGAATATCATAGAAGGAAAGAGCAAACAAATGATTCCACTGAAAGGGATAGTGAAAATGCTCTTATAGTGACAGACAAGAAGCCCCATAATACAGAGACAAGAGAATGTTTCAGATGTAAGAAAAAGGGACATTTAAAAGAAAGACTTTACTATATGGAACGCAGAACAACAGAAATTACACCAAAAGGAGAATAAACAGAAGGTAAATAGCACAATTTCTAACCCACATGAAGATCACTGGAATGGTACTGGAACTGGAACGGTACAAGTAACTGATAAGCAACTGATAAAGAGTCATTGTCAGGCTGGTTTATTGACTCAGGAGCAGCAAGTCACGTGACTAGTGATAAAAGCTTCTTTACTGAACTTGATGAAAATAAGAAGAAAGCAACTTATTTTGCAGATGGGAGTAAAATAATCGCAGATGGTATTGGTCAAGGAATGCTAATCGGTCCTGATAGATTTGGGCATAATTCAAAATTACTAGTAAAGGATGTGTTATAGGTTCCATATTCTAAGTTCTTCAAAGTACCCACCTTTTGCTTTGATGACAGCTTTGCACACTCTTGGCATTCTCTTGATGAACTTCAAGAGGTAGTCACCGGAAATGGTTTTCACTTCACAGGTATGCCCTGTCAGGTTTAATAAGTGGGATTTCTTGCTTATAAATGGAGTTGGGACCAACAGTTGTGTTGAGCAGAAGTCTGGTGAATACACAGCTGATAGTCCTACTGAATAGACTGTTAGAATTTGTATTATGGCAAGAAAAAAGCAGCCAAGTAAAGAAAAACGAGTGGCCATCATTACTTTAAGAAATGAAGGTCAGTCAGTCCAAAAAATTGGGAAAACTTTGAAAGTGTCCCCAAGTGCAGTTGCAAAAACCAAGTGTTACAAAGAAACTAGCTCACATGAGGATGGCCCCAGGAAAGAAAGACCAAGAGTCACCTCTGCATCTGAGGATAAGTTTATCCGAGTCACCACCCTCAGAAATCACAGGTTAACAGCAGCTCAGATTAGAGACCAGGTCAATGCCACACAGAGTTCTAGCAGCAGACACATCTCTACAACAACTGTTAAGAGGAGACTTTGTGCAGCAGGCCTTCATGGTAAAATAGCTGCTAGCTAGGAAACCACTGCTAAGGACAGGCAACAAGCAGAAGAGACTTGTTTGGGCTAAAGAAAACAAGGAATGGACATTAGACCAGTGGAAATCTGTGCTTTGGTCTGATGAGTCCAAATTTGACATCTTTGGTTCCAAACACCGTGTCTTTGTGCAACGCAGAAAAGGTGAACAGATGGACTCTACATGCCTGGTTCCCACCGTGAAGCATAAAGGAGGAGATGTGATGGTGTGGGGGTGCTTTGCTGGTGACACTGTTGGGGATTTATTCAAAATTGAAGGCATACTGAACCAGCATGGCTACCACAGCATCTTGCAGCGGCATGCTATTCCATCTGGTTTGCGTTTAGTTGGACCATCATTTATTTTTCAACAGGACAATGACCCCAAACACTCCTCCAGGCTGTGTAAGGGCTATTTGACCAAGAAGGAGAGTGATGGGGTGCTACGCCAGATGACCTGGCCTCCACAGTCACCAGACCTGAACCCAATCGAGATGGTTTGGGGTGAGCTGGACCAACAAGGGCCAACAAGTGCTAAGCATCTCTGGGAACTCCTTCAAGATTGTTGGAAGACCATTCCCGGTGACTACCTCTTGAAGCTCATCAAGAGAATGCCAAGAGTGTGCAAAAGCAGTCATCAAAGCAAAAGGTGGCTACTTTGAAAAACCTAGAATATAAGACATATTTTCAGTTGTTTCACACTTTTTTGTTAAGTATATAATTCCACATGTGTTAATTCATAGTTTTGATGCCTTCAGTGTTAATTTACAATTTTCATAGTCCTGAAAATACAGAAAAATCTTTAAATGAGAAGGTGTGTCTAAACATTTGGTCTGTACTGTATGTGGACCCATGAAATTGACCACATCAGGAGGTAATAGATATATGGTGACCTTCATAGATGACTACTCAAGATACACAGTCACGTACTTGATAAAGAACAAAAATGAAGGGTGTCAGGTCCAAACATTCCTACATGAACAGTTTCCTGGAAAGTGGATTGGTCATCGTGGGCCAGTTGAATGGCCTCCAAGGTCTCCCGATCTGACCCCCTTAGACTTTTATCTTTGGGGTCATCTGAAGGCAATTGTCTATGCTGTAAAGATACGAGATGTGCAGCATCTGAAACAACAGATACTTGAAGCCTGTGCTAGCATTTCTTCTGCAGATTTGCTATCAGTGTGTCAAGAGTGGGAGAAGAGGGTTGCATTAACAACACATTTTATAAGTGGTCATAAACTTGTAAATAACTCATGAAAGAATAAAGTTACTTTAAAACCAAGCACACCATTGTTTTTCTTGTGAAATTCTCAATAAGTTTCATGTGTCACATGGCCCTCTTTCCATTGGAAAAAATAAAGTTGCCTCCAAAGTGGCCTACTTGAAAATGGCCACCATGGCAACCACCCATCTTGAAAAGTTTTCCCCCTCCCATATACTAATGTGCCACAAACAGGAATTTGATATCACCAACCATTCCCATTCCCAACCATTTTATTTAGGCGTATCCATATAAAAGGCCCTCTCTGTACATTACAGTGCATCTATAGCAAAACATTAATAAAACATCAGGGTGCCGCATGTGACACATGTGCTCGGTGTTCAGTAAAGAGGAAGCACATGAGGGTTCCTGCCACCTCCTTACACTCCTCCCTCCTAAAATATGGTCGTCCCCGACCATGGCGGTACCTGTAACCTTAATACAGTTAGAATTTTTTTTTTAACATATATGCAATTAGAACAGTCTTTTTCTTGTGACTTTGGTTGAGTCAACCATGACTTTGGCTCCACTTGGTTGGAGCCATGAAACAGAAAGATCAAGTGTCTTTTAACTCAGGTCCGACTAACCCCAGTCCCCTTGCTCCTGGGACTCAGACACATGCGATGTCGCACAACAACCATCCAGGCCCCGGGGCCAGTCATCTTCCGCTCCAGGTAGCCAAACATGAGAAGTCTCTTAAAACACATGCCCCACTGGCTAACTCAGCAGTCCATTCAATCCTGACCCCGCTTGCTCCTTGGGTCCTCCTGCTCAGGTTCTCCCCCTCCCTCCTTGTAGCTGAGTACGGTCCCTTAACAACAGGTGGGTTGCTTTTACCAGGGAACAGTTCAGCATTTAAAACAGCCACAAACACAGTCCATGGTGATTAACCCTTTCAGGGTTCCAGTCCCGTAATCCAGCAGGGGATGCTCAAACATGCGCAAAGGAAACTTGGATGAGGAAGGAGGAAAACAAAAACAACAGTCTTTTGTCCGTGACAATTCAGGTCACGCACGACACAATCTTGGTGTCGTCTAGGGCTTCCGCCCCTCCCAGAGATGTGGAACAGTCTCACATATTTTGGTGCAATCGGTTCAACTTTCTTCTTAAAGGGGCCACCCTCACTGCTTGCATCCGGAAAAGTGGGCTGCACTGTGGCCCAAAAACCCACTGGAGAATGACTCATCATTGTTCCCCCGGCTTCTTTCCTCCGGCAACAGCTGGCTCAGCAAACTTGGAGCCTCCCGCTCCCGTGACCAAACTGTGGCCACCAATTTCTTTAAGGGCGCCTTTGCCCTCTAGCTTTTTGTAGGGGCCACATGTAATCTGGCTGGACATGCTTCCTCCTCCTGGCCACTGTAGCTCCTTTAAAATTCACGCCCCCGCCGTTTCTTCTCCTTAATTACTCCTGCCATTTTCCGGGCCTCTTCTACCGAGGGAGCCCAGGACTCATTTAGGTAGCTGCTGTCGGGAGATGCACGGACTGGGGTGAGGGTCGGTGTCACACTCACTGCAACTGCAGCTGGCTGCAACATTCCTCCTCTGTGGCTGCGTGAACTTGGGATTATGGCCACAACAGTCCCTCTCTCCACCACTTCCGCTTTCTCAATCACTTCTTGCGGTAGGCAGATTCCTCCTCTGAATGACACACTTCGCTGCTGCATTCAAACAGGTATCTCACTTGGCAATGGTATAGCTCTTCTGGGCACACCGTCTTGCTCTTCTGGGCTCCACCCGTTCGTGGGTGGAGTTACTTCCAGCTGCCCCAACGTTTTTCAAGACTCTGCTGTAGGGGTCAGGGCTTCTTCTTCTGCCTCGCCCATCTCAGGCGGGCACCAGTCACAGTGGTACATGACCTCGGCTCAGGCCACTGCTTCTTCCATCTTCACTCCTTTTCCTTCTTAGGACTCCCATGGAGGGCGGCACCACTCTCAGCTTTCTCGGCACTGAACGCCATCTTCTTGTCAGTGTTCAGCGCCATCTTTAACTCTCTAACGGCTGCCATCTTTGCCATCTTCAAGGCTCCTTCGCATCAAGGCATCGGAATCCTGCCGACTACGCCAATTCTGTAAGGCGGTCAGGGTGGTAGTTGTGGCACTGGCTGTTCTGTTCCCACACCCTAGCGCCCCACAAATAAAATATAGTGTGTAATGTGCGCAGCAGAACACTTACGGTCACTGTCAGAGTCCTTTCCAGTTCTGTCACTCTAGCTTCACAAAACACTTCAGAGTCACAGTTCTTTTTCAACAGTTTAACTTTAATATTCAACAGTGCATTCATCACACTGGCAGCACATAGAGACATCTTCTTATCTTTCCCTAAGCTAAAGCACAATACATCACATTACAGTACATCACAAATACATTAGTGTACCAATAGCAAAGCATTAATAAAACATCAGGGTGCCGCACATGACACATGTGCTCGGTGTTCAGGAGAGAGGAAGCACATGAGGGTCCCTGCCACTTCCTTACACATGCAAGACGACCCAGGAATCTCACAGAGCTGGAAGAATTTTCTAAGGAAGAATGGATGAAAATCCCTTAAGTAAGAATTAAAAAACTCTTGGCTGGCTGTAAAAAACATTTACAAGCTGTGATACTTGCAAAAGGGGGTGCTATTAGGTACTAATCATGGAGGGTGCCTAAACTTTTACATTGACCCATTATCTTTTTTAAAATGTAAAAGATAGAAATATACATTTTTGCCTAAAATGCAAAGGAAATTTGTAATCTTTAACTTTAGGTTTTGGCTTGTTCACTATCATCGCTAGGAAAGGCAAGGTGATGCATATTTCCCAGCTTTATAAAAACCTAGCCTCCTCTAACCTTGTGCAAAAAAACAGCAGCCATGGATTCTTCCAAGCAGCTACCTAGCACTCTGGAAATAAAAATGATGAAGGTCCACAAAGTAGGAGAAGACTATAAGACGATAACAAAGCATTTTCAAGTTGCCCTTTCCTCAGTTCGAAATGTAATTAAGAAATGGCAGTTAACAGGAACAGTGGAGGTCAAGATAAGGTCTGGAAGATCAAGATAAATTTCAGTGAGAGCTGTTCATAGGATTGCTAGAGAGGCAAATCAGAACCCCCGCTTGACTGCAAAAGAACCTACAGAAAAATTTAGCAGACTCTGCGGTTGTGGTACATTACATAGTAACATAGTAACATAGTTAGTAAGGCCGAAAAAAGACATTTGTCCATCCAGTTCAGCCTATATTCCATCATAATACATCCCCAGATCTACGTCCTTCTACAGAACCTAATTGTATGATACAATATTGTTCTGCTCCAGGAAGACATCCAGGCCTCTCTTGAACCCCTCGACTGAGTTCGCCATCACCACCTCCTCAGGCAAGCAATTCCAGATTCTCACTGCCCTAACAGTAAAGAATCCTCTTCTATGTTGGTGGAAAAACCTTCTCTCCTCCAGACGCAAAGAATGCCCCCTTGTGCCCGTCACCTTCCTTGGTATAAACAGATCCTCAGCGAGATATTTGTATTGTCCCCTTATATACTTATACATGGTTATTAGATCGCCCCTCAGTCGTCTTTTTTCTAGACTAAATAATCCTAATTTCGCTAATCTATCTGGGTATTGTAGTTCTCCCATCCCCTTTATTAATTTTGTTGCCCTCCTTTGTACTCTCTCTAGTTCCATTATATCCTTCCAGAGCACCGGTGCCCAAAACTGGACACAGTACTCCATGTGCGGTCTAACTAGGGATTTGTACAGAGGCAGTATAATGCTCTCATCATGTGTATCCAGACCTCTTTTAATGCACCCCATGATCCTGTTTGCCTTGGCAGCTGCTGCCTGGCACTGGCTGCTCCAGGTAAGTTTATCATTAACTAGGATCCCCAAGTCCTTCTCCCTGTCAGATTTACCCAGTGGTTTCCCGTTCAGTGTGTAATGGTGATATTGATTCCTTCTTCCCATGTGTATAACCTTACATTTATCATTGTTAAACCTCATCTGCCACCTTTCAGCCCAAGTTTCCAACTTATCCAGATCCATCTGTAGCAGAATACTATCTTCTCTTGTATTAACTGCTTTACATTGTTCTACTGTTCAGAGACACCTGTACAACTATGGCCTTCATGGAAGAGTCATTAGAAGAAAACATCTCCTGCATCCTCACCATAAAATTCAGTGTCAGAAGTGTGCAAAAGTACAACTAAACAAGCCTGATGCTTTTAGAAACAAGTCCTGTGGACCGGTGAGGTTAAAATAGAACTCTTTGGCCACAATGATTAAAGGTAAGTGTGGAGAAAAAAGTGCACAGAATTTCAGGAAAAGAATATCTTGCCAACCATTAAACATGGAGGTGGATCTGTTGTGAATTCTGTGGCAGAGCTCCCTCCTGTGGTCACAAGTGGTACTTCGGCTGGTTCTCTCTGTGAGCTTCCGTTGGTGGAGGAAAGTGGTACTGCGGCTTCTGAGTTTCCTTCCTCAGGTGATGTGGTGAAGTCGTTAGGTGCTGCTCTATTTAACTCCACCTAGTGCTTTGATCCTGGCCTCCAGTCAATGTTCTAGTATTGGACCTGTTTCCTCCCGGATCGTTCCTGTGGCCTGCTGCTCTGCATAGCTAAGTTCCTCTTTGCTATTTGTTTGCTGTTTTTTTCTGTCCAGCTTGACAATTTGTTTTTTTCTGCTTGCTGGAAGCTCTGGTACGCAGAGGGTGTACCTCCGTGCCGTTAGTTCGGTACGGAGGGTCTTTTTGTACCCTTTGCGTGGTTTTTGTAGGGTTTTGTGTTGACCGCAAACTTACCTTTCCTATCCTCGCTCTGTTCAGAAAGTTGGGCCTCACTTTGCAAAATCTATTTCATCTCTACGTTTGTCTTTTCATCTTAACTCACAGTCATTATATGTGGGGGCTGCCTTTTCCTTTGGGGTATTTCTCTGAGGCAAGGTAGGCTTATTTTCTATCTTCAGGCTAGCTAGTTTCTCAGGCCGTGCCGAGTTGCATAGGGAGCGTTAGGCGCAATCCACGGCTGCCTTTAGTGTGGTTGGAGAGGATTAGGGATTGCGGTCAACAGAGTTCCCACGTCTCAGAGCTCGTTTTTGTTTTTTGGGTTATTGCCAGGTCACTGTATGTGCGCTGACCTCTATGTCCATTGTGGTACTGAATTACCTTTCATAACAGTACTGGAGGCCCAAAGTACTAATGATTCCCAATAGAGGGAAAAAAGAAGTTCTGAGACGATTTTTTTTTCTTTGCACTGTGTTTTGCCTTTTTTTTCCCCTAGACATTTGGGTGGTTCAGGACACAAGTGTAGCAATGGACATTAAAGGTCTGTCTTCATGTGTGGATCAGCTCACGGCAAGAGTACAAAGTATTCAAGACTTTGTGGTTCAGAATTCTATGTTAGAACCGAGAATTCCTATTCCTGATTTGTTTTTTGGAGATAGAACTAAATTTCTGAGTTTCAAAAATAATTGTAAACTATTTCTGGCTTTGAAATCTCGCTCCTCTGGTGACCCAGTTCAACAAGTTAGGATCGTTATTTCTTTTTTGCGTGGCGACCCTCAGGACTGGGCATTTTCTCTTGCGTCAGGAGATCCTGCATTAAGTAATATCGATGCATTTTTCCTGGCGCTCGGATTGCTGTACGATGAGCCTAATTCTGTGGATCAGGCAGAGAAGAATTTGCTGGCTCTGTGTCAGGGTCAGGATGAAATAGAGGTATATTGTCAGAAATTTAGAAAGTGGTCCGTAGTCACTCAGTGGAATGAAGGTGCGCTCGCAGCTATTTTCAGAAAAGGTCTCTCTGAAGCCCTTAAGGATGTCATGGTGGGATTTCCTATGCCTGCTGGTCTGAATGAGTCTATGTCTTTGGCCATTCAGATCGGTCGACGCTTGCGCGAGCGTAAATCTGTGCACCATTTGGCGGTATTACCTGAGCTTAAACCTGAGCCTATGCAGTGCGATAGGACTTTGACCAGAGTTGAACGGCAAGAACACAGACGTCAGAATGGGCTTTGTTTCTACTGTGGTGATTCCACTCATGCTATTTCTGATTGTCCTAAGCGCACTAAGCGGTTCGCTAGGTCTGCCACCATTGGTACGGTACAGTCAAAATTTCTTCTGTCTGTTACCTTGATCTGCTCTTTGTCATCGTATTCTGTCATGGCATTTGTGGACTCAGGCGCTGCTCTGAATTTGATGGACTTGGAGTATGCTAGGCGTTGTGGGTTTTTCTTGGAGCCCTTGCAGTGTCCTATTCCATTGAGAGGAATTGATGCTACGCCTTTGGCCAAGAATAAGCCTCAGTACTGGACCCAGCTGACCATGTGCATGGCTCCTGCACATCAGGAGGTTATTCGCTTTCTGGTGTTGTATAATCTGCATGATGTGGTCGTGTTGGGGTTGCCATGGCTACAAGTCCATAATCCAGTATTAGATTGGAAATCCATGTCTGTGTCCAGCTGGGGTTGTCAGGGGGTACATGGTGATGTCCCATTTCTGACTATTTCGTCATCCACCCCTTCTGAGGTTCCTGAGTTCTTGTCTGATTACCGGGATTTATTTGATGAGCCCAAGTCCGATACCCTACCTCCGCATAGGGATTGTGATTGTGCTAGCGATTTGATTCCTGGTAGTAAATTCCCAAAAGGTCGACTGTTTAATTTATCTGTGCCTGAGCACGCCGCTATGCGGAGTTATGTGAAGGAGTCTTTGGAGAAGGGGCATATTCGCCCGTCATCGTCGCCATTAGGAGCAGGGTTCTTTTTTGTAGCCAAGAAGGATGGTTCACTGAGACCTTGTATAGATTACCGCCTTCTAAATAAGATCACGGTTAAATTTCAGTACCCCTTGCCATTGTTATCTGATTTGTTTGCTCGGATTAAGGGGGCTACTTGGTTCACCAAGATAGATCTTCGTGGTGCGTATAATCTTGTGCGTATTAAGCGAGGCGATGAGTGGAAAACTGCATTTAATACGCCCGAGGGCCATTTTGAGTATCTAGTAATGCCATTCGGACTTGCCAATGCTCCATCAGTGTTTCAGTCCTTTATGCATGACATCTTCCGAGAGTACCTGGATAAATTCCTGATTGTGTACTTAGATGACATTTTGATCTTCTTGGATGATTGGGAGTCTCATGTGAAGCAGGTCAGAACAGTGTTTCAGGTCCTGAGTGATAATTCTTTGTTTGTGAAGGGATCAAAGTGTCTCTTTGGTGTTCAGAAGGTTTCATTTTTGGGGTTCATCTTTTCCCCTTCTACTATCGAGATGGACCCTGTTAAGGTCCAAGCCATCCATAATTGGACTCAGCCGACATCTCTGAAAAGTCTGCAAAAGTTCCTGGGCTTTGCTAATTTTTATCGTCGCTTCATCTGCAATTTTTCTAGTATTGCTAAACCATTGACTGATTTGACCAAGAAAGGTGCTGATTTGGTCAATTGGTCTTCTGCTGCGGTGGAAGCTTTTCAAGAGTTGAAGCGTCGTTTTTCTTCTGCCCCTGTGTTGTGTCAACCAGATGTTTCGCTTCCGTTCCAGGTCGAGGTTGATGCTTCTGAGATTGGAGCAGGGGCTGTTTTGTCGCAGAGAAGTTCTGATTGCTCGGTGATGAAACCATGCGCCTTCTTTTCCAGGAAGTTTTCGCCTGCTGAGCGAAATTATGATGTGGGCAATCGAGAGTTGCTGGCCATGAAGTGGGCATTCGAGGAGTGGCGTCATTGGCTTGAAGGAGTTAAGCATCGCGTGGTGGTATTGACTGATCATAAGAACTTGACTTATTTTGAGTCCGCCAAGCGGTTGAATCCTAGACAAGCTCGTTGGTCGTTGTTTTTTGCCCGTTTTGACTTTGGGATTTCATACCTTCCGGGCTCTAAAAATGTGAAGGCGGATGCTCTGTCTAGGAGTTTTGTGCCCGACTCTCCGGGTGTATCTGAGCCGGCGGGTATCCTCAAAGAGGGAGTAATTGTGTCTGCCATCTCCCCTGATTTGCGGCGGGTGCTGCAAAAATTTCAGGCTAATAGACCTGATCGTTGCCCAGCGGAGAAACTGTTTGTCCCTGATAGGTGGACGAATAAAGTTATCTCTGAGGTTCATTGTTCGGTGTTGGCTGGTCATCCTGGAATCTTTGGTACCAGAGAGTTAGTGGCTAGATCCTTTTGGTGGCCATCTCTGTCGCAGGATGTGCGTACTTTTGTGCAGTCCTGTGGGATTTGTGCTCGGGCTAAGCCCTGCTGTTCTCGTGCCAGTGGGTTGCTTTTGCCCTTGCCGGTCCCGAAGTGGCCTTGGACACATATCTCTATGGATTTTATTTCAGATCTTCCCGTCTCTCAAAAGATGTCAGTCATTTGGGTGGTCTGTGATCGCTTCTCTAAGATGGTCCATTTGGTACCCTTGTCTAAATTGCCTTCCTCCTCTGATTTGGTGCCATTGTTTTTCCAGCATGTGGTTCGTTTACATGGCATTCCAGAGAATATCGTTTCTGACAGAGGTTCCCAGTTTGTTTCGAGGTTTTGGCGAGCCTTTTGTGGTAGGATGGGCATTGACTTGTCTTTTTCCTCGGCTTTCCATCCTCAGACTAATGGCCAGACCGAACGAACCAATCAGACCTTGGAAACATATCTGAGATGCTTTGTTTCTGCTGATCAGGATGACTGGGTGTCCTTTTTGCCTTTGGCTGAGTTCGCCCTTAATAATCGGGCCAGCTCGGCTACCTTGGTTTCACCGTTTTTCTGCAACTCTGGGTTCCATCCTCGTTTCTCTTCAGGGCAGGTTGAGTCTTCGGACTGTCCTGGTGTGGATACTGTGGTGGACAGGTTGCAGCAGATTTGGACTCATGTAGTGGACAATTTGACTTTGTCCCAGGAGAAGGCTCAACGTTTCGCTAATCGCAGACGCTGTGTGGGTCCCCGACTTTGGGTTGGGGACTTGGTTTGGTTATCTTCTCGTCATATTCCTATGAAGGTTTCCTCTCCTAAGTTTAAACCTCGTTTTATTGGTCCGTATAGGATTTCTGAGGTTCTTAATCCTGTGTCTTTTCGTCTGACCCTTCCAGATTCTTTTTCCATACATAACGTATTCCATAGGTCATTGTTGCGGAGATACGTGGCACCTATGGTTCCATCTGTTGATCCTCCTGCCCCGGTTTTGGTGGAGGGGGAGTTGGAGTATATTGTGGAGAAGATTTTGGATTCTCGTGTTTCAAGGCGGAAACTCCAGTATCTGGTTAAGTGGAAGGGTTATGCTCAGGAAGATAATTCCTGCGTCTTTGCCTCTGATGTCCATGCTCCCAATCTTGTTCGTGCCTTTCATATGGCTCATCCTGGTCGTCCTGGGAGCTCTGGTGAGGGTTCGGTGACCCCTCCTCAAGGGGGGGGGTACTGTTGTGAATTCTGTGGCAGAGCTCCCTCCTGTGGTCACAAGTGGTACTTCGGCTGGTTCTCTCTGTGAGCTTCCGTTGGTGAAGGAAAGTGGTACTGCGGCTTCTGAGTTTCCTTCCTCAGGTGATGTGGTGAAGTCGTTAGGTGCTGCTCTATTTAACTCCACCTAGTGCTTTGATCCTGGCCTCCAGTCAATGTTCTAGTATTGGACATGTTTCCTCCTGGATCGTTCCTGTGGCCTGCTGCTCTGCATAGCTAAGTTCCTCTTTGCTATTTGTTTGCTGTTTTTTTCTGTCCAGCTTGTCAATTTGTTTTTTTCTGCTTGCTGGAAGCTCTGGGACGCAGAGGGTGTACCTCCGTGCCGTTAGTTCGGTACGGAGGGTCTTTTTGTACCCTTTGCGTGGTTTTTGTAGGGTTTTGTGTTGACCGCAAAGTTACCTTTCCTATCCTCGCTCTGTTCAGAAAGTTGGGCCTCACTTTGCTAAATCTATTTCATCTCTACGTTTGTCTTTTCATCTTAACTCACAGTCATTATATGTGGGGGCTGCCTTTTCCTTTGGGGTATTTCTCTGAGGCAAGGTAGGCTTATTTTCTATCTTCAGGCTAGCTAGTTTCTCAGGCCGTGCTGAGTTGCACAGGGAGCGTTAGGCGCAATCCACGGCTGCCTTTAGTGTGGTTGGAGAGGATTAGGGATTGCGGTCAACAGAGTTCCCACGTCTCAGAGCTCGTTCTTGGTTTTTGGGTTATTGCCAGGTCACTGTATGTGCGCTGACCTCTATGTCCATTGTGGTACTGAATTACCTTTCATAACATGGATCATTCATGCTTTGGGGTTGTGTTGCAGCCAATGGCATGGGGAAAATTTCACTGTTAGAATAATGGATTTAATGCAAATTCAACAATTTTTTGAAGCAAATATAACACCATCTGTAAAAAAGCTGAAGTTAAAAAGAGGATGGCTTCTACAAATGGATAATGATCCTAAACACAAATCAAACTCCACTATGGACTTCCTCAAAAGGTGCAATCTGAATGTTTTACAATGGCCCTCACAGTCCTCTGATCTGAACATCATTGAACATCTGTGGCTAGATTTTTAGGCTAAATCAAAGTCTGAAACTTTGGTCAAAGTTATCTGAGCACACAAACTTTTGCATTGGCCTATTTTCCTATTTGTAATTTTTAAAATAAAGATGAAAAAAAATCTATATATATAATTGTCTAAGGGTTTTTCTTTCTGTCTGTCTGTCTGTCCTGGAAATCTCGCGTCGGGCACAGTATCGACGTAGAAATCCCGTGTCTCTGATTGGTCGAGGCCGCAAGGCCTCGACAAATCAGCGATGGGCACAGCGACGATGATGTCATAAAGGACGTAGACATCCCGCGTCTCTGATTGGTCGAGGCCGCCAGGCCTCGACCAATCAGCGACGGGCACAGCGACGATGATGTCATAAAGGACGTAGAAATCCCACATTTCTGATTCAGCGATGGGCACAGTATCGACGTAGATGTCATAATGGTTGCCATGGCGACGATGATGTCATAAAGGTTGCCTCGACCAATCAGCGACGGGCACAGTCTGCCGCGAATTCTGGAATCATCATTGTCCATATAGTACGGGGACATGCATATTCTAGAATACCCGATGCGTTAGAATCGGGCCACAATCTAGTATAATATATATATATTTTTTTGCGTGAAATAGAAAGGAAATGTATCAGCTTTAACTTTAGGTCTTTTAGAGATCATTTCATCTTCAACTTGCTTGACTGTTCACAGTAACAGTAATATTGACCAGGGGTGCCCAAACTTTTACATGCCACTGTAGGTTATCTTGGTCTCACAACATGCTTGGAATTTTTACACCTAGACTATAAGGTATATTCTATCCACTAAATGAACCAATGATCTACATTGTATAGGCACACACTATCCAAGTCGTGGATTATATAACCGATATTCCTTGTTAGGCATGGGATTTTTGGGAATTTTTCCGCCCACATCTCCTCCTCCGTTCATAAGCCACCAGATAAAGAGATAATAAGCAGGATTACTGTCTGCATGTCCAAACAGCCGTTCCGTCCCACTTATATCTTCTACAGATTAAATTCTGAACGTAAACTTAGAGACATTCTTGAATAATTTCCATCCTTATAGAGGCGAAAGTAAAATGAAAAAAAAAAAGGATTTGAACAGCTGTTGAATCTCATTGCCCACTCCCGTGGGTGAGAGACTTGGTAATAGCTTGTGGGAGGAGGCTGGAGAAGTTAGTGGCCATTTGCTCAGCAGTAGGCTGCCTGTGTGTCACAAAATGCAACTTTCCCTGTCTCTCTGTCTCCTGCCAGGCAGAGCTATTAAAGCTATTTTGAAAGTGACCCTTCAGCTTAAGTACGCTCAGAAAGAGAGAGGGGAGAGAGGAGGTAGCAGCTGTTTGGAACCATGACTGAAGATGACGGATTCGATTGTGGTGGAGGGTCAAGTCAGATTGAGAGATGGAAAAAAGGTCAGCGAAATGGGCATTTTTTCCACCGCCACCTTCAATTTCCAGGAAATATTGTGTTCTGGAATCTTAAATGGTCCTTCTTACGATTTTCCTAATCATTTCCTGCTTTGTGATTTCAGTGGAAGAATAGGTGGGTTCTTCTTCGAAAACCTTCCCCTGTTGCAGGTACGGTACTTTTTTTTTAAATTTTAACCTTCTTTTGAAAAACTTTTAGACAGCACTGTAGTAATCAATACAAAAACTAAATGTTATTTTCATGTACACCCTCAAAGATGTGAAGGATTTTTAGAAGGTTTCTTCTAGGTAGGAAAGGGGTGATTGCTTTTCGGAAAACACTTGTGTCCTGGTGGTACAGTCATTGTAAAAAACCACCTTCTTCCCCAGATTAATAATACGACTTTATTCTTAAGATTTTGCTTTTCTTTGAATTCAAAGTCTTCTAGTTCCTTTACATGGATTTATTGCTTATGCAATGTTTTGGTTTCATTACTTTTTATTTTTCATTTTTCAACAAGTTGTCGTAGACTTCAATGGAGGTACGATTTAGGGTAACAGTTGAGTTTCACGTTTAGAGGCCTCTCTTTCAGATATATCAATGGGCACAGAGAAAGGTTTGTTACTTCAAAGCACATTGCACTTACAAAAATAGAAAGAGGATACAGAACTCTGCCTAGCGTGTGAGCGAGCTGTACGAAAGGGGCGAGATGACATTAAAACTTTTCAGCAGGTTTCATGTTTCCCAGCAGCCTGAAACGTTATGGCAGAATAGCGGGACTTCCAATGTTTCTTTGTATTGAAAGATTAAATAGAAATTGTCTGTAAAGTAGAATACAATTAAACAATTGGAATAGATGATTTAATAAAAGTTCAAAAATACTTTAAAAAATAGTGATTTTTTTTAAGGAATTATAATCTTAACTTAAACAAAGGTAAAGGTTGTACAGTTTAGTACTGACTCATTTTAACCTGGACAATACCTGAGAGCCAAAAGCTCTCCTGCATTTATATGTAGATAATGGGGCTCCGTCAATGATAGACTCCGTTCTCTGGGCCCAGTATAGGAAATTATTTAGCAGAACTAGAATTAATCTACATAAAAATGTGCACGTCCACTTGATTTACTCATACTATCATCATATGAATACATTGTAGTAATGGCCCTTGCTTCAAATCAGTGAAGTTGTCTTCTGCTAGATTTTTGGGACTCATTATCATATCATAAACTAAGCCCACCTAAGATCCTCTGGTACCCCAATGGGTCCAACCTTAGATCTAAGGAACATTTGCCTAATTCTGCCAATGGGCAGCATAACTTCCCAGTCCACTACAGACTTTAATCTTCTGCTCGTTATGTGAGGGTCATCATGTGAGGGTCTTCAAAACCAGGGATTCAAGCTTCAGGAGGCTAATTTGCATATTCCAGGTGCCTTCTGGGAGAAGCGAAGTCTCCCTAAGCTAGAAGATCGTTGGGTACAGCCGGGACCAGCTGCTTCGAAAGCATCACCAAACCAGGGATTCAAGCTTCAGGAGGCTAATTTGCATATTCCAGGTGCCTTCTGGGAGAAGCGAAGTCTCCCTAAGCTAGAAGATCGTTGGGTACAGCCGGGACCAGCTGCTGCGAAAGCATCACCAAACCAGGGATTCAAGCTTCAGGAGGCTAATTTGCATATTCCAGGTGCCTTCTGGGAGAAGCGAAGTCTCCCTAAGCTAGAAGATCGTTGGGTACAGCCGGGACCAGCTGCTTCGAAAGCATCACCAAACCAGGGATTCAAGCTTCAGGAGGCTAATTTGCATATTCCAGGTGCCTTCTGGGAGAAGCGAAGTCTCCCTAAGCTAGAAGATCGTTGGGTACAGCCGGGACCAGCTGCTTCGAAAGCATCACCAAACCGCGCGCCTTACGGCGAATTTTTGCCTGTAGGACATTATTGCAAGAGAGCTTGGCTGAGTAGATTACACAAGAAGTCAAACACACAGCAAGTCAGCAGGATCTAGGAGCAACATGGCAGATGTGACAACCTACATGGTGAGCTGCAGCATGTGCTACATGTTCACAGATCGACCAGAAGAAGAATCCAATTTCACCTGTCAGAAGTGTAGACTAGTGGCCCTTTTAGAAGAAAAGGTGCGGGGTCTGGAAGAAAGAATAGCAACTTTGAAACTCATCAAAGAGAATGAAGACTTTCTAGACAGAACAGAAGCATCTCTACTGGTCACAGAAGGTGCAAAAAGTGTCAGAGAACCTCCAAAAGCAGATGAGTGGAAGCATGTGACCAAAAGAAGCAAGAAGACCATGGAGAAATCACCAACCACACAACTGAAGAACCGATATCAAATCTTTGTAGAGGATGAAGATGGCACACCTAAGAATGAAGCAATACCAGCAAGCAAAAAAGAAAAGGGCACACAGCAACAAGTGACAGCAAAAAGTACAGCCAAGAAGCAACGAAGAGTGGTGGTGGTGGGAGACTCACTACTGAGAGGCACAGAAGCAGCCATCTGCAGACCGGACATAACTGCAAGAGAAGTATGCTGCCTTCCAGGTGCGATGATCAAGGATGTGACCGATAGGATACCAAAGCTCTTCAGCTCCAAGGACGTCCACCCATTTCTTCTGATACATGTTGGCACCAATGACACGGCAAGGAAGGACCTACCGACAATCTGCAAGGACTTTGAAGAGTTGGGGAAGAAAGTAAAGGAACTGGATGCACAGGTAGTTTTTTCTTCTATCCTTCCAGTAGACGGGCATGGCACCAGGAGATGGAACAGGATCCTTGATGCAAACAACTGGCTAAGACGATGGTGCAGACAACAAGGATTCGGATACCTGGACCACGGTGTGAATTACTTGTACGATGGACTCCTCGCCAGAGACGGACTACACCTCAACAAACCTGGGAAACACACATTCGCCAGAAGACTCGCTACACTCATCAGGAGGGCGTTAAACTAGAAGAAGAGGGGACGGGAAGAAAAACATTAGACTCGTACAAAGACGACCCAGGAAAACATACTCAGAAGGGAGGTAAGAACATTTCTAAAACAATCCACAGTGAGGAGATTGGAACAAAACAAAATCCTCTAAACTGCATGCTCGCAAACGCCAGAAGCCTGACAAACAAGATGGAAGAACTAGAAGCAGAAATATCTACAGGTAACTTTGACATAGTGGGAATAACCGAGACATGGTTAGATGAAAGCTATGACTGGGCAGTTAACTTACAGGGTTACAGTCTGTTTAGAAAGGATCGTAAAAATCGGAGAGGAGGAGGGGTTTGTCTCTATGTAAAGTCTTGTCTAAAGTCCACTTTAAGGGAGGATATTAGCGAAGGGAATGAAGATGTCGAGTCCATATGGGTTGAAATTCATGGAGGGAAAAATGGTAACAAAATTCTCATTGGGGTCTGTTACAAACCCCCAAATATAACAGAAAGCATGGAAAGTCTACTTCTAAAGCAGATAGATGAAGCTGCAACCCATAATGAGGTCCTGGTTATGGGGGACTTTAACTACCCGGATATTAACTGGGAAACAGAAACCTGTGAAACCCATAAAGGCAACAGGTTTCTGCTAATAACCAAGAAAAATTATCTTTCACAATTGGTGCAGAATCCAACCAGAGGAGCAGCACTTTTAGACCTAATACTATCTAATAGACCTGACAGAATAACAAATCTGCAGGTGGTTGGGCATCTAGGAAATAGCGACCACAATATTGTACAGTTTCACCTGTCTTTCACTAGGGGGACTTGTCAGGGAGTCACAAAAACACTGAACTTTAGGAAGGCAAAGTTTGACCAGCTTAGAGATGCCCTTAATCTGGTAGACTGGGACAATATCCTCAGAAATGAGAATACAGATAATAAATGGGAAATGTTTAAGAACATCCTAAATAGGCAGTGTAAGCGGTTTATACCTTGTGGGAATAAAAGGACTAGAAATAGGAAAAACCCAATGTGGCTAAACAAAGAAGTAAGACAGGCAATTAACAGTAAAAAGAAAGCATTTGCACTACTAAAGCAGGATGGCACCATTGAAGCTCTAAAAAACTATAGGGAGAAAAATACTTTATCTAAAAAACTAATTAAAGCTGCCAAAAAGGAAACATAGAAGCACATTGCTAAGGAGAGTAAAACTAATCCCAAACTGTTCTTCAACTATATCAATAGTAAAAGAATAAAAACTGAAAATGTAGGCCCCTTAAAAAATAGTGAGGAAAGAATGGTTGTAGATGACGAGGAAAAAGCTAACATATTAAACACCTTCTTCTCCACGGTATTCACGGTGGAAAATGAAATGCTAGGTGAAATCCCAAGAAACAATGAAAACCCTATATTAAGGGTCACCAATCTAACCCAAGAAGAGGTGCGAAACCGGCTAAATAAGATTAAAATAGATAAATCTCCGGGTCCGGATGGCATACACCCACGAGTACTAAGGGAACTAAGTAATGTAATAGATAAACCATTATTTCTTATTTTTAGGGACTCTATAGCGACAGGGTCTGTTCCGCAGGACTGGCGCATAGCAAATGTGGTGCCAATATTCAAAAAGGGCTCTAAAAGTGAACCTGGAAATTATAGGCCAGTAAGTCTAACCTCTATTGTTGGTAAAATATTTGAAGGGTTTCTGAGGGATGTTATTCTGGATTATCTCAATGAGAATAACTGTTTAACTCCATATCAGCATGGGTTTATGAGAAATCGCTCCTGTCAAACCAATCTAATCAATTTTTATGAAGAGGTAAGCTATAGGCTGGACCACGGTGAGTCATTGGACGTGGTATATCTCGATTTTTCCAAAGCGTTTGATACCGTGCCGCACAAGAGGTTGGTACACAAAATGAGAATGCTTGGTCTGGGGGAAAATGTGTGTAAATGGGTTAGTAACTGGCTTAGTGATAGAAAGCAGAGGGTGGTTATAAATGGTATAGTCTCTAACTGGGTCGCTGTGACCAGTGGGGTACCGCAGGGGTCAGTATTGGGACCTGTTCTCTTCAACATATTCATTAATGATCTGGTAGAAGGTTTACACAGTAAAATATCGATATTTGCAGATGATACAAAACTATGTAAAGCAGTTAATACAAGAGAAGATAGTATTCTGCTACAGATGGATCTGGATAAGTTGGAAACTTGGGCTGAAAGGTGGCAGATGAGGTTTAACAATGATAAATGTAAGGTTATACACATGGGAAGAGGGAATCAATATCACCATTACACACTGAACGGGAAACCACTGGGTAAATCTGACAGGGAGAAGGACTTGGGGATCCTAGTTAATGATAAACTTACCTGGAGCAGCCAGTGCCAGGCAGCAGCTGCCAAGGCAAACAGGATCATGGGGTGCATTAAAAGAGGTCTGGATACACATGATGAGAGCATTATACTGCCTCTGTACAAATCCCTAGTTAGACCGCACATGGAGTACTGTGTCCAGTTTTGGGCACCGGTGCTCAGGAAGGATATAATGGAACTAGAGAGAGTACAAAGGAGGGCAACAAAATTAATAAAGGGGATGGGAGAACTACAATACCCAGATAGATTAGCGAAATTAGGATTATTTAGTCTAGAAAAAAGACGACTGAGGGGCGATCTAATAACCATGTATAAGTATATAAGGGGACAATACAAATATCTCGCTGAGGATCTGTTTATACCAAGGAAGGTGACGGGCACAAGGGGGCATTCTTTGCGTCTGGAGGAGAGAAGGTTTTTCCACCAACATAGAAGAGGATTCTTTACTGTTAGGGCAGTGAGAATCTGGAATTGCTTGCCTGAGGAGGTGGTGATGGCGAACTCAGTCGAGGGGTTCAAGAGAGGCCTGGATGTCTTCCTGGAGCAGAACAATATTGTATCATACAATTATTAGGTTCTGTAAAAGGACGTAGATCTGGGGATTTATTATGACGGAATATAGGCTGAACTGGATGGACAAATGTCTTTTTTCGGCCTTACTAACTATGTTACTATGTTACTATGTTACTATGTCTCTTGGCAACTTGTCCTAAGCCTGGTGGCTGAGATTTTTGTGGACAGAAATATTGTTCCATTGGAGACTAAGAGGACTATTAATCAGTTTGAGAATGTTAAACTGGCCATATTATGCAATAGTAGCTGTTGAGTTGAGAATTTTTTTTACATTTTTTAATATCTCCTTTCCGTTGTGAAGATATTAGCTTTTAAAGTTTAAGTTATAATTTATGTTTAAGGGAACCTGTCACCCCCAAAATCGATGGTGAGGTAAGCTCACCGTCATCAGGGGCTTATCTACAGCATTCTGTAATTCTGTAGATAAGCCCCGATGTTACCTGAAAGATGAGAAAAAGAGGTTAGATTATACTCACCCAGGGGCGGACCCGCTCTGATGGGCGTCTCAGGTCTGGTACAGCGCCTCCCATTTTCATTCCATGACGTCCTCTTCTGGTCTTCACGCCGCGGCTCCGGCGCAGGCGTACTTTGTCTGCCCTGTTGAGGGCAGAGCAAAGTACTGCAGTACGCAGGCGCCGGAAAGGTCAGAGAGGCCAGGCGCCTGCGCACTGCAGTACTCTGCTCTGCCCTCAACAGGGCAGACAAAGTACGCATGCACTGGAGCTGCGTCGTGAAGACCAGAAGAGGACGTCTTGGAATGAAGATAGGAGGCGCCGGAGCGGACCTGAGACACCCATTTGACCGGACTGCCGCTGGGTGAGTATAATCTAACCTCTTTTTCTCCTCTTTCAGGTAACATCGGGGGCTTATCTACAGCATTACAGAATACTGTAGATAAGCCCCTGATGACGGTGAGCTTACCTCACCATCGATTTTGGGGGTGACAGCTTCCCTTTAAACGTATGTTATATTTCTTCGCTTGTATGACATTGACCAATCATAAGCAAGCAGAAACACACTCCCACACAACCTTAGGACAGGTTTTCTCCTGTGTGAGGCATGTAATAACAGACAATCTGCTCTCCTCACTGGCCTCACTGCTGAGTGTTTGCAAGTGCTGAGAGAAGAGTGGCGATCTCAAAGAGATTTAATCTCTGTGTGGGGCAGCACAGCTGAGCTGACAGGGCTGTGAGAGGAAAGATACAGCTGAAGAGATGTTTGTAATGAGGGAAAGTTCAGCTCTGCTATGCTGCCTCTTCCCCCCCACACTGACTGCCAGGAGATGAAAGCTGAAAGGTGTTCTTAACTTATCTCTACAATTTTCCTGGCACAGTGCAATCACACACAGTTCTGTAGTTGGACAAGTAATTACAGCAGACTGTTGGTCATTACATGTCTCACATTGTGAAACCTACTTTAAGAATTTGTCCCCAGTATGTTGCTGTCTGGTTATGTAGGTCAACATTATACAGGGAAAGAAGTACAAAGTACATGCCCCCCAGAAAAAAATCTTTAGCAACACCCCATCAGACTTAAAACAAAAAGTATAACCTTACCTATTCCCATCTTTATATATTCATATTGTCAGATAGTGATTGTAAAAACAAGCACTTTTGAAATGTATTACTTATTAAAATTTGCATACTTGAAATATTAACACTTTTCTTTTGTTCTGATTACAGGTTTTTGCCCAGGAGACCGACCACTACTGCTGCATAGCTTGTAAGCGCTGCACTGAATCTTGCTGGGTTAGGAGAAAACAATGATCTCCATTCTCCAGCAATCCTGGGCAGCTTCAAAACAGCCCTTACAAGCTTTACAGAAAGCACTTGTAATCACTGCACATATACTGCTGCTTAGTAGCGGTGGTCGGTCTCCAAGGCAATGAGCTGTAAACAAAGGAAAAGTTCCTCAGCTCAGAATGAACAGAGTGATTCTTACAAGTCTATGTTTCAATCTGCTGATCTCTTTCTTCTCTATAAAAGATCACTAGCAGATGATATTGCATCTTCGGTGTAACAGATTCCTTTTAAGGGCTATGCACCAGGCAGCGATGGGTTTGTGGCTTCCAGTAAGAGCTCTGTGGTTGGCACCTTAGCTATAAAGGTTCTCTGGTTGTGAATGTATGGAAAAAGGGTGAACTGTGGTTAACATCAATTTGTCACCAGATTTCACAATACAGACTACACACGTTACTAAATAGACTCCTCATCATGGTGGAACTGTGGAAATCACAGGATGGATAGACTCGTTACTGATCTGAAAATGATGAACAAATGGAAACCAAATTTTGAAAACATTTATGTAACATTTATTTATTCCAAATAGAGTATGAGCGTCACGTGCAGAAATCTTTGCACTTACAGTGTCGGCTTCTATCAATGAGGTTGTTAATGGTTGTCTGAGGAATGTTCTGCCGCGCTAAATGCTCTTGGGCACGAAATTCATCAAGATCTGCTGCTGGCAGCTTCCTGTGCAATTTCAACAATGACACCTTACATGTGCTTGCTGTGAGACAAGTCTGGAGACACTGCAGACCATAGTAGCACATTTAGGTCACACAGGCTGCTCACAGTAGCACTAACAGCATGCGGAATGATGCTTTCAAAATGGCTTCTGGACACATTGGAGAAATGTCCATACCACTGGTTCCACCATCCAATTACTGTAATGGGCTAGCTGTCAGTGTACCTGTAATGAAGACTAGAGGGGTCAAGCTACCGTACATTATGCCACCTCACACCATAATCCTAGGTGTATGACTGGTGTGACATTCCCTCGTGACGGCCTCTTCATTGCCTTGATCACGTCCAAGACAAAAGTGGGACTCATCCCTGAAGAAGACAGACCTCCCTTCCAGCCTCCATTGTTGTCTTGTTCTGTGCCATGAAAACCTTTGAGAGTAGTGGTGTGAGGTCAATGGAGCACATGTAGCTGGACGTATGGCTCATAGCCCAATGTCATGCAACTGCCTTCTGATGGTTTGTGTAGACATTGTTTGATGCCTTAGACTTTGTATATGTGATGTCCCGCTTCACTTGAATGTATCAATCATAGAACTAGTCGTATGGCCATTTCTGCAATATATCCCAGAAGCCGTTTTTCAACATGACAACGCCATGCTGCACGCTATTGTGAGTAGTCTCTGTAGCCTAAATATGCTATTGCACATGGAGCTGCCAGCAGCGGATCTTGATGATTTGTACAAATGCATTCATTGTGGCAGAAGCTTCCACAGACAACCATTAATACCCTCATTGATAGCAACTGAGGCTGTAAGCCTGGGGATTTCTGTAGGTGGTGCCCATACTCCATACTGAATAAAACAAGATGTTTTGAAAATGTTGTTTCCAATTTTTCATCATTTACAGATCAGTACTGTGTCCATCCATCCTGTGATTTCCATAATTTAATGTCTCTTCCTTCTTGGTGTTGTAATTTCAATGTTGAGGAGAGTAGATCTCTTAGACCTGATGAGGATGGTGTACTTATGAAAAACTATAGCTTCATAACACTGATATTAAATCAGTTCAGCTAACAGGTCAGAGAACTCCTGAGCCCAAGTGCATTCAGTGTATTCACCCAGTCAGAATGACTAATAGATGCAGCTTTACTAGAGCTTGAGTTTGAACTGACATGGATTTTCTTAATAAATACATCAGCCTCATCAGATCTAAGAGATCTATGTAATAAATGTACGTTGTTGTATTTTAAAAACTAACGAATGGCCACATTAGATTTCACTGTGATTTGCATTCTTATTGCTATGGTATCACTGTGACTAGAGGTGCTATGGGGGTCTCTGGAAATGAATAATTAGCCATTACTCATTTAAATTAGTGTCTTTTGTGTATTAGGCGCTGACGTGTCTGGTCCCTTAGGCCCCGTGGTGTCACTATACTCTGACTCGCCCAAATGCAATATTTGGTCTTTCCCACCCACATGCATGTTGGTCAGGTGTATGTGCCATTGCAGTGTTCTAGATCCTATAAAGACATATATGTTCACCCCTAATGTAATAATACTGGCACCTTCTTATAAGCATGTCCACCATCATAGGCCCCTTCCTGTAATAATGTCCTCCGTCATGACCCCTATCCTGTAAGAAATGCCCCCCCATCCTGGTCAAAATCCTATAATAATGTTCCCGTACTGGGCTGCATCCTGTAAGAAATGTCCTTCATCCTCAGCCCCTTCCTATTATAATGTCCCCATCCAGGACCACAACATGTAAGAATGTCCCCCATTCTGGCCCCCTTCCCATTCTTTTCCAGTTCATTTAAAAAAAATAAACAATTTTTCTTATTTTCCCCTACTCCCAGGACATGCAACGTCCTCTTCCACAGCCAGAGATGAGGCTGGCAGCTTACTTCGGCGTCCCAGCCACTGGCCCTCACATGATGGCACTGCCATGCACAGCCTGTGACGGGCTCGCCAACATCAGTTGCCGGTCTCTGATTGGCCTGTGGCTTCTGTTACAGTTCAGGAACCCGGTGGGTATCTTCAGCTTCTTCATGTGGGAATGTACGTCCTTTGACACACATCCAGCTGAAATAGGTGCCGGTGTCAGCAGGCTCTCTTCCAGCGCGGTCCCGGTCGCATCTGATATCGTTTCGTCCCTGTTTAGGCCTCATTCAGGCGTCCGTTTATCGATTTGTGATTTTCATGTATAGAACACTTACTCATTACAGTGTATTTCAAGAAAAGCACATCCAGCCCATGAATGGCAGCGCTTCCCAGGACTCACATTCAAAGATGATATTTCATATTTTTTTATTTCATAACTTAAAATAGAAGAGATACAACGCGTTTCGGATACAGTATATATCCTTCTTCAGGTATCATAAAAACACAGTACAAATCCTACTAGTATAAAATTCAATTACACTTATATATAGTATCACACCTTTTATCCCAGTCTCAGAAACTTGATTTGGGGTGTGGACCAAGTTCAGGAAAACACCCACTGATTGTGCACCCTTTAAAGACTATAATATTGTGTTTACGCACTTAGGGCGCCGCGATTTGTCTGTTCTTCTCTCCCAAACAGGGTTTTTTGTATATTGTTACCGAAAGGAGTTCTTCCTAATCGGTTGAAGATCGACACCCCAGACAGCAAAGGGGAGCGAGCAGCCTAGAGTGAAAATGGAGTATTATAACAACAGAATTGAGAGGAGAAAGGAGCTGTTATCATCCATTAAGAACATGACTAATACAAGGTTGGATAATTCTTGTACTGAACCTGTGATTGATATTGAGACAAAAAGGACCATCACTGGTCTTTTTTTGGACTTTGAAAAACATATGAAGATGGAAATAAGACATCAGATTGATGCAGAATTTCTAGGTATTTGTATTCATCAAAAAATTGTTCCAAATGGTTTGAAGATACATTTTAATAGTACTTTTTCAGATGACAGTAATTTTACCAATAATTGGAATAATATTTTAAATGATTGTTCTTATAGTCTTATGAGTTTGTTAGTGGAAAAGCGTTCTGAGCTAGCCAGTAAAGCCACAATGATTTGTGAAAAGAAATTACTTGAACTTGAACTTGAAAAGTTTAAAAGTTTACATTTTTTTAACTTGGTGAATGATGACATTACCAGGAAACTCAAAGTATTTGAAAATGATCTAGTAGATGTAAAAATAAAAAAATTTCGTAGGGATACTGTTAAAACTAAACCAATGTCAAAGGAACCAATCAGGAATAAAAACCTGATAGGTATCAATGAACCAACAAAGAAAAAACCTAGTAATTTAAGAACAGAAGTCCTGGTCCCACAGGAATTAGGTTTAAAACAAACAAGGACTATAATCAATTCAAATATAAAAAATATACATGATATTGAAACAACTATATCTCAAATTAAATTACCTCTAAATACGTCTACCCCCGAGAACATTCACACCATATTGAATAAAAATGCAAAAAAGAAAAAACCTCCACCCATTGAAAAAAACATTCCATTAGAGCCCAGGATCATTGTAATGAAAAATGCTCCAACATTACCTCTCCCTAATCCTGGACTTCCCCCATTGGAAATTCCTACTGCTTCCCACAGGTTGGAAATTTCCAATGTTGAATTTGATATAAATGAAGTAACTATCCATGATCATACAGAATCTCCATCTACATTCACCACAGTATTACAAGCGCCCACTCCATCACCATATTCAGTAGTATCCAACATCTCTTTTTTAGAGATAGGTCCCACACGTCCAAGTGTTTCAGAAATAATTTTACCACCACTAATCAGTTCTTCACAAACAGCTCAAATTTTCAGTCCAATACAAAAGAATCATATTACAAATTACTTCGCACCAACTGTAATATCAAGATCCAAAAAAAGAAAAGTAGAGCAAGAGGAAAAAGAGGAAAGGGATCTAATAGATATCTGAGAATATGTAAAAAAACAAGGAACCCTGAAACTTATAAACAACTAAATCCGCCTCTGGTTAAAATATTTAATTTATCGTCCCATATTTTATCCTCCTCAGAAATGGAAATTTTAAGTAGGGGACTAAATTTCTGCCCTGCTCAAGATATGAATGCATTCGATCTTTTTCTCGATTTAAATGCGTACGCTCGTAAACTCACTCTTAAAAGGCATTTCTTGTTGAACGAAAAAAATGGGGACATTGGGGATCCCCCAAAAATACTGATCCCAATAGAGACAAACAAAGAAAGGGAATATATCCATAAGAAAGTACACCCAAAATCTCTATTTAATCCTCATCAACACCGAGGACCAAATATAGATACCTTTTTTTCATTAGTATCTGAAGAATTTAGGAAATGGGAAAATAATAATAATAAACATAAAATCCAAAAGCATGGAACTGGAAAAAACAAGATAAAAAAGGAGAACAATATCTCTAAAAGAGAGAAAATGGCATTGGAGGATTTGAGACAAAATACAGATATAGTAATAAGGCAAGCTGATAAAGGAGGGAGTAGTTGTGCAAAACAGATCTGACTATATTGAGGAAGCTTTGAACATATTGTCTGATATGAGATATTACAAAATTCTAAAAGAAGATCCTACACAATCCTTTGTTCGGGACTATCACCATATGATTAAGGAAGCCTATGAGAGGAACATTCTCAATAAAACAGAAAAAAGGTTTTTATCAAATCCTGCACCAACCATGGCGTTATTTTATCATCTACCAAAAGTGCATAAGAACTGTGAAAAACCACCTGGTAGACCAATTATATCAGGAATAGGGTCTTTAACCTGTCATCTTTCTCATTATATTGACTTGTTTTTACAAGATGTAGTAAAGTCTCTTCCTTCATATTTGAGAGATTCCACACAATTAATCGAGGAGCTGAGGGATATTGAATGGGAAGATAATTATTCCTTTATCTCATTGGATGTTAATTCATTATATTCCAACATAGATCACGAAATGGGGGTAAATGCAGTGGGTTTTTATTTAGCAGAGACAGAGATGCTCCCCGAACAAAGAGATTTTCTGTTAAAGGGTCTGAAATTCATTCTTGAACACAATGTGTTCATTTTTGAAGGCGTACTGTACTTACAGTTGCTTGGCACCGCGATGGGGACTCGGGTCGCGCCAAGTTTCGCAAACTTATTCATGGGGCGATTCGAGTTCTCATCGTCACTTTCTAAGCCTGTTTTCTATGACAAAATAAGGCTTTATAAGCGCTTCATAGATGATCTGATTATCATATGGAAGGGGACAGAGGAGGAAGCGGTACAATTCATAAAGGAGCTCAATAATAACACCTGGGGGATTACCTTTACATCACAAATTAATAAAGAAAAAATGGTATTTCTTGATTTAGAGATCAGCCATAGTGGTAAAAAAATCATCACGAAATCCCACTTCAAAAAAGTGGATTCAAATGGCTTTTTAGATTTCAATAGTGCACATTACAAGAAGTGGAAGGTTAATATACCCCACAGCCAATTTTATCGCATCAGAAAGAATTGTACGAGAGAATCTGATTATGTAGCTCAGTCTAAAATTTTAAAAAGAAAATTTAAAGAAAAAAGATACCCGAAAAATTTGATAAATGGTGCATATAGGGACAACAAAATAAAAACACAGGAAGAATGTTTAAAAGGAAAAACCAGGAAGGGGGACACTTTGACTACTGGTAAGGAAAAAAGTGATGATCGCTGGAAATTGAATTTTGTGACAACATTCAATAGGGGCAATAAAATCATAAGAACTGTGCTTTCTAAATATTGGTACATCTTGAAGCGTGACCCTGTCTTGGGAAAACATCTCCCTGATAAACCAGGGATTACATATAGAAGGGGGAAAACTTTGAAAAATTTGGTGGCCCCCAGTAAATTAAAAAAACAGTTGGATCCAAAAAGAAAAAACATTTATAAAAATAAGGATCAAACCTTATGTGGCGTTCTTCAAGGCACCGGAGTTTTTAAATGTAACTCCAAAAAATGTTGTACCTGTGGGATCCTAGATCATGGGGCTAAAACTATTAAATGCAATAATACTGGTGATGTCTTTGAAATCCCACAAAGACTCACCTGTAGTAGTGATCATGTTGTATATGTCATCACATGCAGTTGTGGTTTGCAGTATGTGGGACGCACTGTACAGACACTGCGGTCCCGCATTAATGGCCACAAAAATAGAGCAAAAAATGGCTTTTTAAAACATAGTCTCTCAAGGCATCTACTACTTAAACATAATAAAATTTTTAACATAAAAGTAACTCCAGTGGAGCAGATACCCTCTGGAGTTGCAAACAGGAATGCTCTTTTAAACAGGAAAGAAACGTTTTGGATATATCGTTTGGGAACATTATTTCCAAATGGATTGAATGATATCATAGAGAGAGTTTAAAAGATTTTTTTTTTTTTTTTTTAATTATATTTTTTATTTATTTATTTTTTTTTTGTGAATTTTTTTTTTCTTGTGTTTTTTTTTCTTTTTTTTCCTTTGATATATTTTTTTATTTATTTATTTTTATTTTTATTTATTTTTTTTTTTTCTCTCTCTTTCTTGCATCAATGTTAACAAGGCTGTATCAATCAGTGGGTGTTTTCCTGAACTTGGTCCACACCCCAAATCAAGTTTCTGAGACTGGGATAAAAGGTGTGATACTATATATAAGTGTAATTGAATTTTATACTAGTAGGATTTGTACTGTGTTTTTATGATACCTGAAGAAGGATATATACTGTATCCGAAACGCGTTGTATCTCTTCTATTTTAAGTTATGAAATAAAAAAATATGAAATATCATCTTTGAATGAGAGTCCTGGGAAGCGCTGCCATTCATGGGCTGGATGTGCTTTTCTTGAACTACTCATCCTGTGTGAGCCTTACTCTGGCTCTCTCACTTGGATCCACCCGAGGCAAGCTGCAAGCCCTGTATATTGAAAAGTATCTCAGAGGGAATTTGGAGGATACACGATCTAAAGCCATTTTAGTCTTTTATCAGGTGAGTGCATAAAATTGTGCACCCTTTAAAGACTATAATATTGTGTTTACGCACTTAGGGCGCCGCGATTTGTCTGTTCTTCTCTCCCAAACAGGGTTTTTTTGTATATCATTACAGTGTATGGGGTTGTTCACATGTCCTTGTTTTTTGCGACTGTCTTTACAAAAATCATGGCTATGTCAGTTTTTTACATGGATCATGGATGAAAATCACCCATACAAGTGTATAGATCCATGCTTAACATTGCAAAGGATAGGAGAAGGATAGAAGAAGCTTTGTAATTAATTAATAAAAAATTTATAAATGATAAAAATTGGCCAAACACTGCTGAATCTTGGATCCTAAAAACAGTTTAGGGATGTTCTTATATATAAGTTTTATAGATAAGCTTATTTTTGTAAAAAAATATCCGTTTTTCTATATTATGTTTTATATACATATACAGTTAGGTCCAAATATATTTGGACAGAGACAACATTTTTCTAATTTTGGTTACAGACATTACCCCAATGAATTTTAAACAAAACAATTCAGATGCAGTTGAAGTTCAGACTTTCAGCTTTCATTTGAGGGTATCCACATTAAAATTCGATGAAGGGTTTAGGAGTTTCAGCTCCTTAACATGTGCAACCCTGTTTTTAAAGGGACCAAAAGTAATTGGACAATTGACTCCAAGGCTATTTCATGGAGAGGTGTGGGCAATCCCTTCGTTATGTCATTCTCAATTAAGCAGATAAAAGGCCTAGAGTTGATTTGAGGTGTGGTGCTTGCATTTGGAAGGTTTTGCTGTGAAGTAAACATGCGGTCAAAGGAGCTCTCCATGCAGGTGAAACAAGCCATCCTTAAGCTGCGAAAACAGATAAAACCCATTCGAGAAATTGCTACAATATTAGGAGTGGCAAAATCTACAGTTTGGTACATCCTGAGAAAGAAAGAAAGCACTGGTGTACTGATAAATGCAAAAAGACCTGGGCGCCCAGGGAAGACAACAGTGGTGGATGATCGCAGAATAATCTCCATGGTGAAGAGAAACCCCTTCACAACAGCCAACCAAGTGACCAACACTCTCCAGGAGGTCGGCGTATCAATATCCAAATCTACCATAAAGAGAAGACTGCATGAAAGTAAATACAGAGGGTTCACTGCACGGTGCAAGCCACTCATAAGCATCAAGAATAATAAGACTAGACTGGACTTTGCTAAAAAACATCTAAAAAAGCCAGCACAGTTCTGGAAGAACATTCTTTGGACAGATGAAACCAAGATCAACCTCTACCAGAATGATGGAAAGAGAAAAGTATGGTGAAGGCGTGGTACAGCTCATGATCCAAAGCACACCACATCATCTGTAAACCCGGTGGAGGCAGTGTGATGGCTTGGGCATGCATGGCTGCCAGTGGCACTGGGTCACTAGTGATTATTGATGATGTGACACAGGACAGAAGCAGCCGAATGAATTCTGAGGTATTCAGAGCCATACTGTGTGCTCAGATCCAGCCAAATGCAGCCAAACTGATTGGTCGTCGTTTCATACTACAGATGGACAATGACCCAAAACATAAAGCCAAAGCAACCCAGGAGTTTATTAAAGCAAAGAAGTGGAATATTCTTCATTGGCCAAGTCAGTCACCTGATCTCAACCCAATTGAGCATGCATTTTACTTATTAAAGACTAAACTTCAGACAGAAAGGTCCACAAACAAACAGCAACTGAAAACCACCGCAGTGAAGGCCTGGCAGAGCGTCAAAAATGAGGAAACAGCGTCTGGTGGTGATCATGAGTTCAAGACTTCAGGCAGTCATTGCCAACAAAGGGTTTTCAACCAAGTACTAAAAATGAACATTTTATTTAAAATTATTGAATCTGTCCAATTACTTTTGATCCCTTTAAAAACAGGGTGGCACATGTTAAGGAGCTGAAACGCCTAAACCCTTCATCCAATTTTAATGTGGATACCCTCAAATGGAAGCTGAAAGTCTGAACTTCAACTGTATCTGAATTGTTTTGTTTAAAATTCATTGTGGTAATGTCTATAACCAAAATTAGAAAAATGTTGTCTCTGTCCAAATATATATGGACCTAACTGTATATATATCCCCAACACTATTCTATTACTCGTTTTGCCTCTGTCTTGCTCTTTTTCCTCCATTTCTTCTACTACGTGATTACCTTGGAGATATGAATACATTCCATGTGTCAATCTTTGATAATACTAGTGACAAGTCTTACCGCTAAACCCTCTGTATTAGGAAGCCGCATTCCATTAACTCAATCCTTTTGAAAACCGTTCAAGAAACCGGCCTGAAAACCATCTTTCCTTATTTCTAGGGATTTGGTGCTGATCTGTAATAATTATTACAAATCCTGGGCTGCCGTGCCGGTATCATGTTCTGGAGGTCTGAACACGAAGTAGACACGGTTCCCGCTATTTTATTCTCTTCCTGAAATAAATAGCTGACAGGTTCAGAGACTTTACTACAGAGGTTTCAATAAGACGTGAGTCTTGTACTGTTATGTAGGCAGAATACGGGGCAATGCTAATGAGACACTATTTTACAATTGGGTTTTATTAAAAAAATTTCCGCCATTTTCCTTCTAAAGCCTCTGTGTTGCACTGTCTATTGTTAGCGGCAGAATGAGTTAACTAAGAATCCATCAGTCAGCCGCTATGTCGATCACAGGGTTTGTTTGTAACTCTTTTATCTGTCTTTTTCTGAGCCCCTCTCAGCAGATTTATGACTGTAGACCAAATCAAAATGTCCAGGAAAATAAAGAACCTGTAAGAGCAAAACGGTGCAAATTTTTAATGAAACCCAATTGGAGATAAGATTTTTAGCCCAAAATACATTTATTTCAAGTGAACCTGTGAGCAGGTTTGTAGACCCCAAAATAACTTTATTTATGAAAAGACCCTGAAATGTTGATTATGTCCACACCTTCGCCCACCCTTGTTTTATAAGATGGTGTCTCCTTTTTATAGTAATCTTTCAACAATTTTTTATGCAAATTGCAAAGTACAGGAGGTTTGCCTCTGCACTTACAACTCTTTGGCCTATGACCCTCTTTATCCTCCCGCCACCGGCTTCCTGAAATGGGTCACTCTTCTCTGTGATCTGGTTCACCTCCCGAGATTTCTAAATGTTCAGTTTGTCTGATTTTTCTCTTTATAGGTATATTTTTGAGTAGTCTAGAGCCTCAGTCTAGAGCCTCTCACCTAGCCAAATCAGTTCTCATGCTTCGCACTGACGAGGGCCAACAGCCCAAAACACCGTGTCTGTGAATCCAGATACTGATTTGGCTTTTATCCTAAGACATATTACAAGACTCCTTAAAGGGTATTTTGACTTGTAGGATCACTACTTCCAACAGGTGGTGCTATAGAGTTCAAGTCCTCTTTTTCTCTGAAGAGGCAATTTGCATGACAAAAAGGGGACACTGGAAGAACAAACAATTGATGGTCTGCACTGGTGATATTAGGTAATCAATGCGCTGTACAATTGTGAGCGCTATTTCAGTGTGCCGCCTATAGACATTGTGTTAATAGATACAGTCAGACTTAAAAGCCCAACAGGGGTTTGGAGATACAACTGCAATCCAAAAAGACCAATCAGTAGTAATAGTTATTATGACATACACTGACAGTGGTCATGCGCATAAAGGAAATCAAAGGTCCATGGTGATTCTCAATGCATGTACGGAAACCTATGCTGCATGTGCTGAGGTGGTTAGAACAATCCAGTCATGAACCTATGGTAGGATTTGAGCAGGAGTCTTGGGGGTTAATGCTGGTGGCCTCCCTTTGGATAGGGGAAGGTCTTTTATAGCCGCTGGAGGCTTGCATCCTTGTCAGTTATACTTCTGCCCTCGGCTGAGTTAAGTGACCCCTGTACGCTTGTGTGTTTGTGCCTTGTGCCTGCCTTGTGAGTTTGCATCCCGTTTTGACCCGGCCTGTCCCCCACGTTGCACTTGCCTGTCGATTAGGTTCTGTCTGTGGATTATCTAGTTCTCTGATCCCGGATTGGTTTCTGACTTCCCTTTTGGTTGTTCCCTCGGCTCTGGTTATACCCGCTCGGTTTCCTGACACCCACTTGTAACCGATTGTTCTTCTGTTTACACGCTGGTCGGTGCCCCAGCCGGTTTCTTCCCCGGTAGTACCCTCTGTGCTCCGCTGATCACACCGGGAGCTCCGGCGGCTGGCCCTGCCCCCTCCTCCTGCAATCACGTGATGCAGATCCTGCACGCCTGTGACCGTGCTGTTCTGTGTCTACAGCTGCCATCTACTTGTCTCGTTCTGCACTGTACGGGACTCGTGTCCAGACCTGGACAGGTCGGTGACGGGGTCCCTGACACCAGGCAGTAATCACAGTAAAAGGGAGTCCCTGCCAGTGACTCACTCGAAGCTTCCCAGGACCGTGAGTGGGAGCAGACGGCGTGTGACATCACACTGCTTCTCTTGTTCAGAGACTTGAAAGGGGCCATACTTCTACGTGTTTTGGACATACAGCAATCTCCTTCGTCATTGGGTCAGTAATTTTTGTTCTCAATTTATATTAGTGTATATCCATGTAGCGCAGAGGCATATCACTAAAATCTTCACTGTTTTAGCATTTGGGTTGAGTTTTATGAAAAAATTTTGCATCGATTACAAGCTCTATGTTTCTCTGCACATTGCTGCCTGCAGAATGAGATAACTGAGAATCCGTTAGTGACTGAAGGAAGCTTGTAACGCTTTTATCTGTCTTTTTTTTCGGAGCTGAAGAATTCCGCTGAACTTTGATGTGGGCTGTGGTCATAAGTGAACACAATAGAGTGGAGAAAAGAGGACAAATAATAGAGTTGCAAACTCCCTTTAGAATGAGGTCATTGACGGTTTCTCGCTTATCTCATTCTGCAAGCACCCATGTGCAGGGAAAAAAAGAGCCTGTAAAAATGAGTGCAAATTTTTTTAAATAAAAACCCAATTTATAGATATAGCTTTGTGGGAACAGTTGTAGGAAAGTCATTTTTTTTCCTCATGACTGTGCCCAGTGCACAAGGTCCATAAAGACATGGTTGGGAAAATTGGGTTGAAGAACATGAGTGACTGCACGGAGACCAGATCTCAGCCCCATCTAAAAACTAGAAAGAAGATTATGAGCCTGGCCTCTCCATCAACATCAGTGTCTGACCTGAAACATACTTTTAGGGATGAATGCGTAAAAAATCTTACAGACACCATCTTTTCAGTTAGCCATTAAAAGGTATCAACGACTGAGGACTCTCAATTTTAAATATTTTACAGACACCTCCAAAATCGTATAAAAAGATGTGCCAAAAGATTGGGAGCTGTTACAGTGGTAGAGCCACCAACTCCATTTTATTGCTTGTGAATATACAATGGGAGGTCAGAAAAGCTCCTGTAGGCGGAATGTGGCGATGTCCCCTATGTTACTGTGTGTTTGATGAAATTAATTCAAAGGAAGACAGAAATGACCTATGAAATAGAGGCATACATGGTTATATTTTCAGTGAATATCTCAGTCGTCCGCCATCTTTTAGGTGAGAAAACAAGGAACCTCACCGTGCTCTAACAACTGGAACATGTAAAGAGAAACCCTTTTAGGCAAGATCATATTATTTCTTACCGGTGCTAATCATACTAATCTAGGTTATACAACCTCTCAATTTCAGGACACAGGCTTCTAACCTACACAGGTAACAAAAGGCAGTCTGCCATCCTGCCATTCTTATCCTACCACTTATGCCTTCACCAGTTTGGTTTCATTGACTGTCACCTTCTGGCAGAAATATCTGGGAAAGATTAGGTTTCTCAATAAATCAAACAAGCAAAGGAGGACTCGGAGCAGACAATCGGGCTTCATGCTGCCTTCTCATACCCTTCTTCTTTAAAGTTGGTTGGTTTGGTTGGTTAGTGACAAAGCTATCTGGATTAGTGTACAGTCTACCATTCATGCAGAGTGGCTGTGTGCACCCTCAATAATCTACCAGTACCCCCAGTACACCGTGGGTTGTTTGTCCCGACGGGTGACACAAATAGTGTCCATGCAGTAGGAGAACAGTGCTCGATGTACATAGAGAACTGATATGGGGCCCTTGAAATCAGATATGAAGGAATGCATGCTTGACTTGCTTTGCTTGCTAAGGAATACCGTGTCACGATGCACACGTACCAGAAACAACAAGCACTAAAGCCTGACACCAAATCTGTACACAATTCTCCTATGACTTATGACTGGTCTGCGAAAACGGTTCAAATTGGCCACCGTGAATAATGGACAGTAAAACTAGACTTCTATTTCATGACAGTCAAGAAGCAAAAAGGAACAGCGTCCCATCCTGGTGAAAAGTAGAAAAAAAATCTTTATTCCGCCATGATACAACGTTTCGACCAGTGTTGATCTTTATACTTGATAAAGACCAACACTGTTTGAAACATTGTATCATGGCGGAATAAATATTGTTCTTCTACTTTTCACCTGGATTGGACGCTGTTCCTTTTTGCTTCTTGACTGCTGTATCTTCCAGTCGGGTTCATTGGATTTGGAGCGTGCGTCCCTACATTGAAGTGCTGTCAGCTGTCTCTTTTTTGTGTTGTTCTATTGTTGTATTATTGTTCTATCATGACAGGTCATTTGACACCTTTTTTGTCATGCATGCCTTTTTTAAAAAATATGTCTTTGATCATTTTAGCATAGCATGTTGATGGTCCTATCCTTTATAAAAAAAGAAGAGGTGACGTACGAGTGATTGGCCATCAACTGTCTGTCCTAATCATATGTGTATGGTCAACTTATTTGGGTTTTCTGCTCAATTTTTAATCTTAATGTAGTTTGGAGATTTCTCACCATCCCCTGCTCTAGGATGCCTGATCACTAGTGATCTCACTACAGAGGCTACTGATTGGCTGCACAGGCAGGGACATAATCACTTACGGTCCAATGGTCCTTCTTGTTTTTTCGGTTTATTAGCATCCTTATGCTCTGTAATCTTTAAAAATGAATGGGAAGCCCCTTAAAGTTTGCATAGTGATATCTAGGCTGGTGGAAGGGTGGAGTATGGTCTAGTAACTATAATGGCAACTTAGGTGTTGGAAATGTATGGAAAAACATGACTAGTATTTGAGTCGGCCAACTTGTAAAATGCTTGACTCTTTCTTAGAGAATTACTCTGACCTTCAATAAACATTTATAACATGATCCTTGTCCAGGGGTGTCAATTGATATTTTTCCCCGTGTCCCAAAAATAAACTTTGATGTGGGGAGCTCCTACATGTGAAGATCACAGGTAGTCTCATGTATGACCAGCGATCACAGAAGCAAATTTTTTTTTATATAAGAGAAGGTCCCTGGAGGATCCTTTGGAAATGTTCCCAACAATTTGCCATCAACTGTGCAATGAAGATCAATGAGACTTTCTTGGATAATGGGACAAGTGGGTCTTGGTGGCTGATGAAGCTCTAGAGTCCACTTGAATTTCATCAAACTCAACGCCACTAGGACTGGGAATCAATTCTGTAGATTACTATACTACACAACTGAATGTCCATGCTATCTTTACTTTGGGTTTGAGGATTATGAACGTGTTTATAATAAGCAATGGACAAAAATAATGAAGTTAACACAATTTTCATGACGTGAAATTCATACCTTATTATAGAATGTGTGAAGACAATTTCCTTTACATAGCTGCATGGAAATAATAAAGACATGGTGGGAGAAGTAACACTTCATTAAAAGGCTTACCCTATTTCATGTCGGGGCAGATATACTGTAGATTGTTCTATACTGATGACTTCTATCCTTCATATTTCAGATTGCTTGCTGATGTTGGTGTATAAAGACAAATCAGACCGGACAAAGGGACATAAAGAGAAGAGCAGCGTCACATTGGAGGACATCTGTGGCTTGGACGCTGGGCTCTCGTATGAGGGTGTGAACCACACTATGGCCATCATATGTTTCTCACAAGCTGTAATGTTGGGGTTCGACAATAAAGAAATTATGAATGCCTGGGATGTGCGGATACGGTACAGTTTAGGAGAAGGTAAAGATTGTCTACCCATCAAATAATGTCCCTGGGGTTGTGCAGAAGCAGCAGTCGCACCTGGTGTCGACAGGGTCCCAAAAACCTATATGGTAGATGGATGGCTCAGGAGTATAGGTTGAAGCCCCCGGACTTTGAAAAGAAAATATACCAGGGCCGCTTACCCAATAGTTGCCGTAGTTTTGGAGTATAGGAGGTAAATACAGTATAACACACATATACAGTCAATCAATACTCAAATGTGCAGTGAAACAGTAGACTTGAGCCAGCAGTAATAATCGGCAAGGATGTTCATATGTGGTCCCTGCTGGTAAATGGCCAATTTTGCATTTAGTGGTCAACTCCATAGACTTCATCCTGTTAGTTTTTGAGAGGAAATATATAAATAGTGTAAAAGAGGAGCTGTCGTTTTATTTTTCATTTCATAAATCACTAGTATAAGTGAAAATAAGCAACTTTGTAATATATCTTATCAGAGCAAGCTGCTTCTTTCTCCTCCTAGACCGCTCTTTCTTTCTCAATTCAGGAGTAAAATTTGTATTCAGTGAAGACAGGTTCCACCAGTGCGGAGAAAGGAGATGACAGTTGGTGCTTTTAAAATTCTATGGAGAGGGGAGGAGCTAGACATTCTGTTGCAAGTTCTGCTGAAACAACAGTTACAATTCACAAGTAAAATTTGTATTCAGTGACTACAGTGACCATTACTGAGTGTAATGCAACTGCAGAGCAGTTGAGCTTAGCCACCACTAGGGGGCGATGTTACGGGAGAAAGGGTTGCACTTACCAGGAGGCGGCAGAGTAGTCAGACATGCCGAAGTCAGCAACAAACAGGGAGATGAAGTACAAAAGGTCACAATGAAGCACGAGGTCAGAGACAAGCCAAAAGTCAGAGCCAGACAGGAGCGCGGGATCCAAAATGTGAGACAGAAAGATGAGTCAAGGTACAAGCCAGAGGGTCAAATGCTAGTCAGGGAACGCAGTACCAGAGACAGAAAAACTGGAGGCGGAGTTATGAGTTCAAGCCGAGTCATACACTGTAGGGAAATCACCAAACGCACACTGAGTCAGGGATAGGGAACAGGTCAGACACACACACGGGAAGTCAGAGGCAGAAGGATTACTAGGGTATACGGATCAGCTGCTCCAGCCAAGGACCAGAACTATCACTGACAAAGGCTACCAAAAATAGCACCAATAAATAGCCTCCCAAGAATCAAAGAGAGGCAGGAAAAATTAACCCCTCCATGACCAGGCCGGGGAAAGAGAAGCAAGAAGCAAACCCCGACCTGGATCATGACAGATAGGAGATGGCAGTTGGTGCTCATAAAGAAGAACTGCAACTGTCCTTTCAGGAGAACTTGCAGCAGAATGTCTGCTTCTGTCTCTAGCTCCCCCGCTCTCCATAGAACTTCATGAACACCAACTGTCATCTCCTATCTCAGTAATGGGGAAGCCTGTAGTCACTGAATACAGATTTTACCTGTGAATTGAGACTTTTGTTAGCAAATAATGAGTCCAGGAGGAGAAAGAAGCAGATGTCTCTGATAAGATATATTACAGTGCCTTATCTTCACGTGTACTATTGATTTATGAAATGATACAAATTAAAAAAACGGTTACTCTTTAAGGCTATCATAGACATTAGATTAATGTCAGTCAAACCCGCTGATTTTGGCATGACCAGCCAACTATTTCATGTGTATGTATGAACCGTTATAATAAATGAAATGTGGATTACATCCGCCCTTGTGCGACAAATAATAGATCCAGATATACTTGTAAGATGTTCGGGTGGTTTATTCAACGCATTTCGAAGCTCATGGCTTCTTCTTCAGGAAGTTTCCACACAAAGATAACTTTGGATATCTTTGTGTGGAAACTTTCTGAAGAAGAAGCCATGAGCTTCGAAACGCGTTGAATAAACCACCCGAACATCTAGTTTATTCTTCTTTCCCTATTGAGAAAACCTGGTTTGGCCTATATAGAGAAAAATTAGGAGCGATAGCTGTTGGCCAAACCATCTAAGGTGGGGGGCACCGTATGGATAATTTTAGAAGTCAGCAATTCAACCTAGATTTTTTACTACATGTGAATGGAGTTGCGGACACCCATTTTTTGCACCTAAGGTGGATTACTCCTCGATATGAGAAACCTTGATATGAGAAATTAGCCTACGTGTACTGGGTTCATATCTTAGCATCAACGAGGTTGGGCCAGGAGATGTAAAAGATATTCCCTCATGTTTAAATTGTGGTGGAGCGGTTTGGGTACACAGTCTTTTTTGGGATCCAGGGTATGGAGTTAGGCTGTACTACCTGAGGTCAATGATAAGAGAATGTTTGGGCTTCTTTGGTGTATGAGTAATTACATGTTTGAAGACAGCAACATAAATGGCATAAATTAATTTTTAGTAATAATTATTTCAGATATTAATATTATTATTTATTGTTATAGCGCCATTTATTCCATGGCGCTTTACATGTAAGGAGGGGTATACATAATAAAAACAAGTACAATAATCTTAAACAATACAAGTCATAACTGGTACAGGAGGAGAGAGGACCCTGCCCGCGAAGGCTCACAATCTACAAGGGATGGGTGAGAATACAGTAGGCAATGGTAGAGCTGGTCATGCAGCGGTTTGGTCGATCGGTGGTTACTGCAGGTTGTAGGCTTGTCGGAAGAGGTAGATCTTCAGGTTCTTTTTGAAGGTTTCGATTGTAGGTGAGGGTCTGATGTGTTGTGGCAGAGAGTTCCAGAGTAGGGGTGATATGCGAGAGAAATCTTGTATACGATTGTGGGAAGAGGAGATAAGAGGGGAGTAGAGAAGGAGATCTTGTGAGGATCGAAGGTTGCGTGTAGGTAAGTACCGGGAGACGAGGTCACAGATGTATGGAGGAGACAAGTTGTGGATGGCTTTGTACGTCATGGTTAGGGTTTTGTACTGAAGTCTCTGGGCAATGGGGAGCCAGTGAAGGGATTGACAGAGGGGAGAAGCTGGGGAATAGCGGGGGGACAGGTGGATTAGTCGGGCAGCAGAGTTTAGAATAGATTGGAGGAGTGCGAGAGTGTTCGAGGGGAGGCCACAAAGCAGGAGGTTGCAGTAGTTAAGGCGAGAGATGATGAGGGCATGGACTAGGGTTTTTGCAGATTCTTGGTTGAGGAATGAACGGATTCGTGAAATATTTTTGAGCTGAAGTCGGCAGGAAGTGGAAAGGGCTTGGATACGTGGTTTGAAGGAGAGATCAGCATCAAGGATTACCCCAAGGCAGCGAGCTTGTGGGACTGGGGAGAGTGGGCAGCCATTTACTGTAATGGATAGATTCATTGGCGGGGTCACGTGAGATGGGGGAAAGATGATGAATTCTGTTTTGTCCATGTTAAGTTTCAGAAATCTAGCGGAGAAGAAGGATCAAATAGTGGACAGACATTGAGGGATTCTGGTTAGTAGGGAGGTGATATCTGGTCCAGAGATGTAGATCTGTGTGTCATCAGCATAGAGATAATACTGAAAGCCGCGAGATTCTATGAGCTGTCCCAGGCCAAAGGTGTAAATGGAGAAGAGCAGGGGCCCTAGGACTGAACCTTGTGGGACTCCGACAGATATTTACAACTTACTGTATTTCTTGGAATTTAGTAACATTTTCATCTAATAAACTACAGAAGGCATCACTAATTAAAGAGCAGAAGTTCTAATTGTTGGGCCGCTTGGCTTTGATTTTCTAATCTGACATGTGGTATTTACGTTTATGTGTTTTCTCGGAACATAATATTTCAGGTCAGCATATATTTAACCATGACAAATAGAATTAAGCTTCATGGTAAATTGTGGGTCAAATTTACATATTTCTAATTAAAGTAGATCATGTTTTCATGTTACTAATAAATCGTGGAAATATAATTATTCTCTGCTATCCTGCACGTTGCCTTGATGCAACACTCAAAGATAAGACATGAAGATTTGGCTATTTCCTTGGTACTGGATTAGACCAAAACTGTGTCACTGACCTGCCCGATGTTTAATCTATATAATAGATCCAACGATGTAGAAACAGGTAACAAATTATTAAACTTTTGACTTTCAGGCTCCATATCTCACGATCCCCTACCACTTTGAACATTAGACTACCATCATTTTATAGATAATCATCTTGGCTATCTCATAGAACTATTAAGCATATGATTAGTTATGCAGATTCTTGTCACTGCGTTGTTACTGTTTTGCTCCTGGTTGTGGAAAAATCTTTTTCTTCCTGTATAATACAAAATAACAACCTGTTTTCACATTCCCTAATAGCTCAGTGTGTTATTAGGTTGATTCCCAAGCAAAAGATCACTGGTTTGAATTGAGGAACTACCATGAAGAAGATTTCCGAAGAAAAGAGAAATGGCATCATCCATCATCGATAGCAGTCTCTTGGCCAAGAAAACGACCAAACTGCAACATGTGAGCGCTAGAACATTTGGAAAAATACGAAAAGTAAGTCCGTCCATCCATTCAGAAGCCAAAAGGTGGACGTCCAGGCAAAATATTGGAGTCAACAAGTCGGCTCATCCCAAGGTCTATCAGTTTTGGTGCGACAAACATAGCAGTGGATATGGCTCATATGCTTCATAATAGTGAGATTAGAGATGCCCATGCAAGCACAATGCGGAACACGTTCCCACGTCTGGAATGGTGGCTCGAAAAAAGGTGAAGAAGCCTCAACTTCAGTATCGTAATAAAAAGCGCCGAGCTTGCCAAAAAGTACAAAAAAGTTGACAGTAGAAGATTGAAAATGGGTGATTTGGAGAGATGAGACGAAAGTCAGTAGACTAGGCTCTGATAGGTGCAAATGGGAAGGGAAGAAACAAGGGAAAAAAGGGCTAAATGATTGAGAGATTGAAGCAAATGTCAAGTTCGGTGGAGGAAGCCTGATGATATGGCATTCTTTCATAGCCCAGCCAAAGGCGTTCAATACTTCACCAGGATCGAATATGATCTCAATGCTGAGATATATGTCAGTATCCTACAAGACAAATTAATTAGTACACTCAAGTACTATGTGTATGAAAAAGATGACATAGAGTTCCAGCAGGACAATGACCAGACGCATACATCGAGATTGGCGAATAAATGGTTCAAAGACAATGAAGTAGAGGTGCTGGATTGGCTCACACAGTCCACAGACCTTAACCTAATAGAACACTTGTGAGTACAGTTAAAGAAAGATTTATATACATACTCAAGTTAATCCACCAGTATGCACCAAATTTGGGAACGAGTAGAAGAGATCTGGGTTTAGATTTTGGTCGAGACATGCTTGAATCTGATGAAGAACATGACCAAAAGAATTCAGGCTGTGTTCAAAGCCAAAAGTGGATTTACAAAATACTAACAAAATAATAAAAAAATAACATTGACATTTTTAGGAGCAAAACAGTAACAATGTAGTGACATGACAAGATTATGCATAACTAATCATATGCTAAATAGTTAGCCAAGATTATTTAAGCGTGAATTGCATTTTAACTCTTTAATGCTGAATGATGAATATATCTGTCATGAAGTGAGTTGAGGTGCATGGGGTGGGATCAGGAGTTGAGCCCACTCCACAGAGGGCAGATGCCAGCTGTGCCACGCAGCTGGCATCTATCTCTAACAGAACCATCAGAGCTGCTGTTACCCCCTTAAATGCTGTTCTCAATCACCGAGTTTGCTCTGGGTGCCCATCGCCCCTTTACACACAACGTGATAACAGTGCATCAATGGGTTGTCACTGCAGCCGTATGATGACCCCCGTCATTGCCATATTGATACTCCTGTGAAGCCCAACTTTGAGTGACTGTGATTTGAACTATATACCGCATAACTGAAGGCTGTATAAAGTACTAGTGATCAAATAATCACAGGTTCAAGACACCTATTATACCTAAATAAAAAATACAAGATTAAATATAAAATAAATAATAAAAAAAACCAACAACATTGAAATCACTCTTTTTTATTTCCAGCCAAGTTAAAGATAAAGAAATGTAGAAAAAGCCATGTTTTCGTGTTGTGTTTGTAAAAGTCTGATCAAAAAATAAAACTGTGTTAGAAGCCATCCAATAAACATCATGAAGCAAAAAAAAATTGAACTTCCATACTGCTGTTTTTTGTTCACCGCACCTCCCATGAATAGTGAGCAAAATATCATATGTACCATAAAATAGAATCAATAAAAACTACATCTTGGCACACAAAAATAAAGCCCTGAAACAGTCTTATTGATGTAAAAATTAAAAAGTTATGGGTCTATAAAAATGGCGACACAAATTTTTATTTACAAAGTTCAGGATTTTTTCTTAAGACACTAAGGCTACTTTCACACTAGCGTCGGGCTCGGCCCGTCGCAGTGCGTCGGGCCGAGGTTACCGACACTAGCGTTGTTTGCGCTGCACAACGGGTGCAGCGGATGCAGATTTTCATCACATCCGTTGCCCCATTGTGAGGTGCGGGGAGGTGGGGGAGGAGTTCCGGACGCGCATGCGCGGTTGGAAAAAGCAGTCCGTCAGCAGCAAAAAACGTTACATGTAGCGTTTTTTGCTCCCGGCGGTCCGCCACAACACTGCGCAACCGTCGCACGATGGTTGCGTCGTGTGGCAATTTGTCGCAGTGCGTCGCTAATGTTAATCTATGGGGCAAAAACGCATCCTGCAAACAACTTTGCAGGATGCGTTTTTTTCCCATAAACATCGCATTGCGACGTATTTCAAAAAACGCTAGTGTGAAAGTAGCCTAAGATAGTAGAAAAAGAACTTGACAATTTTGGTGTTACTGTAATCGCACTGACCTGGAGAATCATTTTGGCAGGTGACTTTCACAACTAAAGAAACATAAAAACCCCCAATGATTTTGCCTATTTTACCATTTCACCACACAAAGACCTCCATTCTTTAAGACCGGCAACTTTCTTGGGGGTGCATGGTGCAGTGAGACGCTCCCGATTCAGGAAGAGGCACGCTCTTCTTCATGAATCTACGGTATCTAACGAGTTACATGTGCCTCCGTACACCACGCTCGGAATCAGAGTAGCACCAAAATTTTATGACTTTTCAAAGCTTTTGCATCACTTTTTTGTCAACCAAAATGTAAGCACAAATAACCCTCCAAGAAAATCATTGGGTCGTCAACGGGTTGAAGTAGAGTTGGTCCAGTTTGATTCATGGATGTGCGTCATATCTCTCATCCTCCTTCCCAAAAAGGGATAAAAAACATTTGATAATACATCCTCCAAGGAAAAGGCTGACATATTTCTCTTTTTATCCTAGTTCACAGATTTCACGTTGGAGTATTGCCTGGCACTAAACTAGAAAGTGGACCTGCGACATTGCACCTGTGCAACGACATCTTGGTTCTTGCCAGAGATCTGCCACCGGTGGTTATGGGACAGTGGAAATTGTCAGATTTGAGAAGATATGGAGCCGTGGCTAATGGCTTTGTCTTTGAGGGTGGAACGCGGTGTGGATACTGTAAGTATTATGGCGCATTGATATTACTGAAAGGGTAGAATTAGTCCAAAATAACAGATGAGTCGAGATATTAGGGAGCTGAAGTGTTGCAACGTTGGCAAGTTTTCATTTTTGCTTCTTTGTTCTTTGCATCTTTGTTCTGTTCTCCTCTTCTTCCAAGAGCATTTACTTACTTTTTTAGTTTTACTTCTACATAGACATATGACGACTTGTTGTTTTGGGATGGGTTGTAGTTTTAAATAATACAATTCGATTTACCGCTCAATGTCCTGAAAAACAGGAAAAAAATTCCAAACGAGTTGAAATAGTGAAAAAATGCAATTTCTCCATTTTTGGGGGACTTTGGTTTTACAGTGTTCGTTGTACATTATAAGTGACCTGGTAATATGACTTTTTAGGTTGGTACAATTACTAAGACACCAATCTTGTATATTTTTCATATTCTAGTGGCTTAAAAAAATCTAAACTTTATATAAAAAAAATTGGATGTGGAACAATTTTCTGAGATGTGTGCTGGCTTGTATTATGCATGGAACGTTGTTGTTTTTATTGGTACCAGTTTAGGACACATACAACATTTTGATTCATTTTTTATTCTATTTTTGTGAAGATCCGAGATGACTAACACAACAATTCAGGTGTATGGATTTATTTTTTTGACGGACTTACTTTATTTGTTAATGCATTTTATGTTATGATAGATTGGACGTTTGCAGATGTGGCGATACTAGTGATGTTTATATTTTTACTTGATTGAATTCTTATTTTCACACTGGGAAAAGGAAAATGATTCAAACCTATATCAATCTATCAATCTATCTATGTATCTATCTATGTATCTATCTATCTATCTATCTATCTATCTATCTATCTATCTATCTATCTATCTATCTATCTATCTATCTATCTATCTAACAAACTAGTGTATCTACAGTATCTATCTATCTATCTATCTATCTTTCTATCTATCTATCTATCTAAATACTGTATATTTATATATATATATATATATATATATCCATTTTTTACTATTGTTTAAAACTTTTTTTCTTCAAGTAGCTTTCAATTATTATTTTTTGTCCCATTTTTGGCTTGAGTGTGAGTGCCTAGACTGCTATTGCCAATTAGGTAAGGTATGTGACTCTGTTAGGTATAATATTAATGCGAATCACTTTTGTTGAACATTTGGAGCATAATTATACGTTGCTCATATGGTATATACCCCTTTTGGGAATGCTGTTCAATGTATCTAAATTAGGCATGTTTTGCCCCTGCTCATACTCTCATATATAGAGTGTTTATTATCACTCTTGTAACTGCCTTGTGTCATATACGCACACTGTGTGTTTTTTGTTCAGTCCAGGCGTCCCACCTATTGTTGTTTGTTTGTGGTGTTCACTGATTTTTAGTTATACATGTTTTTAATATTATTAAAATAAAGCATTTATTTCATTTTGTGGCTTTATTATTATTTTTTGGTGTTACTATTATTGGCTTGAGAAAAGCTCACTGCAGCCGAAATGTCGTCACGCCACCAGGGCTATTAAAGTCCCTTTTGTATTTTTGAAAATACTGGAGTGCTGCCTCTTTTTTTTTTTTTTAGAATTTATATCCTTTTGCACGAAGGGGACTCCTTGCTGAGAGGCCCTGCACCCATTGTACTTTTATATGTGTGCTGTTCCAATTGTATGCTCTATCTATCTACATTTTTAACTATTTTTTAAAACTTTTTTCTTCTTTAAGTAACTTTCAACTATTATTTTTTGTCCCATTAGGGGATTTGAACCTGTGATTGTTTGATTGCTTGTATTATGGTGGACAATATATCAGGTTGGGCTTTATGTGAGTACAAAGATGGCTGTGATGGGGGCTTTCAGTAGGCCTCACTATCTCATTCTCAGTACACACATGGATCACAACTATTTAAAGGATTTCAATTCAAATCAATAAGGGGCGGATGTGCAGTACCCGGCCACGCCCATAATTCCGTTGATGGAGCTGTGCAGCTCGGTAACTAATCAGTTTCGACCACTGCTGACATCGGGGACAGCTGATCGGCAAGAGTGATGGGTGTCACACTCCCACCAATCAGACATTGACGACCTTTCCTAAGAATAGGCCATCAATGTTAAAGTCAGCATTTAAATGATTGACAGCAGAGATCAGAAGTAGCTCAGGTTGCTGCTGTTAGAAGCAGGTGTTGGCTGTATGACGCAGACTGGCATCCGTTGTGTAAGCATTGGGCTCTGCTCCTGAGCCTGCTTCATACTCCTACATCCTACGTAGGATACACATGCTTGTCTTACGTAGAGAAAGGGTTCAGGTAGCGACAAATGGATGTTACCATTTGCATTGTCAAAAATTAGTTGTCCCTGCCGCTGCACAGTCTGACATTGCCAGGACACCCCCTAAATGATAACACCCAATTGTCAATTTGTTCTCAAATTTCTGGGAGCTATTACAGAGGAACAACATAGCATAGACTTATATGTAAAAATGATCCAGAACTGTTATTTCATGGAAAATACGAGTATTTCCTAAAACAGGTATGTCAGGTAAACAGACCGGTACTGATTAGTGATGAGCGAGCATGCTCGTATAAGGTGTTATCTGAGCATGATCGGGTGGGATCAGACTGTCTTCGGCGTGCTAGAATAATACGTTCGAGTCCCCGTGGCTGCATGTCTTGCGGCTGTTAGACAGCCACAACACATGCAGGGATTACCTGTTTGTTTGGCAATACCCGCATGTATTGCAGCTGTCTAAAAGCCACAAAACATGTAGTCACGGGGACTCGAACATGTTATTCGAGCATGCCCAAGATACTCGAATAACACCAGCGTATGCTCAGATAGCACCTTATCCGAGCACATTCGCTCATCACTAGTACCTATAACTATATATTGGCAATATCTTAATATGGAGACAATAAGCACATGAATTATGCTCTTGAAATGTCCTCATTTTTAATCATTCACTATCGTGCCCTTAAAGCGTACCTAAATGGGCATGCTTTCTTCTTAATGACGGCTTATTGACATTGATGCAAGCTCTGTTTAGGCTGCTTTAAACTTCTATCCCTGCTCCCACTGACAACTCTATACCCTTTCCTCTATACTACATAATCCTATTCACCTACTTCAAAGAAGAAATTGACACCAGCCATCTTTAGATCTTCTTAGAACTTAAAATATTCCTCCTCCTCTCTTTTGCTCCTGACCCTCCATCCTTCGAATGTCTTTCTGCATCTATTTAAAAGTCATTTGCTGTATTCTGCAAATGTGGTCACACAGAGAGATAGTTTACTCTTCATAGACTATGTGCTTATTGAATATGATTTTACATATATTTCCATATGGTGTGAGATAGCACTTACCGCATGTGTTGGGGAACACTCGCTTGGCAACGGGACACACTCAGACAGGCGCGGTTTTTCACTTAAACAGTCTATCCGGTTTATTTTATGTAGCATAAACCGGGACATGCACAGTTCATTATACACGTTTCATATACGGCTTCAACTCACAGACACTAAACATGCTGGACTTCCCACTTTATCCAGTTACCATGGGTGACTGTACCGTACGAACAGTTCATCAATGTCCATGGAACACAACAAGCACCAACAGTCTGTTCCACTGGCAGATACATCTCTGCCGTTATGCTAGCCCCCTTCCCAGGTGTTACCTTTCTGGAGCTCCTGCTCCACACGCTGACCTCCTGTCAGTCCTCTCTCCTCCATGGAAACTGCTGAACTGGGATCACCGTCCCAGGCAATGTCTTGCACACCAGGCCACCTGACAGTCCAGATCCTCAGACGGGCTGTAGCTCCCCCAAATGCAGTGTCATCACAGACTCTGCACACATGGCCTCTCTGTGCACTATTCAGGACGTCCGTCCCCACCTGGGACCGTCCAGCACACAGGCCCCCAGGTCCAAGGCCTTCCCATATGCTTTTCAGGGATCCAGTCCTACTCCCAGGACCTCCCAACACAGAGGCCTTCCAGGACCTCGGCCTCACCAGGTGTTCTTCAGGGAACCGGTCCACACTCTGGACCTCCCAACACCCAGGCCTTTCCTTTCACAGGACCTTCCAGCCCAGAGCCATTTAGGTCCATACACAGGAACCATACACAGAGACCATGTGACCCACACCTTGGTCACATTATATACTTGTAACCGCTCCCATAGATGGGTGGTGTGTGTGGCTAGTTCGACCTGCCCAGCTCTCAGAACTAGCCCTGCAAGCCTCCCTCTAAAACAACACAATAACTTGTGGGACTACAGGTCCCAAAAACAACCTAACTTCAGGCTGACAGTGCAGAGTATCTTCCTCTGCGACACACATACCGGCCATTCACAATAATGCCGGACTTTGACTCATCACCACAGTTATGCCTGCGATTGCAATGCATTTCTATGGCCTCAAAACGCCTCCATGCGTATTCTGGGGAGACCATGCAGCGCCCCCTACCTGTAACAGGGGTCACTGCATCACAATGGTTTATATATTCTATATAAACTGTACAAAAATGTTGAGATATCAAACCTCCACATTACTCCTGCAGGATCTTTTATCTCCTAATCTAAACCCATAGGAATTAATATAGAGTTGGTTCCTTTGCAGCTAGAGTTGCATCCACTCTCTTGGGAAGATTTTCTACAAGATTTTGGAAGTGTCTGTGGGAATTTTTGAAGAAGAAGTTGAAAAGACTGAACATGCACAAGTCACTTTGACATTGCAATTTTTTAGTTTATTGAGCTCTTTTTCAGGCGGATTGTGGATCATACCTATCTGAAAAACATGTTAATGTGCGCATACCCTAAGTGTATTTTGTCTGGCAGCAAAGTTGACAAGTTTTTCTAGACAAAGTCACTTCAGGAAAGCGCTTACGATCCTTTCTCTGAAGCAGTTTTGCCATTTTGTTTTGCAGTGGCTTTGCCTCTTTTCATTTTACCTTGCACTATACTGGCAAGTGGCTACCTAGTAGAAGTCACCCCAAAAAACGAACATGCTACTTCTTTTAATCGCTTCACAGGATCCCGCTGGCCATAAGAATTTACACTCTACAGGAGAGAGAGAGAGAGGACTTTGCTGACCCTAAAAGCTTACACTCTACAGGAGATTAAGGACCCTGCTGACCATAAGAGATTACACTGTACAGGAGAAAGAGTTAACCACACTGACCATAGGAGAGATAGGATCTATAGGAGAGATAGACTTACCCAATGACTCTGGAGATGGAAAATGACTCTGTCATACAGACTATGCTCCTCTGGGAACTGCTGATCTGTGATGGTCCTGGTACTGACCAACACTGTTCAAGGTATGATAATCCGATAAATGTCATTGCTGCAGGGCATTATGGGGAAGCCTGCGAGACCACACAAAAACACATTGCCATGCTTAAATGTTTTGAATTCAAACCTTGATTTTTAGGAAATTCGACTTGAACTCCACCCTCAGTGGATTCATCTGCTCATCTCTAGTTCCTAATCTCTTCAACTTCTCATTAATATCACTCACAGGTGATGGAAGAATTTTTAGGAGGGAAATACTGATTGGACTTACAGAACTACACTGATATCAGTGATTGATTTTCTGTCATATGTTAGTAAAGGCAGACGGCGTGGCAGGGGGCCGAATGTTATACACTGGGAACCAGGGGTCTGGATGATAACACTAGGGGGCGAGGGGCTGGATGTTATACACTTTGGGGGTGAGGGGCCGGATGTTATACACCGGGGGTAAGGGAACAGATGTTATACACCAGGGGGTGAGGGGATGGGTGTTATATACTGGGGCAAGGGGACCGATGTTATATACCAGGGGTAAGGGGATGGATGTCATACACCGGGGGGCCGGATGTTATACACCAAGGATGAGGGGCTGGATGTTATACACCAGGGGTGACGGACCAGATGTTATACCCAAGGAGCAAGGCGTCAGATGGTGTATACCGAAAAGGGGGGATCTGGATGTCAGACACCGAGGGTGCGAGGTCGGATTTTTTTACACCATGGGCAATGGTACCAGCTGTTATACAGGGGGGCAATGGTACTGCATGTTATACATCCGGGGCAATGGGCCTTGATATTATACACCAGAGAAGAGGGGCTGGCTGTTATACACCTGGGGCAATGGAGCTGGATGTTATACATCAGAGGCAATGGGACCAGCTGTTATACACCGGGGGGCAAAGGGGCTGGATGTTATATACTGGGAGCAATGGGGCCAGTTGTTATTCATTGCGGGTGTGAAGTCGGCTGTTATACACCAGTGGGGCCGAATGCAAAAACAAGATTCCATAATTAAGATATGTATGCCAATTACATTATTAGTTTTATTATTATTTATTATTATTATAGTGCCATTTATTCCATGGCATTTTTCATGTGAGGAGGGGTATACATAATAAAAAACAAGTACAGCAATCTTAAACAATACAGGTCACAACTGGTACAGGAAGAGAAAGGACCCTGCCCGTGAGGCCTCACAATCTACAAATATAGCGTGTATCCTTTTCCCTATTTTCTCTTGGGGAATCTAATCTTCCTTTCCTGTCCTCACATTGATAGTACAGCTACAGACATAGCAGAAGATATTACATTAAACATCAGCAATAAAATCTGAAGTCTATTTCCAGCAATATCGTACTATTGCGTTGGTTTATCTATGACTAATCGTTATAAATACTGGGCAGCCATCACTCTGACAGTGACGCGGAGCCTCTAATTTTGCTTGTCACTTCCGTTAATCATCTGTTCCCTTTTCCGTCTTGATATTCTGTTTTTCCCTGTATTATTAGCGCTCAGTCTCTAGCCATTCTGCTACGGAGCAGATTTGCTTCACTTTACTATCTTCTGAAATGGAGGTGACTGTAGTCTTTAGCTTTTAACATGGGGTTTCACTCAAAATTTTAGAGTAATTTAAATTGGAACTGTACTTTCGTCAAACTTTGCATAAATCAATAGAACAGACGAATATAAGAAACCTGTAACATATGTTATCAGAAGATTTAGATTCTTTCTCCACTTATGAGTCACTCGTTCCATCACTCTGCCACCTGAATTTATCCATCCTGAAAAAAACAGTCTATATCCGTCTTGGTCAAGACCAAATGGTCTGCCAACACAAAGATATGTCAGGTTATACCTCCCATTATACTCTATAGATAAAGGGAGGAGGAATCGCTTTTACGAAGACAATGTGCCCCGATAAGACATGTGGAGACGCAAATCTTTTACCCACTTGAGGATCAAAAAACTTCCAAGGAGAAAAACTAAACAGTTAAAAAAAGTGAGCAGATCATTTTTCAGGCATCTTCCCCTCCCACGCGCTATAATGTATAAGAGAAGTGAAAAGGAAGGCTGAAAACATGCCCAGGTCTCTTTTTGAGCATTTTCCAGTGGTTTTGATTTGAAAAAAAGAAAAGCTAGTGGTTTCTACATTGTTGAATGGAGGTAAAAAAGAATTCAGAAAAGGTTGGTAAAGAAAGAAACCATCAAGCTATGGAAAAATGCAAAAAATAAGAATTCAAAAACATCACAAAAGTACTCAGGAAACAGCCAAAAGATGATAAAAAAAGACGTTTCAAGGAAAAAAAAAACTGAGATTAGGATTGTTTTTTAAAACGTCTTCCTCTCAAAAAATTAGGGAAGTTTGCCTGCCTGTAAAAAGTTGCATGCATGTACTCAAAATCTTCCTCAAAAACTATTTAAAAACGCTCGGAATACTATTATCATTATTATTATTATTCATTTTCAGAGGAAATCCAATTTGCTGTTCATATGAGGAGTTTTTCTAGCGTTTTTTTTTTCTTTTCCTGAAGCCGTCTCTGAAAAATGCCTGGTGGAAAAGTAAAACTGCTGATCATAACTCCAAACTTAGGCACTGTCTAATCCAAAGGTTGCAAAATCACTTTAGGAAATAAAAACACTTCCAAAACTCTTCAAAAACCAGCCTCATGAAAAGAAACACTTCTCCAAAAGCTCTACCCAAAAAAGAGTGTTGCCTTAAGTGGTCTTCCATTGAAAAAGTCTTAGGGATTCAATTCATCATTGCGCTTGCGCCTGTTTTTTTCACAAGCGTTTTACGCCTTTTTTTTGTTTGTACCAAATTGATATTTTCATTTGTGCATTTTTTGAAGCCTGTTGTATATGTATTTGTGTTTTCCTGTGTTAGGTTTGGCGGATTGCACAAAATAAAATATAAATTAAAGTGCAATCGCAAACCGGGGTCCGTGCAGAGATGTAACCTGCTGCTAGTGTGAACAATGACGGAACCAAGCAGCGAGCGTTTACCCTAGACACGCTGAGTTTACGCCACACAGTGTGTTTGGAACACTGAGTACCAAGCTCAGTTACTTCACCGAGAGGTACTACAGTTAGAACGCAAAGTGCTAAACCCTGTTCACGACACAGGGACGTAAGCACATGGATTAGACTTGCTCCGCAACTAACCTGTGTCAATTGCACACATGAATGAAGCGGATGCTAAGCCAATAGATAGAACTCTTATGACGCTGGATAAGATACCCTGTTGCCTCCACTAAGAAGTAAAGCATAAGGATTGAGCATGCTCTGTGACTAAACTGTGCTAACCGCACACATGAATGAAACAAATGGAAAGCTAAGCGGCTAGTTACCCCAGTCCTGACACTACAGAACCTGTGCCTAGCCGGCACCCTAAGCATGTAGCAGACTAGAGTCTCTGGCCTAGAGCCAAGGGGACGAAACCGCATGAATGTGCCGACAGAGTGGTAGAGTATCCAGCCACACACACCAAACATAAAGGACACTAGCGCGCCCACGGGAGTCACTAAATGCTAGATTCCACCCCAAACACTCATGCCCAGTCGGTCGAGGCATCGCCCAGGGACCAATCCAGAGCTTCCACATCACCAAAGCAGCTAGCGTCTGACCACCAATGAGAAGACGCTACATCACAGACATGCTCAGTAAGGTAATCTCTGGACTTAGACTCTGGAACGCCGGGCTGCACCAGCATATCACTGGTTACCATAGACTTGGCTGGAGAGCCAGCAGTGACCATGTGTATACCACGGGCCTGAGCAAGATGCTGGGACCGACGTCTGTGCTGAGCAGCTTGCCGTGGCCGGACCTGAATAGGAGACCGCAGGAGCAGATAATGCTATCCCGCGCAGTGGGAAAATCCCGACGCCTAGCAGATAATACTATCCCACGCAGTGGGAAAATCCTGACGCCTAACAGCCTGGGTTTTTTTTTCCACTGTGAGCATGGTTTAGGAATTCCAGATGTTTTCTTCTGATTCATCATTTGCGACTTTAAAAAAAAATTTGGGGCAAATTTACTCCAGTTCTCCCCCTCAAGTGATATTTTTGTTCCACTAGCAATTTTTGACCAATTATTTGTGACGATTTGCAAAACCTGTGTTTGGTTATGTGCACATGACGTCTTAAACATGCCGGAGCGCCCATCAAGGTTTTCCTAGGCAAAGCTTCAGGAAAAAAGCCAGCTGCCTTTCTAAGGCCGTGCCTTTACTGGTGGTTCATCCTCAGTTTTTGTGGAACTCCACCGCCAGTGTCTTTTTTTTTCTATATATAAACTACAGCTAATGAGTGTCTTTGTAGCAGTAGAAGCCTGTAAAATGAATGTTTCTTCTTTTAACCGCTTCAATGTCGTTTTTACATTGCTGCGCCTCATGTTCATTTTTTGTCATACTTTTTCAAGTGAGTTCCAGGTGGAATCTGCACTCTTTTTGAGGAGGATATTGATACATTTCTGCTCAGTGTGTTTCCACTCCAAAAACTCAGCAAAAACACTCACTTAGGGCTCCTCCAGACAATGCAATGGATCTTGGTCCTGTCACGGAGCACAATGCATAAACTAGCCATGAATCTCCCGACCCAAGCATGACAACTTCGTAGAAGTGTATGAAGCTGTCACCTTATGGTCCGGAGAACCGCAGTCAGTCCGTTCATTGGGGTCCGTGATCAGATGTAGATCCACGGACATCTGCATGAATCCTTAGGGTATGTCCACATGCCGATTTTGCTTGAAAAATTGCTTACAAAATTGCTAAGAAAAATTAACATATGTACTGCAATAGCAAAACAACTTACTGGTCACATGTTCAGTCTTTTTGAGCTTCTATTCACAGTGGCATTACGTTTTTAAATTGGGCATTACGTTTTTATCAGGTCTGATGCAAAGTGTTCTCTCTTTCTCATCCAGAATTATTCCCTAATTTGTGCTATTCCTAGCCACTTCGCGGCTTTGATGTGCCATTTGTTCCTTTATTTAAAGCTAACCTCCTTTGAGACAATTAGAAAAGATTAATGAGTGTAACCGGATAACACAACAAAACAAGACAAGCCAGACCCCATTGTACACGAGCTGCAATAATCGTCTGATGAATGGTATTCCCAGTTCTCCAGTGCCCAAGTAGTACACTTCCAATGTCAAGCAGAGGAGAGGGGGCGGCTGGTGCCATCTCCCATGGGCAGGCAACACACCGTAACCTGCGAGTACAGAATGAAGCCAGGCCGTGTAAATCCATGAAATTAATGTTGCGGGAGTTCCTTTTTTAATTGTGTTCACTCAATGTATAGAACTAATTGTATCGCTATTATGCATTTGCATGTCATCGTACACAGGAGAGTACGCTGCTATTACATAGACATTGTTTGCAGGATTTTAGATTTTCAAGGCTAAGGTGCACCCCTGATAGCACATTTAAAGGGAATATGTCACCAGGTTTGACCGATATGAGATAATGCCACCACCTTTCAGCCCTGATATACAGCATTCTATAATGCTGTACATATGCCCCCGATCTGCAAGACAAGAAAAAGATCTTTTATTATACTCACCTGCGGGGCGGTCCGGTCCGATGGGTGTCGCTGGTCTTGCTGCGGCGCCTCCCTTCTTCTTGCAATGTCGCCCTCCTTCTTGCTGACGTGTCCCTACATCCTCCGCATAGTCTCCTTTTCATCGCGCTCCTGCGCAGGCGACAGGGAAAGGGCAGAGCAAAGTACTGCAGACAACAGGTGCAGTGAAAGGTAAAAGAGCCATGGCGCATGCACACTGCAGTACTTTACTCTGCCCTAGTCAGGGCAGAGAAGTACGCCTGCGCAGTAGCGTGACGCCGAGGAGCCTGTGTGGATGACGTAGGGAAGCGTCATCCACACAGAGCAAGAAGGAGGACGGCATCGCAAGAAGATGGGAGGCACCAGACAAAGACGAGCGACACCCCTCAAACTGGACCACCCCGCAGGTGAGTATAATAAAAGTTAGTTTTCTTGTCTTGCAGGTCGGGTTGGAAACATATATACAGCATTATGAATGCTGTATATCAGGCCTGAAAGGTGGCGGCCGCATCTCATATTGGTCAAACTTGATGACAGGTTTGCTTTAAGGTGGACATGTGTCAAAGGTTGGGCTCACCCCTAAGGGAATGTTCACATAGGTTTTTTTGCTGAGTTTTTTTGGAGCAGAAAGTGGCTATGACCACATGTTTTTTTTCCAGTTGGATTGGGCTACAGAAATAGCCTGAAAAAAAACTATCAAATGACATTCAAAACAATGAACATTTACAATTGTATGAAAAAATTACTTACTGTTCATATGTTCAGTCTTTTGAATGTCTTTTAACTGCTTCAGGTTTCTAAAAACGCCAAGCGGTTAAAACAAATGACCTCACCAATCTCCTGGCATTTTACACTTGGAAGACGCTCTGTACTTTACAATACAAGGCAATGGGAAAGCTGAAAAGATTCCTGACAGTCGCCCGGGCGTTTATTGGAGTGCTTTGCCATCGCGTTTTGGAGGAGTTTTGAGATTTGGAGGATGATTTGGAGAGGCGACTCTAAGCTTCTACTCATTAGCGTTAACACCAATAAGTGAACTCAGTAATGAGTACCAAGCAAAAAGCAATACATAACGCTATCACCAAAACTGACGCCTTTTGAGATTGGTTAAAAATATATACATTTTATTTATTACCAAAGTAAAAAATTATTAAAACACATGAAAACAAATGAAAAGAATATATATACAAATGAGGAAAACATACAAGTACAGGAAGGAAAGGCGGGTATGGCTTTAAAGTGGCATAGTACATATCAAGCGCATAAAGGACTACAATGATCAGTGTCTAGAACAGATAATAATAGTTATATACCGTATATGTAAATGTAAGACACATGTTATCTAAACATACTCAATCTGCTGAAGCTGCTAGCAGTGGGGACCAGGCACCACCTATACTATGTGAGCTTAATAATGTAGTATAATTATAAATACAATATATATTGTGCATACAAAGTAATACAAAACCAGTGACAAAGGTGCCAAGACACCACCACAAGCAGAGCCGATAATTATACTAAACATCAAGCCCTAAAGTGCAAACTATAAAATCCATTTACCTTATAAGAGCCAGAAGCCAGGGACCCACCACACCCGATGCGCAGTTCGCTATGGAAAGCTTCGCCCCTTGTTAGTTTGCCTCATTTGTATATATATTCTTTTCATTTGTTTTCATGTGTTTTAATAATTTTTTATTGTGGTAATAAATAAAATTTATATATTTTTAACTAAGCTTCTACTCAGTAGCTATGAAGTCTTTTTGCTAAGCTTTTTGAGGCGATACGGAGCAGAATCTATAATTTTTTGAGAAGTTTTGAGATTTGGAGGAGGATTTGGAGAGTTTCCGCTATTCTTCTGCTACAAATACTCCTCAAAATACGCTGTGTGCACATAGCCAGTTTCCACTCCAAAAAGACTTGGAAATTGCAAGGTTTTTTTTGTTTTTTGACGAGAAGTTGGAGGATTTCTGCTCACTTCTAAAAACCTCAGTTTACACCTGCACAGGAATTATATGCATGCATTGTAAGGTTTTTTTTTTACAAGATTTTGGATATGTCTGTGGTAATTTTTGTCCCTTCATCCAGAAGAGCATTTGTGAGGTCACTGATGTTGGGGACCGGCCAGGCTCAAAATCTCTTGTCTATGTTGGATGGGGTTGAGGTCTGGGCTCTGTAAGGTCGGTTATGTTCTTCCCACCAAACTCCCCCAACTATGTCTGTATGGACCTTATGTACTGGGGGACATAGATTGGGAGCAGAAGAGGGCCTTCCCAACTGTTACCACAAAGTTGGAAGCTACAATTGTCCAAAATGTCTTGGTAAGCTGAAGTATTAAAATTTATTTTCTCTGGGTCTAGGGGGCCAAGGTTGACTCCAGCAAAACAAGCCCATAAAATTGTCCCTTTACTAAACCTTTACTGTTCACACAGTGCAGTCAGACAGGTAACATTCTCCTGGCATTCACCAAACCCAGACTCCTCTGCCATCTCATGGACAAGTGCGATACGTCACTGCACTGAACCTTGCCCCCAGAGTCCAGTGGTGACCACATTACACCACTCCATCCAACGCTTGGCATTGTTTTTGGTGATTTAAGGCTGCATGCAGCTGCTCAGCTATGAAACTCCTGGCAGGGGCACAGTGTTTGTGCTGATGTTAGCACCAAGGGAGGTTTGGACTCTGTTGTTATGGAGCCAGCTGTTGTGAATTCTGTTATCAAACTCCCTCCTGTGGTCATGAATGGTACTTCGGCGAGTTCTGTCCATGGACTCCCTCTGGTGGCTGTGAGTGGAGCTGCTGGTTCTGAGGTTCCTTCCACAGGTGACTTAGTTTATTCTTTGGCTGGCTGCTCTATTTAACTCCACTCAGATTGTTACTCCATGCCAGCTGTCAATGTTCTTGTACTGGTTCAGTTCGTTCTTGGATCTTTCTGGTGACCTGTGTACTCCAGCAGAAGCTAAGTCCCTGCTAGTTAATTATTTGTTCATTGTTTTCTTGTCCAGCTTGCTATCATGATTTCGCCTTGCTAGCTGGAAGCTCTGGGATGCAGAGTGGCACCTCCGCACCGTGAGTCGGTGCGGGGGTCTTTTTGCACACTCTGCGTGGTCTTTTTGTAGTTTTTGTGCTGACCGCAAAGATACCTTTCCTATCCTCAGTCTGTTTAGTAAGTCTGGCCTCCTTTGCTAAAACCTGTTTCATTTCTGTGTTTGTGACTTTCATCTTAACTCACAGTCAATATATGTGGGGGGCTGCCTTTTCCTTTGGGAAATTTCTCTGAGGCAAGGTAGGCTTTATTTTCTATCTCTAGGGCTAGTTAGCTCTTAGGCTGTGAAGAGGCGTCTAGGCAGAGTTAGATACGCTCCACGGCTATTTCTAGTTTGTGTGATAGGATTAGGGGTTGCGGTCAGCAGAGCTCCCACTTCCCAGAGCTTGTCCTGTGATAGTTTAACCATCAGGTCGTTCCGGGTGCTCCTAACCACCAGGTCCATAACAGTACAGCTGGCCAAAAGTGTTAATGCATCTCAATAGAGGGATAAGAGAAGTTCTGAGACCATTTTTTTTTCTCTGCAGTGTGTTTTGTCTTTCTTTTCCCCTTAACCTCTGGGTGGTTCAGGACACAGGTGTAGATATGGACATTCAAGGTCTGTCCTCTTGTGTGGATCATCTCACTGCAAGGGTACAAAACATTCAAGATTTTGTGGTTCAGAATCCGATGTTAGAGCCTAGAATTCCAATTCCTGATTTGTTTTCCGGGGATAGATCTAAGTTCCTGCATTTCAAAAATAATTGTAAACTGTTTCTTGCTTTGAAACCCCGCTCCTCTGGTGACCCCGTTCAACAAGTAAAGATCATTATTTCTTTGTTGCGTGGTGACCCTCAAGACTGGGCATTTTCCCTTGCGCCAGGAGATCCTGCATTGCGTGATGTAGATGCGTTTTTTCTGGCGCTTGGATTGCTTTATGATGAACCAAATTCAGTGGATCAGGCAGAGAAAATCTTGCTGGCTTTGTGTCAGGGTCAGGATGAAGCAGAGGTATATTGTCAGAAGTTTAGAAAGTGGTCTGTGCTTACTCAGTGGAATGAGTGTGCCCTGGCGGCAATTTTCAGAAAGGGTCTTTCTGAAGCCTTTAAGGATGTCATGGTGGGATTTCCCACACCTGCTGGTCTGAATGAGTCTATGTCCTTGGCCATTCAGATCGATCGGCGCTTGCGTGAGCGCAAAGCTGTGCACCATTTGGCGGTATTCTCTGAGCATAGGCCTGAGCCTATGCAATGTGATAGGACTTTGACCAGAACTGAACGGCAAGAACACAGACATCGGAATGGGCTGTGTTTTTACTGTGGTGATTCCACTCATGCTATCTCCGATTGTCCTAAGCGCACTAAGCGGTTCGCTAGGTCTGCCACCATTGGTACGGTACAGTCTAAATTTCTTTTGTCCGTTACTCTGATTTGCTCTTTGTCGTCCTATTCTGTTATGGCATTTGTGGATTCAGGCGCTGCCCTGAATTTGATGGACTTGGAGTTTGCCAGGCGCTGTGGTTTTTTCTTGGAGCCCTTGCAGTATCCTATTCCATTGAGAGGAATTGATACTACGCCTTTGGCCAAGAATAAGCCTCAGTACTGGACTCAATTGACCATGTGCATGGCTCCTGCACTTCAGGAGGATATTCGCTTTTTGGTGTTGCATAATCTGCATGATGTGGTCGTTTTGGGGTTGCCATGGCTTCAGGTCCATAATCCAGTATTGGATTGGAAATCAATGTCTGTGTCCAGCTGGGTTTGTCAAGGGGTACATTGTGATGTTCCATTGCTGTCAATTTCGTCTTCCACTCCTTCTGAAGTCTCTGAGTTTTTGTCGGATTACCAGGATGTATTTGATGAGCCAAATCCAGTGCCCTACCTCCTCATAGGGATTGCGATTGTGCTATTAATTTGATTCCTGGTAGTAAGTTTCCTAAGGGCCGACTGTTCAATTTATCTGTGCCAGAGCACGCCGCTATGCGGAGTTATATAAAGGAATCCTTGGAGAAAGGGCATATTCGCCTGTCGTCATCACCGTTGGGAGCAGGGTTCTTTTTTGTGGCCAAGAAGGATGGTTCTTTGAGACCTTGTATTGATTACCGCCTTCTTAATAAGATCACGGTCAAATTTCAGTACCCTTTGCCGCTGCTGTCTGATTTGTTTGCTCGGATTAAGGGGGCTAGTTGGTTCACCAAGATAGATCTTCGAGGGGCGTATAATCTTGTGCATATTAAACAGGGCGATGAATGGAAAACAGCATTTAATACGCCCGAGGGCCATTTTGAGTACCTGGTGATGCCATTCGGGCTTTCTAATGCTCCATCTGTGTTTCAGTCCTTTATGCATGACATCTTCCGAAGGTACCTGGATAGATTCATGATTGTATATTTGGATGATATTTTGGTCTTTTCGGATGATTGGGAGTCTCATGTGAAGCAGGTCAGAATGGTGTTCCAGGTCCTTTGTGCGAATTCCTTGTTTGTGAAGGGGTCAAAATGTCTCTTTGGAGTTCAGAAGGTTTCATTTTTGGGTTTCATTTTTTCCCCTTCTACTATCGAGATGGACCCTGTTAAAGTTCAGGCCATTTATGATTGGACTCAGCCGACATCTGTGAAGAGCCTGCTGAAGTTCCTGGGCTTTGCTAATTTTTACCGTCGCTTCATTGCTAATTTTTCTAGTGTTGCTAAACCGTTGACTGATTTGACCAAGAAAGGTGCTGATGTGGTCAATTGGTCCTCTGCGGCCATAGAGGCTTTTCAGGAGTTGAAGCGTCGTTTTTCTTCTGCCCCTGTGTTGTGCCAGCCAGATGTTTCGCTCCCGTTTCAGGTCGAGGTTGATGCTTCTGAGATTGGAGCAGGGGCTGTTTTGTCTCAAAGAAGTTCTGATGGCTCGGTGATGAAACCATGTGCCTTCTTTTCTAGAAAGTTCTCGCCTGCTGAGCGCAATTATGATGTTGGCAATCGAGAGTTGTTGGCCATGAAGTGGGCGTTCGAGGAGTGGCGACATTGGCTTGAAGGAGCCAAGCATCGCGTGGTGGTCTTAACGGATCACAAGAATTTGACTTATCTCGAGTCTGCCAAACGGTTGAATCCTAGACAGGCTCGATGGTCGCTATTTTTCTCCCGTTTTGATTTTGTGGTTTCGTACCTTCCGGGCTCTAAGAATGTGAAGGCTGATGCCCTTTCAAGGAGTTTTGTGCCTGACTCTCCGGGTGTTCCTGAGCCGGCGGGTATTCTCAAAGAGGGGGTAATTTTGTCTGCCATCTCCCCTGATTTGCGGCGGGTGCTGCAGAAGTTTCAGGCTGATAGACCTGACCGTTGTCCAGCGGAGAAACTGTTTGTCCCTGATAGATGGACAAGTAGAGTTATCTCTGAGGTTCATTGTTCGGTGTTGGCTGGTCATCCTGGAATCTTTGGTACCAGAGATTTGGTGGCTAGATCCTTTTGGTGGCCTTCTTTGTCACGGGATGTGCGTTCTTTTGTGCAGTCCTGTGGGATTTGTGCTCGGGCTAAGCCCTGCTGTTCTCGTGCCAGTGGGTTGCTTTTGCCCTTGCCGGTCCCGAAGAGGCCCTGGACGCATATTTCCATGGATTTTATTTCAGATCTCCCTGTCTCTCAAAGGATGTCGGTCATTTGGGTGGTTTGTGATCGCTTCTCTAAGATGGTCCATTTGGTACCGTTGTCTAAATTGCCTTCCTCCTCTGATTTGGTGCCATTATTTTTCCAGCATGTGGTTCGTTTGCATGGCATTCCAGAGAACATCGTCTCGGACAGAGGTTCCCAGTTTGTTTCGAGGTTTTGGCGGTCCTCTTGTGCTAAGATGGGCATTGATTTGTCTTTTTCTTCGGCTTTCCATCCTCAGACAAATGGCCAAACCGAACGAACTAATCAGACTTTGGAAACATATCTGAGATGCTTTGTTTCTGCTGATCAGGATGATTGGGTGTCCTTCTTGCCTTTGGCTGAGTTCGCCCTTAATAATCGGGCCAGCTCGGCTACTTTGGCTTCGCCTTTTTTCTGTAATTCTGGTTTCCATCCTCGTTTTTCTTCAGGGCAGGTTGAGCCTTCGGACTGTCCTGGTGTGGATTCTGTGGTGGACAGGTTGCAGCAGATTTGGACTCATGTGGTGGACAATTTGACATTGTCCCAGGAGAAGGCTCAACGTTTCGCTAACCGCCGGCGCTGTGTTGGTCCCCGACTTCGTGTTGGGGATTTTGTTTGGTTGTCGTCTCGTTATGTTCCTATGAAGGTTTCCTCTCCTAAGTTTAAGCCTCGTTTCATTCGTCCGTATAAGATTTCTGAAGTTCTCAATCCTGTGTCATTTCGTTTGGCCCTTCCAGCTTCTTTTGCCATCCATAATGTGTTCCATAGGTCGTTATTGCGGAGATACGTGGCGCCTATGGTTCCCTCAGTTGATCCTCCTGCCCCGGTGTTGGTCGAGGGGGAGTTGGAGTATGTGGTGGAGAAGATTTTAGATTCTCGTATTTTGAGACGGAAACTCCAGTACCTGGTCAAGTGGAAGGGTTATGGTCAGGAAGATAATTCCTGGGTTTTTGCCTCTGATGTTCATGCTGCCGATCTAGTTCGTGCCTTTCATTTGGCTCGTCCTGATCGGCCTGGGGGCTCTGGTGAGGGTTCGGTGACCCCTCCTCAAGGGGGGGGTACTGTTGTGAATTCTGTTATCAAACTCCCTCCTGTGGTCATGAATGGTACTTCGGCGAGTTCTGTCCATGGACTCCCTCTGGTGGCTGTGAGTGGAGCTGCTGGTTCTGAGGTTCCTTCCACAGGTGACTTAGTTTATTCTTTGGCTGGCTGCTCTATTTAACTCCACTCAGATCGTTACTCCATGCCAGCTGTCAATGTTCTTGTACTGGTTCAGTTCGTTCTTGGATCTTTCTGGTGACCTGTCTACTCCAGCAGAAGCTAAGTCCCTGCTAGTTAATTATTTGTTCATTGTTTTCTTGTCCAGCTTGCTATCATGATTTTGCCTTGATAGCTGGAAGCTCTGGGATGCAGAGTGGCACCTCCGCACCGTGAGTCGGTGCGGGGGTCTTTTTGCACACTCTGCGTGGTTTTTTTTGTAGTTTTTGTGCTGACCGCAAAGATACCTTTCCTATCCTCAGTCTGTTTAGTAAGTCTGGCCTCCTTTGCTGAAACCTGTTTCATTTCTGTGTTTGTGACTTTCATCTTAACTCACAGTCAATATATGTGGGGGGCTGCCTTTTCCTTTGGGGAATTTCTCTGAGGCAAGGTAGGCTTTATTTTCTATCTCTAGGGCTAGTTAGCTCTTAGGCTGTGAAGAGGCGTCTAGGCAGAGTTAGATACGCTCCACGGCTATTTCTAGTGTGTGTGATAGGATTAGGGGTTGCGGTCAGCAGAGCTCCCACTTCCCAGAGCTTGTCCTGTGATAGTTTAACCATCAGGTCGTTCCGGGCGCTCCTAACCACCAGGTCCATAACAGCCAGCAGAACGTTGGTGACTTTTCTGCCCTGTGCTCCTCAGCAGTCAGTGACCCCTGTTCAGTAACGTTACGGGGTGTCCACTTTGTAGCTGAGCGCTGTTAAACGCTTCCACTTTTCAATAATATCACTCACAGTCTTCCTAAATCTCTGAATGTGTTTGGATGCCCGAAGCTCAGAGGGAACTCAAGAAACTATCTGTGGAGATTTTTTGGAGATTTCAATACCTGGGAAATTTACCAACTCTCCTTGGTCTCATGGATATTTCCACTTTTTCCAGGAGCCTCCCAGAAGTGCATGGGTGACACAGCAGCTCTACATTCTGGTACAAAAGAGAGGGTTCATCTATGACTTCCATGTGCAAAAATAGGAAATATATACAGTGGTTGTCATGGTGAGAGAAACCCTTTAAGACTTCTTTTGGTATATATTTCTGACAATGTATGTCTAAATGAGAAACTCCAGTCCCAAGAGAGTCCAGCGTGCTTACCAAATCTGGCCTGCCTCCTCAGTAGGCTGTATGTACATTTGGAAAATTCATTGTATGATAACATTACAGCCAAGCGTTGCTAATGACAGGATTAGTCTTTTAACATCGTACAGCCTGCTACAGATTGCATTTCACTTCGTCCCTCTCCTCGCACAGAAAGAGGCCTTCTACCCAGTAAACAGCTGCGTGGTATTACACTGATGCATGCCACATATAACTGAGCTGCCAAATGTTTGTGGCATGAACTCAGCTCCAAGACATGACGGAGACATGGAACGGCCGCAGCAGGATTTCTGAATCAGGATTTTAACCTTTTGCAAGGACGGAATTGGAATTTGTACATTGATAAAACCAGAACCTTCTCCGCTCCGATTAATAAGCAACAGGATGAGAAGAAGGCTCCCAGTCGCTAAGTCGTTATAGTCAAATGGATTTCAAGTAATTAAACTATTCACACCCTAGTTTCAATGTTATGGACTCTTAGGCTTCAATTAGTCATTGAGGCTGGAAAAGAAATGGGAATTTATTTAACCCCTTCCTGATACAGCCATCTACTGTGTTTATTTCCAGTTCCGATCCCCGCAATTGCTTTATTATTTTTACTACATAGCGCCGGCACAATAATCCTATAGCTCCCAAAGAGTAACAGTGATCAACTCAGTGCCCCAGTTAGTAATAATGCCCCTTTGTGTCCTCTAAACATTAGCATTGCCCCCTCACAAATAATAATGCCACCAGGATGTAAGAGTGCACCCCTTCTAATCCCTTAGTAAAGTCACCCCCACACACTTTAGATGTTAGCCAAACAATGATGATGATCGATAGTTCATTTGGCCGGTAGCTATCTCTTCCGACTCACCCATACACAGAAAGCTCGCTCGACTGAAAGCTCCTGTGTGACTCTTCTGGCGGTTGCTTATCTCTTCCAGGACAAAAGGATCGACAGTCCAAAATTTGACCAGCTGCATCCTTACCTCCTCCAACAGTCATCTGTTGGAGGTCTCCATACACATCACACTGTTTGTCACAGCCGTCGATATATTGGCTTTGGCCGATGTTAGTTTAATGTGTATGGGTACTAAGTAATAATGCCCCTGTGTGCCCAGTTGAAGGTTAAAATCCCCCAAGTGCCTCCAGAACCCCTTATAAAATAAAAAATATTTGAGTGCCCCTTACACCCCTTGAGTGCATCCTTAAGTACTAATGCCTTAAGTTTCGCATTTTCCCCTGAGTGCTCCTCAAAAGTAATAATGCCACCTGAGTGCCCACCAAGCACAAGTAGTGCCCCCTATGTAATTACCGTATATGTGCCCCACAAGCAATAAGTAATGATGCCTCTTGATTAACCCAGAAACAGAAGAGGCCCTATGAAATGTAATACTGCTCCCAGAGCTCCTAAAAAGTGATAGTGGGCACAATAAATGTCCTAGAGAATAAAAATAATACTCACCTTCTCATTCCAACAAGCCCACCAGCCAAGTTACACAACTAATGTCCAAGGGCAGGCATTGCGATGTGGTGACATCAGCACCCCGCCTGCAACAGGACGCTGCTGTCCTATGCATGCCCCCGATGTACTGAAGGCTGCAGGATGCTTTAGGCTTATTAATGTATTGGCGTCCTGCGGAGGCTGGTTCAGATGAGAGGTGCGCCGACCTGGGGATCCTGCCATGTAAGTAGGCACGGGGTGGCCACCCGGTAACTAAGCTACTGCCTCCCATAGAATCTCCTCTACCAACTTTTTTATCATTCCACAAGCTAAGATGATTTTTGCTTTCCGCTGCAAGTGAAGTCTGGCGGTAAATTCGCACAAATTGCTGGTTATCACATTATATTTGTCTGGAAACATTGGTGATCATGCAGAGATAAATGTCAGTTTTCAAAGAATACATCTAAAAAGTAAGAAAAAAAGTAATGTTTACCCGCAGCCATTATATTTATCCAGTAATTTGCTCATCTTATGATAATTTACTTTTATGAGTTTTGGCTTCAGGATGATTATATGTAAGTAAGGAGGCAGGAATTGTAGGAACGGTGAACTCTTTATTATTATTAGAATTCTCCCTATACTGTAGATAAAACCCCAAATTAACTACTGCAACCAACAGTACAGAACATTTTTAGAGTTTTTGTGACTTAGAAAATCGTATACTAAGTCCAAAATTAGATAGCAGAGAGCTATCATCATCAGCTTTGTAAAAATTATCTAGATGTTATAAGACATACTATATGGTTAAAATAAAAGAGTTAAAGGGAACCTGCCACCCCGAAAATCGCGGGTGAGGTAAGCCCACCGGCATCAGGGGCTTATCTACAGCATTCTCTAATGCTGTAGATAAGCCCCCGATGTTACCTGAAAGAGGAGAAAACGACATTATATTATACTTACCCAGGGGCGGTCCCGCTGCTGGTCAGGTCAGATGGGCGTCTCTGGTCCGCTGCGGCGCCTCCCATCTTCATTACAAGACGTCCTCCTCTGATCTTCAGCCACGGCTCCAGCGCAGGCGTACTTTGCTCTGCCCTGTTGAGGGCACAACAAAGTACTGCAGTGCGCAGGCGCCGGAAAGGTCAGAGAGGCCCGGCGCCTGCGCACTGCAGTACTTTGCTCTGCCCTCAACAGGGCAGACAAAGTACGCCTGCGCCGGAGCCGTGGCTGAAGATCAGAAGAGGACGTCATGGAAAGAAGATGGGAGGCGCCGCAGCGGACCAGAGACACCCATCCGACCGGACCAGCAGCGGGACCGCCCCTGTGTGAGTATAATCTAATGTCTTTTTCTCCTCTTTCAGGTAACATCGGGGGCTTATCTACAGCATTCCAGAATGCTGTAAATAAGCCCCTGATGCTGGTGGGCTTACCTCACCCGCGATTTTCAGGGTGACAGGTTCCCTTTAAGAAATGGTATATCCATCTTCAAAGCTCCTCCATCCCCCCAAATTTAAGGACCTTCAATTAACTTAAATTCATGTATTTTGATCTTTTTTTTTTTTAAAAAAAGAAGAAAGAAATAATAATAATAAAAAAAATTATAATTTTTGGAACTTGGGTTTCACTAAATTGCTTTTTATTTCACTTTCACATTGCTGGATGAAGAATGAATTAACTAAGGGTACCGTCACACTAAGCGACGCTGCAGCGATACCGACAACGATGTCGATCGCTGCAGTGTCGCTGTTTGGTCGCTGGAGAGCTGTCACACAGACAGCTCTTCAGCGACCAACGATCCCGAGGTCCCCGGTAACCAGGGTAAGCATCGGGTTACTAAGCGCAGGGCCGCGCTTAGTAACCCGATGTTTACCCTGGTTACCAGCGTAAACGTTAAAAAAACAAACACTACATACTTACCTTCAGCTGTCTGTCCTCCGGCGCTCTGCTTTCCTCTGCGCTGTCAGCGCCGGTAAGCCGGAAAGCAGAGCGGTGACGTCACCGCTGTGCTGTCTGTCCCCGGCGCTCTGCTTCTCTGCACTCCTCCTGCATCCTGTGTCAGCGCCGGGGACAGACAGCTGAAGGTAAGTATGTAGTGTTTGTTTTTTTAACGTTTACGCTGGTAACCAGGGTAAACATCGGGTTACTAAACGCGGCCCTGCGCTTAGTAACCCGATGTTTACCCTGGTTACCAGTGAAGATATCGCTGGATCGGCGTCACACACGCCGATCCAGCGATGTCAGCGGGAAGTCCAGTGACTAAATAAAGTTCTGGACTTTCCTCAGCGACCAACGATCTCCCAGCAGGGGCCTGATCGTTGGTCGCTGTCACACATAACGATTTCCTTAACGATATCGTTGCTACGTCACAAAAAGCAACGATATCGTTAACGATATCGTTATGTGTGACGGTACCTTAAGAATTCAACAGTAAGCTTGTCCTGATGGAGAGTTGTAACTCTCTTCTCCATCTTTTTCGGAAGGTATCTTTGCTAATTGATGACCCAAGACCTCATCAAAGAGTTACAAACTCCCCTGTCAGAAGTTCACTTATAGATTTTCAGCTATCTCATTCTTCAGCCAGCCATGTGTAGAGAAACAAAAAGTTTGTAAAAACCAAAGGTTGTAACATTTTTAAAGAAGCACTTCTCCTCCAATCCAAATTTGTATTCTCTTAATATATTGCAATCAATATATTACATAGCACTTTGTACTTACAATGAGAGATGGGCGAACCCGAACAGTAAAGTTCGGCGTCTGTACCGAACACCTACTGTTCGGGCACAGGCACCGAACACGGACTTTACAAGGAAGTTGGTGTTACTGTTTGGGTTCGGCTGCCCGAACAACGGGTGTTTGTCGTGCTGTCATATGCATGACAGCACAGCAAACACTGCTTCTGATTGTCAGTGAAATCATCCCCGCCGGTCAGAGAAGCGCGGTTCCCATGCTGTCAAAATACAGCATGAGCACTCAGCTGTGATCGGGGGATGCAACCCTCAGCTGTCAGCTTCATGAAGGTTGTTTATCAATTATCCCCATGCTGTTTTTTTTAAATTATTTAAATAACTAATTTAAAAAAATGGAGTGGGGTTTCTCCCCCATTTTTGACAACCAGCCTTGCTAAAGCAGACAGCTGGGGGCTGGTATTCTCAAGCTGGGGCCATGGATATTAGCACCCCCAGCCTAAAAATAGCAGCTCGCAGTGAATGGGGTCCGGGTTCAGATTTGGGTCCGGGTACTGTTCTGGTACCCAAACCTAAACTTTTTATAACTGTTCGGCCAAACCCACCAGACCCGAACATCCAGGGGTCCACCCATCTCTACTTACAATTGCTAATTTTTCCTCTCTACCCTGCTAATCCTTCTGTTTTCCATTAGGTCTATGGCATCACGTGATTAAAAACTGACTAGCTGAATCCTTCTCAGCTCTATGTAGAAACAGGAGGTCAATTTTGTCTGCACAAGTCATGAGTTACTGCAAAAATCTATAGCAGGTGGAGGAGGAGCGGAGTAATTAGGTGAGGAGTTGAGGAGGGAAAAGAGACTTCCTGTTTCTACATAGAGCAGAGAAAAGAGGGTAATTTACTGGGTAGAAAGGCAAAATGAGCAATTGTAAGTACACAGTGTTGTATAATATGACAGCTGCAGTATATTAAGAGGATAAAAACTTTGATGAGAGGGCTTCTTTAATGAAACCCATAGGCTGAAAATATTTTAGCTAAACAAACTATATTGAAAAACACCATCAAAAAGGGAACATCAATCCCTGGGAGGGAGGTTGAAAAATCTTCCCAGTTGGAGGGCACAGCTCAAGGTGAGAGCGGAGGAGCATGCTATTGGTTCACAAAGGACTATACCAACTACAGCAAAAAGGGGACATAATATAAAAGGGGCAAGAAATTGGTAGGCAGCCACCAGATTACAGCCATGGCTAAATAGGTGCCACATGTAATAGTAAACTTTATTTTTACATTTTCTCTGAAGAATAACATTTATAAAAGTGTTTTTTTTTGTTTATGAAGATAACTCACTAGACTTAAAGGGAATCTGTCATGAGGTTTCTGCTGTCCCTCCTGAGAGTTTAATGTAGGAGCAGAGACCTGGATTATAGCGATCACTTGTTTAGCTGCTTGCTGCAGTTTTGCTAAAATCACAGTATTATCTGTTGCAGATCAGCAGTTCTCTAAATGCTGAGCTCTGTATAACCCCATCCACAACACTTATTGGCAGCTTTATGCATACACTGTGTTTAGGCAGAAAGCTGCCAATCAGTGGTGTGGGCGTGGTTATACTCAGCTAATGAATATGGAGGACTACCTAGCAGCAGATTTACTAGTCCTCTAGGGATAATCTCCTTCTGATAAAAATGTGATTTTATCAAAACTACAGCAAGTTGCCCAGTAAGTGACACATTGCTGGTATCAGAATCTCTGTCTCTTCATTATGCTGCTCTCAGATTAGGTGCAAAAATCCGGTGGCAGATTCCCTTTAAGTGAGTAAAATGGAAGAATGCTGACCATGTACAACTTCTCCATGGAATGCAGTCATATCACGCATATAGTTTAGCCCAGCTATATGTATATACACTTAGCCCTAAAAATAGTCTGCTGACTTATTCACAGTGAATGCACTACTGATGCAAGGTTTAGGTATAGCTCTCAGTCAGTATTATAAGATTTTGCCACATTATTTATCACAATGGAGGTTTGTTCATAGATTGTCCGTGCTCCTTCCAAGCCTTGCAATCATTATTAATACCAAGAAAGCCTCTTTTGCAAAACTTATGGTTTGTATATTCTTTAAGGGTTATCCATCAAATAGTTATCACCCACCTACATAATGGGTGATAACTAGAGTTCAACGAATTTGTTTGAATTTGGGACCGAATACAATTGGCATCGAATATTGTTTTTGCAATATTTGTCGAACACAGCCGAAGGTCATTAGAGTCAATGGGAGTTGAAATTACCGAATATATTTGGAACCGATCATCAAACATAAATTCGGCACGAACAGGGAACCAATTTGGCACGGATATGGCAAATTCAGATTCGGTAACAAATCCGAACAAATTTGCTCAACTCTAGAGATAACTGTATCACTAGTAGTGGGTCAAACGCTTGGGCATACATTGATCCCGATATTGAGGATTCCAAAGTCTTGTGTGAATGGAGCGGTAGTGCACATGTGTGATCATCACTGTACATGGGGAGAGTAATAGCATAGTTTTCCATGTTGAGCAACTGTATTCAAGCCTCAGATTACCATGTACAATTCCAAATGCAGACTTGACTAGTCCCTGAGGAAGGAATCTTTCCGAAACGCGCATCGGGGTGGGTGAGTGACGGCGTGAGGCTCGGAACTTCTGATCAATTGGTATGTTCACCTCCAATCTTTACCATTGACTGTATAGCAGGGCCGGACTGGCCATCTGGCAATTCTGGCAAATGCCAGAAGGGCCTGTCTGGTTGTGGGCCACCTTGTCTGCTTCATTGGTAACAGAATCTATGTTCTCAAGACATTCATACTCTTAAGAGTTGTGACGGTGGTATCATTAGAAATATCTGTCTTGTAGTAAATCTTGCTTTCCTCCATGCAGGGTAATATTAGTAATATACACCATCTGGTTCTTGGGGGCAGGGACAGCATGGGCCTGTCTGATTTCAAATGCAAGGGCTGAATTTCAGTCCCAGTCTGCACCTGCTGTATAGTGATATTAGGTCTGTGCATGCAATTATATATACATGCTCTATTTGATAAATATGGTGTTTACAGACCTATTCTGATCTATGTTACTATTGGTGGTGTTGTTTATTTATTAATTTACACACTATACAATACCAAATCCTCATGCCATTTACCGGCCCTTGTCTATGTGCTGCTTTGATGTCATGATACACTGCCGCTATGCCTTTTATCTGTTTATTATTAAATAAAGATTTTTTCTACCTATTTATCTGGACTATAAAACTGCTTTTGTCCGGTCAGTTTGTTTCTCATTGAATTATGCAGTAGTCCTGCACATGTCCATGTATGTACGGTATGTTGGGTACCACTTATATATTGTGTTTGATTTGTTAGTAATTTATTTACTTTCAAATTTGCATATTATGTTCTCCAATTATTTTTTCTATACAATGGGTGATAACTATAGTTGAGTGGTCTGGTGTAAAGCATTACAATTAGAATCTGGAGCACTGGAGACGTGTCCTCTGGAGTGAGAATCCCATGGAATTATATATAGGATGGATGGATAAATCTGGGGTTGGCGAATGCTCTGAGAATGGCTTTGACATTCCCTATTGTACAATTTGGTGGAGAAGGGGTAATGGTATGGGGTAAGAGAAGTCCATAAAAGCATGGGGCCAGATTCACCAAAGCTTTAACTCTATAATTCTGTCGTAAAATGCTTTGGAAAGTTACAACATTTTTCTGCAACTCGAGGCTATCTTGCATCTTTTGTGTTCTCACTCCATCTTCACAAAGCTCCAACAAGGTGGGCAGAGGTAGAGAAGACAGGGGGCATCGCTACCGTTGTTTTTAACCTTCGTCAGGCTACATAATTTTACAACATTAAGAGGCTGCAGAGGTACAATTGTACCTTCATATATTTTATTGAAATTTGGCCAATATATTCTGGACCAAAACTGCAGAGATGTCACGAAATTTCAGCCCTCTACGGCTTTTCGAAAAAAAAAAAGTTATTGCAATTTTAAAACGGAATAGTTACAATTGTATCTACTCAGCCGGACGAAGGTTAAAATTAATTCAGCAGGGACCAGAGTACGATTTGTGGCAAGGTGGAAGCCCAGGTGCCTGCCTCTGTGCTTTTGCTAATGAATCAGGAGTCTTGTACTCAACCTCTCCCCTCTATCAAGAATGGGATGAAGATTACCGGTCTTGATGAATCTGGGCCATGGTGTGTTGAGTTTAGTGTGGAGGAATGAAAGTGTCCTGCAAAAAGCCCCAATCTCAACCCCATCCAACTTTTCCAGGATGAATTGTATTGCAAACTGTAACTTCTTGTTCAAAATCAGTACTAGATCTCATAAATTCTCTATTGGCTAAATAAGCACAAATTTCTAAAGGCACACTTCACTGTCTTCTCGAAAGTCTTTCCAAAAGAAGGAAGCCTGTTTTATGGTTTGCTTATATTTCCTATGATTCTGGAATAGAATGTCCAACAATCTCACTCAGGGTGATGGGAATGTGTCCATAACTTTTGGTCATACATTATAAGACTCAATGAAATAACTCATCATTGTCCAAAACCCCTGACTTATTCTATTAGGACACAAACTTTTTTTCAACAAAAATGCTAGTCCAACATATGAGCCTGCCAAAGGTGTTTCTGGGAATTGCTCACTAACACATGTCATAAATCTATCTAATGACTGATTCATGAAACCTGATTCACAAATTCCTTGTCTTACACGTCAGACAAATGTTGAGGTTCTTCGTCACGTCTTGGACTGAGATGTTCTGGGCCTATTTCCAGAGCTTACCACCACGTTGTAAAGCGGAGCATGATGAGCCAGCTTTGGATCCTAAAACCTGTGAATATCTGTCTAGCAACTGGTATCGTCACTTAACATAAGAGAAAGGAACAAAAATGTTGGGGAATCCTAAAAGAGAATGTCTCAAGTAAGCGATACTGGTGGTGTCTGAAGTCATTGTCCTCTCTACATTGTCTTCAAGAGTCATCCTCTTCCGATAACACAATGGTATTCACAAATGTCCAAAGCGTCCACAGTAGCTAGTGAGCGAGGTCATATATGTCTGGATTTTGGCTTTGCGCTTCACATAACTCTTTTGTTTTGTTTCTTCTTGGCAAGTCCTATCGGCTGTCATATGATTGGGAGCATGGAATTGTGTTCTATTTTGGACTCCATATATCTCTAGACTAGACGAGAACAAACCCAGTGCCTCTTTGTTGGCCATCATCATATCTATCTCACAATGCTTATACAACATATTGTAATCCCCTAATGCTACACCTACTGTATTTTTGACATTTTTTTTAGATTTTTTTTTCAGGGTTAAGGTTTTTCTCGTAATTTATTTAATTACTTTATGTTTTTTAAATGTTTTGTTTATATTTTACATTCCAATTTGTCCCTCAAACATCAAGTGAGGGTGAACACCAGAACAGCACAGCTCTGCTAATTATGCAGTGTCCATTCTCAGGTGCTTTATCATCTCATATATTGAAGTGAACCAAGCTGAGCTGCATTACCTGGGGCCGTCCACTAAATAGTGAATGGTGCTGTGCTATTGCTGCTCAGTTCTGTGTATAAATTTTGCCTGTATAAAAAAAAAGTTAAGAAAATGTAATCAATATTTTATAGAGGACAAGGTCAAAAGTGGCCAGCTTTGCTCTTATTCCTCTTCTTCTAGGGTTTCTTTTTTCTTTAAATCCACCATATGGTCCCACAGAGGTGGGCCTTTTTATTGAATACTAATTTTTATGGTTTTTAACAAGGGAATGTTGCTCACAGGATCCTCTAGGGCGTGTCTTTAGGCTGCTCTGCATTACTACCCTGTGAGCCACACCCCTCTAGTAAAGATTATAAAAACCAACACTAAAAAAAGTCTGTAACTCTAGAATCATGTGGTGGATTAAAAAACTAAACAGGAATATCAGGGAACTGTGGAAATAAAATAAGAGCATAAACTGGCCACTTTTGACCTGTTGACACTTCCTCTTGGAGACTGGAAGACTTCAATATAGCCTTTAATTTTACCATTCACAGTTTATTGTCTCATTTTCTTGGATCTGATGAACATTTTATATGGGCCTCCAAGGGTCATAGTATTTTCTATTCTGCTTCTCAGAAAGTTATGTTACATTATGATCATGTTGTGACTTCAGCACAATTCTTAGGATGCCCATAAAATGTTCATTATAAGGTGCAAGATGGAGCATAGGAGTCGTGGGGAAGAATTGGGTCCTAGACATTTGGCTGGGTTGGACCTAGAATGGCAGCCCTCACTACATGTGTAATACCCTAGATGTGTCCGTTACTCAGCAGTCAGTGGTGCTAATTGGTACTGCAGTATTTGACTATATGCATTATGTTGATGGCTGTTATTTATAAGATGTATTGTATTATTGTGCATTGTTCCTTTTGACTGCAGTTGATGCTTGTGGTTTTTACTTAGTTAGCTAGACTAGAGCATTGCCCTGCTTTCTCATACACACACACCAAAGAGAAGCTTCTAATTAGTGGAAGTGGTTAATGCTATAAAAAGGTTAGAGTTCAGAGCAGTGGTTTGACCAGAACATAAGACCGCATAGTGCAGGATGACATAGCAGTCTGGGACCCAACGTTTCAGTCACACCAAGATGTAAAAATAAACTGTAGTTTACTGGTAGAACTGATGAAATACATGAACAACAGGAGGTAGGCACAGACCTTGACTTTTGCATTATCTAATTTACACAGAGGTACACATGGTGTCATTACAGGTGGTGGCACACATGTTGTTAAAATTGTTGCAGTAATATAGCATACTAATGCAGTGCGCATGGAATATAGTACATTGGTCATGGGTCAGGCCCTGGTGTCATCAGTGGTGGCCATGCACATTGCCTGGTGCACAGAATGGTGGCCATGAACATTGCCTGGTGCACCAAGAGGTGGCTATGAACATTGCCTGGTGCACCAATAAGTAGTCATGCACAGTGCCTGGTGCACCGAGAGGTGGTCATGCACATTGCCTGGTGCACCGAATGGTGGCCATGCACATTGCCTGGTGCACCAAGAGGTAGTCATGCACATTGCCTGGTGCACCAAGAGGTAGTCATGCACAGTGCCTGGTGCACCGAGAGGTAGTCATGCACAGTGCCTGGTGCACCAAGAGGTAGTCATGCACATTGCCTGGTGCACCAAGAGGTAGTCATGCACATTGCCTGGTGCACCAAGAGGTAGACATGCACATTGCCTGGTGCACCAAGAGGTAGTCATGCACATTGCCTGGTACACCGAGAGGTGGTCATGCACATTGCCTGGTGCACCAAGAGGTAGTCATGCACATTGCCTGGTACACCGAGAGGTGGTCATGCACAGTGCCTGGTACACCGAGAGGTGGTCATGCACATTGCCTGGTACACCAAGAGGTGGTCATGCACAGTGCCTAGTATACCGAGAGGTGGTCATGCACATTGCCTGGTACACCGAGAGGTGGTCATGCACAGTGCCTGGTGCACCGAGAGGTGGTCATGCACATTGCCTGGTATACCGAGAGGTGGTCATGCACATTGCCTGGTACACCGAGAGGTGGTCATGCACAGTGCCTGGTACACCGAGAGGTGGTCATGCACATTGCCTGGTACACCGAGAGGTGGTCATGCACAGTGCCTGGTACACCGAGAGGTGGTCATGCACATTGCCTGGTACACCGAGAGGTGGTCATGCACATTGCCTGGTACACCGAGAGGTGGTCATGCACAGTGCCTGGTGCACCGAGAGGTGGTCATGCACATTGCCTGGTGCACCGAGAGGTGGTCATGCACAGTGCCTGGTATACCGAGAGGTGGTCATGCACATTGCCTGGTATACCGAGAGGTGGTCATGCACATTGCCTGGTACACCGAGAGGTGGTCATGCACATTGCCTGGTATACCGAGAGGTGGTCATGCACATTGCCTGGTACACCGAGAGGTGGTCATGCACAGTGCCTGGTACACCGAGAGGTGGTCATGCACATTGCCTGGTACACCGAGAGGTGGTCATGCACAGTGCCTGGTACACCGAGAGGTGGTCATGCACATTGCCTGGTGCACCGAGAGGTGGTCATGCACAGTGCCTGGTGCACTGATGCAATGGTGGGTACATGACGATGAATATGCGGGGTGACACAGGCATTACTGGTCCCTCAGTCTGTAGCAGCTGGTAACTAAGAAGACTGAACTAAACACCTACTTTCCCAAATATTTTCAACTCTATATGGGGTATCTGCATATCCTGGTGGGCTTCCAAATCCCAGTACCTTCTATTCTTAATTACATGTAGGTTTGTAATTAGTTTTATCACCTGCTTCTTGGCCTTCCATTTTGTAGCTTGTTTCCCTCCTCAGCTCACTCTAGTGCAATACTCGTACCCTAGTCGTCAAGCCCAGTATCACTTCAATGAAGCTTCCAGGTCTGGCCTACACACAGAGTCTGTCCCTGCAAACGTCCGTGCCATCTCAGGGTTCCCGCTAAATCCACGGCTGCACCTCCAGCTCTGTACTCCAGAAAGTAAATTCTCCAGTCTGCTTTTTCTTACTAGAACTCTCAATGCAACCAGACTTACCTATTATATTCAGCTCCAAACTGCCATGGTGCTATACAGTCAGTTGCAGACTGAAACATGCGAGACCTGTCAGTCAGAGACAGGAGGCAGGCAGTGGGTGAGGAATAGGGAGAGAGTGCAGGAGATCTGTAAGTGCAAAGCATGACAATACAATAACACTTGTATCAAATATCACATCCAAAGAATGCATTAGTATAACGCATCACATCAATAAAGTCACAATAACATCTTCAGGGGGTGTTCATCATGAACATCATTGAAAAACTTTTCTTACAACACGACAGGTGAAAATCGAAAACAGACACATTAATTGCTTGTAGGAGGAAACATCGACTCATCGCATACAAGAGTCCATTTAAAAATACACTCTCCCTTGCTAATGGATGCAGTCCAATGTATGGCAACTTATTACAGTCCTGTAGGAAAATGCACTCCTTTTTTAACAATCACAGTCCCTTTAAGAGAAAATAGTACTTCTATAAAGATACGAAGAATGCATTAGTAGAACACATCATAGCAATAAACTCACAACAGCAACATATTCTGGGGTGTTAATTAGCGACGAACGAGTGTACTCGTTGCTCGGGTTTTCCCAAGCACGCTCGGGTGGTCTCCGAGTATTTGTAACTGCTTGGAGATTAAGTTTTCATAGACTCAGCAGCATGATTTGCAGCTACTAGACAGCTTGAACACATGTGGGGATTCCCTAGCAACCAGGCAACCCCCACATGTACTCAGGCTGGGTAGTAGCTGTAAATCATTCAGCTGCGGTGATGAAAACTAAATCTCCAAACACTAACAAATACTCGGAGACCACCCGAACATACTCGGGAAAACCCGAGCAACGAGTACACTCGCTCATCACTAGTATCATATGGGAACAGCAGCAAGTTTGACTGCCACATAGTCTACAAACCCAGCCAGGAGGTGAGATTTTACCGTTACAACGCCCATCGGGGAGTCAGAATGCCCATGGGGGAGACAATTAGAACAACCATGGGGGAGACAGAACAACTTTGGAGTAGACAGAATGTCCATGGGGAGACAATTAGAAACCCATGGAGGACACAATTAGAATGCCCATGGGGGAGACAGAATGCCCATGGGGAGACATAATGTCAATGGGGAGACAATTAGAACACCCATTGGGGAGACAACTAGAATGTCCATGGGGGAGATAGAACACATTTGGAGAAGACAGAATGTCCATGGGGAGACAATTAGAAACCCATGGAGGACACAATTAGAATGCCCATGGGGGAGACAGAATGCCCATGGGGAGACATAATGTCAATGGGGAGACAATTAGAACACCCATTGGGGAGACAACTAGAATGTCCATGGGGGAGATAGAACACATTTGGAGAAGACAGAATGTCCATGGGGAGACAATAAGAAATCCATGGAGGACACAATTAGAATGCCCATGGGGGGAGGCAGAATGCCCATGGGGAGACATAATGTCAATGGGGAGACAATTAGAACACCCATGGGGGAGACAATTAAAATGTCCATAGGGGAGGCAGAATGCCCATGAGGTAGACAGAGCACCCAAGGGAGAAACATAATGTCCTAAGGGAGATAATTAGAACGACCATGGGGGAGACAATTTGAATGCCCATGGGGTAGACAGAATGCCCATGGGGAGACTGAAATCCCATGAGGGAGACAGAATACCCATGGGGAGACAGAATGCCCATGGGGAGACAATTAGAACATCCATGGGGGAGACAATTAGAATGTCCATGGGGGAGACAGAGCGCCTCTTGGGGAGACAAAATGTCCATGGGGAGACAATTAGAAACAAGATATAATGAAATAAAGGCACAAAGCCTCAGCCAGCTCACCGACAGCCACAGGTGCACGGAACTCCGTCTTGACTTGGACATGCAGTAATCAGAAAATGAGAAAAGAGTGTTCCAGCTCTTTAAAATAGTGAATCTTTATTAATCCAAGTAAAACTTCTTAGTCGGCTTAAAATCCTTGTGAGCAAGGGATGCAAACATGTAGGAAAAGACAGGTTAAAGCGACGCGTTTCGATCTGAATAGATCTTTATCATAGCTTAGCTCTGTGTCTAATCTAACGGTCTTTTCTAGTGTTCACGGACCTATCACATCAGCTCTGCTAGTCACATGATTTGAATTAAGGTCCTTAACAATATCCGACCCCGTGCATAGCTATATTCGCAGGCTATTTGTGATATAATATAATATAATATATTTACATCCTTTATATTAAAATAATTAACAATAATGGTACATAATCTCATTTATCTTATTGAGGCCATTAGGATACCTTGTCTGCAAATTATATATCCAGAATGCCTCTCTCATCAGGAGGCGTCTTTTTACGTCTCCCCGCGCTGAGGTCTTTTCACTTGTTCTATACCTTGAATTCTCATGGCCGAGGTATCACCTACATGGTGAGTAACAAAATGTTTCGCTACCATTGAGATGTTTCGATTGCTTACATTATAATTACTTATGTAATAATAATTATGGAATGTAAGGGCTTTTATAAGTGTGGAACATCCTCTTGCAGTACCTGCAAATTTGGTTTAACTAGTAAAGTTTTTAAGAATGCAGATGAGTCGCAAACTTACAATATCAGACAATTCATAAACTGTCATACAACAAATGTAGTATATAAAATAGACTGCACAGCTTGTCAGCTATCATATGTGGAGTGCACTACTAGAAAATTAAAGACTAGACTATCAGAACATCTCAGAGACATAAGTAATTATAATGTAAGCAATCGAAACATCTCAATGGTAGCGAAACATTTTGTTACTCACCATGTAGGTGATATCTCGGCCATGAGAATTCAAGATATAGAACAAGTGAAAAGACCTCAGCGCGGGGAGACGTCAAAAGACGCCTCCTGATGAGAGAGGCATTCTGGATATATAATTTGGAGACAAGGTATCCTAATGGCCTCAATAAGATAAATGAGATTATGAACCATTATTGTTCCCTTAATGACCGCCAATACGCCTTTTAACTGACCTTACATATAAGAGAATAGCCTCCCCATACAGGTGACAATCCAGCATCTGTCGGTTGTGCACTATAGCTGACAACTTTCTGCATCAGCCACGATCAGTGTTTGCACCGTCCAAATCTGTTTAACCCCTTAGATGCTGCTGTCAATAGTGACTACATCATTATAAATGGTTAACAGAGTGTGGGGGCTTCCTCTTTATCCCAATTGGTGCCCTCAGATCATGATTTTGTGGTCCTGATGTTTGCGGTGGCAATTCATGACCAAATAGCGGCCTTACAATCTGCCGGCTGTTGTAACCTGTTCAGAAGTTAGCGGCATTTAGGTGGTAAAAATACACATTTTCATTTCTGTCATACCACTTTGCATTAATTCCTGTAAAGCACCTGAAGGGTTAATAAACTACCTGACAGCAGTTTTTGATGTGTCAGAGGGGGCTGTTTTTAAAATGGTATCACATTTGGGGGTTTCCCAATATGAGACCCCTAAAGTCACTTCAAATATGGATAAGTCCCTAAAAAAATAAATTTAGTAAATTTCCTTGAAAAAATGAAAAATTGCTGCTACATTTTTAAACCTCCTAAAATGCTAACAAAATAAAATAACATTTTACAAATGGTGCTGATGTAAAGCCGACATGTGGGAAATGTTATTTATTAATGGTTTGCTGTGGTATGACCATCTGGATTAAAGGGATAATCATTCAAATTTTGAAAATTGCTAATTTTATAACATTTTTCTCAAATTTTTGATATTTTTTATAAATAAACACAAAACATATTGACCTAAATTTACCATTATCATAAAGTATAATGTGTCACGAAAAAACAGTCTCAAAATCACTGGGATTTGTTGAAGCATTGCAGAGTTATTACCACATAAAGTGACACTGGTCAGATTTCAAAAATTTGGCTCCGTCACTAAGGGGTTAATAGTGATGAGCCAGTGTACTCGTTACTCGGGTTTTCTCGCGCACCCTCAAGTGACCTCTGAGTATTTGACTGCTCGGAGATTTAGTTTTCATTGCGACAGCTGAATGATTTACAGCTATTAGCCTGCTTGATTACATGGGGGATTCCCTAGCAACCAGGCAACTCCCACATGTACTCAGCCTGGCTAGTAGCTGTAAATCATTCAGCTGCCTCGATGAAAACTAAATCTCCAAGCAGTCATAAATACTCGGAGGTCACCCGAGCGTGCTGGGGAAAACCCGAGCAACGAGTACACTCGCTCATCACTATTAATTATTTTAATATGAAGAATGTAAATATATTATGTTATATCACAAATAGCCTACGAATATAGCTATGCACGGGGTCAGATGTTGTTAAGGACCTTAATTCAAATCATGTGACTAGCAGAGCTGATGTGATAGATCAGTGTACACTAGAAAAGACTGTTAGATTAGACACAGAGCTAAGCTATGATAAAGATCTATTCAGATCGAAACGCGTCGCTTTAACCTGTCTTTTCCTACATGTTTGCATCCCTTGCTCGCAAGGATTTTATGCTGACTAAGAAGTTTTACATGGATTAATAAAGATTCACTATTTTAAGGAGCTGGAACACTCTTTTCTCATTTCCAGACAATTAGAAACCTATGGAGGAAACAATTAGAATGCCTATGGGGGAGACGGAGCGCTCATGGGGGAGACAGAACACCTATGGTGGAGAGAGACAATTAGAACATCCATGGTAGAGACAATTAGAACATCCATGGGTGAGACAGAACACCTCTGGGGAAGACAGAATGTCCTTGGGAAGACAATTAGAAACCCATGGATGACACAATTAGAATGCCCATGGGGAGACATAATGTCAATGGGGAGACAATTAGAACACCCATGGGGGAGACAATTAGAATGCCCATGAGGGAGACAGAGCACCCATGGGAGAGACAGAATGCCAATGGGGAAGACAGCACCCATGGGGGAGATATAATGTCCATGGTGAGATAATTAGAATGACCATGGGGGAGACAATTAGAATGCCCATGGGTGGGACAGAATGCTCATGTGGAGACAGAACGCCAAGGGGGGAGACAAAACGCCCATGGGGGAGACAGAATGTCCATAGGGAGACAATTAGAACTCCCATAAGGGAGACAGAATGCCCATGGGGGAGACTAAAATCCCATGGAGGAGTCAGAATGCCCATGGAGCAGACAGAGCACCCATGGGAGAGACAGAACGCCCATGGGGGGAGACAGAATGTCTACGGGGGAGCCAATTAGAATACCTATGCCGAGACAATTAGAACGTGCATGGGGGAGACGATTAAAACGCCCATGGAGGAGACAGAATGCCATGGGGGAGACAATTAGAATGGCTATTGGGGAGACAGAAATCTCATGGGGGAGACAGAATGTCCAGAGGGGAGACAATTAGAACGTCCTTGGGGAGACAGAATGCCCATGGGCGAAACATATAAAAGCCCACTGGAGAGCTGCCCTGTACTGGAGAAAAGAAGGAGTTGCAGAAGGTAGTAGAAAATCAAAAAGTCAGCTCACCCATCAATCGGTCCCAAAAATCGAGCACGGAAACTGCAGTGTGGCAGAACACACAATCGTCCACTGAGAAATCCAGCTCAGATAGGTGAATTTTTAAAAAAATTATTGAAATTTTAATTGAAGGAAAAACTTTTCCATTAAAAATCTTCACACATTGTAAAAATCACAACCTCCATGTGGGAATAGTAGTATGGGCAGACGCGGTTCGAACAATAGTTCTTAGTCCTTGCATATACGGTAAATGAATATTCGCTACTGTAAGAGCATTAGATAATAAATCTATAGAGTATAAAGAAGTTATTAAAGTGTGTAGCATGTGGGCTCTGTATAAGAATCAGGTAGTACTGCCATGCCTTTTATATATGAATTACTCCAAAGTTTTTGTCCAACATGTGCATTTTGACATGGAGAACTGAGCTCCTACAAGGGGCCATTAAAAGATAGATAGACTTAGACCTGTGGGTGCAAATGACCAGCATCAATAATAAATGTAAGCATAGCTGTTGGGGCCTATTTGTAGAAAAAAATAAATTTGCAGGACCTTGGTCCAGCAACCACATCAATTTTTCATGGCCACCTGGACAGGAGCCCTACAAATCTACTTGCATCCCCGACTCCTCTTTTGATTAGCCGGCCTGGCACAGCGTCATTGTTGTGATGTGACCATATAAGACATTGGCTATTCCAAAGGGGATGCCGTGAAGAAGGAGGCAGTTTTCATGGGCTCCCATCTGGAGGGCACAAAATACTGATGTGGCGGCTAAGTCAGGGTCACGCAATTAAACTGGCTCATCTCTACTCATTTGGTATAAAATTTCCTATTGAACCTTCATCAGAAAGACAAGAGAAGAGACAGGTCTCACCTGACAGACCAAGATGATGTCTGGCCCTCACTACCTTTGGTGGATGACCATGCTAAAATTGAAAACATCTCTGAATGCTCCTATTTTTTTCCTCTTGAACCCAATAAAACACTGCAATAATTACAAAATGAATCAACTGAGTTTTTCAACTAATTGATGAAGTCACAGAAATGAACGCACAGCATATGATCTTTTCTATGAAAACTGCCTCATCTTCTGCGCCTCGCCAAAAACTAGCTTATGCTTCCCTGGTAAGAGGCCAGCCTCACATTTTGAGATGCCCTGTTGTAAAGAATCAATATCCCATTATTACACCTCTGATTAAAATATTTAATCAATAATTTAATTAAAACCTCTAACTAAAATAACTGAAACAGTCCAGAAGCCATTTACTATGTTCTGACACTGTAGATGCTGTCCTCCAGAACACAACCCATGAGTTGACCTGCTGTTCAGAACAGATACATGAAATTTGTGCACCTTGGGTAAATGAAATATATAAGTAAGGTTTATATGTAGTTTCCTTCATTGTAAGCCAGTGCAGGTTACTACATGTGAGTTGGCACAAGCCGGGGCGATTACAGAGGTCTTGGTCTGGCAGCTTGTTTTTCTGTCATGAGGCATTCACTTCCTTACAGTCATGAAGTCTTTTTTCTACTTTTATGTTCACTTCAGTAGACTACCTTCAAGATGTGGTTTTCCATTTGGAGGCTATTGAATCTTAGTGTTTTGCTTCCACTAATGCCCTTGAGATGCTCCATGGTATAGGTCCAGATCTGTATCCTTTCCTCTGTTTGAAGCATTATTCTGCTTTTCAATTGCATCTGTTAGGTAGTTCAGGTGGAAATATTTGGAAAGACCGTGATGAGTCTTAAAAAGTTCTATGAAAAATGGAGTTCTGGGCAACAAAGAGAGAAGGTCCATACAGCTTTATCTTATTTCCTGTAATTTCATCCCAAATCATAACACTGTAAAGCTTCAAGATAATATAACTATATTCAATCAACATAATATCACCATTTAGTGACAGAATAATATGCAGTATCCAAATGATAGTCACTAAGGGTACACCATCAGTAATTGCTGCGGGTTTGACGTGTGCAACGTCCAACCCGCAGCAGCCAGATGTTACAGGATTGTGGATGGGATTTCTAGAAATCCAATGCCCATTTTGTGTCCACAGACGCCTGCGGCTCACCTGCGGAGACGGATATGCATCGCGTCTCTCCAGAATGCAGCTTGTTAACCTCTCTTGACTAGCGTCTCCGCAAGAGAAATTTCACCCACAGAATGTATTGGACACGGTGAATCCGCACGGTTCAGAGAACAATATGTTTGTAATCTAGAAATTTGTCATGGTTCAGACCAAGATGACATAATGTAGCAGGTTCTCTTTAAATAATCCACATAATACTACCATATACTGTAGTTCAAACCCCAAACTATATTACTATACATGTTTAATAATGCTGAATGGTTTTAGTTGACACCCTGTGGAGAGGTGATAATGTATTTTCACCATACAATCCCTTTACATGTTCAAAGTGACTTCATTCGGTTTTTAAGGGACATTGTGAAATATAATTATGCCAAATGCCAACTTTTATCAATTCTGTTTTAAACAAGGATGCAATAAATTGTAACTCTAATCAAAATATTTTATTCACAACGGAACATAGAGTGCAGATCAGAAGTTATTATTATTATTATTATAACGCTATTTATTTCATGGCGCTTTACATGTGAGGAGGGGTATACATAATAAAAACGGGTACAGTAATCTTAATAAAGGTCATGACTGGTACAGGAGGAGAGAGGACCCTGCCCGTGAGGGCTCACAATCTACAAGGGATGGGTGAGAATACAGTAGGTGAGGATAGAGCTGGTTGTGTAGAAGTTTGGTGGTTACTGCAGGTTGTAGGCTTGTCGGAAGAGGTAGGTCTTCAGGTTCCTTTTGAAGGTTTCGATGGTAGGTGAGAGTCTGATTTGTTGTGGTAGAGAGTTCCAGAGTATGGGGGATACGCGAGAGAAATCTTGTATACGATTGTGGGAAGAGGAGATAAGAGGGGAGTAGAGAAGGAGATCTTGTGAGGATCGGAGGTTGCGTGCAGGAAAGTACCGGGAGACGAGGTCACAGATGTAGGGAGGAGACAGGTTGTGGATGGCTTTGTATCTCATGATTAGGGTTTTGAACTGGAGTCTCTGGGTAATAGGGAGCCAGTGCAGGGAGTGACAAAGGGGAGAGGCCGGGGAATAGCGGCGGGGACAGGTAGATTAGTCTGGCTGCAGAGTTTAGAATAGATTAGAGGGATGCAAGAGTGTGAGGCTATGTGCACACGTTGCGGATTTGTGTGCGGATTTTTCCACACCGTTTTTGCAAAATCTACAGGCAAAACGCACTGGGCATGGACTAGGGTTTTTGTAGATTCTTGGTTGAGGAATGTATGGATCCAGGAAATATTTTTGAATTGAAGTCATCAGAAAGTGGAAAGGGCTTGGATATGTGGTTTGAAGAATAGATCAGAGTAAAGAATTACCCCAAGGCAGCGAGTTTGTGGGACTGGGGAGAGTGAGCAGCCATTTACTTTAATGGATAGGTTGTGGGGGTCGGGTGAGATGAAGGAATGATGATGAGTTCTGTTTTGTCCATATTAAGTTTTCGAAATCTAGCGGAGAAGAAGGATGAAATAGCAGACAAAATTTGAACGTTAGACATTTTCCATTTCATTAAAGAAAATATATAACTTAATTGGAGATTCATGGCAGTAACACATGAAGATCCCTTCACTGAGTAAATCTTTTTTTAGTGTATCCAATATTTTAATATAGCCAGGGTTAATAGAAGGCTGTGAAAGTAAGCAATACTAATGAAAAGCAGCTGGAGGGATCAATTTCAACTAAGTCACATGATGGTGTATAAAAAGAACATACTAAAGAGACTGAGTCTCTCAGAAGCAAAGATGGTCAGAAGTTCATCAATTTGTGAACACCTAGGTGTAAAAATTGTGGAACAATTTCCAAAGAAATGTTCTATAACATTAAATTGCAGATACTTTGAATATTCCACCATCTAATGCACATTATATCTTCAAAAACTTCAGACACTTGTAGAAATCGTAGGAACGTGAGATGTCGTCACGGACAGGAGGCAGATCAAGAGTTAACAGGTTAATTAACAACACGTTTACTCTGCACAGGGAGTGTAAGGACTCGGGAGGTGTGTAAGGGAGAAGGGCAGAACTGGGAGCTAGGAAGGGACAGGGCAGGGACGAACGATAGTTCAATAGGAAGAAACAAAGGCAATAAAAATTTTCAGTCTGTAGCTTTCTTGATTGCAGTGTCTCGGTTCTCTAACGGATGCACCGACAACTGCGGCATGTGAAGTCTCAGAGGTGTCTGTAGAGGATGGGGTTCCAATCCACAGAGCGGGTGATGGGTCTTTGAAGAATGTGGAGTTCTCCTGCACTCACAAAGGGCAAATGCTGTGCTCAGTCCAGTATGAAGTACTGCCGGAACAAAGCCTCGCTCCGCGGTGTACACAGGTACCTGGCTAAGGGGCTCTGGCCTAGTCACCTGTTTCTCACTGCGCTGCGTGCACGTTACAGTCACTGGTCTCAACTCAGAGTCACCTCCTGGCGTGGAGGTTAGCGGGAAACTGGCAGCCTGTCGTCCACTTACAGTAGACCAGTATGCAGGGGATCTGTGAAGTCGGCCTGTGCTCAAGGGGTGCTCTGCAGTCACCACTAATACTGCACCCGACTGTCCGTTTAGCTTTCCCGCCTCGGCTCTGTGTCTTTTCCCGCGCGCAGCGCTTTTTAACCCAGCCCCGCCTACCGCAGTCACATGCAAACATGGTTGGTCCTTGTCTGAAAATCTTCCCCCCTGCAACATTGGTGACAGTCTCGGTAGTTCCGGAACCGGTGTGAGAAAGGTATACCCGATCTTGTTCTTCCTCTTACAAATTCTAGAGAAATCCATTTGCACAAGGGACAATGCTGATGGTCAATATTGGATGCTCGTGATCTACAGGCCCTCAGGTGGCACTGCATTAAAAATAGTCATGATTTGGTCATGCATATCATTGCATGGGCTCAGAAATACTTCCGGAAATCGGTGTCTGTGAACACAATTTGTGCTTCTGGAATGCCCGCAAGGGCCTAGGGGTCATTGGTACTGGGTCCGGTCGTTATTAAAGGGGAGGTCACGGTGGCAGCAACCCGGTCCATGGCCATGGGCGCTCAAGTAAAAGGGATAGTCTTTAAAGGGATTTATAAAGTGGTAGAAGTTTGTGACACCACCTGTGAACACAATTCATGCTTCTGGAATGCCCGCCAGGGCCTAGGTGTACTCGGTACCGGGTCCAGTCATTATTAAAGGGGAGGTCACAGTGGCAGTGACCCGGTCCTTGGCCCTGGGCGCCCAAGTAAAAGGGATAGTCTTTAAAGGGATTTGTAAAGTGGTAGAAATTCGTGACGCCACACGAACTTGGTCAGGGTCGACCGATGCGGCTTAAAGGAGTCCTCTGGGGCAATGTTATTGCAGCAAGGATGGTAACGCTTCTCACAGGTAAAGCTGGGTCCCCAGGGCTCCCGGTGTGTTTGGCTAAGATGGTGTGGTGCCAGAATAAACAGAGGACACAGAGTTGCAGTCTCTTTACCTGGTTTACTGATGATAGACAGTATCAGTCCAGGGTACTAGCAACAGGTGGTGATGTGGTCCGGTTGGCCTGGAGGCAATGGTGGATCCCTCTCCCAGGTGAGGTTTGTAAGCCTTCCTTCTCACGCTCTTATGAGGTCCTTGCTGCCTGTGGCTCCCTTACAAACTCCTCTCTCTTCTGTCCTGGGACAGTACCCCGTATGGTGGGCAATGCGAGCCTTTTTACAGGGTCTCTATCATGACCCAGGCTCTATGTACTGCTGCACCTTCGGGAATGGGTGCAGACAGACGACTTACAATCTTCTGTCCTTCCGGTTCTGCTGTGGGATTTGAAGTACGACTCAGCCTCGGGCTCCCGATGCCCGGTACCTGCGCTTCAGCTCAGAGGGTGCGCGGTCACAGTTCCCCTCCAGCTTCTTTGTTCTCCTTTGCTTCTCCCCTCTGACATTTGCTAACAATGCAACCCGTCTGGTTTTCTTGTCCTGGAGCTGCAGCACCACACATGACTGCATGGGTTCACTCTCTGCTCTCACCTTCAACTCCAACTGCCTAACTTCTCCTCCAGACCAGAATATATCTATATATCTAGGGAAGCTCCCCTGAATCTGGGTTCAGAGCTCCCCCTTCTGGCCTGGATTCAGAATGTGTTGCATGTAGATGTGCTATCTGTTAAAGGGAATCCTCCTTGTCTCCAGGCATGACATCACCCTCCCCGAAAGGAAGGCAGCATCACTGTAACAACCGGTTACCCGGGGTGTTTCACTTCAGTCCACAAAGGCAAGTGAAAGCTCTATCATGCAAGGAAAAGAGGTTGATCAGTTTTCAGAAAGGGTTCAATACGAACCTGAAGCACTGAAAAGCTACTTGAAGTATTACCACTAGTGATGAGCGAGTATGCTCATCACTTGAGTTTCTCCGAGCATGCTCGCTTGGTCTCCAAGTATTTTGGCGTGCTCGAAGATTTAGTTTATGTCGATGCAGCTGCATGATTTGTGGCTACTAGACAGCTTGAATACATGTGGGGATTGCCTAACAACCACTATCTATTAACCATGCAGCATGAGCTAACTCTGGCAATGAGTGCTTGCTAGGGTCCAGATTATATAGCAGATGGGTGTGGCTAATAGTGAACAGCTGAGAGCCTTAATGCAGGAAAGCCTCCAGGAGCTCTCAACTGAGAAGATTAACCCCTGCACTGCTAAAAGATACATGCATCATTTAATATGAAGGTAAAGTGCTTCTAATCAGTGCAGGAGTAGGAGAAATCGGACGCTGCAGTCTTCTGGCTCCTCTCTGTTGCAGTAAACCCGTGACAGTGGGTGTTCATTATAACACTCACGGTTTGGCCGCAAGCTTCTGCTGTCTCCACTATTGCGGATCCAGGAACAGGAGACACTTGATCCCTTTCAAACAGTTTAACTTAACAGTCCAATCTCCATCTTATTGACAGCACAGCACAATGTTACATTCTTGTTTCTTTCAGCCTGAGTTATCCCTTTTTTGTCTGGCACCCTTAGACCCTGAGATACTCTGTCTGGCTCTGCAGCTGTCATGGGTTCGCCTTTCTGATACAGTTCCCCGTCCAGCTTTCCCTTCTGGAAATCGGTAAAGGCACACTCCTCTGCTATAGTCCCCCAGACATCTAGGGAAGGTCCGCTAAAGTTAGTGGCGCATGCAGCATGTTGCCCAAAGTTCTATATGCATCACACTTTCTATCTAATCTTTTCATCTCCTCTAAAACAGGAAGTGTTCCTCTTTTAGCTAACACTTTCCCTCCCATATTCGGGCTGCTCCCAAACACCTTAAATGTTCCTATACTGTAACTCTCTACTTCCTGATTCTATTGTGCCCTCCACTGCATTTTCCCAATCCTTATCTATATCTATTGCTTTATCCTATTTTTATACTTATCTCCTAATCACTTACTCTAATACTTTCCCTATTCTTAGTAGATTTTGAGTTCCACAACATTAGTATTAGTGATGAGCGAATATACTCGTTACTCGAGATTTCCCGAGCACGCTTTTTTAGTGTTCGGAGATTTAGTTTTCATCGCCGCAGCTGAATGATTTACATCTGTTAGCCAGCATAAGTACATGTGGGGGTTGCCTTTTTGCTAGGGAATCCCCACATGTAATCAAGCTGGCTAAGAGATGTAAATCATTCAGCTGAGGTGAGGAAAACAACATCTCCGAGAACTAAAAAATACTCGGAGGACCCCCGAGCGTGCTCAGGAAATCTCGAGCCATGGGCAGCAGAAAAGTTCCTTACTAAGATATGCTCGTTGAGTCGTTCTTCTAGAGTCGTCCAGGGGTAATCGTCCTGGTGAGCGGATAATGCGACATTAGTTGTTGCTAGTGTATATCTTTACAGTGTTGTTGTTGTTACCACCCTTCATTTTTAGGTCATATAAAACACAAATAGAAATGGTGAAATATGTGCTGCGATCATCTAACCTATGTACAACCCAGTAGCAAACATTGCTAATTATACCGGGCTGTCATGCGGTTGGCAAAGCTTGTTACTTTATATAAGCATGGCAGCTAGAATCGTTGAGATAACTCCTAGAAGGTAAATGAGATGAACATCTACTCCCCGTTTGCAAAGAGGGACCGTCACTAATATGTCTGGATTTACACTTTCAGGAAAGACTGATGCAACCGTACATAATTAAAATACCCTTTCCTCCATGTCGCTGAGATATAGGAAGCTGTTTGGCAAATTCTTCCTATAGAACAACTGGTGGGTATGGTTCTACAGCTATAGAAAATTAATCTTTCGCTAGAGGACACTACTTTTTAATCCCTTTATGCTATGGCTATTTTCCATTTTCTGCTTTTGCTTTTGCTTTTTCCCTTCCCTTCTTACAAGAGCCATAACTTTTTATTTTTTCCATCCATATAGCCATATTAGAACGTGTTCTTTTTGTGGGAAGAGTTGTACTCTAAGGGCACTGTGAGGGCTTAATTTTTTAGGCTTTGACTGATATCATTTGGGGGTAGATACAATGTTTTGATCAGCTCTTATTACATTTGATTGCAATGTAGTGGCTGCCATAAAAACCATAATTTTGACATTTTGATTTTTTTCTCGTTACTCCGGCTACCAATCGAATTAATTTATATTCATATTCATATTTTGACAGGCTTTTACAAATGTTTTATTTATTTTGTGTTTTTTAAATTTTTTTCCCTTTTAAAACCTTTTTTTTTCACATATTACTGGTTTTAATTGTCCATTTAGGGGAAATAAAACCGATTCTTGTGTTATACATTGCAGGGCTTCAGCCCTACTATGTATAGAAAAAAATCACAATCTCCTATGAACGTCGGCCACAGGCTGGCTTTCACAGGAGGATTGTAATGACAGGGGTTCTCAGCAGACCCTCGGATGGCATGACAACTAGTGATGAGCGAGTGTACTCGTTGCTCGGGTTTTCCAGAGCACACTCGGGTGGTCTCCGAGTATTTATGACTGCTCAGAGATTTAGTTTTCCTTGCCGTAGCTAGATGATTTGTGGCTACTAGACAGCTTGATTACGTGTGGGGATTCCCTAGCAACCAGGCAACCCCACACATGTACTCAGCCTGGCTAGTAGCTATAAATAATTCATCTGCGGCGATGAAAACTAAATCTCCGAGCAGTCATAAATACTCAGAGACCACCCGAGCATGCTCGGGAAAGCCCAAGCAACGAGTATACTAGCTCATCACTAATAACAACCCATCGATACCCCGCGGGAGTGTCGATGGGAGCACAAGACGACGTGCACCTCTATCGGCACGTGTTAGATGCCGCTGTCAGAGATTGACAGCCCATAACTCAGCCTCCTTCATTCTTATGAGTAAGGACGTCAGACCATGGTTGGGACAAGATATCTTGGTGCTGAAATGAAGGGTTTCTGAATGTGCCCCTCCAGTACAAGTCTCTGAAATCCATCATGATATCTGTTCGACTATGAATTATTAATTTATTTGTGCCTTATCATCCCCCCGTTTGCGATCGGTGCCCAGCGTTCTTACTCAGAATACATATGAAGATGAATTATATTTTTTTTATGCCAGATTCTGTGACGTGACCCATCTGGTGTCACATTATGGAATAATTCCATACTACAGTGCCATGCAGAGTGAATATGGCGACATACAGAGTGCTTGTGAAATCATAGCATTTTTTTGTAAAAATCCTATATAATAATCGCCAGTTGGGACTTCCGGCTGCTCTCTCCAAATCCGATAAGGCACTGCGGCAGCATCACTTGCGCCTGCGCAAGTGACATAAACGTCTCCGCTATTCCCATGCAGGTGCAGTAACAGCCATGTCGTTACTACGCATGCGCGGGAATAGCGGTGATGTGTATGTCACTTGCGCCTGCCAAAGTGACATTCACATCACCGCTATTCCCGTGCATGCGCAGTAACAGCCACAACTGGACGCTCTACCCGCTCATGCGCGGTAACGATACGGCTGTTACTGCGCCTGCGTGGGGAATAGCGGTGACGTCTACAGATGTTAATTTCACCGCACTCCCGATGCGATAGCATTGGGCCTATTTCTAGCAATAATAATAATAATCTCTTTTTTTATATAGCACCAACATATTCTGCAGCACTTTACAGACATTATCATTGCTGTCCCCGATGGGGCTCACAATCTAAATTCCCTGTCAGTATGTCTTTGGAATGTGGGAGGAAACCGGAGTACCCAGAGGAAACCCACGTAAACACGGAGAAAATATACAAACTCCTTGGTGGGATTTGAACCCAGGACTCCAGCGCTGCAAGGCTGCCACTAACCACTGATACACCGTGCTGCCCCATGGCTTAAAAAAACACACCAATTCCATCATAATGAACTTTTGTAAAATAAGTAACAAAAAAGTGTAAAATAAATAATCAACCAAGTCATGAGTGATAGGATGAGATTTCTTCTTAGGCCGGGGTCACACGGCAGTATATTCTCTCATATGAGAGAATTGAGCCGATTATGAAAATGTAACTCGGATCAAACTCTGTCCAAGTATCATGACAGTGTGATCAGATTCTCTCATGCGAGAATCACATCACAGGTGTGGAGGAGAGGGAGAACTTCATTTCTCCATCTTTTCCATTGCCTGTGTCAGCAGTAATCAGACTGCACTCGCCTCTGTTCCCTTACTGATCTCACTAACTCACCCCTCCCCCTGTCTGACCACAACCTACTGACATTCTCTTCCCTCTCCTCTCCGAGTGCGCAACCTCCACTTCACAAACTCACCCACCCTCGCAGAAATCTCAAACACCTCAATTTACAATCACTCTCTGAGTCCCTTCTCCCTCTTACAGACATAGCTTCCCTTCATGACACAGATGCTGCTGCCACATTTTATAACACCACAATAACAGCAATGCTTGATTCGGCTGCACCCCTCACGCATGGTGAGTCGCCCGCCAGGGCCTGGGGTACTCAGTACCGGGTCCGGCCACACTTAAAGGGGATGTCACGGTGGCTGCGACCTGGTCCGTGGCCCTGGGCACTCAATTTAAAGGGGATAGGCCTTTAAGGGGAATTTTGGAATAAAGTCTATTTGTGACGCCACCTGTGGTTCTCGGTCAGAGGGGACCAACACTGCTTAATGGGTTCTTCTGGAGTGATGTTGTTGCAGCAAGATGGTGGCACTTCCCACAGGTGAAGCGGGGTCCCCAGGGCTCCCAAGGTGTATGGCAAGGATGGTGGGTTGCCGGTAAATAACGGAGAACACAGAGTTGCAGTCTTTACCTGGTTTACTGAAGTAGTAGTTAGCCTCAGTCCAGGGTACCGACAACAGGTGCAGAAAGAGTCCAGGCAGCCTGAAAACAAGTAGAAGTCCCCTTGGCAGGTCAGGTTGGAAGCCTTCCACTATGCGCTGGTTTTTGGGTCCGTTGCTCCCTGCAACTTGCTGGCAAGGTACCCCTTTCTCTCTCCTGTCCTGGGACAGTACCTGCATGGTAGGAAACTTGAGCTGTTCTCTTGGGGTCTCTGACAGGGTGACTCCAGGCTCTAACTGCTGCTGTACCTCAGGTATAGTATGGGCAATTTACGTATAGTCCTATGCCCTCCGGTTCTACTGTGGACCTTGCAGTTATCCACAATCTCAGGCTCCCGGTGCCCAGTTTCTGTGCGCTCTGGCTCTCAGGAGGCCTCCCTTAGCGCCTAATCACTCTTCTGCTCCTTCCCTGTCTCTTGTCTCTCACTGACTGACTAACTCCTCCTCCAGACCAGGATGAAATTGAGGGAAGCTCCCCTAAAACCGGGTTTTGAGCTCCCCCTTCTGGCCTGGAGTTGTAATGTGTTGTGTGTACAGCTTACCTGCCAAAGGGATCCCACTTGACTCCAGGCATGGCACTACACTCCACGAGAGGAAGGCAGCACCACTGTAGTACCTGAACTCCTGGGGTGCCACACATAGCAAATCTCGTACAATCAGCAGGCAGCACTGTCTGACCAGCCTGACCAAAGAACTGAGACAGGCTTCAAGGGTCGTTGAGCGGAGATGGAAAAGATCCCGCTCTGCAGAGCACTTCATCGCATACAAGCAGTCCCTCGCCAACTTCAAGTCCACACTCACTGCCGCAAAACAAACTTACTTCTCATCTGCGCATTCCTTGACCACGAAAACACAAAAACACTAGTGCACGCTCTTATCATCTCCCGCCTCAAATACTGCAACCTCCTACTCTCTGGCCTTCCCTCTAGCACTCTGGCACCACCTCAATCCATCCTACACTCTGCTGCTCGACTAATCCACCTGTCTCCCCGCTATTCCCCAGCCTCTCCCCTATGCCAAGCCCTTTACTGGCTTCCTATTGTCCAGAGGTTCCAGTTCAAAACCCTTACTATGACATACAAAGCCATCCACAACCTGTCTCCTCCATTCATCTGTGACCTCGTCTCCCGGTACTTACTTACACGCAACCTTCGATTCTCTCAATATCTCCTTCTCTACTCCCGTCTCATCTCTTCTTCCTACAACCGCACAACGGCATACAAGATTTCTCCCGTGCTTCCCCCATACTCTGGAACTCTCTGCCCCAACACATCAGACTCTCGCCTACCACGGAAAGCTTCAAAAAGAACCTGAAGACTCACCTCTTCCGACAAGCCTACAGCCTGCAGTGATGCTCAGTTTGCTGAACCGCCGCACAACCAGCTCTACCCTCTCCTACTGTATCCTCACACATCCCCTGTAGACTGTGAGCCCTAGCGGGCAGGGTCCTCTCTCCTTCTGTACTCTGTACTTGTGTGTGCCTTGTTTTTGCTCATGTTTATTGTACTTGTCTGTATTTGCCCCTTTTCATATGTAAAGCGCCATGGAATAAATGGCGCTGTAAAAATGTATAATGATAATAATAATAATAACATCCGAGTGCAGTCCGATGTTTCACATACACCCATAGACTTGTTTGAATGAGTGCGATTCAAACATCGGAGCCATCGGCATGAGAAAAAAATTGCAAATCTACACTGCCCCATAGAATAACATTAGCCCAAGTGCTATCCGATAAAACATCACATAGCACTCGGTCACGCTATAGGCTTGTATGAGCATACCCTTATAAGCGAAGTCAATTCCTGACATTTATTCCTTCTCTTAGGTCAGTTAGATATGGATCACAATATATCCATAGATAATTCTTGTGCTGCCATCATACGCTCTTTTAATAATCAAAGCATTCGTTCAAAAGTTGTATTGTCAGATACAGTTGTGCTCAGTCACAACACGAGCACTGTATAAATTCCGGTTTAGAAATATTAAAAAGTTTATCAACTACTTGGAAAACTTCTTTTTAAATAAAGTATTTCCTCTTATAGAATTAAAACATCATAAACTCACCCAGTGTACTGGCTCCGTTCTATATTGGCGCCAGATCTCCCTGGGTTCGCGTGACATTATGCCACGTGAGCCCTGTAGCCAATCAGCGGCCGCTATTAGGCGCAAATCTCAGACAAACAGATGAAGTGAGAGTGCAGCCAACATTAGCAGGTTTTGACAGGCTGCAGGGCTCACGTGACGTAACAATGTCACGCAAGCCCCGAGAGAGGCAGCAATTACATCACTGGAACAGTACCGATACATGAGGGTAGTATAGTGTTTTTATTTTATAAAACAGCCTTTTTAATTAAAAAGGGGTTGCATAGACAACCTTTTAAAGGGAATCTGTCAGCAGAGTTTTGCTTTGTAATCTGAAGACAGCATGAGGTAGGGGTTAAAACACGGATTTCAGAAATTCCTCTCTTATCAAACTCTGAGTTTTTTTTTGCCTACAATGAATATTTTAGCAACAGTAGCTTATCATTGCTGTGACTAGCTGGTTGTATGAGCCGTGGACCGACACGCCCCCTCCTGTGATAGGCAGCTTACTATCTATGGACATTGTATATACAGAGCCTGGTGTGGGCGGGGTTAGCTTTCTCATCTCTGCTTCATGCTAAATCTAGTGATACAGTTTCTCTTTGCCTACATCAGGCTGATCTCAGATGAGGTAGAAAATATCTTTGACAGATTCCCTTTAAGATAATACGGCACTCACCACTGACGTTACAAGTCGCTTAATTGCATAATCGTGGTCACAATATGTAACACAGAGACATTTAGAGTCTGTATTTGTCACGCTCCTTCCAGGTCATCATGACGTCTGATGTTAAACCAGCCTTCATAAATACTGTACTTACTTCTTTATTCACAATAAAATATTACAATATATTTTCTGCAACAAAGCAAAAAAAAATGGACTTCACCTGTATGTCATTCACGCAATCCCTATTAGTAATTCTATATAGCCTTTTTTAGTTCGATTCATTCTTCATTCTTAGAATTTTATGAATAAATCGATTTATAATTTTCTTTGTCAAAAGGGGGATGTCCTTTCATGCTTTGATACCATCAGGTTCCTGGTTGGACAGTGGCACACTGTGTAGGGACATGCCCCCATACTTGTACCACCAAGTTCCTAATTATTCATAAGTTTCCAGGAGCGATAACGGAAGAACAATACATTGCAGCGTTCAGAAGAAAGATATCACAGAATTGTTGTATAATAGGGAATTCAAGTATTACAGTCATCGAAGCAGAGGTAACGTGTCTATATAAGGAGTAAAGAGGGGCAAAGGTTTAGGGTCAACCACAGCTGACAGTTCTTCAAAAATGACAAATGTTAACAGTGAACATTCTGATAAAATAATTTCCAGATAAATAAATCATTAATTATTTTTTTATGGGATTTTCTTCGCAGGGGCCGGTGTATTTTTCCTCTCCTGCACAGAAGGAGACCAGATCAGTTTCCTATTCGACTGTATCGTCCGTGGCATCTCTCCAACAAAAGGTCCATTTGGTCTCCGCCCGGTGCTGCCAGGTTAATATTAGCAATGTGACAATATTGGACTAATTTATGCACTTTGCAAGGCCTCATTCTTGCATCAGATGTTCTCATACGAGTGCCATTCGCGTTTTCACAGACAGCTCTCATACCTGTGATAGTCCATGGGGTCATTCACATGTCTGTGATTTTTCGTGGACCAAGTGGAAGCTACAGAGGTCAAATGAAGCAACAATTTGAATTAAAACCCTTCTGCAAATAGATGCTTTATAGCCAAAAATATGTGCTCTAAATTAAAATAATATGCACTAAAAAGTGTTCATAGCCCTTAAAGGGGTTGTCCAGTCTTGAGGTACAAGTCTGCAGTCACTCTATGTGACTGCAGACTTGTGAATTCTCACAGAGTCCACAGTGCGCACTGTCAGGATTCTCTGTCCCCAGGAGCAGCAGGCATGCAGTCACGTTGTCACGGTGTGACTGTAGGATAATAGATTTGCACCTACACTGACCCTCAGGCTAGGATTCCCTGGCTATCCCTGTCCCAGGATGACCCCTGAAGGTGGAGATGCCTGGGACTCATTTTTTCCTATGCTCCTAAGCAGCACTAGTCTGTGCGGTGTATGGGGAATACAAAACAAGTCAGACAGGGCAGAAACAGAAGAACAATCACACCACACTCTCTGAGGGAAATAGCTTTAGACATAACACCTAATTACCAGGATGTGTCCAACTCTGCCATTACCTGAACAGTGGAGGGAGCTTAAATATGGGAAGAACAGATATGACTTGTTCTCTTACAGTATGTGACCAAAGGCAAATATTTAACTCCTTCTAACCTGCCTAGGAGTTGCAGCTCTAGAAGTCAACGCCAAAGTTACTTTGTGGTGACCATAGCTATCTATGGAGTCACACGAAGGCGTGTCTGGACCTGTGTAATTCACAGACCCTACGCCGCCATGACAGTTGGAGATGTTTGAGTTAAACCTCCTTGTGACACACATGCTGACCAGAGGCTTTTGTAGGGTTTTGGTTCACAGGGTCATTAGTGGCCATCTAATTACATCTAAGGTGGCGCACCCTAATGATTATTTAGTTGATTTAGGAGAAGCTCAGCAGATGACAGGGCTGTTACTAAAAAAAATTCTATACTAAGACAAACACTGATATTACTGCCATGTGGTGATCATATAGTGGTAGATACTGTACCATTGCTGCAGAATATGTAGGAGATTACAGTACAGTTATGTATAGTAACTTACGGCTGATGTTATTTCTTTTCCTTCTGACCCAGACTGACATGACAACTTCTTCCAGCCAGGATTCTGCTACAGAGATTGTACCAAAGTCACATTTGACTTCTTACATTTCCAAAACGGCCCCATCTATCCCCAACCTGCACAAACTCCTCATCCTACTGATGCCCCAATACTGAACCACTGCTGTCGTATTTGTCCCTATTAGTGAACCTGCTGCGGTGTACTGTGTGCCCTCTATATGGTAAAACAAAACTCTAGAATATATTAATACCCTGTGCAAGTGACCTAAAAAAGTGCCCACATTTTGCCCCCTTAAAAGTAATAATGCCGTCTATGTGTCACTTTGACAGGCAGAAGTACCTGAATTCACCTATAACAGTAAGTGCTCACTTATAATAATGTCCATAGTCTTCCCCTTTACAGCTACCCTCTACACAGAATGATGCTCTCCTATACACAGTATAATAATCCCAGCATTGTTTCATACCCCCACACAGTATACTTACCACTTAGCAGCCCCCAAACTGTTTGATGGCTCTAATACTGAATGATGGCCACTGCACTTTACAAAGACTCCACATTAGCTCCCACACTGTATGATGGCCCACTAAATAGCCTCTATATAGTATAATGAACCCCATAGTCCTCCTATAGTAAACTGCACTCCTCATAGGCCTCTATATAATATAATGCACTCCTCATAGTCCTTCATATAGTATAATGCACTCCCCATAGGCCTCTGTATAGTATAATGCACTCACCATAGGCCTCTGTATAGTATAATGCAATCCTCATTGCTTCCATATAGAATAATACACTCTCCAAAGGCCTCTATGCATTATAAGGCATTCCAATAGGCCTCTATATAGTATAATGCATTTCCCATAGAACTCTATATAGTATAATGCCCTCCCCTTAGGCCTCCTTGCAGTATAATACACTCCTCATAGTTCTCCATATAGTATACTGCACTCCTCATAGGCCTCCATATAATATAATGCACTCCCCATAGTCCTTCATATAATATAATGCACTCCCCATAGGCCTACATATAGCATAAAACACTCCCCATAGGACTCCATATTGCATAATTCACTCTCCATAGACCTCCATATAGTATAATTCATTCACCTTAGGCCTCCATATAGTGTAATTCACTCTCCATAGGCCTCTACATAGTATAATATACTCCCCATAGGCCTCCATATAGTATAAAACACTCCCCATTGACCTCTATATCATATAATGCTGTCCCTAATGCTCTGTATAGCATACTGCACTCCCTGTTGTGAGTTCTGTGATCAAGCTCCCTCCTGTGGTACTGCGGCTTCTGAGTTTCCTTCCTCAGGTGATGAGGTTAAGTCGTTAGGTGCTGCTCTATTTAACTCCACCTAGTGCTTTGATCCTGGCCTCCAGTCAATGTTCTAGTATTGATCTTGCTTCCTCCTGGATCGTTCCTGTGGCCTGTCTGCTCAGCATAAGCTAAGTTCTGCTTGTGTTACTTTTGTTGCTTAATTTTCTGTCCAGCTTGCGTTTTTGGTTTTGCTTGCTTGCTGGAAGCTCTGAGACGCAGAGGGAGCACCTCCGTACCGTTAGTCGGTGCGGAGGGTCTTTTTGCCCCTCTGCGTGGTTGTTTGTAGGTTTTTGTGTTGACCGCAAAGCTATCTTTCCTATCCTCGGTCTATTCAGTAAGTCGGGCCTCACTTTGCTAAATCTATTTCATCTCTGTGTTTGTGTTTTCATCTTACTCACAGTCATTATATGTGGGGGGCTGTCTTTTCCTTTGGGGAATTTCTCTGAGGCAAGGTAGGCTTATTTTTCTATCTTCAGGTCTAGCTAGTTTCTCAGGCTGTGCCGAGTTGCATAGGGAGCGTTAGGCGCAATTCACGGCTACCTCTAGTGTGGTTTGATAGGTTTAGGGATTGCGGTCAGCAGAGTTCCCACGTCTCAGAGCTCGTCCTATGTTTTGTGGTTTTTGTCAGGTCACTTGTTGTGCTCTGAACTTCAAGGTCCATTGTGGTTCCGAATTACCTATTCATAACAGTACTGGAGGCCCAAAGTACTATGCTTCTCAATAGGGGGAACAAAGAAGTTCTGAGACCATTTTTTTTTCTTTGCACTGTGTTTTGCCTTTTTTTTCCCCTAGACATTTGGGTGGTTCAGGACACAGGTGTGGTGATGGACATTAAAGGTCTGTCTTCATGTGTGGATCTTCTCACTGCAAGAGTACAAAATATTCAAGACTTTGTGGCTCAGAATTCTATGTTAGAACCAAGAATTCCTATTCCTGATTTGTTTTCTGGAGATAGAGCTAAATTTCTGAGTTTCAAAAATAATTGCAAACTGTTTCTGGCGTTGAAACCTCGCTCCTCTGGTGACCCAGTTCAACAAGTTAAGATCATTATTTCTTTATTACGTGGCGACCCTCAAGACTGGGCATTTTCCCTTGCGCCAGGAGATCCTGCATTATGTAATATTGATGCGTTTTTTCTGGCGCTCGGATTACTGTACGATGAACCTAATTCAGTGGATCAGGCAGAGAAAAATTTGCTGGCTCTGTGTCAGGGTCAGGATGAGATAGAGATTTATTGTCAGAAGTTTAGAAAGTGGTCTGTGCTCACTCAATGGAATGAATGTGCTTTGGCAGCAATCTTCAGAAAGGGTCTCTCTGAAGCCCTTAAGGATGTCATGGTGGGATTTCCTATGCCTGCTGGTCTGAATGAGTCTATGTCTTTGGCCATTCAGATCGGTCGACGCTTGCGTGAGCGTAAATCTGTGCACCATTTGGCGGTATTATCTGAGCATAAACCTGAGCCTATGCAGTGCGATAGGACTTTGACCAGAGCTGAAAGGCAAGAACACAGACGTCAGAATGGGCTGTGTTTCTACTGTGGTGATTCCACTCATGCCATCTCCGATTGTCCTAAGCGCACTAAGCGGTTCGCTAAGTCTGCCACCATTGGTACGGTACAGTCGAAATTTCTTTTGTCCGTTACTTTGATCTGCTCTTTGTCTTCCTATTCTGTCAGGGCATTTGTGGATTCAGGCGCTGCCCTGAATTTGATGGACTTGGAGTTTGCTAGGCGCTGTGGGTTTGTCTTGGAGCCCTTGCAGTGTCTTATTCCATTGAGAGGAATTGATGCTACGCCTTTGGCCAAGAATAAGCCTCAGTATTGGACTCAGCTGACCATGTGCATGGCTCCTGCGCACCAGGAGGATATTCGCTTTCTGGTGTTGCAAAATCTGCATGATGTGGTCGTGTTGGGGTTGCCATGGCTACAAGTCCATAACCCAGTATTAGATTGGAAATCAATGTCTGTGTCCAGCTGGGGTTGTCAGGGGGTACATGGTGATGTTCCATTTTTGTCTATCTCATCATCCACCCCTTCTGAGGTCCCAGAGTTCTTGTCTGATTACCGGGATGTATTCGATGAGCCCAATTCCAATGCCCTACCTCCGCATAGGGATTGTGATTGTGCTATCGAGTTGATTCCTGGCAGTAAGTTTCCTAAGGGTCGACTGTTTAATTTATCTGTACCTGAGCACGCCGCTATGCGGAGTTACGTAAAAGAATCCTTGTAGAAGGGTCATATTCGCCCGTCGTCATCGCCATTGGGAGCAGGGTTCTTTTTTGTGGCCAAGAAGGATGGTTCGCTGAGACCTTGTATTGATTACCGCCTTCTAAATAAAATCACGGTCAAATTTCAGTACCCCTTGCCGCTGCTATCTGATTTGTTTGCTCGGATTAAGGGGGCTAGTTGGTTCACCAAGATAGATCTTCGTGGTGCATATAATCTTGTGCGTATTAAATGGGGCGATGAATGGAAAACTGCATTTAATACGCCCGAGGGCCATTTTGAGTACCTAGTTATGCCATTCGGATTCGCCAATGCTCCATCAGTATTTCAGTCCTTTATGCATGACATCTTCCGAGAGTACCTGGATAAATTCCTGATTGTATACTTGGATGATATTTTGGTCTTCTCGGATGATTGGGAGTCTCATGTGAAGCAGGTCAGAATGGTGTTCCAGGTCCTGCGTGCTAATTCTTTGTTTGTGAAGTGATCAAAATGTCTCTTTGGTGTTCAGAAGGTTTCATTTTTGGGGTTCATTTTTTCCCCTTCTACCATCGAGATGGACCCTGTTAAGGTCCAGGCCATTTATGATTGGACTCAGCCGACATCTCTGAAGAGTCTGCAAAAGTTCCTTGGCTTTGCTAATTTTTATTGTTGCTTCATCTGTAATTTTTCTAGTATTGCTAAGCCATTGACCGATTTGACCAAGAAAGGTGCTGATGTGGTCAATTGGTCTTCTGCTGCTGTGGAAGCTTTTCAAGAGTTAAAGCGTCGTTTTTCTTCTGCCCCTGTGTTGTGTCAACCAGATGTTTCGCTTCCGTTCCAGGTTGAGGTTGATGCTTCTGAAATTGGAGCGGGGGCTGTTTTGTCGCAAAGAGGTGCTGATTGCTCGGTGATGAAGCCATGCGCCTTCTTTTTCAGGAAGTTTTCGCCTGCTGAGCGAAATTATGATGTTGGCAATCGAGAGTTGCTGGCCATGAAGTGGGCATTCGAGGAGTGGCGTCATTGGCTTGAAGGAGCTAAGCATCGCGTGGTAGTCTTGACTGATCACAAGAACTTGACTTATCTCGAGTCTGCCAAACGGTTGAATCCTAGACAGGCTCGTTGGTCGCTGTTTTTCTCCCGTTTTGACTTTGTGGTTTCGTACCTTCCGGGCTCTAAAAATGTGAAGGCGGATGCCCTGTCTAGGAGTTTTGTGCCCGACTCTCCGGGTTTGCCTGAGCCGGCGGGTATTCTCAAAGAGGGAGTAATTGTGTCTGCCATCTCCCCTGATTTGCGGCAGGTGCTGCAAAAATTTCAGGCTAATAAACCTAATCGTTGCCCAGCAGAGAAACTGTTTGTCCCTGATAGGTGGACAAATAAAGTTATCTCTGAGGTTCATTGTTCGGTGTTGGCTGGTCATCCTGGAATCTTTGGTACCAGAGATTTGGTGGCTAGATCATTTTGGTGGCCGTCTCTGTCGCGGGATGTGCGTTCTTTTGTGCAGTCCTGTGGGATTTGTGCTCGGGCTAAGCCCTGCTGTTCTCGTGCCAGTGGGTTGCTTTTGCCCTTGCCGATCCCGAAGAGGCCTTGGACACATATCTCTATGGATTTTATTTCGGATCTCCCCGTCTCTCAAAAAATGTCGGTCATTTGGGTAGTTTGTGATCGCTTCTCTAAGATGATCCATTTGGTACCCTTGTCTAAATTACCTTCCTCCTCTGATTTGGTGCCATTGTTCTTCCAGCATGTGGTTCGTTTACATGGCATTCCAGAGAACATCGTTTCTGACAGAGGTTCCCAGTTTGTTTCAAGGTTTTGGCGAGCCTTTTGTGCTAGGATGGGCATTGATTTGTCTTTTTCCTCTGCTTTCCATCCTCAGACTAATGGCCAGACTGAACGAACCAATCAGACCTTGGAAACATATCTGAGATGTTTTGTTTCTGCTGATCAGGATGATTGGGTGTCCTTTTTGCCGTTGGCTGAGTTCGCTCTTAATAATCGGGCCAGCTCGGCTACCTTGGTTTCACCGTTTTTCTGCAATTCTGGGTTCCATCCTCGTTTCTCTTCAGGGCAGGTTGAGTCTTCGGACTGTCCTGGTGTGGATACTGTGGTGGACAGGTTGCAGCGGATTTGGACTCATGTAGTGGACAATTTGACCTTGTCCCAGGAGAAGGCTCAACGTTTCGCTAATTGCAGACGCTCTGTGGGTCCCCGACTTCGTGTTGGGGATTTGGTTTGGTTGTCATCTCGTTATATTCCTATGAAGGTTTCCTCTCCTAAGTTTAAGCCTCGTTTTATTGGTCCGTATAGGATTTCTGAGGTTCTTAATCCTGTGTCTTTTCGTTTGACCCTTCCAGATTCTTTTTCCATCCGTAACGTATTCCATAGGTCATTGTTGCGGAGATACGTGGCGCCTGTGGTTCCATCTGTTGATCCTCCTGCCCCGGTTTTGGTGGAGGGGGAGTTGGAGTATATAGTGGAGAAGATTTTGGATTCTCGTGTTTCGAGACGGAAACTCCAGTATTTGGTTAAGTGGAAGGGTTATGGTCAGGAAGATAATTCCTGGGTCTTTGCCTCTGATGTCCAGGCTGCCGATCTTGTTCGTGCCTTTCATATGGCTCATCCTGGTCGGCCTGGGGGCTCTGGTGAGGGTTCGGTGACCCCTCCTCAAGGGGGGGTACTGTTGTGAGTTCTGTGATCAAGCTCCCTCCTGTGGTCACGAGTGGTACTGCGGCTTCTGAGTTTCCTTCCTCAGGTGATGAGGTTAAGTCGTTAGGTGCTGCTCTATTTAACTCCACCTAGTGCTTTGATCCTGGCCTCCAGTCAATGTTCTAGTATTGGTCTTGCTTCCTCCTGGATCGTTCCTGTGGCCTGTCTGCTCAGCATAAGCTAAGTTCTGCTTGTGTTACTTTTGTTGCTTAATTTTCTGTCCAGCTTGCGTTTTTGGTTTTGCTTGCTTGCTGGAAGTTCTGAGACGCAGAGGGAGCACCTCCGTACCGTTAGTCGGTGCGGAGGGTCTATTTGCCCCTCTGCGTGGTTGTTTGTAGGTTTTTGTGTTGACCGCAAAGCTATCTTTCCTATCCTCGGTCTATTCAGTAAGTCGGGCCTCACTTTGCTAAATCTATTTCATCTCTGTGTTTGTGTTTTCATCTTACTCACAGTCATTATATGTGGGGGGCTGTCTTTTCCTTTGGGGAATTTCTCTGAGGCAAGGTAGGCTTATTTTTCTATCTTCAGGTCTAGCTAGTTTCTCAGGCTGTGCCGAGTTGCATAGGGAGCGTTAGGCGCAATCCACGGCTACCTCTAGTGTGGTTTGATAGGTTTAGGGATTGCGGTCAGCAGAGTTCCCACGTCTCAGAGCTCGTCCTATGTTTTGTGGTTTTTGTCAGGTCACTTGTTGTGCTCTGAACTTCAAGGTCCATTTTTGCCCCTCTGCGTGGTTGTTTGTAGGTTTTTGTGTTGACCGCAAAGCTATCTTTCCTATCCTCGGTCTATTCAGTAAGTCGGGCCTCACTTTGCTAAATCTATTTCATCTCTGTGTTTGTGTTTTCATCTTACTCACAGTCATTATATGTGGGGGGCTGTCTTTTCCTTTGGGGAATTTCTCTGAGGCAAGGTAGGCTTATTTTTCTATCTTCAGGTCTAGCTAGTTTCTCAGGCTGTGCCGAGTTGCATAGGGAGCGTTAGGCGCAATCCACGGCTACCTCTAGTGTGGTTTGATAGGTTTAGGGATTGCGGTCAGCAGAGTTCCCACGTCTCAGAGCTCGTCCTATGTTTTGTGGTTTTTGTCAGGTCACTTGTTGTGCTCTGAACTTCAAGGTCCATTGTGGTTCTGAATTACCTATTCATAGCAACTCCCCTTAGGCCTCTATATAGTATAATGCACTTCCCATAGACCTCTATAGTAATGCACTCTCCATAGCCCTCTATATAGTATAATTGACTCTCCATATGCCTATATATAGTATAATGAACTCCCATAGGCCTTTATATCATATAATGCACTCACCTGAGGCTTCCATATAGTATACTCTACTCCCCTTAGGCCTTTATATAGTATAACGGAGCCCCTATAGGCCTCTATATAGTATAATGCACTCCCCATAGGCCTCTATAGTATAATTCCTTTACCATAGACCTCTATGTAGAATAATACACCCCCAAAGGCCTCTAAACAGTATAACGCACTCGCCATTAAAAATAAAAAAATACAATACTCACCTCTCCTCATTTCCTCGCTGCTCCGAGTGCCGGCACATCTCAGCACAGTGGGCACCATGTAGTGGCATCATCGTCCATGTTGTCAGTGTCTACATCAGTGATGTCAGATGTAGAGGGGGACCCCGTGCCCCCCACTCATGGGCCTTATAGTGGCCGGGAGGCGGTTTGCAGGGAGATTGAGTTTAACTGTATGGACATGCAGTAGCGTATCTGCACCCCCTCTGTCTTCTAGCGCTGACTAGACATGCACGGCCTAGCTCAATACAAGTGAATGGAGCGAAGCTGGACACGTCTAGTCGGAATGCGCCCAGGACTATGCAAATACTTGCAGTCACATGATAGCCCACTCCCGCCGCTGGTACTGGAGAATCCTAACAGTGCACGCTGTGAAGATTCACAAGTCCCAGTCACATAGTATACCTGTAGACTTGGGCCCCAAGGCCACACAACCCCTTTAAGTCCAGAAATATTATGCAAACCAGTTATTTCTTGTAGTGTCTTGCAATTTTCCATCGTTAGCTCTGTAACAGAATTATGTCTGACGGTGGCAACCGGAGGCCCCCCATGAATGAAGAACATCACATGGCTTATTGAAAGACATACACTATGGAGAGAACATAAGAATTATTGTCCTACACGGACCATGAACCACCACTATGTTCTTTGATTTTTTAAAAATCTAATTTGTAAAAAATTCAACTAAAAACATTGATGTACACGAGGTAATTTGATATCTTGTATGAGAACTATATCCCATGTGTTATTACTGCGTTCCCGAGAATGCACTGCAGAGCCAATTCTAAGTATACATATCTATATACACTGTATACTGGAGTCTCACTGTCCTAAAGGGTGTAAGGTTGCACATGGAACAGGCGGGGGGCGTGCAAAGTAAATACATGAAGAACGGAACATTCAGGAAGAATTACCACCTGCTATATATAGCGCTCAATGCACAAACCAGTTTTAATTACATTTATTCTTCCTTATATTTAGAATGTCATAGAAAGGTTTATTGCCCGAACTAATAATCACTGTTATATTATTATTATTATTATTATTATTATTATTATTATTATTAATAATAATAATAATAATAATCAGCAAAAACTAATAATAATAATAATAATAATAATAAGACAAACTGTCACTTAACATAATGATGACAATAATAATTTAAATATTAAATTACTACTGTCAAGAATTAATTGAATAGTAACAAATCTGTAAACAATTCTAACATCAATAATACCAATAGATAATATTACTACTTATACTGCTACTAAAAGTACCGTAATTATCCTTATCGTTATAATTATTACAAAGGTAACACAGGAAATTACTCTTCCTATTCCTGATAAATGAAACTAATGTATGACTTTAATACTTCTACTAATACTACTACTAGTAAAATTAATTAACAGAATAGTAATAAATAAAAAGTTATAACAGCTGTAAAACCAATAACTAATAATACAAATAACTATAAAATAACTATAAAACCAATAACTAATAACTAATAAAACCAATAACTAATAAAACTTATACAGCTGCTAAAAGTAATAATAATAACAAAATAATATTAATACATGAAATTATCATTCCCCTCCTAATAATAACAATTATGATACCTAAACTTCCTCCTCTATTTAGTAACTTGAGTGAAAAAAAAAAAATAATAATAATAATAATTAAAAAGTTAAACATGAAACTCTTCCTTGTTTTAATATCTATCAATGCTAACAAAATACAATAATAACAATAATATTATTATTATTATTACCACTACTACTATTATTATTATTATTATTAATAATAATATTGGTAGTAATAATAATAGATTATTATTAACTATTATTGTTGTTAGGAAAAAAGGCACCAGACAGAAAATAAGGTACTGGGCTAGACTCCCCCCCCCCAAAAAAAAAAAGTGTATAAGGAAAAATAAAAATACTTTTGGTGTTAAAGAACACCAGTACCCATATAATAGAACGGTCAACCTGAATACTATAAAGTAGAAAGCTTTATTAAATAATCATGGTGAGCAAAAGACACACAGATGGATATTAATACCAATTAAGGCTACGTTTACATTAGAGTCTTGCGTTGGTGCGTCGGGCGCCACCGCGGCGACGCATGCGTCATGTGCCCCTATATTTAACATGGGGGCGCATGGACATGCGTTTGCATGCGTTTTGTGATGCATGCGTCTTTTTTGCCGCAAGCGTTAGGGCGCAGAGGACGCAGCAAGGTGCATTTTTTTTGCGTCCAAAATCTGGCAAAAAAAGGAACCATGCGTCGCAAAACTATGCGCTTTGCATGCGTTCTTGTTTGCGTTGTGCGTTGCGTCGCCGACGCAGCAGCGCACAACGCAAATGTGAACGTAGCCTTAAAGAACAAAAACAGAGTTTTTGCAAAGACTCAGAATTTCCACTATATAAATATATATATATATATACTGTATATATATATATATATATATATATATATATATATATACAGTATATTAGTGATGAGCGAGTGCACTCATTGCTCAGGTTTTCCCGAGCATGCTCGGTGTCCTCCGAGTATTTTCGGCGTGCTTGGAGATTTAGTTTATGTCGCTGCAGCTGCATGATTTGTGGCTGCTAGACAGCTTGAATATATGTGAGTATTCCCTAAGAAACAGGCAACCCCTGCATGTATTCATGCTGTCTAGCAGCCCCGAGCACGCCGAGATACTCGGAGAAAAATCACTAATATATATATATATATATTAGTGATTAGTGATATATATATATATGAGAAAAGAAGGGAAATAATAACCAGAGTTTTTCAATACTAACTATAATAGAGCAAAAGAAACATTAATATAAGATCAATTCTAATAAATAATATAAATATCAGGTCAGAAATCAGAGTGTGACCTTTTGATATTACCCAAATATATGTAGAAGAGAGAGGGAGAAGCTACAAAAACAATAGTCCAAAACACACCTAATAGTAATGTTACTATTGCTAATAACCCATAGCAATATAAATAATAAAGCAGTAAATGATATCCTGCTAACAAATATTATAGATTAAGTATGATACTTATGTTGTGCTTTTTTCATGGGTGATCTCCTCTGTTCACATTTGCATGACTGTGTGTAAGGCTCCATTAGGAGTTGTGGTTTAGGATTATGTAATATTTGACCAAACAATCTCCATATAGCTCATATTTTATTAGCAGTTCTCCTATTCAGGAATGTTCAGTCCCGGATTAGTTACCCACCACAGAAATAATGAACTTTAAGATTTGTGTACTTTAGGAAAACTTGATTGACCATTGTATAAAAGTGTAATGGTGGGGCATCATCAGCTGACTACCGTCAACAACCTGTAGTCAGGGGGGTTGGGCAGCCATGGGAAGTTTGTATTCATGCAGTTGCCCACTCAGTAGAACTAAAGGGCAGATCTGCTAATAAGTTTGGAAATTCCAACTCCAAAATAGAGATACATAGATTGCGCCTATTAATTATACTTACAAATTATTGCAACTTTTTTTTCCTTTAAAGATCCAAATTTAAACCCTGCTTATATGGAAGAAAGGGTGGCACATGAGACCCTACAGCTGGAGAAACGACTCAGCCTGCTGTCTCATCATAGCATGGGAGGTAAGGTACAGGATATAATGCAAAATGTGTAAACCGCTCCTGATGTCGCAGACCATTATTGAAATGTTCATTGACTTTTATGGACAATTTTGTACTACATTGTGCAGAGGTGTTGTTGGAAACTGCTTGGTAGTACAAAATAGCCTCTACCTTTGACGCTGAGTCACTTTTCACGGACAAGTCGTGGTGCGGGGAAGTCAAGGAGTCAGAGGTCAAATGCCAGGAGAGTTAATCGAAGATAAAGAGATAAGACAAACAAATAGTCAAAGCAAAGTCCGGGGTCAGGCAACTAAGTTCAGAGTGCGTCAAAAGCAAAAGGGGTAATACAAACGAGTAGTCAAAAAGGCAAATCCAAGGTCTAGCAACAAAGATCAGAATATCAGAACACAGAGCAATACACCACTGATCAAGGCAACGACTGGCAATGGTCTGACCATTGCCAGCCAGGTAAATAGCCAGGTAATCACCCTGAATGGGTGAAACCTGGAGGACTACCTGTAAGTCCGGCCAGATTGGGCAGCTGGGATGTCACTCACAATACTGACAGTCCAGCACACCCCTGCCTCTGATTATGTAGTTGGGCTGTCACTCACAGCATCCTTAGGACACTGTGAGTGGTGGAATCGTGACGCTACCAAGCATTAATATTATGAAGTGCTGTTGATCATACAGCTTCTGTTAAGGGGCGTCGTGGGTCTGAATGTAGCTGCAAACTCTCCATTCGTGGCTATGAATCACCATCAAAAATTTGGGCATAACATGGCCATCTATCCTGACACCACTAAAGTAATACTCCATAGGGAAAAGTATGTAAATGAACTTTATCCCAGTAGGAAAGAAAATAATTCCACTAGCGCCATCAATTGGAGGTAGGTACTGATTCAATCAATGTTCAACCTTTTTAACAAGCCTTTCAGTATAGAGCTAGGTTTGGCTGGCTGAATCATGCTTGTTTGATGTGACCATGGAGGGAGATTGGCTTGTCTTAATGAGCTTGACACGGAGTCTAATTGGCAATGATTCATGTGAAAAATGCATGGCCTCGCTGAACGCAAGTGTATTGAGCGAGGCCATGTACATCTAGTTGGAATGTGGCCAGAAGTATTCAGATTGTATACTTGCGGACACATGACCGCTCATTCCCGGCACCAGAGAATCCTTACAGCGCGCAGTGAGCACGCTGTAAGGATTCACAAGTCTGCAGTCACATAATTAGTGGAGGTCAGGCCCCTTACAGATCACATAATATCGGCTCACCATCAATAAATAAATATTGGAGAACCCCCTTTAAATCACTCTACAAGTAGACCATTGCCGTCTGCACATCATGAACAAAGTGACAATAGACAAATAGTGTTTTTTTTATACTGTGCAGATCATATCTATGCACATAATTATATGTATAATTAAAATATTCCTATTATACTGACAATAAATTAAATTCATGATCCAGCATTACAAGAACAACTTTCCAACATGCAGAGAATTACAGCACATCTCAGAGGAATCAACAGCAGCATAATAGAGATTCGGTCCTTGTAATTAGAGATTACAGCGCCTGGCTCATTTATATATTCTACATCATATTCATTATTGGGGAATATCCATTATATCCCTATGCTACAGGAGTTAAATGAATATTTCAAAAATACCTATAACCTCCTGTTTATGCTGAGGGCTTAGAGTAAATCCCATGTTTTATTCCCCTGCCGATGTACTGCATTTATTGGATGTCGTAGAGAGTTGCTAACAAGCATATAGCAGTTGTCTGACTCCGTATGGAACAGTAAATTGAGAGAATAGTAATGCATATGTGTGATGTGAATTCTTATTACTATGGCACTGTCCATATTGTGGTCAGAGAACTTTTAATTTTATTCTCCATCTTAAAGGCTATTGACTCCTTTGCACTCTTTCTTTTTTACTGTGCAAAAAAATTAATTTTCTGTTATTAGTTTTCAGTATAATTGTTTAATTGGTTTTCTTCTCAAGCTTGCAGTTATTTCAATACACTGCAAGCTGCTCAGTGCCATTAAGTGTTATTAATATCAATAGCAGGTTCCCTGCTTAAACTACAGGTAAGGGAAATTTGAGCCAGTGTCGGAGCCCACACAGACCAAATTTCCATTGGCCAAATCCATTGTACATGCACAAAAAGATGTGTATAATGCATGTACAAAGCTTGTTCAGGAGCTAACATAGCCTGCATACGAGCCTAACGGCTGTGATCGGGGCTAGCTGTCGAACTACTGTGACTCCATGTCTGAACTCCTATGAAAACCAGTCGATGGATGGAACAATAAATAATGGAGTGCGATATTTTGCAAATATTTGATCACTTGCACAACATGCTGCAATACTGCAATGTCCCTCCTACTTATAGAATATAAGTGTCCAAGCTAATTAAATATCGTAGTATTCATCCCGTACGGTAAATTCTAAAATGAAAAAAAAATATTGTAATGGTAGAATTGCTGATTTTTCATCACTTCACCACCCAAAAAATGGAATGAAAAGAAATCAGAAAGTCATGTGGATAGTATTATGAGCCTCTTCATAGTTATTAGACGTCAGTTCAATATTACACCAGATTTATGTGCACACGCCACCTAATAATGCGTAATAGTTATATCTGAAAAAGTGGCATTCCATTCACTAAAACTTTGAAAAATTGTAATGTAAAGCTTTAATTCGTATTCGGTGATCTAATACCAGCGATAGTTGGTTTGCAATTCATTTTAATCTGTTTTATACCCTGATTGCTTCATGTAAATGAACAGTGCCTACTGTTGATAATGACTAGAGTTGAGCGAATATGTTTGGAATCGGTCACCGAATTTGAACTTGCCATATTCGTGCCATATTGGTACCCTATTCGTGCCGAATTTACGATTGACGATCGATTCCAAACATATTCGGTCATTTCTACTCCCATTGACGTTCGTCTGTGTTTGGCAAATATTGAAAATACAATATTTGCCGCCGATCGTAATGGGAACCGAATTTTGAAAAATTCACTTAACTCTAGTCTTGACTGAGCTTAGGACGTTAATAAATCATTTTTCCCCTGAAATAATTCATTCTATTCAACTGTATGGGCTGAGAATAATCACGTTAAACAAAAAGTTTGATTTTATTGCAGGAGATGACAAAAGTTTGTCCAGTTCCTCTTCGGACACCAGCCATTCAGATGCCAGTGCTGGAAGCAGGTTGACCATCTGGGCAGATCCTTCTTCTTCGGCCAGCACTTCAGCTGAAAGTCATGGTATGGCAGCAGCAAAGGGCATTCATCTTGGAGAAGATAAAGCTTATGCTGAAGCCCTTCGTGCATCCAAGCCACCTCCTAAGCCGACACCATCTAGACACTTGCAGGAGATCGGCCGTCAAAGCTCTTCTGACAGTGGGATAGCTACTGGTAGTCACTCTTCCTATTCTGGAAGCTTTTCTTCCTACGCGGAAAGCCTGGACATTTGCCATGGTGAGGAGTTTGGGTCACTGATAAGCTTACCGTTGGCCATGGCTACAGATCAAAATCTATGTACATGTCAGCATCCGGATCCACACAGAGGGACTGAATATCAGATTCCTGCCTCTGTCAGACATCTCTACGACACACCTCGAAGTGTTTTACAGGCAGCTGCTAGAGAACCTCAACACAAAACTTCAGATTCCACGTTACCAAAGGACCAGGCACAAGGAACTCAAAGCCCCAGTGATATTAAGCTGTTGCTGCCCCATGTTGACCCAAAAACTGTATCATTACTGCAAGAAAGCAAAGACTCAGGTGATGAGACATATGTGGATTTTGTTCCAAAGTGGACAGCTACAAAGGGGCAACCACAAGGGATGGAACCAAAAGGAAGTGACTTGGCAGCTGCAGGAACAAGTGAGACCTGTGAAATCTGCAGCCCTCAGCCTGGAATTACCAGGGCCCTTTTTTCTGCTTGCCCAGTATGTGGGGGACTGAAGGTAAATAGTTATTATATGTTTGCACATACATAATGTTTCCGTGCTTGGAATATTTGGTTACAGACAGAATGGTTCAAAAATCAGATTTTGGGGGCTTATAAATCATTTTTGGGGGGTTAATGCATGTGCATGCCAGTCAAGAATTACTAGTAAAAAGACAATGGGGGTATTTTTTTTAAGACTGACGTTTCTTAAATCTAATTTATGTTATGTGCAAGTCTATTGATATATTTGTGTATTTGCACCACAAAATTAAATCTACGGCAGCAGTAAGCCGGCGTACATTTCTGCCAGTTTTCTGGCGTGCACTATAGTAAATGTGTCACTTGGCAGTTGGTCATGCCCGATAATATAACAAATAGAAATGCCATTAGCATGTGTACTATCAGGATAATTTATATTCCAAAATGTCTGTAGGAAGAAACTCCATATGCATGAATATTCATAATAAAGAAAAAAGGAGTGCTGACCATCAAAATAAAATAAACATATTAATGACATATAGTGCTTCAATATGACACAGTAAAAAACAAGCGGTAAACAAAGAACAATTCATGCGGTCACCCAGGGAATAATGGGCTTGGCCAAGAAGCGCTATTTATTGTACTCAATGAGTACAAAGAAATAGGGTCTTATGACTAAACTATACATGAAGATCTCACTGAATGATGTGAACTGGTGCAGTATCGTAAACTGGAGTTCACGGGCACACCAATGAATTAGCTGCAGCTGATTGATTACGGTAAGCCAAGATGGTAGGGTGAAAGGCAGCAGGATAATAAAGTGCAAAGTGCATGTGCCAAAAAATTAAGTATTCAGATCAATGACACTTACCCATAGTCATATGCAAGTGCACGGTACAATTCCCAGGGGACAGCCCTGGAGGCACGTTTCACGTTAGCTTTTTCAACAGGGATCACTTCTTACCCAAGCCCATTATTCCTTGGCTGAGTGACCACATTTTGATACAGGAAAAATATATATCTTTGTACCGTTTTAGCCAGTAAATAGAAAAATATTTGGGATTGAGAGTCCTCAGTGGTTGATACCTTTTAATGGCTAACTGAAAAGATGGTAACAAACTGCAAGCTTTTGAGACTACTCAGGTCTCTTCATCAGGCATAGACTAATACAACATCTGAAGAATCACATATTTATACACAACACAGCACAGAACTGTCATTATGGGAGAGTGATAAACAGTTGTGTCCATAAATATTGGAACAGTTTGTGGATAAGGAGAGAAAGTTTTATTGTCCTCTGATTGGGGTCTGGTTCTGTGTTGGGATGCCCCCACAGAATATAATGCAGCCTTACACACAGTATGATGTGCCCCCCACAAATAGACACACAGCATGATGCAGCCCCCCACACACAGTATAGTGCAGTTCCCCACACACACAGTATAGTGCAGTCCCCCACACACACAGTATAGTGCAGTCCCCCCACACACAGTAGAGTGCAGTCTCCCACACACACAGTATATTACAGTTCCCACACACACAATATTGTGCAGCAGACACACACTATAATGCAGACACACGCACAAACATACACACACTATAATGCAGACACACACACACATACATTATAATGCAGAGAGACACACACTATGATGCAGTCACAAACACACACAATACTTACCTCTCCTCCTTGTCCCCCTGCTGCTCTGGCTTCTGCAGAGCATCTCAGTGTCTCACCAGCTCCTCTGCTGAAACATGCTGAGTCACAGGCAGAGAGGGAGGGATAGGAGAGGGAGTGTCACATGACGTTCACTCCTCCATCACTGCGTTCAACTTTATTGGCATCTATGTGCAATGCAGGAAGGGGGCGGTCGTGGGCCTCTCTTACTCAGGGGCCCCATAGCAGCCACTGGCTGGGGGCCCCTGAAGGAGCGTGGGCCCTAGACGGCTGCCTAGTCTTCCTGCACCTAACGCCGGTCCTGGTCTGTGGGCCGGATTGGAACTGCCAGAGAGCTGAATGTGACCCACAGACTGCACTTTGCATAGGTCTGACTCTGAGGGAATTGTTGATGGTTTCAAAAGTGCTTAGATGATTTTCCCCTTTATCCTCTCCCACCCATACTAACTAACTCTAGATAAGAAATAAACAGATTGATATTAGATGATAGATAGATAGATAAATAGATAGATAGATAGATAGATAGATAGATAGATAGATGTTGCTTCTGGCCAAGATGCAGCTTCCATTTCCAGAAGCTGGAACAGAAAGGACTTATACGTTTGGGATATCACAGAAACATGACATTTCTCCAGGGAACTTCAGAAATTCTGCCTGAAATCTTGGCTACACTATCCACAGTTTATCAGCACAGAAGTCCAGTCCACTCTCCGTCAATGTTTGTTTTATTACCTCCTTAAAGGGAACCTGTCACCCCCAAAATCGAAGGTGAGCTAAGCCCACCGGCATCAGGGGCTTATCTACAGCATTCTGTAATGCTGTAGATAAGCCCCGATGTATCCTGAAAGATGAGAAAAAGAGGTTAGATTATTCTCACCCAGGGGCGTTCCCGCTGCGGTCTGGCCCAATAGGCATCGCGGTCCGGTCCGGGGCCTCCCATCTTCTTACGATGACGTCCTCTTCTTGTATTCACGCTGCGGCTCCGGCGCAGGCGTACTTTGTCTGCCCTGTTGAGGGCAGAACAAAGTACTGCAGTGCGCAGGTGCCGGGAAGGTTCATAGAGGCTCAGCGCTTGCGCACTACAGTACTTTGCTCTGTCCTCAACAGGGCAGACAAAGTACGCCTGCGCCGGAGCATGAATACAAGAAGAGGACGGCATCTTAAGAAGATGGGAGGCCCCGGACCGCGACTCCCATCATACCAGGACCGCCCCTGGGTGAGTATAATCTAACCTGTTTTTCTCATCTTTCAGGTTACATCGGGGGCTTATCTACAGCATTACAGAATGGTGTAGATGAGCCCCTGATGCCAGTGGGCTTAGCTCACCTTCGATTTTTGGGGGTGACAGGTTCCCTTTAAGGACCAGATATATTTTTTACCCTTTATAGGGGTGTCCATCCCATTTGAATTTCTGTTCTATTAACCCTTTAACACCAGGTCCTTTTGCCCTTAAAGTGGTATATGGTGTCATTGACATCTGATCCTTAGAACAGACCACCACCATCAGATCAGCAGGGGTTTGACCACCCCCACCGCACACCAGTCAGCTCTTACCATTCCCTGGGGAGCAGCTGTAGAGTACGTTGAGGACCATGCCCCTTTGGTTAAGAAGAGTAAACTTATATACAGGGAAAAGGGGGCAATATCTCAAGATCTAAGAGGCACCAGTACAAAAGAAAAGCAACGCCGGAATCAGGAGAACAGCGGCATTTACACCTGGTAAAAAAAAAGGAATGTACAAAAGTTTTCGGTACAGGTTGAAACACATTAGTCATTACACCTGATAAATAGAAGTATAGGTGTTCTCCATCTAATCTGTATGTCTCTCCTTCAGGGAGCCACAGCCCTTCACCCAGGAGTTGTATCGACAGCGCCCCTGCAAGGTAAGCAGATATTTTTGGCAATAAAAACAAAACAGTACCCTGGTATGTGTCATGTATTGATGTAATCACATGGCCAGTTAGCCCGTCTTCCTTCGGGGAGTGGCAGGTAAAAAGGGCTAATTTCCAACATTAAAGATGGCTGATATATGAAGAGTAGGAAAGGGAAATCTAGACGACTGGCAGAGTAAAGGAAGGGCGATCACATTTCCATTCCTTGAGCATTTTTCAGGTGACAGAAAGATTAGGCGGACCGTAGCTTTGTGGCCCTATGGGTATTTTATTCTCCCCTGTTTCTATGGTCCATATTTTTCATTAAAGATTGTGCAAATTTCTGAATAAAAAAAAATTGCCAGCCACCCTTTCTATTTATTATTCTAGAAGCGGGACAATTCGCAAATTAGCTATTAGAATAAATTAAGAGGTCTTAATACAGGAACATTTTACAAAACAAATTCATTTTAGTTTTAAAGGGGTACGAAATAAAGATCTGTTTTTTTTCCCCCAAAAAACGCTGCTGTGTGAGTCTATAGGCTGTGCCTGGTATTGCGTTCATGTTAAGGTAGTAACTTTAGTAAGAGGTAAACTGCAATGCCAGGCATATCTAATAGGCAGACCTATTTTTAAAAAATATATATATATATTTTTTGAATCATGGATATCTATTGTAAAAAACACACTAAGAAACTCCTCCCCATCCCCCCCCCCAAAAAAAATATATATCTATATTCAAAATTTAATTTCTTAATCTCCTTTCCAATTTTATTTTGTAATGCATTTAAAACTGAGAAGGATATAAATAAATCTTCTGTGTGTGTTTCCGGAGCCTGACTGCGCTCCTCCTCCTCCTCATTGTTCTGTTCCTGGTTGTAAGACAACTGTCTGCAGCAGAACAAAAGGTTGTTAAAGGAAACCTGTCAGCAAGATTGTGCATAGTAACCTACAGACAGTGTCAGGTTGGTGCCGTTATACTGATTACAATGATACCTGGTGATGAAATCTGTCTTGTGGTTGTTGTTTAATCTTTATTTTCAGTTTTGAGTTAATGATATGCTCGTGCTCTGGTGCGGCCTGTGGGGGTCTTCATGTGGTACTCTGATTAGGTATTCATAATGCAGACTGCTGACAGTTTACATAATGAATATTATATATATTTTAAAAAGGTGATTTCATGTTTTAAATATAGATCATATTCATTATGTAAACTGGGGGGCAGGTCAGTGAGGGATCAGTGACCTGTCGGAAGCCATACTGGTGAATACATGGGCAGAGCACCACATGAAGACCCCCACAGGCCGCCCCGGAGTACGGGCATACCATTAACTCAAAACTGAAAATAAAGATTAAACAACAACCACAAGACAGATTTCATCAACCACAGTATCATTGTAATCAGTATAACGGCACCGACCAGACACTGTCTTTAGGTTACTGTGCACAATCCTGCTGACAGGTTCACTTAACCAATTCACGACATACGCCGTACATGTACTGTGCATGTTGTGTCCCCCCCTTTGATGTGGACTCCAACGCTGAGCCCACATCTTTCCCCGCACATGTCAGCTGTTTTGAACAGCTGACATGTGCCCCTAACAGCTGCGGGTGGAATCGCAATTCACCCGCAGCTGTTAACCTGTTAAATGCCGCTTTCAATCTCTGACACCAGCATTTAATGAATTTAAGAGCGTCACTAATCCCGCCCATCAGTGCCTGTGTCACATGACCACGGGTCGCCGATGGGTTGGGCTGACATCCCGGGGTCTGCAGGAGCTCATAGCAAGTGAGCATTTCTGCTACACACAGGTGATCTGATCATCGCCTGTGTTGTAGCAGAGGCGATCAGACAACTGCAGCTTCTGGTCTCCCATGGAGACTATTGAAGAATGCAAAAAATGAAAAAAATAAAAAAATCTAAAAGTTTAAATTACCGCCCATTCGCCCTATTCAAAATAAAACAATAAAAGAAACCCCCAAAACACATTTGGTATTGCCGCATTCAGAATCGCCCGATCTATCAAGCTATATAAAGAATTAACCTGATCGGTAAACGGCGCAGAGAAAAAAAAAGTAAAAACGGCAGAATTAAAGTTTTTTTGGTCATTGCAACATTGCATTAAAATGAAATAAAGGGCGATGAACAGTTTGTATCTACACCAAAATGGTATAATTAAAAACGTCAGCTCGGCATGCAAAAAATAAACCCTCACCCAACTCAAGATCACGGAAAATGGAGACGCTACGGGTATCGGAGAATGGCACAAATTTTTTTTTTTGCAAAGTTTGGAATTTTTTTACACCACTTAGATAAAAAAGAACTAGACATGTTTGGTGTCTATGTGGAGTATCATTTTTTTGCAATTTCACCGCACTTGGCATATGTTTCCTGTTTTCCAGTAAACGATATATTAAAACCAATGATGTTGTTCAAAAGTACAACTTGTCGAGCAAAACACAAGCCCTCACATGGCCATGCTTATGGAAAAAATAAAAAAGTTACGGCTCTGGGAAGAACATGAGCGAAAAACGGAAAGCAAAATCAAAAAGGGCTGCAGCGTGTAGTGGTTGAAAGGGAATCTTTCATGTCTCCAAATGCAGATATAGGGTAAATCTGCAGGTTAATAGCTTTCTAATGCTGTCAGTGCTGTCAGCCATCTTACTAAAAGTGTAGCTACCAGCAGGAAAAGAACTTAGAGGTGTGTCCTGAGCCGCTACAGTCACCGCTCACAGAACCACTGAGTATACTATGAAGACACAAAAGAGCACAGTGTGGTCAAAAATACTCTGTTGTAAAAAAAATCACAGTAATAAGCAAGTGCTAGTCAAAAGATGGAAAAAACGGTATTTAGTTGATACTTTTTTTGCAAAAAAATGTATACTAAGCTGCTCCACCAATCGTCAAGGTACACCCATATAGAGCAGTCCTATCAAATGTATATAATCCCTATCTGATGTATTTAAAAACCTGATCATCTGTATAGTACCTGTATAAGCAGGGTTCAGAGAGGGAATATCCATGTGGACATGCTGGATGGAACAGCTTTGATGCAAATGACCCATAAGGAGTGGTGGACTCCCCAGTCTTGTAGAAACAAGAGAACAATTATAGAACCAGAAACACATGGGCCACTTGCACATTGAACAAGTCTGTAGGAACCTGTTCACACACCACCAAGAAACTTGAAGACACAAAAGAGCACAGTGAGGTCAAAAATACTCTGTTGTAAAAAAAAATCACAGTAATAAGCAAGTGCTAGTCAAAAGATGGAAAAATGAGCAGTGGTTGTAAGCACGCACCGGAACTGTGATGGACAGTTCGCAGCGCCCAGATGTGCTGCAGAGCAATCTGTCAATCAAAGAGCCAAGGTGCGCTTACAGCCACTGCTCACGGTATACTGAGCGGTGCCTGCATGACTGAAAGCTGGCAGCTACTGGGAAGAATAAAGCTGATTTCCTTCCTGAAGCCACACTTTCAATAAGATGTCCAAACAACATTGAAACTTTATTATTCTGCAGATTAACCCCATATCCACAAGTTAATAGCGTTTGGAAACATGACTGCCGCTTTTAGCCTTGCCAGTGGTATAGTGTTGGTCGTCAACGAACTGGGGAAGGCAAGTTTCTCGTAATCAGAGGAGCGTCCTTTCCATCAGTCTAATATTGACTGTATCTGCATCATGGATGCAGTCACAGTTGAAAGCAATTATGGAACAGGGTGCCATCATCTCCCTGCTCCATCATTCTCTCTGTGCGTACTGAGCTCTGGCGTCACAGCATAGTAGGTGTCATGATGTTTCTACCTAGCATCTGCTCTGTAGAGCAGTACAGAGCTTCATGCCAAAGGCTGCAGAAACTGGAGCAGCGGGGGAATGGGGTGAGGTGAGTTATTTCTTTTTTAAATCAATGAGTTAATTTTGAGAGCCCTTATCCTATTTGGACGGGAGTGGGGGTCGTTATTCTATTTGGTGGGCTGTGTGGGGGTCGTTATCCTATTTGGTGGGCTGTGTGGGGGTCATTACCCTATTTGTATGGCTGTTTTGATGTCATTACACTATTTGGAGGGCTATGTGGGGAACAGTTATACTGTTTGAAGGGCTGTATGGGGCAAATTGTATTGTTTGGACAGCTGTGTGGGGCCATTATACTGTTTGGAGGGCTGCGTAGGGTCCATTATAGTGTTTGGAGGGCTATGTGGGGGCCATTATACTGTTTTAAGGACAATGTGGGGGCCCTTATACTGTTTGGAGGCCTATGTGGCGGCCATTATACTGTACGTGGACCATTATATGGTGTGGAGGGTTGTATGTGGTTTAACATACTATGCAGAGGGTTCTTTACTGTTAGGAGGGCTACGTGGTGGCTTGGGGGGCTGTTGGGGGCCATTATATTGTGCGTGGCCCTTTATACAATGTGGATGGTTGTGTGGGGTCCATAATACTGTGTGCGATTGCGTGTGGCCATAATACTATGTGGAGGGAATAGGAATCATTATACTGTTTTGGGGGCACATATACTGTATATAGGACCATTAATCTGTATGGGAGGTTGTGTGGGGTCCATCATACTGTGTGGAGAATTGTATGTGGGCTATTATATTGTTTGGTGGGCTGGATGGGGGCATTATGCTGAGTGCAAGCCATTATATAGTGTGGAGGGTTCTGTTGTGGCCGTCATACTGTGTGGAAGGGTGTGTGGAGGGTCATTATACTGTGTGGAGGGCCATTATACTATTTGGAGAGGTGTGGGCGCCATTATACTGCTTAGAGGGCCATTATGCTGTATGGAGGGCTGCGTGGGAGCCATTATATAATCAGGATGGCTATGTTGGGGGTCATCACATTGTGAAGAGGGCTGTGTTGGGGTCTTCATACTGTATTGGGATCACTGTGGGAGCATTATGTAGGAGCATTATGCTGTGTTGGGGTCACTGTGGGAGTATTATAATTTTTGCGTGTGGGGTAATGTAGGGTCATCATCATATTGTGCAGTGCATTTGGAGAGCTCTGCGGAGGAATCACTGTTGGGGGTCATGAACGTTGTATCTTAGTGTGTGGGCTTTAATAGGATCTAATTACTTTGTAAGGGCTGCAAAGTTGTGCTATGTGTTCTCCTGTGACCCTGCTGAATATTATTTTTTGAGGTGAGGCCCATTTAGGACTTCTGCTATGGGCGCCCATTATTTGTTTGTTTGCTTTTTCCTGGTCCTAACCCTAGTCTTAACCTTAGCCCCTGTCCAATCCCTAATACTAACACTAGACCTAGCCCTAACCCTAGTCCTAATCCCAACTCTATTGCTAACCCTAGCCCTAGCTCTAACCTTAGGCATAAACAAATATATGCAAAAATTGACGTTTATTAAAATGTTAGTGGTTTATTTTGTGAGTTTGTTTTTTTTTTTTTTTTTAACATGGGACACTTCTTTAACTTTGTGATAGATTTCCTTGGGGATCTCTGTCTCTCCTCTAAATTTGCCAGGGAATTTACAAGTGAGAGGAGAGACAGGACGCTGAGAGAGAACATGATGCAGATCTCAGTTGCTGTTTTGGCAGAGCAAAGCAGTCAAGATGAGTTTGTCATAAGCTGCTGCACTCTGCATAGGCAGCAACTGAGATGACAATGCTCATTTCATCCTACTGAGAGCTATGTAATCTCAGTTGCTGTCTATGCAGAGTTCAGCAGCCAATGGCAAACTTACCCTAACTACTGTGGCACTGATTGAGATGTCAAAATGGCCCCTGGCTGCTTTTCTTATCTAGTTTTCCAGTACCTGGGCGTTCACTGACTATGCCTTATGCTGCTCCCCTTCTGTGTGCTGCCCTCCACCGCTGCCACACTACTTCACTGAGTCCCACCCTTTGGACAAACCTAAACCTCTTCTTCATTCCCCTGCCAAAAATGGAACAAATCAGAAGAAGATTAACCTTTTGCTCTCTGCAGCCATTTAAAGGACTGTTTTATGAACATGTCAAACATCCTACAGCCCGACAAACAATGAGGACTATTTTTTATTCTATTTATTTTTACCATTAACTTTTAGGTTAAGTTTTCCTTTAATCACTTTGGGAAGCAAGTTTAGAATAAGTAAAAAATGGAGGACAATGGAAGATATAGAATTGTTATTTCTAAATATCTGTGTTCTTTGTAATGGTTTTATAGGTGCCACCTCTGCCCTGGCATCATCAGGAGCACATAAACCTCACAAAGTCCCACCAATGTTACTTGTCACTGGTAAGTATCATAAAAAATAAGAGGTAACAACTGTATAAAGTATACTTAAATATATGTGCTAACATTTAAGAAAATTAAAATGTATGTCATAAAATATTAATCTTACACACACACAGATATACATACCTCAACATTGAAATTGCAATTCCAAAAAGAAAAAGTTGTGGAATTATGGAAGTAACAGGACGGATTGATATGTTATTGGTCTGCAAATGATGGAACAATGGGAGCAAAATGTTCAAAACATCTTGACTTGTTCGGTATGGGGTATGAGCGCCACATGCAGAAATCTCCATACTTACTGCCTCTCCTCCTATCAATGACATTAGTAATGGTTGTCTGAAGAATGTTCTGCCGCTCTGAATTCACTGACTGCAAATAATCAACATCCACTGCTGGCAGCTCTCTTGTACAATTGCCGACCAATGAGGTCTCAGATGTGCTCGATGGGACACAAGTCCTAAGAAGTTGTAGGCCATGATAGCACATTTACACTACAGGCTGCTCACAATAGCATGAGTAATGTGAGGCCTGGAATTGTTATATTAAAAACAGCCCCTGGGACACTTTGGGATAATGGCCATATCACTAGTATCATGACCAAATCAGTGTAACACCGAGCTGTTAGTGAACATGGAATGGAGACTAGAGGGGGTCCGAGTACTTTATATTATGCCAAAACATACTTTAAACCTGGGGGACAGACTGGAGTGAAATTCCTTCGTAAAAGCCTCTTTATGGCATTGCCCATGTGGTCTTCTGACCAATCTCTGGCTATCATTGCATCAAGACAAATGCAGGACACATTGCTGAAGAGGATAGACCTCCATTCCAGCCTTGATCGCTTCATTTCAGCATCCGGTCCTCTCTTGAAGACCATGTGGGCAACTTCACAAAGAGGTCTACACAAGGGAATGTCACACCATTCCTACTCCCAGGATTATGGTGTGAGGTGATAAAATGCAGGTGACCAGATGCAAAGAGGATGCAAGGCAAGAACAGTCAGTGAACAGTGTAATTTACAGAAGTTATAAGTCAATTGGTGATATTAAACAATGCAAATCAACAATAAACCATATAGCGATACAATTGTAATAACAATGAAACCTCTTTGGTATATAAAACACTAATGTTCTCTTTATAAGTTGGTTTCACACGTTCACGGGAGTCACTGTAGGATGCTAGCAGGTGCGTAGGATGTAGTGACACACAGGAGACAGCGCAAGGGTTAACAGGTTCTTTATAGAAAACAGTGATGGAATAAGCAGGGGGGTAAAGGATATGAATTTGCAGATGGGGGAAAGACAAATACAGCAGGTAACTTATCAGTCTTTGTGCACTGGAGGAAGGTGACTGGAAGATCCCTCGGTGGCGCCGTAGGCGGCGCGAGATGTCTCTGATCCAGTCTCTCAGAAAGGCGATGCACTGTATCTTTGCGGTGATGAATCCTTCGGGTCCTTCGGCACGTGGTCTCCTGGTCTGGGCATGCGGTGGAGTAGAGATGGAGATCCGCGGCGCAGCGGATGAAGCAGAAAGTTCAGTAGACAAGGCCGCAGTAGAAGCGCACAATCCAGTGGACACAGTCACAGGCACGGTCCGGTTCTCAACGTGCACGATATGACTAAGCGGTTGCACTCTGCACATGCACTCTGTACTGGTCAATACTCGGTGCAGATGTCTCTCAGGGCTGTGGGTAGCACGTCTTAGCAGTTTTGCTAGCCGGGTGTGAAGGCACAGCTAGCTGTCGTGGGTCCGTCAAGAGGGAGTCAACCGCCTCTCTGCTCACAAGCTCGTTCCCCGCCAAGTGTCCTGTCTTCCCACGCACACTGCTATTTAAGTAGGACCCGCCCCATCAGTCAGGTGTCCTGAACTGCTCCGGTAAGAAATCTCTTCCCTCTGGAATAATGGTGACAGCCCCAATAGTTCCAGTCCAGTCACGCAAGAGGGACCGTTAGCCTGGCTCTCCTCCCTACATCACCATGCAAGTTTTGCCTGCAATTCTGGCCCTTGCAGGTTGCACCTGGTTTTTCCGCTAGGCCGCAAGTCTTTCTGACAAAGTCTAGTAAAGCACGTTGAGCCTCCCACGCACCAATCAACCCCCTCCCAACCTCATGTCCTAGCCGAGGCCAGCCCTGGTACTGTATGTTATAACTGAAAGTGACCGCACTGCTCACTCGCGCTGTACCACTGCAACCGCAGGCATGCTCCTCTGGTTGCCGTCCCCTCGTGAGTCTTTGGTGCTTGACTGTTGGCGGTGTAGCCTGGGATGGGAAGGACTGGGTCTCGACTCTTGACAAGTGCCATCTAGTCCCTGGAACTTGACCGGCATAGGATGCAGGTCCTGGTATTGACCAGCGCAGTCTGGACTCTGGATCTTGACTGGCACAGTTTGGTACTATGGTCCTCACCGGGCGTCGTGTGAATCGTCAGGTGATGACCAGCACCTTAGTAGCATATATTTTCCGCTGAGACCTATCACGCTGAGCTCAGCGCCATCCTGGGTCCACATCTGGTCTGCTTTTTCTTTTCGCCAAATCCCTCTGTGGTTTGGCATGCAGGACTTTTATATCCAGGAATATACAGCAAGTTCCAGCACAGGAACCAGCTCCCACTGCAATTTTTCTTGTACAAATTGGTTCCAGCCAGCAGATGGTGGTCTTTTCAAACTAATGTCACATCACGCAAGGGCTCTTCAGGATATCACTTCTTTCTCTTACAGTGACATAATGTACAGTAGTCACACCCTTGTAGTCGCTGTTCCAGGTATACTAATAGCTCAGTGTTGCATTTATTTGGTGGGGAAAACAGTGATGCGACCTTTCTTCAAAGTGCCCCATTAACTGTTTTTTAAAACGACAACATCAGGCCACTTGTTGCCCGTTCTTCATGGACTAGGCATGCTAACATGGCCTACAGTGTCTCCAGACTTGTCTCCCATCAAGCATATCTAGGACGTCATTGGTCAGCAATTGCAGAGGTAGGTGCCAGCAGCGGATCTTGATGATTTGCCTAAGTGCATTTAGCGCAGCAGGACATTCCTCAGATGACCATTCATTGGCTCACTGATAACAACCAATGACGTAAGTGCAGGAATGTCTGCCTGGTGCAAATACTTGATACTAAAAAAATTGAGATGTTTTTACATTTGTGTTTCTTTTTTTTCATAATTTGCATATCATTAACATGTCTACCCATCCTTTGGTTTCAATAACTCCATGACTTTTCCTTCCTGGTGTTGCAATTTTAATGTTGAGGAGTGTATATTGCCATAAAACCTTATTTTTAAACGGTATTTTATGGCAGGAAATTTTACAAGGTGGTAGTATGGGCCATAAAATTACATTCTTTCTCAAAATGCTACCAGTGCTATTGGCTATTACGTATTCATACTTATTGCTGGACTTAAGAGGGTGGTCTAGAGGATAAAAAATATTTTTCAAAGGGCTCAGCCTCGTTAAAAAAAAAATAAATTGAAAAGCAATACTAACTCTCACCGATTAGCCTCACTTCCCATTTCAGTGCTTACCCAGTCCCTGCTTAGACGTCTTGAGACACGAGAAATGTCCAGAAATGTCCACTCAGTTAATCACTGGTCACGGTGGTGGACCATCTAAGCCAGTAATTGATTGCCTTTACAGCCATATCAAGATGCGATCAGAAAGCAAAAACTAGCTAAACCAGGTAAGCATTAGAACGGGAGTTGAGGAAAAACTTTGAAAGTGAGTATTGCTTCTTTTTTTATTTTTAAACCAGTCTGGGATCTTTTTTTACCTGCTGGAGAATTGCTTCAATAAACTGTCACCCTTGATGCCATTCTACACTTGTCTTTTACAAAGGACACAGAAGTCATAAAATAAAAAAATAACAATTACCATAAAATCCTGAACATTCTTGATTCCTTTCTGACATCACAATCGGAGATGAACAAACTGATTCCCAGGATCCTGGTCCAATGACCAAGTCAATATTCTTTGGCCCTGAGAAACCACCTCCTATCTGTGAGCATCTCCAGCCCCTATTTTGATAGCCTGGCCTGGCATGACATCATTGTTGCAAATGACGTTGTACCAAGCAAGCTAATCAAAAAGAGGAGTCCAGGATGCTGGCAGGAAGGAGGCGGTTTACAAGGTTTCTGACCTGGCCACTGGATTGGGGTTCTCCAAATTTATTTGCTCATCTTTATTCACAATCTGAAAAATATCTAATTTTTTAAATAGTCTTTTTCATGTTTCGTGGTACCTATTTTGTCTACCTCTCCTTACCCTGCTCTAGTTTTAATATATATGCAAGCAAAAAACGGGAGGTGTGGCCAATTACACCGGAATTGTCAGGAAATAAACCGTTTCGTTGGCAGAACAGTTTGACTCCTACTTTTTTTTTTGTGACACAGAAGGCTGCTTTATGAAACCCAATACTATTTTGTTTGATCTAAAACTTTATTACATGAATATTTTGCTGAACTTGCCAATTTTGATGGTATCAGTCAACTATCTTTGTGTATGATGGTGGCCTCATTTTTTAGCAGATGCCCAATTTTTTGTTCTCACGGGAGCTAAGCTGCGGCTTGCGGTGAGAGACGCCACCACCTTTTTAGTAGACAGACACTGCCAGCCAAGGGTACATGTGTATTGAGAGGTTAACACACATTTGTTAGGTAAGCAGGGACCTGTCCGGAAATCCATGTTGTCAATACAAAGAAACATAATTAAAAAATGAGCCTGAGGGCAGCCAAAGAAATGTTCGTACAGTAGATCAGGACATCTGAAAGGGATCTGTTCTGGGGTCTGCACTAAGGGGTGTCTGGTTCTGGATTTATTTAAGTGATATGGTCTGGGGTCTGTATTTCTTTAGATTCATACAGATTAGATATTAGAAAAAACTTTTTGACAATGAGGGTGATCAATGAGTAGAACAGGCTGCCATAAAGAGGTGGTGAGTTCTCCTTCAATTGAAGTCTTAAAGCAGAGGCCTCAGAGGTTTCTGTCTGAGATGGTTTAGTGAATTCTGCATTGAGCAGTGGGTTGGACATGATGACCCTAGAGGTCCCTTTAAACGCTTACATTCTGTGATTCCTCCAAACCCATAAATAAATGACCTGTTAAACTTTTTATTTTGGAGGGGGTCTATATTTATTAGGTCCAAGAGGGTCTATTTGGTTAAGGTGGTTTGGTCTTAGGTCTGTATTTATTTTGGTGGTTTTGTGTGGGGTTTTTTTTTAGAGAGAATCTGGGTTTGTATTTACTTAGGGGACCTTGTCTAGGTTTTGTATTTATGTACCGGGTTTGTACTAAGGCTGGGTTCACATTGTGTTAGTGGCAGTCCGCTAACGGAATCCGTTACATAGTGCCACTAACGCAATGTAACGGATCCGTTAGCGCACCCATTGACCGCAATGTATCTAACGCATCGCATGCCATTTTTGGCATGCGTTAGCGATGTCCCGTTATTTTCTGATGGACCTCGAACGCTGCTTGCAGCGTTTTTGCGTCTGTTCTCGCTAGCGCAGATCGGGCATCTGTGCTAGCGGGATCGCTAAACGCAATCCCTTTTTGTACATTGCGTTAGCGCATTCCGTTAGAGTATGCGCTAAACAGATTGCACTAACGCAATGTGAACCTAGCCTATGGTTAGTAGTTTAGAGGTTTTAGGGTCTGTGTTAATTTTGGAATTTAATAAAAGGGGACAAATGTACTATTTGTGATTCATATGCTGTAGATTAGGGGTATATCTTATACAAATCAGTAGGGTATATGGCCAACAACATATTGTGATACACACTGTGCAATACTTTCTACGTTTCTTTTCCGAACTTCCCAGATTTACCTTGCTAGGTTGAATCTTTGCAGTAAAACCACCTTAGATGCTGCGATCAATATTGACTGTGACATCTAAGAGGTTAAACTAAAGGGTAATTTCAGGTTATTAATGGATTGCTGTGACAGCTGGGTGCCCACAGAGTGATAATGTAGAGCAGCCTAAAGATATGTTCCAAGATATTCTGTGAGCACTGCCCCTTGGTAAAGACCAGAAAAATTTGCATGAAATAAAAAGGTCACCGTATGGTGGATTTATAAGCAAAAAAAATATTCAGAGGAACAGAAATAAAGTAAGAGGAAACACTGGGCACTTTTGACTTATACAGGTTAACTTAATCCTCAAAATTTGGACACCATAAAAAAGCCACAACTGCTGTTTTTGAAACATCCTAATAAAAGACTAAATAAAAAAAGTTATATGTATACCAAAATGGTATCAATGAAAACTTAAAATCACTTCTCAAAAAATAAGATCCCATACAGCTCCACAACTTATTATTATTTTTTTTTAAGTTATGGCTCTTAGAATATGGAGGATTTTATATATAGACAACAGAGACTCTTGGGTAAGTCTCAAAGTCATTAGATTGATGTTGGATCCTATCAAAATTGGTTGGACCTGCGAACTCCAACTAACCTGTGCCCCACTAGTCTACGTCCTAGTCTATGTCCAGATTAAAGAGTATGGTTGTTAAAGATTGAGCTCTGTGCCATAGTGGACCTTACTTTACTCCTGCTCTGGGGCTTCTGTTGATATCTGGTATTACATAAATGATCATTATTATGGACCGCCACCACGTAATACTACACTACAGCAGCTGCTTGGCACCTTCATTGGCATGTATGTAAGAAGTTGTACCAGCTGATTGCCAAGGTGGTTACATCTTAGACATTTATAGCTTTTTTTTATGGATCCCGCGAATTACATTTATTTATCCTACACCTGCCTTCAGAAAGGGGCATTATCTCCATTCATAGTAGTGTGAGACGGAGCCTTGTTTTCACTATAATAGTCATGATGACCTGCACCTATCAAACATTTATGGAAAATCCTGTTGATATGCCACAAATGTCTGAGATGGGACAACTCCACTCCAGTAAGTCCAACATTTACATCCGATCTGATTGTACATCCTAATAATGGCCCTTTGTTGTTTCAATAAAGTATATAGTCGATGTCTCGTGCATCCCCCCTACTCTGGAATGCTCTACCACAACATATCAGACTCTCGCCTACCATCGAAACCTTCAAAAAGAACCTGAAGACCCACCTCTTCCGACAAGCCTACAACCTGCAGTAACCACCGATTGACCAAACCGCTGCACGGCCAGCTCTACCCTCACCTACTGTATCCTCACCCATCCCTTGTAGATTGTGAGCCCTCGCGGGCAGGGTCCTCTCTCCTCCTGTACCAGTTGTGACTTGTATTTTTCAAGATTATTGTACTTGTTTTATTATGTATACCCCTCCTCACATGTAAAGCGCCATGGAATAAATGGCGCTATAATAATAAATAATAATAATAATAATGTCACAATCAGTGATCATAACAAAATATCGAGAAATATACAAATAAATTATAGGTTGGTAACTCTTAACACGTTAGGCCTCATTCAGGAAACTGGAATGAAAATTGTTCCCAATTCCCATAGCAACCCATCGGAGCTCAGCTTTCATTTCTTAAACGGCTCCAGCAAGATGAAAGCTGGGTCAGGATTGGTTATACTGAGAAACGAAGATAGTTTTCATTAATCTGCAACCAAATGTTCAAGCAGATATGACAAAATAAACCACTCCTTATCCACATGCCTCTATGTTTATTTTTAAGAGAACCTGACAGCTGATACATGCTGTCCTATGCACGGGCGGCATATATTAGCTTCTGGCTACGTGAATTCAGACATGTACGTTTGACTGAAACCAGGGGAAGAGTCCTGAGGAGAGAATTTGCATATTCCCAGTGCCTTCTGGGATAAGTGAAGAGTCTCCGCGAGCACAAAGAACACTAGATTTTGGCCATTGCAGCAGAAAGGAGGACATCCGTAAACCAGGGGAAGAGTCCTGAGCAGAGAATTTGCATATTCCCAGTGCCTTCTGAGATAAGTGAAGAGTCTCCGTGAGCTCAAAGAACACTGGAAGGAGGACATCGGTAAACTGCATGCTAGTTTTGGATAACTAGAGGAAGAAGACCTGTGAAGACTCAGACATCAAGGTTAGATTTCAAAAAGGCAGATTTTAAGGGACTCAGAAAGAGATTGGGAGGGATCCAATGGCTGGATATCCTTAGGGACAAAAATGTCCAGGAAGGATGGGAAATCTTAAAAAATGAGATTCTCAAAGCAAAATCTTTAACAATTCCGAAAAGAGGGAAGAATAGGAAGCATTTAAGGAAACCAGGATGGATGAACACAGAACTTAAACACATGCTAAAAAGGAAGAAATACATTTTATCAAATGGAAAGAGGGAGACATATCTAAAGAAGAATATAATGCTGTCTGCAGAACCTGCAGGGCACGAATCAGATTACCTAAAGCTGACAATGAATTAAGGCTTGCAAGAGATGTCAAAATCAGTAACAAAGGATTTTGGGGATATGTAAAAAGTAAAAGAAAAGTCAAAGATGCTATAGGATTTTTACAAGATGAAAATGATGAAATGGTAAGAAAGGATGTTGAGAAGGCCGAACTTTTAAATTCCTATTTTGCATTCGTTTTCTCTCAGAAAGGAAATGTAACATCAACTGATTTTCACTGTCCTATTAAGGTAATAGAAGAATCCAGGATATCTGTAAACTGAAAGGTAGTAAGGAAACACATAGCTAACATAAATGAATTCACGTCTCCGGGTCCAGATGAATTACACCCCAGAGTACTGAAGGAGATAGCAGAAGAAATTTTTGAACCACTCTCCATGATCTTTGAAAATTCTTGGAGAACAGGAGAAGTCCCAGAAGACTGGAATAGAGCAAATGTTGCTCCTATCTTCAAAAAGGGGAAGAAGTGGACCCAGGGAACTATAGGCCGGTGAGTCTGACGTCTATATCAGGAAAGAGGAAAGATCTTTGAACAAATTATTAAACAACATGTACGTAAGTACCTGGATAAGAATGAAGTGATTAAACAGAGTCAGCATGGGTTTGTAACGAATAGGTCATGTCAGACTAACTTAAGTTCCTCCTATGACAGAATCACTGACTGAGTGGATGAGGGAAATTCTGTAGATATTTTATATCTTGACTTGAGCAAAAGCATTTGACAAAGTATCTCACACAATCCTTATTGAAAAAATGACTAAGTATGGAATGGACAAGGCAACTGTTAGGAGGATTCATAACTGGCTTAGTGATCGGAGACAAAGAGTGGTCGTAAATGGCTGCACATCCAGTTGGAAGAATGTCTCAAGTGGGGTACCACAGGGCTCTGTCCTGGGCCCTGTATTGTTCAACATCTTTATCAATGATTTAGATGAAGGAATTGAGAGCAAACTGATTAAATTTGCTGATGACACAAAGCTAGGAGGGATAGCTAATACTAGAGAAGAGAGAAAGAGGATTCAAAAAGATAAATAAACTGGAGCAATGGGCAGCAACTAACAATGATTTTTAACAAGGAAAAATGCAAAGTACTACATATTGGCAATAAAAGTGAAAAAAGCATATACAGAATGGGAGGAAAAGGGCTAAGCAACAGCACATGTGAAAAATACTTGGATATACTAATATATACTCATCGACTGAACATGAGTCAACAGTGTGATGCAGGAGCAAAAAGGGCAAATGCAATTCTGGGATGTATTAACAGAAGCATACAGTCTAGATCACGTGAAGTCATTATTGCCCTCTACTCCTCTTTGGCCAGACCTCATCTGGAATACTGTGTCCAGTTTTGGGCACCACATTTTAAAAAAGACATCAACAAACTGGAGCAAGTTCAAAGAAGAGCGACCAGAATGGTGACCGGTCTGCAAACCATGCCCTATGAGGAACGTTTACAGGATTTGGGAATGTTTAACTTGCAAAAAAGAAGACTGAGAGGAGACTTAATAGCTGTCTACAAATATCTCAAGGGCTGTCACATTGTAGAAGGATCATCTTTATTCTCATTTACACAAGGAAAGACTAGAAGCAATTGGATGAAACTGAGTGGGAGGAGACAGATTAGATATTAGAAAAAACTTTTTGACAGTTAGGGTGATCAATGAGTGGAACAGGCTGCCACGAGAGGTGGTGAGTTCTCCTTCAATGGAAGTCTTCAAACAGAGGCTGGACAGACACCTGTCTGGGATGATTTAGTGAATCCTGCTTTGAGCAGGGGGTTGGACCAGATGACCCAGGAGGTCCTTTCCAACGCTAACATTCTATGATTCTATGACTCTGGACCACTGTGGTGTTTCAGAGAAAAATATACCTCAAAAGCCACCAGGGACTAGTGACTTGTCCGAAAAACCCACAAGCAGGTTTGGACTGGAACACAGAAGAGGAGAATCCTCCAGTCGGCCCTTGTGCATGAATGGGCCTCCAAACTCTTCTATGTGCAGTACTTGTCACAATATACTTGCATCACTATGTACAGACAGAGGCAGCATCTTATTTTATTTATTTAACAATCTACCCAGTACACTGCAATAAATTGCTGCATTACCGAAATTCATGGGGCACATAGTGCACAGAATAGATATTCTCTAAGGAGATATCAAAATAAATCAGGGGTATCCTAACCGGTGGACTACTCTGTATGATGTCTATATGCCCTAACACAGACTGGGATGTAGACACATGAAGTACAGTTATACCCAGACCCTGGAGCTTGATGGTGCTGAAATGCCCCTTGTCTTTGTAAGAATATACTGGTATTACAGTTGTGAATGAAATTTGTGAACCCTTCAGAATTTTCCATATTTCAGCATAGATTTGACTTAAAGCAAACCTGTCATCAGGATTTTTCCCACAGGCCCGCCTCGAAGCACGGGAATCTCTTTAACTGAAAACTGCAAATACAGATTAAACAACAACCACAACACAGATTTCATCAAACCAGGTATCATTTTAATCAGTGCAATGGCACTGACCTGACAATGCCTGTTGTTTACTTAACAAAATCTTGATACAAGTTTGCTTTAAAACTGCATACAATTTTCACACAACTCCTAAAAGTAGATAAAGAGAACCAAATAAAAGAAATCAGTCAAAATACTGGACTTTGTCTTTTTTATTGAACAAAATAATCCAATATATCTGTGAGTAGCAAATGCATTTGAACCTTTGATTTCAATGTCTGGTGTGTCCCCAACGTGAAGCAATAATTGTTGATTGATTAGTCCTGCACATCAACCTGCAGGAATGTTAACACACTATAGTTTTTCAGTGTCCTACTGATGGTGTTTAAAGGTACCTTCACATTTAGCGACGCTGCAACGATCCAGACAACGATGCCGATCGCTGCAGCGTCGCTGTTTGGTCGCTGGAGAGCTGTCACACAGACCGCTCTCCAGCGACCAACGATGCCGGTCCCTTGGTAACCAGGGTAAACATCGGGTTACTAAGCGCAGGGCCGCGCTTAATAACCCGATGTTTACCCTGGTTACCAGCGTAAAAGTAAAAAAAAACAAACACTACATACTTACCTTCCGCTGTCTGTCCCCCGGCGTTCTGCTTCTCTGCTTACACAGCGGCCGGAAAGCAGAGCGGTGACGTCACCGCTGTGCTCAGCTTTCCGGCTGGCCGGCGCTCACAGTGCAGAGAAGCACAGTGGGGGACTTTTACGCTGGTAACCAGGGTAAACATCGGGTTACTAAGCGCGGCCCTGCGCTTAGTAACCCGATGTTTACCCTGGTTACCAGTGAAGACATCGCTGAATCGGCGTCACACACGCCAATTCAGCGATGTCTGCAGGGAGTCCAGCGACGAAATAAAGTTCTGGACTTTCTGCAGTGACCAACGACATCACAGCATGATCCTGATCGCTGCTGCATGTCAAACTGAACGATATCGCTAGCCAGGACGCTGCAACCTCACGGATCGCTAGCGATATGGTTCAGTGTGAAGGTACCTTAACTAATCTGAGATGAGCCTTTAGTTGCTTAGTGTTTACCTTTTTGACCTCATGAAATATTTTACTCCTTGTTCTTGGAGGGATCCTTTTTGGTAGACCACTCCTAGGGAGGGTGATAATGGTAATGAATTTCCTCCTTTATTACGCAATACCTGAGACTGTGGGTTGGTGGAATCCAAACTCTTAGGCTGGGTTCACATTGCGTTAATGGCGCCCGTTAGATGGACTACGTTACACCGTGGCATAATGCGGTGTAACGCAGTCTGTTAACGCTGCCATTGAATCCAATGTCGGACCCAACGCTAGCGCACGCCCACATTGGGCGTGCGCTGGCGATGTGCCATCATTGAGTGACGGACCCCTCACTATCTGCGCTAGCGCACTGCCATACTGGCACTTGCGTTAACAGCAGCCTGGTAACGTATGTGTTGAACGGGCTGCTGTTAACGCAATGTGAACCCGGCCTTAACAGTTGGTTTTGTAACCATTTCCATTTCCAGCCTGATGACCATCAACAACTCTTTTTCTGAGATTCTCAGAAATGTCTTTTGTGTGTGCCATATTACACTTCCACCAATGTGTTTGTGGCTAAAAATCAGATTTTGAAAGATCCCCATTTTTTTAAATATAAAACAGGTCGCCCACTCACACCTGATTGTCATCCCATTTATTGAAAACACCAGTCTCTAATTTCATCTTTGTTATTATCTTTTAATCCTAAAAAGGTTCACATGCTTTTGTCACTCACAAACAAGCGATGTTTGGATCATTTTCCTCAATAAAAAAAATTATAAATTCTAAAATTTTTAACTTGTTTCTTTTATTTGGTTCCTTTTACCTACTTTTAGGATTTGTGTGAAAATCTGATGTAGTTTTTTTATGTCAAACTTATGCAGAAATATGGAAAAGTGTTTTGCAAACTTTTAGGCACCACAAAATAACTCGCTAAATGACACATCCGTGAATATGTGATAGAGTAGTATCTGTGAGAAAAAAATTGCAGCATGCGGTACTGTCACCCTTGTCTCGTATGAGACTCACACATTCAAGTCTATGGGTGCAAGAAACAAAATCAGATCCCTCGCGGACCATCAGAGCAGCATCTGATTTTACAGATAGATTTCCATTATTAACTTAGGAAACGGTATGTGATGATTTCTAAACATGTTTTAATGTAGTTGTATGAAAACAGATTGTACGCGGACATCACACCGTCCAACACTGGTCCAGCACTGAGTCTGCACCGCTGCTCAGATGTCAGGGTGAGTATGCTCAGTTTGTTTTTTTTATAACAAGCTGAATCCGTGGGACTTTTTGAAAATGGAAAACCTCATTAACTTTTATGTCTCGCTCCAGAAATCGAGGGGTGTCAATACTTTTTATATTAGCCATAATTTTATAGGTTACATGAGGATATACCTGACTAAAACCTATATTTTCCAATTCTATGTAATAATCTCTTAATTATACAGTGAGCGTTCTACGTGACAGGTCTTTATGGAAGCACAGCAGTGTTTTTCCAGCATGTCAGGTATATTTGTCCGGTTCAGTTGGCATCTGCAGCTTCTATTCACAACGGCCTAAAAAGTTAAAACTAAACAGACAGCGCCACTCTTATCCGTAGGCCGTGTCTGGTAATGCAGCTCAGCTCTATTCTTAGAAAAACCCATTGAGTCTTGGCAAATTAAGGGTTTTGAGTTTTTTTTATAGCAACAAACTGACAGCAATTTGTCCTCCAAACATCCTAACCTGCCTCTGTCTAAGGCTACTTTCACACTAGCGTTTTCTGCAATCCGTCACAATGCGTCGTTTTGCAGAAAAAACGCATCCTGCAAAAGTGCTTGCAGGATGCGTTTTTTCCCCATAGACTTGCATTGACGACGCATTTGCGACGGATTGCCACACGTCGCATCCATCAAGCGACGGATGCGTCGTGCTTTTGCGGACCGTCGGGAGAAAAAAACGCTACATGTAATGTTTTTTTCTCCTGACGGACCGCTTTTTCCGACCGCGCATGCGCGGCCGGAACTCCGCTCCCACCTCCCCACACCTTACCATGGGGCAGCGGATGCGCCGGAAAAATGCATCCGCTGCACCCATTGTGCAATGCAGCAAACGCTAGCGTCGGAATCTCTCCCCGACGCATTGCGACGGGGAGATTCCGACGCTAGTGTGAAAGAAGCCTTAGGCCGGTTTCACACGTCAGTGGCTCCGGTACGTGAGGTGACAGTTTCCTCACGTACCGGAGACACGGACACACGTAGACACATAAAAATCAATGCATCTGTTCAGATGTCATTGATTTTTTGCGGACCGTGTCTCCGTGTGCCAAACACCCATAGGGGTGGAGCCGCATATTCATTACTGTAAATGAGTGGCCCCACGTGACCGCATACAGGAGAAGATGCGGCCAGAACAGGAAGCAGCGACAGCCAACGAGGGAGCCTGGTGAGTATTTTCAGAACAGCGAGGGGGGGGGGGCGCACAGGGGGTGGGAGGGCGGGGGACAGATAGATCTTTATTTTAAGCACAATTATTCATATCTTCTCTACAGCAAGCGCTGCTGCAGGGAAGATATGAATCGCGGCTTCAGCACCAGTGGGGGGGACAGCGCTAAACTTTACCGCTGTCTCCTGCACGGTGCGTGTGGTACCCAGTGGGCACACGGGCGGCACACGTGTGCCGCACGTGTGCCACACTGATGTGCCACAGAAACGCACCGGCACACAGACACGGATAATTCCCGTACTGATTTTTTTCGGTACCGGAATTATCTGGACGTGTGAAACCGGCCTTAGGCTGCCGTCACACTAGCAGTATTTGGTCAGTATTTTACATCAGTATTTGTAGCCAAAACCAGGAGTGGGTGATAAATACAGAAGTGGTGCATATGTTTCTATTATACTTTTCCTCTAATTGTTCCACTCCTGGTTTTGGCTTACAAATACTGATGGAAAATACTGACCAAATACTGCTAGTGTGACGGCAGCCTTATGGAAAGACAGAATCTGTGCAGTTGCACACAAGGAGACAATTTTTCATGAATTAAATGAATGTCCTAATTTCAAATAAAAACTATTTAAATTAAAATAATTAATAACACAATTTTTTTTCAATTAATAAATTATTGAAAATTAACATTTACTGGAGGAAATAGTAATCCGCCACCTGGGGGTTATTTATTGCCACAACTTCTCTCATGAAACCCAGGCTCGGATTTATTTATTTTTTTGGTTAGATGTTACAATGGTTCTATCTCTTGAAAAAAAAAAAGAATCAAATGAATATTTTCTACAACACGTCTTATGGCCAACTACGTATTCCATTAAAACATAAACACTCATACATAACCTTTAATGATAGGAATAGCCCTTTAATGATGGGAGCTAGCTGATACAGCATCTCTACCTTGTTCCTTTGAGCAGAGCCATAGCCAGGCTTTTTTTGCCTCCAGGATTAGAGGTTTGGTTTTCCATCATATCTTGTATCTAATTACCCTGACTAAGGTAAAATGGCTTTTTAGTGCCTAAACTGGTACTGAGCACCAGGGGGCACAATCTTCCATTGCCCCTCTCCTCTGCTAGCTAAGCCCCTGCTCACTTAGACAGTCAGCATTATAGATGTCACTTGTTAACGCCCTATGCTCTGGCTAATAAAGCAATATTCTGCCTTACAATTGAATTTTAAACCAAATGCAGAAAATAATCTGTAGTTTCAATCAGGTCTTTGTGTTAAACATATTGTAATTTAGAAAACGTTATTTTCATTTTTCCATATCACTAACTACAGAAATTTTTTTTAAATAGGTTTATTGGCCAGAATGAAAATTGCAAGATTTCTAATACTATACTCACACTTCCTAATCTGTACAGAAGATTTTTCAGCAGTCTCATAATTGCCATCACAGACAGGATTACAATGAAAGATATCAAGTGTATATACAGTAGACAACATAGGATCCATCATTTACAATAAGTGATAGCGCAGTTCATCTCCCTCTCCTCTTGTTCTATGATTGATAACACCTCTACATACAATAGATAGCACAGGATCCACCATTCACAATAGGTGATGTCACAGCTCACCTCCTCCTCCTGTACAATGACAGATAACACCGCTATATACAGTAGATAACACAGCATCCACCATTCACAATAGGTGATGTCACAGCTCACCTCCTCCTCCTCCTGTACAATGACAGATAACACCGCTATATACAGTAGATAACACAGGATCCACCATTCACAATAGGTGATGTCACAGCTCACCTCCTCCTCCTCCTGTACAATGACAGATAACACCGCTATATACAGTAGATAACACAGGATCCACCATTCACAATAGATGATGTCACAGCTCACCTCCTCCTCCTGTACAATGACAGATAACACCTCTATATACAGTAGATAACACAGGATCCACCATTCACAATAGGTGATGTCACAGCTCACCTCCTCCTCCTCCTGTACAATGACAGATAACACCGCTATATACAGTAGATAACACAGGATCCACCATTCACAATAGGTGATGTCACAGCTCACCTCCTCCTCCTGTACAATGACTGATAACACCTCTATATACAGTAGATAACACAGGATCCACCATTCAAAATAGGTGATGTCACAGCTCACTTCCTCCTCCTCCTGTACAATGACAGATAACACTTCTATATACAGTAGATAACACAGGATCCACCATTCACAATAGGTGATGTCACAGCTCACCTCCTCCTCCTGTACAATCACTGATAACACCTCTATAAACAGTAGAAAACACAGGATCCACCATTCACAATAGGTGATTTCACAGCTCACCTCCTTCTCCTGTACAGTGACAGATAGCACCTCTATATACAGTAGATTATTATTATTATTATTTATTTATAGATAAGTTTTATGTACCGTATTTTCCGGCGTATAAGACGACTGGGCATATAAGACGACCCCCAACTTTTCCAGTTAAAATATAAAATCTTCTCAAAAGTCGGGGGTTGTCTTATATGCCGGGTGTCGTCTTATAGGGTGGGTGCGGAGCAATCTGCGGTCGACGTATATAGTGGGGGGGGAGTGGTCCCGATGACGAGGTGAGGGAGCGCCTCACCAGGAAGGTGTAAGTGAAGCAAACTGTCAGCGTCTGGGATGCCAGGAGTATGCAAAAAAGAGAGAGAGCGATGCTGTGCCTAGAAAAACACTCCTCTTTCACTAATCTGGCTCACCCTTGTATCCTACTATCTCCTTCTCTGCTTCACTTACACCTTCCCGGTGAGGTGCCCCCTCACCTCGTCATTGGGGTCGCTCCCCCACAATATGCGGCGACCGCATATTACTCCGCACCTGCCCTATAAGACGACACCTGGCGTATAAGACGATACCTGACTTTTGAGAAGATTTTCAAGGGTTAAAAAATAGTCTTATACGCCAGAAAATACAGTATATATAAGATTTATATAAGTTTTATGTATAGATAAGATTTGTAGATAACACAGGATCCACCATTCACAATAGGTGATGTCACAACTCACCTCCTCTTCCTGTACAATGACAGATAACACCTCTACATACAGTAGATAGCACAGGATCCACCATTCACAATAGATGATGTTACAGCTCACCTCCTCCTTCTCCTGTCCTATGACTGATAACACCTCTATATACAGTAGATAACACAGGATCCACCATTCACATTAAGTGACTTCACAGCTCACCTCCTTCTCCTGTACAATGACTGATAACACCTCTACATACAGTAGATGACACAGGATCCACCGTTCACAATAGGTGATGTCACAGCTCACCTCCTCCTGTACAATGATAGATAACACCTACATATACAGTAGATAACACAGGATCCACCATTCACAATAGGCGATGTCACAACTCACCTAATCCTTTTCCTGTCCTATGACTGATAATGATAACACCTCTATAAACAGTAGATAACACAGGATCCACTGTTCGCATTAGGTGATGTCACAGCTCACCTCCTCCTCCTGTCCTATGACTGATAACACCTCTATAAACAGTAGAAAACACAGGATCCACCATTCACAATAGGTGATGTCACAACTCACCTCCTCCTCCTGTACAATGACAGATAACACCTCTATATACAGTAGATAACACAGGATCCACCATTCACATTAGGTGACTTCACAGCTCACCTCCTTCTCCTGTACAATGACTGATAACACCTCTATATACAATATATAACACAGGATCCACCATTCACAATAGGTGATGTCACAGCTAACCTCCTCCTTCTCCTGTCCTATGACTGAAAACACCTTAAACAGTAGATAACACAGGATCCACCATTCACATTAGGTGACTTCACAGCTCACCTCCTCCTCCTGTACAATGACTGATAACACCTCTATATACAATAGATAACACAGGATCCACCATTCACAATAGGTGATGTCACAGCTCACCTCCCCCTCCTGTACAATGACTGAAAACACCTCTATAAACAGTAGATAACACAGGATCCACCATTGACAATAGGTGATGTCACAGCTCACCTCCTCCTCCTGTACAATGACTGAAAACACCTCTATATACAGCAGATAACACAGGATCCACCATTTACAATAGGTGATGTCACAGCTCACCTCCTCCTCCTGTACAATGACAGATAACACCTCTGTATACAGTAGATGACACAGGATCCACCATTCACAATAAGTGATGTCACAGCTCACCTCCTCCTCCTGTAGAATGACTGATAACACCTCTATAAACAGTAGATAACACAGGATTCTCCATTCACAATATGTGATGTCACAGCTCACCTCCTCCTCCTGTACAATGACTGATAACACCTCTATATACAGTAGATAACACAGGATCCACCATTCACAATAGGTGATGTCACAGCTCACCCCCTCCTCCTGTACAATGACTGATAACACCTCTATATACAGTAGATAACACAGGATACACCATTCACAATAGGTGATGTCACAGCTCACCCTCTCCTCCTGTACAATGACTGATAACACCTCTATATACAGTAGATAACACAGGATGCACCATTCACAATAGGTGATGTCACAGCTCACCTCCCCCTCCTGTACAATGACAGATAAGACCTCTATATACAGTAGATAACACAGGATCCACCATTCACAATAGGTGATATCACAGCTCACCTCCTCCTCCTGTACAATGACTGATAATACCTCTATATACAGTACACACAGGATCCACCATTCACAATAGGTGATATCACAGCTCACCTCCTCCTCCTGTAAAATGACTAATAACACTTCTATATACAGTAGATAACACAGGATCCACCATTCACAATAGGTGATGTCACAGCTCACATACTTCATTAGGGTTAGAGCCAGTCTATTGTTGCTTAAAGAGAACCGGTCACCATGAAAATGCCGTCCAATCTGCTGGTATCATGTTAGAGAGCAGGGGAAGCTGAGCAGATTGATATATAGTTTTATCAGATAATATTCAGTATAACTTGTTTTATTCATTTAAACCTCTGAGCTTTTCAGTCCAGTGGGCGGTCCCATCAGTGACTGACAGTTTCCTTTGTAGAAGTGTATATACAGAGAGAGCTGTTAGTCACTGATGGGACCGCCCAGTGGACTGAAAAGCTCAGAGGTTTAAATGAATAAAACAAGTTATACTGAATATTATCTGATAAAACTATATATCAATCTGCTCAGCTTCCCCTGCTGTATAACATGCTACCTGCAGAATGGACGGCAATTTCATGATGACATGTTCTCTTTAAGTCTATGTAGAGGCTGAAAAGAACAAGATATATGAGCCTGATTTCAAAGGGTTATTCCCAAAATAACAAGTTATGCCGCCTCCAGATTATAAAGGACTAGATTGTGGCCCGATTCTAACGCATCGGGTATTCTAGAATATGCATGTCCCCGTAGTATATGGACAATGATGATTCCAGAATTCGCGGCAGACTGTGCCCGTCGCTGATTGGTCGAGGCAACCTTTATGACATCATCGTCGCCATGTCAACCATTATGACATCTACGTCGATACTGTGCCCGTCGCTGAATCAGAAACGTGGGATTTCTACATCCCTTATGACATCATCGTCGCTGTGCCCGTTGCTGATTGGTCGAGGCCTGGCGGCCTCGACCAATCAGAGACGCGGGATTTCCAGGACAGACAGACAGACGGAAAAACCCTTAGGCAATTATATATATAGATAACTTGCTGATAATTGGGGCTCATCTGCTGGGATTTTCTCTTCCAGGGGTTCCTGAAATGAGAATTTTGCAGCCCCCATCCGGAAGGTAACCGAGGTGCGCATGTTCTGCCCCTGCTCCATTCATTATCAATGGGACTGCCAGAGAAAGCAGAGTGCAGCTCTGATTTTTTTTTTTATTACACTGCTGAAAAGACTTCTGCACGGAACAAGGAATATAATATAAGCAATTAATCTTAGGAGCCAGTGTGAAAATGGCAAGATTTAAAAAAATTAATTAAAAAAAATAAAAATTAAAAAAATATCATAAAATGAAAAAAAAAAAAAAATTAACATAAAAACTTGAAAATATAAGAACAATATTCTCTTTAAAGACAAGCTCATTAAAGAAACTCCACAAAGGTCTCCGTTCACAGCTACAATCATTTAGAAGCAGTCAATTTGTTTTCAGGTTTTTACATTTTCGGCTTTCCTGCAGAACGTAAGAACAAGTTGAGAGATCTGGAGAGAATGAGATATTACTGCATTTATATTCTGAATGGGAAGACTCAGTCACCAGAGGATGATGAGCACGGATATGTATATTCATCTTGGAAGACCTCAGGTTAAGCAATGTATCTCCCAGAGGCACAGATGAGGCTTTAGAGGGTTTCTGAGTGATTGTAATTTTTGTTCCTTGCACTGTAAGACCTGTCTGTACATAGGATAAATTCATTGAGAGTGAGATAGGTAATGTACAGGGCCCCATCTGGGGTATTCTCTGACATACAAACCGCTAGCATTATATCTGATTAATGAGGATTGGAGACTAACATTTTCTTTTCTCATTTTCTGCTACAGTCGTGATTCAGAATAAGTTTTTCTAGAAAACTATCATAACTCAGACTGTAAATTTCTGAATTATGCAGTATTTTACTGTAATAATAAGGCGTAGGATGTGTGTGAAGAATTTCATATGATTTTCATTATTTTTAAGAATATTTTTCAAATAGGTTAAATCTGTCAGCCTGTTCTTGCTATGTAATTTGAGAGCAGCATGATTGTCTGTCTTGCGTCTGGGTTCAGACCCTTGAGCCTGTGCTTTGATGGCTTTTCTGTCCATCGAGCCACAGCAGATACACCTTTGCTCCACGTGTTTAGTTTCTGTTATCCTTGCTTCAGTCTTTTCAGGGTAACAGGTGTTTTAATTTACTCATTTGTCTGCCCTATCGCCTTTCGGGTGCAGTTTTATTTACTTTCCCCTTGCTGATATTCCCTGCTGGTGAAAATCTCATTTGGATGTCCAACCATACTGTTGAAATTTAAGCCAGTCAGTGAAAGACCAGCTAGGGCTTATCTCTCTGCTGTTTATGTACTGTACCCTGGAACTATCTTCTTTTTCTTTTCATGAAGTAGGGATCTTTTTCTATTTCCACACACTTACCCTTCTGTAGGTAATTTGCACTCTGCTCTGTCCCCTGGTTCTTTAATATCAATATGAACCACTTGACAGGCTTTCAGGCAACATAAGTCCGTGGTTAGGGCTATATCAGCTCATGCAGGCACTAGAGTTGAGCGACTTTTACTTTTTTAGGATCAAGTCGGGTTTCGCGAAACCCAACTTTCTCAAAAGTCGGGTCGGGTGAAATCGGCCGATTATTGCAAAAAGTCAGGTGCCGACTGAAACACGAAACCCAATGCAAGTCAAGGGGGAATCAAAGTCAGCAGTAAGTGGACAGGAAAACAGCTACAGTGCCCATTTTAATGCCAAAAACATCAATTCGTATTACTGAAGCTTGTCAATCTTAATTTACTTTATAATAATAGGCATTGAAAACAGGGGGTCATTTGGCTAAAGTTGTGGGGGGGTAAGGCTGGCTCAAGATTTTCGTGGGCCCAGGAAACGCAGAATACGTCACGGTGGTGGAGCAGGGAGAGGTAAGTATTTCAACTTTGCAAGTGCTGTGATCCTGAGCAAGCAGGGGGGCCCACTAGGCGGTGTGTTTGATGGTGGTGGCGCCTCCCACTGCCAGAGACACTTTTGCCTACTATGAGGGGCCCTGTGCCAGTGCCAACGAGTATGCCCCCCACCTGATGAAGGAACCTGCACTTTCATCTGCACATTCCTCTTTGTCCCCGTGTAAGGTGGTATAGTATGTGGGAAGGGGAACCAGACTTTCAGCAGGGTCAGATTCTGGCTGTGTAGAGTGCAAGGGGAATGTAGTGGTCTGGGTCAATGTACCAGCAGACTCACCTAGCAGTGGCTGGGCAATGGGCAGGATGAGGAGGAAACACAGATATAGGTCCAAATAATAAAGTAGGCTAAATGCAGTTCAAAATTGGTAACAGGACTAAACAGGCGGCATAGCTTTGTTGAGTGGAGGACAACTCTAATGAGTGTCGCAGACACAGTCTGTAGGGCCAAAATTAAAAAGGAGGCTAAATGCAGTCCAAATTTGGCCAGCACACCAGGGATTTTTTTTTTAGGTGATCAAAGACATTCAGCCTGGCAACATCTATTTTCACACCTTCCACCAGAAAAGATCTACACTGATCCCAGTCATGGATATGCAACAGTGAGTTTTAACTACAATGCACCAAATGAATTATGCCAATGAATTAGCAGATACATTAAAATATGTTTCTAGATGGTAAAGCAGCAGATGACACAGCAGACAGCAAGCATGGGAAGTTATACCATAAGAGTCTATTGCAGCAGATGAGACAGCAAGCAGAGGTGGGAAGTTATACCATAAGAGTCTATTGCAGCAGATGAGACAGCAAGCAGAGGTGGGAAGTTATACCTGTGTGAAGAGAGAAGATGAATGTTAGTTCTTTGCCATGGAATAACTGCTGTATCACGATGATTAGCTCCGTGACGCTTTGCTTCTGGGACGCTTGCGTGCACCGCCACATACTGTATCACCACCGCCTAATTTGCTTGGCAGGTCCTTAGCGTTCCTCCTTCCTGTTACTGTATCTCCTCCCACCTAGTCTGATTGGCAGCAGCTTATTCCTCCTTCCAGCTACTGTATCTCCTCCCACCTAGTCTGCTTGGCAGGTCATTAGTGTTCATTCTTCCTGCTACAGTATCACCCTCACCTAGTCTGATTGGTAGCTCCTTATTGTTCCTCCTTCCAGTTACTGTATCTCCTCCCACCTAGTCTGCTTGGCAGGTCATTAGTGTGCTTCCTTCCTGCTACTGTATCACCCTCACCTAGTCTGATTGGCAGCTCCTTAGTGTTCCTCCTTCCTGCTTCTGTATCTTCCCCACCTAGTCTGTTTGGTAGCTCCTTATTGTTCCTCCTTCCTACTTCTGTATCTCCTCCCATCTAGTCTGATTGGCAGCTCCTTAGTGTTCCTCCTTCCTGCTTCTGTATCTCCCCCACCTAGTCTGATTGGCAGCTCCTTATTGTTGCTCCTTTCTGCTTCTGTATCTCCCCCACCTAGTCTGATTGGCAGCTCCTTATTGTTGCTCCTTTCTGCTTCTGTATCTCCCCTACCTTGTCTGATTGGCAGCTCCTTAGTGTTCCTCCTTCCTACTACTGTATCTTCCTCCCAGCTAGTCTGATTGGTAGCTCCTTATTGTTCCTCCTTTCTGCTACTGTATCTCTCCTAGTCTGATTGGCAGCTCCTTAGTGTTCCTCCTTCCTGCTTCTGTATCTTCCCCACCTAGTCTGATTGGTAGCTCCTTATTGTTCCTACTTTCTGCTACTGTATCTCCCCCACCTAGTCTGATTGGCAGCTCCTTAGTGTTCCTCCTTCCTGCTTCTGTATCTCCCCCACCTAGTCTGATTGGTAGCTCCTTATTGTTCCTACTTTCTGCTACTGTATCTCTCCCACCTAGTCTGATTGGCAGCTCCTTATTTTTCCTACTTTCTGCTTCTGTATCTCCTCCCATCTAGTCTCATTGGCAGCTCCTTAGTGTTCCTCCTTCCTGCTTCTGTATCTCCTCCCATCTAGTCTGATTGGCAGCTCCTTAGTGTTCCTCCTTCCTGCTTCTGTATCTCTCCCATCTAGTCTGATTGGCAGCTCCTTAGTGTTCCTCCTTTCTGCTTCTGTATCTTCCCTACCTTGTCTGATTGGCAGCTCCTTATTGTTCCTCCTTCCTACTACTTTATCTTCCCCACCTAGTCTGATTGGCAGCTCCTTAGTGTTCCTCCTTCCTGCTACTGTATCTCTCCTAGTCTGATTGGCAGCTCCTTAGTGTTCCTCCTTTCTGCTTCTGTATCTCCCCCACCTAGTTTGATTGGCAGCTCCTTAGTGTTCCTCCTTTCTGCTTCTGTATCTCCCGCACCCTAGTCTGATTGGTAGCTCCTTAGTGTTCCTCCTTCCTGCTACTGTATCTCCACCACCTAGTCTGATTGGCAGCTCCTTAGTGTTCCTCCTTCCTGCTACTGTATCTCCCCCTCCTAGTCTGATTGGCAGCTCCTTAGTGTTTCTCCTTCCTGCTACTGTATCTCCCCCACCTAGTCTGATTGGCAGCTCCTTATTGTTGATCCTTTCTGCTTCTGTATCTCCCCCACCTAGTCTGATTGGTAGCTCCTTAGTGTTCCTCCTTTCTGCTTCTGTATCTCCCCCACCTAGTCTGATTGGCAGCTCCTTAGTGTTCCTCCTTCCTGCTAATGTACCTCCCCCTCCTAGTCTGATTGGCAGCTCCTTAGTGTTCCTCCTTCCTGCTACTGTATCTCCCCCACCTAGTCTGATTGGCAGCTCCTCATTGTTGCTCCTTTCTGCTTCTGTATCTCCCCCACCTAGTCTGATTGGTAGCTCCTTAGTGTTCCTCCTTTCTGCTTCTGTATCTCCCCCACCTAGTCTGATTGGTAGCTCCTTAGTGTTCCTCCTTTCTGCTTCTGTATCTCCCCCACCTAGTCTGATTGGCAGCTCCTTAGTGTTCCTCCTTCCTGCTACTGTATCTCCCCCACCTAGTCTGATTGGCACCTCCTTACTGTTGCTCCTTTCTGCTTCTGTATCTCCCCCACCTAGTCTGATTGGCAGCTCCTTAGTGTTCCTCCTTTCTGCTTCTGTATCTCCCCCACCAAGTTTGATTGGCAGCTCCTTAGTGTTCCTCCTTCCTGCTTCTGTATCTCTCCCATCTAGTCTGATTGGTAGCTCCTTAGTGTTCCTCCTTTCTGCTTCTGTATCTCCCCCACCTAGTCTGATTGGTAGCTCCTTAGTGTTCCTCCTTCCTGCTTCTGTATCTCCCCCACCTAGTCTGATTGGCAGCTCCTTATTGTTCCTCCTTTCTGCTTCTGTATCTCCCCCACCTAGTCTGATTGGCAGATCCTCAGTGTTCCTCCTTCCTGCTAATGTATCTCCCCCTCCTAGTCTGATTGGCAGCTCCTTAGTGTTCCTCCTTCCTGCTACTGTATCTCCCCCACCTAGTCTGATTGGCAGCTCCTTAGTGTTCCTCCTTCCTGCTACTGTATCTCCCCCTCCTAGTCTGATTGGCAGCTCCTTAGTGTTCCTCCTTCCTGCTACTGTATCTCCCCCACCTAGTCTGATTGGCAGCTCCTTATTGTTGCTCCTTTCTGCTTCTGTATCTCCCCCACCTAGTCTGATTGGTAGCTCCTTAGTGTTCCTCCTTTCTGCTTCTGTATCTCCCCCACCTAGTCTGATTGGCAGCTCCTTAGTGTTCCTCCTTCCTGCTAATGTATCTCCCCCTCCTAGTCTGAATGGCAGCTCCTTAGTGTTCCTCCTTCCTCCTACTGTATCTCCCCCACCTAGTCTGATTGGCACCTCCTTATTGTTGCTCCTTTCTGCTTCTGTATCTCCCCCACCTAGTCTGATTGGCAGCTCCTTAGTGTTCCTCCTTTCTACTTCTGTATCTCCCCCACCTAGTCTGATTGGTAGCTCCTTAGTGTTCCTCCTTTCTGCTTCTGTATCTCCCCCACCTAGTCTGATTGGCAGCTCCTTAGTGTTCCTCCTTCCTGCTACTGTATCTCCCCCACCTAGTCTGATTGGCAGCTCCTTATTGTTGCTCCTTTCTGCTTCTGTATCTCCCCTACTTAGTCTGATTGGCAGCTCCTTAGTGTTCCTCCTTTCTGCTTCTGTATCTCCCCCACCTAGTCTGATTGGCAGCTCCTTAGTGTTCCTCCTTCCTGCTACTGTATCTCCCCCACCTAGTCTGATTGGCAGCTCCTTATTGTTGCTCCTTTCTGCTTCTGTATCTCCCCCACCTAGTCTGATTGGTAGCTCCTTAGTGTTCCTCCTTTCTGCTTCTGTATCTCCCCCACCTAGTCTGATTGGCAGCTCCTTAGTGTTCCTCCTTCCTGCTAATGTATCTCCCCCTCCTAGTCTGATTGGCAGCTCCTTAGTGTTCCTCCTTCCTGCTACTGTATCTCCCCCACCTAGTCTGATTGGCACCTCCTTATTGTTGCTCCTTTCTGCTTCTGTATCTCCCCCACCTAGTCTGATTGGCAGCTCCTTAGTGTTCCTCCTTTCTACTTCTGTATCTCCCCACCTAGTCTGATTGGTAGCTCCTTAGTGTTCCTCCTTTCTGCTTCTGTATCTCCCCCACCTAGTCTGATTGGCAGCTCCTTAGTGTTCCTCCTTCCTGTTACTGTATCTCCCCCACCTAGTCTGATTGGCAGCTCCTTATTGTTGCTCCTTTCTGCTTCTGTATCTCCCCTACTTAGTCTGATTGGCAGCTCCTTAGTGTTCCTCCTTTCTGCTTCTGTATCTCCCCCACCTAGTCTGATTGGCAGCTCCTTAGTGTTCCTCCTTCCTGCTACTGTATCTCCCCCACCTAGTCTGATTGGCACCTCCTTATTGTTGCTCCTTTCTGCTTCTGTATCTCCCCCACCTAGTCTGATTGGCAGCTCCTTAGTGTTCCTCCTTTCTACTTCTGTATCTCCCCCACCTAGTCTGATTGGCAGCTCCTTAGTGTTCCTCCTTTCTACTTCTGTATCTCCCCCACCTAGTCTGATTGGCAGCTCCTTAGTGTTCCTCCTTTCTGCTTCTGTATCTCCCCCACCTAGTCTGATTGGCAGCTCCTTAGTGTTCCTCCTTCCTGCTACTGTATCTCCCCCACCTAGTCTGATTGGCAGCTCCTTATTGTTGCTCCTTTCTGCTTCTGTATCTCCCCCACCTAGTCTGATTGGCAGCTCCTTAGTGTTCCTCCTTTCTACTTCTGTATCTCCCCCACCTAGTCTGATTGGTAGCTCCTTAGTGTTCCTCCTTTCTGCTTCTGTATCTCCCCCACCTAGTCTGATTGGCAGCTCCTTAGTGTTTCTCCTTCCTGCTACTGTATCTCCCCCACCTAGTCTGATTGGCAGCTCCTTATTGTTGCTCCTTTCTGCTTCTGTATCTCCCCTACCTAGTCTGATTGGCAGCTCCTTAGTGTTCCTCCTTTCTGCTTCTGTATCTCCCCCACCTAGTCTGATTGGCAGCTCCTTAGTGTTCCTCCTTCCTGCTACTGTATCTCCCCCACCTAGTCTGATTGGCACCTCCTTATTGTTGCTCCTTTCTGCTTCTGTATCTCCCCCACCTAGTCTGATTGGTAGCTCCTTAGTGTTCCTCCTTTCTGCTTCTGTATCTCCCCCACCTAGTCTGATTGGCAGCTCCTTAGTGTTCCTCCTTCCTGCTACTGTATCTCCCCCACCTAGTCTGATTGGCAGCTCCTTATTGTTGCTCCTTTCTGCTTCTGTATCTCCCCTACCTAGTCTGATTGGCAGCTCCTTAGTGTTCCTCCTTTCTGCTTCTGTATCTCCCCCACCTAGTCTGATTGGCAGCTCCTTAGTGTTCCTCCTTCCTGCTACTGTATCTCCCCCACCTAGTCTGATTGGCACCTCCTTATTGTTGCTCCTTTCTGCTTCTGTATCTCCCCCACCTAGTCTGATTGGCAGCTCCTTAGTGTTCCTCCTTTCTACTTCTGTATCTCCCCCACCTAGTCTGATTGGCAGCTCCTTAGTGTTCCTCCTTTCTGCTTCTGTATCTCCCCCACCTAGTCTGATTGGCAGCTCCTTAGTGTTCCTCCTTCCTGCTACTGTATCTCCCCCACCTAGTCTGATTGGCAGCTCCTTATTGTTGCTCCTTTCTGCTTCTGTATCTCCCCCACCTAGTCTGATTGGCAGCTCCTTAGTGTTCCTCCTTTCTACTTCTGTATCTCCCCCACCTAGTCTGATTGGTAGCTCCTTAGTGTTCCTCCTTTCTGTTTCTTTATCTCCCCCACCTAGTCTGATTGGCAGCTCCTTAGTGTTCCTCCTTCCTGCTACTGTATCTCCCCCACCTAGTCTGATTGGCAGCTCCTTATTGTTGCTCCTTTCTGCTTCTGTATCTCCCCTACCTAGTCTGATTGGCAGCTCCTTAGTGTTCCTCCTTTCTGCTTCTGTATCTCCCCCACCTAGTCTGATTGGCAGCTCCTTAGTGTTCCTCCTTCCTGCTACTGTATCTCCCCCACCTAGTCTGATTGGCACCTCCTTATTGTTGCTCCTTTCTGCTTCTGTATCTCCCCCACCTAGTCTGATTGGTAGCTCCTTAATGTTCCTCCTTTCTGCTTCTGTATCTCCCCCACCTAGTCTGATTGGCAGCTCCTTAGTGTTCCTCCTTCCTGCTACTGTATCTCCCCCACCTAGTCTGATTGGCAGCTCCTTATTGTTGCTCCTTTCTGCTTCTGTATCTCCCCTACCTAGTCTGATTGGCAGCTCCTTAGTGTTCCTCCTTTCTGCTTCTGTATCTCCCCCACCTAGTCTGATTGGCAGCTCCTTAGTGTTCCTTCTTCCTGCTACTGTATCTCCCCCACCTAGTCTGATTGGCAGCTCCTTATTGTTGCTCCTTTCTGCTTCTGTATCTCCCCCACCTAGTCTGATTGGTAGCTCCTTAGTGTTCCTCCTTTCTGCTTCTGTATCTCCCCCACCTAGTCTGATTGGCAGCTCCTTAGTGTTCCTCCTTTCTGCTTCTGTATCTCCCCCACCTAGTCTGATTGGCAGCTCCTTAGTGTTCCTCCTTCCTGCTACTGTATCTCCCCCACCTAGTCTGATTGGCAGCTCCTTATTGTTGCTCCTTTCTGCTTCTGTATCTCCCCCACCTAGTCTGATTGGTAGCTCCTTATTGTTGCTCCTTTCTGCTTCTGTATCTCCCCTACCTAGTCTGATTGGCAGGTCCTTATTGTTCCTCCTTCCTACTACTGTATCTTCCTCCCAGCTAGTCTGATTGGCAGCTCCTTAGTGTTCCTCCTTTCTGCTTCTGTATCTCCCCCACCTAGTCTGATTGGCAGCTCCTTAGTGTTCCTCCTTCCTGCTACTGTATCTCCCCCACCTAGTCTGATTGGCACCTCCTTATTGTTGCTCCTTTCTGCTTCTGTATCTCCCCCACCTAGTCTGATTGGCAGCTCCTTAGTGTTCCTCCTTTCTGCTTCTGTATCTCCCCCACCTAGTCTGATTGGCAGCTCCTTAGTGTTCCTCCTTTCTGCTACTGTATCTCCCCCACCTAGTCTGATTGGCAGCTCCTTATTGTTGCTCCTTTCTGCTTCTGTATCTCCCCCACCTAGTCTGATTGGTAGCTCCTTATTGTTGCTCCTTTCTGCTTCTGTATCTCCCCTACCTAGTCTGATTGGCAGGTCCTTATTGTTCCTCCTTCCTACTACTGTATCTTCCTCCCACCTAGTCTGATTGGCAGCTCCTTATTGTTGCTCCTTTCTGCTTCTGTACCTCCCCCACCTAGTCTGATTGGCAGCTCCTTAGTGTTCCTCCTTTCTACTTCTGTATCTCCCCCACCTAGTCTGATTGGTAGCTCCTTAGTGTTCCTCCTTTCTGTTTCTGTATCTCCCCCACCTAGTCTGATTGGCAGCTCCTTAGTGTTCCTCCTTCCTGCTACTGTATCTCCCCCACCTAGTCTGATTGGCAGCTCCTTATTGTTGCTCCTTTCTGCTTCTGTATCTCCCCTACCTAGTCTGATTGGCAGCTCCTTAGTGTTCCTCCTTTCTGCTTCTGTACCTCCCCCACCTAGTCTGATTGGCAGCTCCTTAGTGTTCCTCCTTTCTACTTCTGTATCTCCCCCACCTAGTCTGATTGGTAGCTCCTTAGTGTTCCTCCTTTCTGTTTCTGTATCTCCCCCACCTAGTCTGATTGGCAGCTCCTTAGTGTTCCTCCTTCCTGCTACTGTATCTCCCCCACCTAGTCTGATTGGCAGCTCCTTATTGTTGCTCCTTTCTGCTTCTGTATCTCCCCTACCTAGTCTGATTGGCAGCTCCTTAGTGTTCCTCCTTTCTGCTTCTGTATCTCCCCCACCTAGTCTGATTGGCAGCTCCTTAGTGTTCCTCCTTCCTGCTACTGTATCTCCCCCACCTAGTCTGATTGGCACCTCCTTATTGTTGCTCCTTTCTGCTTCTGTATCTCCCCCACCTAGTCTGATTGGTAGCTCCTTAGTGTTCCTCCTTTCTGCTTCTGTATCTCCCCCACCTAGTCTGATTGGCAGCTCCTTAGTGTTCCTCCTTCCTGCTACTGTATCTCCCCCACCTAGTCTGATTGGCAGCTCCTTATTGTTGCTCCTTTCTGCTTCTGTATCTCCCCTACCTAGTCTGATTGGCAGCTCCTTAGTGTTCCTCCTTTCTACTTCTGTATCTCCCCCACCTAGTCTGATTGGCAGCTCCTTAGTGTTCCTCCTTTCTGCTTCTGTATCTCCCCCACCTAGTCTGATTGGCAGCTCCTTAGTGTTCCTTCTTCCTGCTACTGTATCTCCCCCACCTAGTCTGATTGGCAGCTCCTTATTGTTGCTCCTTTCTGCTTCTGTATCTCCCCCACCTAGTCTGATTGGTAGCTCCTTAGTGTTCCTCCTTTCTGCTTCTGTATCTCCCCCACCTAGTCTGATTGGCAGCTCCTTAGTGTTCCTCCTTTCTGCTTCTGTATCTCCCCCACCTAGTCTTATTGGCAGCTCCTTAGTGTTCCTCCTTCCTGCTACTGTATCTCCCCCACCTAGTCTGATTGGCAGCTCCTTATTGTTGCTCCTTTCTGCTTCTGTATCTCCCCCACCTAGTCTGATTGGTAGCTCCTTATTGTTGCTCCTTTCTGCTTCTGTATCTCCCCTACCTAGTCTGATTGGCAGCTCCTTAGTGTTCCTCCTTTCTGCTTCTGTATCTCCCCCACCTAGTCTGATTGGCAGCTCCTTAGTGTTCCTCCTTCCTGCTACTGTATCTCCCCCACCTAGTCTGATTGGCACCTCCTTATTGTTGCTCCTTTCTGCTTCTGTATCTCCCCCACCTAGTCTGATTGGCAGCTCCTTAGTGTTCCTCCTTTCTACTTCTGTATCTCCCCCACCTAGTCTGATTGGCAGCTCCTTAGTGTTCCTCCTTTCTGCTTCTGTATCTCCCCCACCTAGTCTGATTGGCAGCTCCTTAGTGTTCCTCCTTCCTGCTACTGTATCTCCCCCACCTAGTCTGATTGGCAGCTCCTTATTGTTGCTCCTTTCTGCTTCTGTATCTCCCCCACCTAGTCTGATTGGCAGCTCCTTAGTGTTCCTCCTTTCTACTTCTGTATCTCCCCCACCTAGTCTGATTGGTAGCTCCTTAGTGTTCCTCCTTTCTGTTTCTTTATCTCCCCCACCTAGTCTGATTGGCAGCTCCTTAGTGTTCCTCCTTCCTGCTACTGTATCTCCCCCACCTAGTCTGATTGGCAGCTCCTTATTGTTGCTCCTTTCTGCTTCTGTATCTCCCCTACCTAGTCTGATTGGCAGCTCCTTAGTGTTCCTCCTTTCTGCTTCTGTATCTCCCCCACCTAGTCTGATTGGCAGCTCCTTAGTGTTCCTCCTTCCTGCTACTGTATCTCCCCCACCTAGTCTGATTGGCACCTCCTTATTGTTGCTCCTTTCTGCTTCTGTATCTCCCCCACCTAGTCTGATTGGTAGCTCCTTAATGTTCCTCCTTTCTGCTTCTGTATCTCCCCCACCTAGTCTGATTGGCAGCTCCTTAGTGTTCCTCCTTCCTGCTACTGTATCTCCCCCACCTAGTCTGATTGGCAGCTCCTTATTGTTGCTCCTTTCTGCTTCTGTATCTCCCCTACCTAGTCTGATTGGCAGCTCCTTAGTGTTCCTCCTTTCTGCTTCTGTATCTCCCCCACCTAGTCTGATTGGCAGCTCCTTAGTGTTCCTTCTTCCTGCTACTGTATCTCCCCCACCTAGTCTGATTGGCAGCTCCTTATTGTTGCTCCTTTCTGCTTCTGTATCTCCCCCACCTAGTCTGATTGGTAGCTCCTTAGTGTTCCTCCTTTCTGCTTCTGTATCTCCCCCACCTAGTCTGATTGGCAGCTCCTTAGTGTTCCTCCTTTCTGCTTCTGTATCTCCCCCACCTAGTCTGATTGGCAGCTCCTTAGTGTTCCTCCTTCCTGCTACTGTATCTCCCCCACCTAGTCTGATTGGCAGCTCCTTATTGTTGCTCCTTTCTGCTTCTGTATCTCCCCCACCTAGTCTGATTGGTAGCTCCTTATTGTTGCTCCTTTCTGCTTCTGTATCTCCCCTACCTAGTCTGATTGGCAGGTCCTTATTGTTCCTCCTTCCTACTACTGTATCTTCCTCCCAGCTAGTCTGATTGGCAGCTCCTTAGTGTTCCTCCTTTCTGCTTCTGTATCTCCCCCACCTAGTCTGATTGGCAGCTCCTTAGTGTTCCTCCTTCCTGCTACTGTATCTCCCCCACCTAGTCTGATTGGCACCTCCTTATTGTTGCTCCTTTCTGCTTCTGTATCTCCCCCACCTAGTCTGATTGGCAGCTCCTTAGTGTTCCTCCTTTCTACTTCTGTATCTCCCCCACCTAGTCTGATTGGCAGCTCCTTAGTGTTCCTCCTTTCTGCTACTGTATCTCCCCCACCTAGTCTGATTGGCAGCTCCTTATTGTTGCTCCTTTCTGCTTCTGTATCTCCCCCACCTAGTCTGATTGGTAGCTCCTTATTGTTGCTCCTTTCTGCTTCTGTATCTCCCCTACCTAGTCTGATTGGCAGGTCCTTATTGTTCCTCCTTCCTACTACTGTATCTTCCTCCCACCTAGTCTGATTGGCAGCTCCTTATTGTTGCTCCTTTCTGCTTCTGTACCTCCCCCACCTAGTCTGATTGGCAGCTCCTTAGTGTTCCTCCTTTCTACTTCTGTATCTCCCCCACCTAGTCTGATTGGTAGCTCCTTAGTGTTCCTCCTTTCTGTTTCTGTATCTCCCCCACCTAGTCTGATTGGCAGCTCCTTAGTGTTCCTCCTTCCTGCTACTGTATCTCCCCCACCTAGTCTGATTGGCAGCTCCTTATTGTTGCTCCTTTCTGCTTCTGTATCTCCCCTACCTAGTCTGATTGGCAGCTCCTTAGTGTTCCTCCTTTCTGCTTCTGTATCTCCCCCACCTAGTCTGATTGGCAGCTCCTTAGTGTTCCTCCTTCCTGCTACTGTATCTCCCCCACCTAGTCTGATTGGCACCTCCTTATTGTTGCTCCTTTCTGCTTCTGTATCTCCCCCACCTAGTCTGATTGGTAGCTCCTTAGTGTTCCTCCTTTCTGCTTCTGTATCTCCCCCACCTAGTCTGATTGGCAGCTCCTTAGTGTTCCTCCTTCCTGCTACTGTATCTCCCCCACCTAGTCTGATTGGCAGCTCCTTATTGTTGCTCCTTTCTGCTTCTGTATCTCCCCTACCTAGTCTGATTGGCAGCTCCTTAGTGTTCCTCCTTTCTACTTCTGTATCTCCCCCACCTAGTCTGATTGGCAGCTCCTTAGTGTTCCTCCTTTCTGCTTCTGTATCTCCCCCACCTAGTCTGATTGGCAGCTCCTTAGTGTTCCTTCTTCCTGCTACTGTATCTCCCCCACCTAGTCTGATTGGCAGCTCCTTATTGTTGCTCCTTTCTGCTTCTGTATCTCCCCCACCTAGTCTGATTGGTAGCTCCTTAGTGTTCCTCCTTTCTGCTTCTGTATCTCCCCCACCTAGTCTGATTGGCAGCTCCTTAGTGTTCCTCCTTTCTGCTTCTGTATCTCCCCCACCTAGTCTTATTGGCAGCTCCTTAGTGTTCCTCCTTCCTGCTACTGTATCTCCCCCACCTAGTCTGATTGGCAGCTCCTTATTGTTGCTCCTTTCTGCTTCTGTATCTCCCCCACCTAGTCTGATTGGTAGCTCCTTATTGTTGCTCCTTTCTGCTTCTGTATCTCCCCTACCTAGTCTGATTGGCAGCTCCTTAGTGTTCCTCCTTTCTGCTTCTGTATCTCCCCCACCTAGTCTGATTGGCAGCTCCTTAGTGTTCCTCCTTTCTGCTTCTGTATCTCCCCCACCTAGTCTGATTGGCAGCTCCTTAGTGTTCCTCCTTCCTGCTACTGTATCTCCCCCACCTAGTCTGATTGGCAGCTCCTTATTGTTGCTCCTTTCTGCTTCTGTATCTCCCCCACCTAGTCTGATTGGTAGCTCCTTATTGTTGCTCCTTTCTGCTTCTGTATCTCCCCTACCTAGTCTGATTGGCAGGTCCTTATTGTTCCTCCTTCCTACTACTGTATCTTCCTCCCAGCTAGTCTGATTGGCAGCTCCTTAGTGTTCCTCCTTTCTGCTTCTGTATCTCCCCCACCTAGTCTGATTGGCAGCTCCTTAGTGTTCCTCCTTCCTGCTACTGTATCTCCCCCACCTAGTCTGATTGGCACCTCCTTATTGTTGCTCCTTTCTGCTTCTGTATCTCCCCCACCTAGTCTGATTGGCAGCTCCTTAGTGTTCCTCCTTTCTACTTCTGTATCTCCCCCACCTAGTCTGATTGGCAGCTCCTTAGTGTTCCTCCTTTCTGCTACTGTATCTCCCCCACCTAGTCTGATTGGCAGCTCCTTATTGTTGCTCCTTTCTGCTTCTGTATCTCCCCCACCTAGTCTGATTGGTAGCTCCTTATTGTTGCTCCTTTCTGCTTCTGTATCTCCCCTACCTAGTCTGATTGGCAGGTCCTTATTGTTCCTCCTTCCTACTACTGTATCTTCCTCCCACCTAGTCTGATTGGCAGCTCCTTATTGTTGCTCCTTTCTGCTTCTGTACCTCCCCCACCTAGTCTGATTGGCAGCTCCTTAGTGTTCCTCCTTTCTACTTCTGTATCTCCCCCACCTAGTCTGATTGGTAGCTCCTTAGTGTTCCTCCTTTCTGTTTCTGTATCTCCCCCACCTAGTCTGATTGGCAGCTCCTTAGTGTTCCTCCTTCCTGCTACTGTATCTCCCCCACCTAGTCTGATTGGCAGCTCCTTATTGTTGCTCCTTTCTGCTTCTGTATCTCCCCTACCTAGTCTGATTGGCAGCTCCTTAGTGTTCCTCCTTTCTGCTTCTGTATCTCCCCCACCTAGTCTGATTGGCAGCTCCTTAGTGTTCCTCCTTCCTGCTACTGTATCTCCCCCACCTAGTCTGATTGGCACCTCCTTATTGTTGCTCCTTTCTGCTTCTGTATCTCCCCCACCTAGTCTGATTGGTAGCTCCTTAGTGTTCCTCCTTTCTGCTTCTGTATCTCCCCCACCTAGTCTGATTGGCAGCTCCTTAGTGTTCCTCCTTCCTGCTACTGTATCTCCCCCACCTAGTCTGATTGGCAGCTCCTTATTGTTGCTCCTTTCTGCTTCTGTATCTCCCCTACCTAGTCTGATTGGCAGCTCCTTAGTGTTCCTCCTTTCTACTTCTGTATCTCCCCCACCTAGTCTGATTGGCAGCTCCTTAGTGTTCCTCCTTTCTGCTTCTGTATCTCCCCCACCTAGTCTGATTGGCAGCTCCTTAGTGTTCCTTCTTCCTGCTACTGTATCTCCCCCACCTAGTCTGATTGGCAGCTCCTTATTGTTGCTCCTTTCTGCTTCTGTATCTCCCCCACCTAGTCTGATTGGTAGCTCCTTAGTGTTCCTCCTTTCTGCTTCTGTATCTCCCCCACCTAGTCTGATTGGCAGCTCCTTAGTGTTCCTCCTTTCTGCTTCTGTATCTCCCCCACCTAGTCTTATTGGCAGCTCCTTAGTGTTCCTCCTTCCTGCTACTGTATCTCCCCCACCTAGTCTGATTGGCAGCTCCTTATTGTTGCTCCTTTCTGCTTCTGTATCTCCCCCACCTAGTCTGATTGGTAGCTCCTTATTGTTGCTCCTTTCTGCTTCTGTATCTCCCCTACCTAGTCTGATTGGCAGGTCCTTATTGTTCCTCCTTCCTACTACTGTATCTTCCTCCCAGCTAGTCTGATTGGCAGCTCCTTAGTGTTCCTCCTTTCTGCTTCTGTATCTCCCCCACCTAGTCTGATTGGCAGCTCCTTAGTGTTCCTCCTTCCTGCTACTGTATCTCCCCCACCTAGTCTGATTGGCACCTCCTTATTGTTGCTCCTTTCTGCTTCTGTATCTCCCCCACCTAGTCTGATTGGCAGCTCCTTAGTGTTCCTCCTTTCTACTTCTGTATCTCCCCCACCTAGTCTGATTGGCAGCTCCTTAGTGTTCCTCCTTTCTGCTACTGTATCTCCCCCACCTAGTCTGATTGGCAGCTCTTTATTGTTGCTCCTTTCTGCTTCTGTATCTCCCCCACCTAGTCTGATTGGTAGCTCCTTAGTGTTCCTCCTTTCTGCTTCTGTATCTCCCCCACCTAGTCTGATTGGCAGGTCCTTATTGTTCCTCCTTCCTACTACTGTATCTTCCTCCCACCTAGTCTGATTGGCAGCTCCTCAGTGTCCTTCATGCTGCTGAGATCTCATTGGAATTCTACAATGCTCTTCTTTATATCAGGATTATATAGTCATTAAATAAAATTTAAAAATAAATACACCTTGGGTTTAAAATCTGGTTTTGAAATCTGGTGAAAGATCTTCTCTAAGCACATGAAATAATAATTTTGTAGCTGGATAACCCCATATGACTATATTGCTGAATCTTTTTACCTTTATGCATTTCACCACAAGTCAATCCCTCATCCTAGCAACTTTTCCAGAAGGGTAAGTTCCCCGAAAAAATCAAGTTTAGAGAATAACATTCTGATTGATGGTGTTCCAATCATTGTGACCCCCAATAATCTCGTGAATGGTGCTCTACATTTGTGACCTGACCGGAGCAGTGGTGCGCATGCATGGCTTCTGCTCCATTCATTGTCTATGGGACTAATGGATATAGCTGAACTCTGCTTTCGACAGCCTCATAGACAATGAATGAAGGATAGGGCTACATAGCGCCGTTCTCAGGGTTGCAGAGCCCCATGCTTAATATCGCTGGGGTTCCAATGGTCAGAGCCCAATGATCCGCAAGTTATCCCTTATCCTGTAGATAGGGGATAAATAGATATTTTGGGAATAAGCTTTTAATGGAAATCAGTAAATATATTCTGCAGGTAAAATGTCGTATTTTTACAGATGAGAAGGCAGTGATACATAGCAGGCCTTGAATCTTTCTAACAGACACAAATAAATCCCGTTGCTATGGAAAGATGTATTAACTTTAACAAGTGAATGTGCTGAGTTTTAACAGAAAAGGTGCTGCCAATTTAAAATTGTGATTAAGAAAACTTAACCCTGTCAGATGCAGATTGGAATTTTGGCAGAAACTTTTCCAAAGGCCTCTTGTCCTTGCAGGATAATGCGCTGCCCACAAGTCTCTTATTGCCCTGTAAAAACTCAAAGGAACCGAATAGGAGATTGTTCTCCTGTTTTGGCGCCATCTGATTATTATCTCTTTTCTAAACTTAAAAATTATGAAATTACCAAAATTTACAACAAAAAAAAGAGATGGAAATTGATGCTGCGGAGTCGTGGTTTTGCAGAAGGGGATAACATTTTTTTTTCAATTTATTTATTTAGAATTATAATAACTTTTTCATTGATGCATAAAATGTATAAACGTATAGATGTTAAAAGGTGATGATGTCGAATAAAATTAAAATGACTTCGAAAACATGCAGGAGCCAATTTACTAAGATTGGCGTTGTACTCTCTACTTCTCATGAACAGGCATGATGGGATAAGATGCACCCAATTCATTAAGAGGAACATTCCACTTAGCGGCGCATCTTCTCAGTGGCGCGCCTCTCCAGAAATGCTATTCCAGTCAGTACAAAAAAAAAGTAACGTAAATACCCTTCATCAGATACGTCCGTAGTGGTAATTGCTCTCACAATTTGAAAGGTACAGGATGTGAGATGGGTTTCCCTATAGCGAAAAGACAAACCAGGACCAAGTATTCTGATGGAAGGTATTTACCGTCTGATGAAGGGTACTTACCAGAAATGGTACATTTTTTATACTGACTGTGGTGTGATGTATGGATATGACATATTCTGAATAAATTCTCTGCATCTTTATGGTGTGCAGTTCCTTCTTTAAATTTTTGCGGATCTATAGGATCTCAGGGGATGGCTCCAAAGGAACTAGCACCCTACACTAATTCATACCACCTATTAAGGGTGAGCCATCTACCCTATTGCATAGAGACACATTTCTGTCATAGGGTATGTTTAGTGGCATAGCTGTTGATGAATTCAGCGGGCAAGCGCCACCACACCCTGTCCTACCCATGCTTAGCCCATGTGAAAAAGCCAAAAGCCACGATAAAAAGCCAAAAGACAAGCTTTTCAAAGTATTTTACATCAGAAATCTGGCGTAAAACAGTTTGATGAATCGGCCTTTATTTTTTTCACTAGGCTAGACCAACTATATATCAATACCCATCGTATGTATGAATATTAAAGTTGAGCAAAAAGCTACGCTTCTGATTAGTAAGCACCTGAGATGTCATGCTTGCATCACACCACAACATCACGGCATCTTCAGGGATTACTGCTTATAAGGGGCACCAAGGATGTCATGGGGAGTAGGAGATTCTCGGAACTTTGGTTCAAAGGTAAAGAACAAACAACGTGGCTGCTGAACCAGAATCCTGCAAATATTTATGTCCAAGTTTAATGATCGGTCTAGCAAAAGCATTTCTGTTGGACCCAGTAATATATAATTTGCACATATTGTAGGAACTAAAGGCAATGGTCTTATCGAAAATGGAATACCTTCTTGGTAAGAGATCTCACAAAGGTCAGTGGGATGAAGGGTTAGACTATCCCACGTGAATACTAGAGGATCAGTGGGTCCAGACTCTGCCCTAATAATGGACCAGCAGAAGACAACTCCATTTGGAGAGAACCTTGGAGACAATCACTTGCCACTAGGGTCTATTTTTTATTCGGATGATCACAAATAAAATATTAGATCTTCCTGATGATGTGTATAACATGGTAAGAACAAAGGTTAGAAGGAAATGAAATGTGGATATGTTCCTAGGAGGTGAGGATCATCTCCGCTGGCAGATCCAAGAAACCAGAAGTCGACACTGGTGATAAGTAAATTTTTTGATCTGTGCCTAGTTTACTGATCTTGCCCAAAGGCATTTGCCTTATAGTCAATTATAGCGAAACTGGAAAGCAAAAAATGTAAAAGATAGATGGAAAACTCAAACTCACACCAGGTGGAATATATGACTGTGACCGAAAATTTCACTATGTATGACTATGGTGACATGGTGCTACGGAATACATTTTACTATCTGCCAACATGTTCTACAGTATATTACATGTGTAAGAAGTCTTGCAGCTTGTGCTGTAGTGTTTCTCGTCCTCATCACTAACATTCGCTGGTGCTCAAGCATGAATTAATGAGAATATGTCTGCTTCATCTGGTCAGCAGGGGCAGGAGGTTATCCAGCCGAGCCACTGGTTTCTGACCGCCTTCGCAGTGAGACAGCAACTTATGTAAATATTCCTATCAGCCCTACATCAAAGAAACAGCTCCATTACATGGCATTAGAACGTCAAGATCCTAGTACAGGAATAAGAGGTAACACCCATCACTCTCATCCGAGCAGATCCTTCACGTGTCTCCGTGACCATGACTAATTGTTAACCTTCTTCATCATCAGGGGAAGATACAGAATACTGGAGGGCTACCTAACTGTGCCACATGTGGTGCACTCGTGCCATTTCCGCAATAACCCCTGGCCTTCTCTATTCTATATCAGTTACATTAAGTCAGACCCTAAATAGTAAGTCCAAAATCTGAAGAAATTCTAACACCGTAGATAGGAAATCCCACAGTTCTAATTTATAGACCCAACCCTAAAATTTGGATTTTATATCCTTATGAAGATTAGCGGGTTCAACGGGACTATTCTACAATGGACTAATTCCCAAAATCTGTGGGAATAAGTAGCATGCCACTTAGGGTATGTTCACACGTGATGTTTTTCCTGCTATCTGTATGCATCATATTTGTTTTTACAGTACCAGCATAACCAGTTAAATGTGTCAAATCTCACAAATCTCATGCACGTGCTGCATTATTATACCAAAATGAATACATAAAAACAAAAGTAAAAACGCTGGAAAAAAACCCTCTTAAAACTTGTCAAAATTAAGCACAACAAAAACATCATGTATGAACATACCCTTATTCCTGTAGATTTTTTTCCCTTAGTTTTTTTTTTGCATGTGATTAGGGTTGCATAAACACAACATACCAACATACATGGTATGCAAATTGGCAGATTGCAAACAAATTTCACATGTGGTGTTTGTAAATCATAAAGTGTAGCGCGTGAAGAACGTAATATGTGAGTGACGTGTATGCATGATTTTTTTCCTTGCCTTATTTATTTTTCTCATTTATTTCATATACTGCATCCCCCCAAGGTCTTAAATGACTTTTGAGGGGCATTTAAACGTATTCTTTATATTTTTGATTTTCCCTGCAACTGGGGATGGTGTATTAGCTATAGTTAAAAGGGAAATTCAGCCTCCTGGCTGAATAACAGAGCTGACTTTTACTCCAATGACACAGTAGCACCTGTTATCTCCCTACATCTGGAGATCACATGAACACTGGGTCTGGAGGAGGAAGCAATGTCAGTGATTGCTCACTGTTGTGATTAGGAAGACAGACATGGTAATAAACCATATTTGTCTTCTTTGTGGAGAGTCTGGCTTTGCCTGACAGCTGTCTCACCGCCCTACAGCTACACGATCTTCTGAAACCTGCTTAGACTGCATTGACATTTTAGAAATGGTTTATGAATGAGCACTGTGTGACATTTATCTAATAACTGACAGCTGCTTGGCGTTTATCCAATAAGTGAGCTCTTTAACACATGTACAGTACAGACCAAAAGTTTGGACACACCTTCTCATTTAAAGATTTTTCTGTATTTTCATGACTATGAAAATTGTACATTCACACTGAAGGCATCAAAACTATGAATTAACACATGTGGAATTATATACTTAACAAAAAAGTGTGAAACAACTGAAATTATGTCTTATATTCCAGGTTCCTCAAAGTAGCCACCTTTTGCTTTGATGACTGCTTTGCACACTCTTGGCATTCTCTTGATGAGCTTCAAGAGGTAGTCACCGGGAATGGTCTTCCAACAATCTTGAAGGAGTTCCCAGAGATGCTTAGCACTTGTTGGCCCTTTTGCCTTCATTCTGTGGTCCAGCTCACCCCAAACCATCTCGATTGGGTTCAGGTCTGGTGACTGTGGAGGCCAGGTCATCTGGCATAGCACCCCATCACTCTCCTTCTTGGTCAAATAGCCCTTACACAGCCTAGAGGTGTGTTTGGGGTTATTGTCCTGTTGAAAAATAAATGATGGTCCAACTAAACGCAAACTGGATGGAATAGCATGTCGCTGCAAGATGCAGTGTTAGCCATGCTGGTTCAGTATGTCTTCAATTTTGAATAAATTCCCAACAGTGTCACCAGCAAAGCACCCCCACACCATCACATCTCCTCCTCGATGATTCACGGTGGGAACCAGGCATGTAGAGTCCATCCGTTCACCTTTTCTGCGTCACACAAAGACACGGTGGTTGGAACGAAAGATCTCAAATTTGGACTCATCGGACCAAAGCACAGATTTCCACTGGTCTAATGTCCAATCCTTGTGTTCTTTAGCCCAAACAAGTCTCTTCTGCTTGTTGCCTGTCCTTAGCAGTGGTTTCCTAGCAGCTATTTTACCATGAAGGCCTGCTGCACAAAGTCTCCTCTTAACAGTTGTTGTACAGATGTGTCTGCTGCTAGAACTCTATGTGGCATTGACCTGGTCTCTAATCTGAGCTGCTGTTAACCTGCGATTTCTGAGGCTGGTGACTTGGATAAACTTATCCTCAGAAGCAGAGGTGACTCTTGGTCTTCCTTTCCTGGGGCGGTCCTCATGTGAGCCAGTTTCTTTGTAGCGCTTGATGGTTTTTGCCACTGCACTTGGGGACACTGTCAAAGTTTTTCCAATTTTTCGGACTGACTGACCATCATTTCTTAAAGTACTGATGGCCACTCATTTTTCTTTACTTAGCTGCTTTTTTCTTGCCATAATACAAATTCTTACAGTCTATTCAGTAGGACTATCAGCTGTGTATCCACCAGACTTCTGCACAACCCAACTGATGGTCCCAACCCCATTTATAAGGCAAGAAATCCCACTTATTAAACCTGACAGGGCACACCTGTGAAGTGAAAACCATTCCCGGTGACTACCTCTTGAAGCTCATCAAGAGAATGCCAAGAGTGTGCAAAGCAGTCATCAAAGCAAAAGGTGGCTACTTTGAAGAACCTAGAATATAAGACATTTTCAGTTGTTTCACACTTTTTTGTTAAGTATATAATTCCACATGTGTTAATTCATAATTTTGATGCCTTCAGTGTGAATGTACAATTTTCATAGTCATGAAAATACAGAAAAATCTTTAAACGAGAAGGTGTGTCCAAACTTTTGGTCTGTACTGTAGATAATAAGTATAATTAGTGAGAGCTGTATCTCATTTATTTAATAGGTGCAAACTGTGTGTCATGTATCTATACATTGTACAGAAAAAATCTAAACATCAATGATAAACTGTCAGGTTTTTGTCATTGAAAAAGGCATACCAAGGCATACCATTTCAGAACTTTTTCCACCTTTAATGTCACCAATAATTTGTACAAATCCTTTGACAAACAAACTAAAATCATTTTGAGGGCTTAACTAAAAACAACACTAAAATTATGTGGCTGCATAAGTGTAAACACCCTCTTATAATTGGGGATATGATTGTGTTCAGAATTAGCCAGTCACATTTACACTCAAGTTACATGGTAGTCAGTACACAGTGGTAGTCATTTACAGTGATTCTGATTAACCCTATATAAAGTTTAGCTGTTCTAGTAGGAGTTTCCTGGCATTTTGTTTTAGCTCGTAAACAGCTTACAACAAAGCAAAGGTGTCTCATTGTTGAAAGTTATCAGTCAGGAGAAGAGTACAAAGAAATTTCCAAGGTATTACATACACCGTGGAGTGCTGTGAAGACGATCATCAAGAAGTGGTGTAAATATGGCACACGAGTGAAATTACCTAGAACTAGATATCTCTCAAAAATGTATGAAAAGAAAAGAGAAAACTTGGTCCAGGAGGCAACAACAACATTACAGGAGCTGCAGGGATTTATGGCAAGTACTGTTTGTGTACTTCATGTGACATCAATCTTCCCTATTCTTCATATGTCTGGTTTGTGAGGTAGGGTGGCAAGATGGAAGCCTTTTCTTAAAAAAACAAACATCGGCTATATTTGGCTATGTTTTGCCAAAACCTACATCCAAGTCTGTCAAAAGCATATGGGAATACGTGTTATGGTCTGATGAGATCAAGGCTGAACTATTTGGTCAGAAGTCCAAATGGTATGATTAGAGCAAAGCAAACACTGTGTATCACAAAAAGAACATCATACACATAGTGAAGCATGGAGGAGGCAGCACCAGCTTTGGGGCTGTTTTTGGCATCTGCAACTGGGGCTTTAGTCAAAGTTGAGGTAATTATGAATGATTGTAAATATCAGTCAGTTTTGCACAAAACTTTCAGGCCTCCGCTAAAATGGTGAAGTTGAAGAGGAATTTCACCTTTCAGCAAGACAACAACCCTAAGCAAACTCCAAGCCAACAAAATAATGGTTTTGCCAGTAGAAGATCAAAGTTTCGGAATGGCTCGGCCAGATCCCATACCTGAATCTAATTGAAAATCTGTGAGTGAACTGAGGAGGGCACTGTGTACAGGAGATGCTCTTGCAAGTTGACAGATTTGGAGCTACTGCAATGGAAATTGGGCCAAGATTGGCAATTCTAGATGTGCCATGCTGATAGAGTCCTACCCAAAAAGACTGAGTGCTGTGATAAACTCAAAGGGTATTTAAACAACGTATTAGTGTAAGGGTGTGCACATTTATGCAACAACATATTAATTCTTTATTTTTATTTTTCCACCCCAAAAATATTTTACTTTATTTTTCAATTGAATTGTACAGACGGGTGACATTAAAGGTGGGAAAGTTCTGAAATGATTCTTCTTGGAATTATTTTTTTACTTGACAAAAACCTGACATTTCAATAGTGGTGTGTAGACTTTTAATATCCACTGTATATGAATAATGCGGCTGCAAGTAGAATGTAAAGCATGAGTGACATGTGTGATCCAAGGTTCTAACGTGAGTGGTCTGTGTGTGGAATGTGTCTAATTCATCATTGGCGTGTACAGCCGGTGCTGAAAGTCTAAGTGATATACTTGTGTAATAAGGGAACGAGTATGTGTGGCATATGTCTAACGTGTGCCCTGTGAGCAACATATAATATGTCATGTATAAAATAGGAATAACTGCTGTAGGGGTCCAAACACACTTCTTGTACAGGGGCCCTTTGTTGTCAATGTCCATCCATGTTACATAAATATTCTGAGCCCCCATGCTGACAGTATAAACTCAGCAAATAGCTTATTAGGGGATATTGCCCCTATAAAATTGGCACCTTTAGAGTTGTAATTGCTGCTGCTGTTCTGCAGAAACTGGGGTTTAGGGCGCAGTCAGATGGCCGTATAACAAGGATGTCGATCGTATCGCAATGCTCGGACTGGCCAGCGGCTCTCCTGACCCAAGCGTGACAGCTGTACTGAAATACACACTGTCGCTCTCAGGTCAGGAGAGCCATCAGTCAGTCTGAGGATTGGATTACAATGCGATCGTTGTTCTTGTTATACGGCCGTCTGACAGCGCTGTTAGTCAGATAATCAGACTGTTTGATGCAACCCTGACATGGTCAAGAGGCTCAGTGTGTTGTTTCGCCTACTGGCTTCACATGCCGCACCTCCTCCACTGATTATTGACAGTACTGGCTTGCCAGGAGTGAGTACTTGCCTGTAGAGAAGGATCAAGCTAAGGGCGCAGTCAGACAGCTGTGCATGGACTGGCTGGCTGCTCTCCTGATCAGAACTTGACAGCTTCTTGTTTTTCTATGCAGCTGTCACGCGTGGGTCAGGGAAGCCGCCAGCCAGTCCATGCATTATGTCCCAATCTCAGTTTAATTTATACGGCTCTCTGACGATACCCTAACCAGTGCTGTAAATCACCGGTGAATGAGGCGGGAGCTTGCAAAACCTGGCCTAGAACAGGCATTGGTTAGAACACGAGGGCGATCCAGCCAGCTTCTAACAATCCAGCCAGTTTCTAGCAATCCAGCTAGTGTCTAGTGATCCAGCCAGCGTCTAGCAATCTAGCCAGCTTCTAGCGATCCAGCCAGTTTCTAGCAATCCAGCTAGTGTCTAGTGATCTAGCCAGCGTCTAGCGATCGAGCTAGTTTTTAGTGATCCAGCCAGCATCTAGAGATCCAGCCGGCTTCTATCAATCCAGCCATCGTCTAGCGATCCTGCCACTGTCTAGTGATCCAGCCAGTTTCTAGCGAGCTTGCCAGTTTCTAGTGATCCAGCCAGCTTCTAGCGATCCAGCCAGTTTTCAAGCAATCCAGCCAGCTTCTAGCAATCCAGACAGCTTCTAGGGATCCAGCCAGCTTCTAGCGAACCAGGCAGTTTCTAGCGATCCAGCCAGTTTCTAACAATCCAGCCAGTTTCTAGCGATCCAGCCAGTTTCTAGCGATCCAGCCAGCGTCTAGCGATCCAGACAGTTTCTAATGATCCAGCCAGCATCTAGCGATCCAGCCAACTTCTTGCGATCCAGACAACTTCTATAGATCCAGCCAGCTTCTAGCGATCCAGCCAACTTCTAGCGATCCAGCCAGCTTCTAGTGATCCAGCCAGCTTCAGAGTGGCAGGAGCAGGCTGTAAAGCATAGAACTTGCAAATGCTTTATGGTCCTTACTTAGGTAGTCTCAGTGTGGCCTTCACTATACACTTTAGAAATAAAATCCCTCCGTTCCGGAACAGCAGTGTGACCGGTAAGCTACGCATTGAGCTATTCACTATAAAGTTAAAAAAATTCTCCATTCCAGAGAACGGAGAAAGTTCTAAGAAGGGGTAGATTGCAAAGTTGTCAGTTTTTACATGAATTTTGCAATTTGTATTTTGCAATTGTATTCATTGAAGAACTCAAGGTGACCTTTTAAATGGGGTTGGTCTGGGTAACGCAGTTCGGAATGGGCCTTCTGACCAAGAGATGAGGGTCCTAAAGGAGAACCCTCTCAGACCCTTCATGCTGTTGATTAAAGATTTATTCCAATGCTTTATTATATTTAAAATTACGCTGGTTTTTGTGCTTCACAGCTAATTACGTTGCGTCACGTTTCCAACATGATTACACAAGATCCAAAAAAAGCTAGAAATTATCCTTTTGGACTGACAAACTAACAACTCTAGATAACACGTCTACAAGGAGTGTTCAGAGCATTAAACAATCCACACATCAGCTGTTACTCTGATCCGTTGCATAATACAATGAGGAAATCTATTACCAGGTTTCCCGCTGTGCTTTTTTGTTAGTGGAGCCATTAAAATTGACAGATTATGCAGATGAAGGAGTGTACATTAATCAGATGGTTTGTTATATTGACCTTGACCTTTGAAGAGAGCTATAAAGTTAGCGGAGAGTGCGAGTTTCACTTAAAGTCAATTATGTGCAGAAAGACGGAAGCTCATTAACATAAGATTTACAGACGTGAATATGCATGTTCTAATGTATGCATTTAATATCCATACTTGCAAGATAACATGTGTTGCGGAATTAACTCATTTTAACCAGTGCATTACCCTTTGACTCTACAGGCTGTTTCTCATATCGCGCAGTTTCTTACAGGTTCGGTCTTTCAGGATGTCCCAAGACTACAGGGAAAATATTTAGGTCATATAAATTCTCTAATATACGTTTTTTTAAAGAAAATTGCTAATTTTTAAGGCCACTGGGCCCTTGGAGAGAAGGGTCCCAGCCTTGGTTGGGCCTATACCCATGTGGTTGGTGAATACCTGTACAGGACTATTTGTGAATTGGTCCAAAGGTCATGGAAACAATGTGGAGACAAATACCAAGCCCTCTTTGGATCTAGCTTACCCTCGTTTTTATTGCATCATTCAGACCTGTATTAGCGATGATTACTACATCATCGCTACTAAAGGTCTGGATGATGCGTAGTATTGATGCGCTAAGGCTACGTTCCCACAATGAGCTTTTGTGTTTTTGATGCACCAATTAAGTAAAATAGGATATTTGCATTTTTTTTCGAAAATACGCAGCATAAAAAACACAGCTTGGGAATGTAGCCTTTACTCTATAGAAAAGGTTATATACAGGTCAATGATCTCAACATGGAGAAAGTAAATACTGTGCGTTTAATCCTTTAGGGTTGCATATGTTATGCATTTTATTCCCCACTTTTTACATGCATTTTTGCCATAACATAACACAGCGTTTTACTGTGCCAGCAAAATGAATGAAGTTTTGGAAATCTCATGCAAATGTCGCAAATTTTTTTCATTGCAGATTTGAAGCACTTTCAAATATGCAGTATGTTATTTTTTTTCAGTATTTTTGCAGCATTTTTTACCCCCAAAACAAGTGTTTTTTATGCAGAGCTTTTTCCTGCCTATAGACATGTATTTGATGCAGAAATGTCTGCAGCAAAATATTTGAAGGGGATATCCGGGACTTTATGAAAAACAAAAAATGTGCCTAAGCACTAACAGGCAGGTAATTGCTACCGATGTGCCTGTTGTGCACGGCACTGTTCTCCCCAATACAGAGCGGTGACAGACGCTCCTGCCGGTGATTCAGTTGCCTCTGTTGATGTCACATCGACAGAGTGGAGGCTTCTTTTCGGCTCCACTCTGTTGACAGGACGGGGCTTCCAAAGTCATTCTGATTGACAGCCAGGTTCCCACTACCAAACAGGGGAGACAACTGTCAATCAGAATGTCAATGGATGTCATGCCCGTGGTGTCAGCAGAGGCAACCGAATCCCCACCAGGAGCGGTCTGTGACTGTTCCGAGCCGGGGAAAAAAACAGCGCCACGCACAACAGCGAGGTAGGAGGAAACTATGATGCGTTTTTCAAATCTGCAGCATGCCAGTTTCTTGGGTGTATATGAGAATTTTGCAGGAGGCTGAAGAAAGGAGAGAAAAACAAAAGAGCGCTACCTAAGCGCAATAAATTACATAAAAATGGCGATACATATATACAGTATATGTGCTCAACTGTGGTAGTTGTGCAAGATAGGCACAACGCTCTGCTGGAATTTGATAATAATTGGGATCCAACCTCATGGCTTGCCGCCCATCCTAATTGCGTGGAGTTGTGTTAGTCCTGTTCTATTCACGACTCCAAGAGGAAATGTGAAAGAAGAGATTTTGGAGGTCCATCACAAATGGACATCAGATGTGGAACATACGTCCGGGAAATGTTCGGGGTAGTGATGATAACACTTCCGAGCTTGTCAAATTGTATTTATTCTTGAAATCCATTGCCAGTAATGATTTTTGCATTCTGGTTACAAGAAAAATAGCATGAAAAATATGTATAAAATCAATAATGCGCTTCAGCTATAAAAGAGTCTTCCTCGGGTATATCATGCTATTTTTCTTGCAACCAGCATGCAAAAATCAGTACTGGCAATGGATTTTTAGAATAAATATCATTTTACAAGCACCGAAGTGCTATAATCACTACCCCAAACTTTACCACAGAGGCATGTTCCACATCTGATGTCCATTTGGGATTCCTTCCGCCGTTGAAATCTCTTCTTTCCAATCTCCAGAGCTTTCTGTGCAATTTTCCCCATAGACTTGCATTAGATGCAGAAAATCCGCAGGTAAGAAACGCACGTGCGTTTTTAGTGCGTTTCCACATCAAAAACGCATATAATTTGCACCTACGTATCTCAATAGAGTTCAGTGAAAACAAAATACCAAAAAGTTTCAAGAACAAGGCAGCTATATTTAATGAATGACACACCAGAGACGAAAAGCGCAGCGTCAAATGATAAAAACGCATGTTTTCAAATGATAAAAACGCATGTTTAAAAAAACGCATGCCGAATTGCAATGAAAAAAACGCCAATAACCTAATTTAAATAATAGGTGCAGATATGGTGCAGAAATACTCCAACATCAAAAACTCACCGACAGCTCATCGTGGGAACGTTGCCTCATCCAGCTCAAAAACATAACCTGCTATAGCACTTCGCTGCCAGAAGATCAGGCGGCTAGGATGTCTAACACACCACACCTCACCCCATAGAAGTCAATGGCATCCTTGAGCTAACTGCTTCTAAAATAGGTTTGGAAGACTTACTATAAAAGGATCCATACGCATTAAAGGATTGTCCGGCCGTGGGGTCCAAGTCTGCTGTCATTCTAGGTGACTGCAGACTTGTGAATCCTCAAATTGGACACATGTGCCTCTCCAGAGGCGGACAAGCGCATGACCTCAAATATACAGGTCACCTGCCAAGTAGATGTGCGTGGCCTTGCTGCAAACAAGTAGTGCAATACTAAGGAAATCCTGAACATGATCTGTTGGGGGCAGTGAGGATTGGAGTTTGGGAAACACTGATATAGATGGAATGGACGACTGCAAACACGTCCATTAAACATTTTTTGGACACTATTCACCCATCTGAAAGAGAGAAATATTTGTAATAAACCAGCCAGGGCACATTAGCGTTCACCTTTCATTTCCTGTCGTATTTACATGGCGAGATTTATCTAACTAAGAATGATGACATGTTATCGTCAGCGTAATGAAGGATAATGCTTGGCACAGGGATGAGGAATAGTGTTTATTTATTCTCTAATCATTATAATTAATAAAGATTGAACGTCTTCTCATTTGGCCGAGCCTCCCCGGTTTCCCGAGCTGCCTACATTTCCTTCCAAGTTCTAATGAATTTTTTTTATTTTCTCGAGTTGGAGCTGTATATAATTAACGCCTTCTAACATGGCACAAGTGTACAGATGAGGGAAGGAAATTAGAGACATTTTAAGGAAGCTGGGAACTTGTCTCATTTTGCACTTGCTCTTACCTAAGGGGGATAAGAGTTTTATCCAAATCAAAATTTTTCCAGAAGTTTAAACTCTACTAGAGCAAAACCTTAAAAAATGTTCTTAAATGGAATGTTAAGTGTGTTCTTAAAAACCATGCTTATGGAATGAAGGGCGTGAAGGGTTCCAAAAGAAAAGGTTAAAATTTTTGTACAAGGAACTAGTACATGGTAGCGTTCTTCAGCTGAGCTGCAATACTAGAGACATCTTTCTTCTAGTCTTAGAAACTCCTTAGTACAGAGAGTTCTCATACTAACCCCTTTGTGCATATGGACGTAACTGTACGTTCATGTTAGGGAGACCGTGTTTGGAGGGGACTCAGGTCATGAGCCCCCTGTTTTTGCAGCTGATGCTGGCATCTGGCTCTGATAGTAGCATCTCAATGATGTCACAACCGTTGCGAGCGCTTGCAGGATCCCATCGGCGCTCTATGACAGCAAGACGGGGCACCAATGGGTTACTTTGCCAGCAGGGGCCTAAGCTTGTAAGGAGACCAAGATTTACACTGTATACTCCAATTCTTGCTATGCAGCATATAGTACAAGTGAACGGATTATACGACAACCCCTAAGGGGGACCAACATATAAAGTGAAAAAAAAGATTAATCACAGAAAAAAATATAAAAATTCAAATTAACCTCCTTTTCCCCCATTAAAAAGAGCAAAATTAATAAAAAATTCACATAAGCATTATTGACGTGTTCATAGAAGCTTGATCTATCAAAATATAAAAGTAATTAACCTGACTTGTAAACACTATAGCAAGAATATAAAAAAAATCAAAATGCCATATTTGAGTTTTTTTGGACTCTACGCCTCCCTTAAAAAAACAATAAAAAGTGATGAGCGAGTGTACTCGTTGCTCGGGTTTTCTCAAGCACGCTCGGGTGACCTCCGAGTATTTGTGACTGCTCGGAGATTTAGTTTTCATCGCGGCAGCTGAATGATTTACAGCTACTATCCTGTTTGATTACATGTGGGGATTCCCTAGCAACCAGGCAACCCCCACATGTACTCAGCCTGGCTAGTAGCTGTAAATCATTCAGCTGCCGCGATGAAAACTAAATCTCTGAGCACTAACAAATACTCGGAGGTCACCCGAGCGTGCTCGGGAAAACCCGAGCAACGAGTATACTCTCTCATCACTAATAAAAAGCGAATATAACTCTGTACATACCCTAAAATCTTATCAATGAAAACATCAGTTTAAGCCCTCAAAAATCAAACCCTTATACAGCTACATTGATGGAAAAGTAAAAACTTTACAGGTATCAGAAATGGCAACACAAAACTATCTTTGGGGTTTACACATTTCATTTTTTTCCTTAACAAATAGAAAAAAGAATATGGAAATTTCATATTACTTGGTTTTGGAGGGGCTTAAGGTGGCCCATTCATTTTAATAAGAGGAATTGTGTAATTTCTCATCTCACCTGTGATGGCGATGCGGGGTAATTGAACACTTGCTGCCAGGTTTCCCCACTGATTACGTATGAACACTATAGATCCCATTTATGAGACACGCTGTGAACAGCATAATGAAAGGTCAAAAGTCTACTAAACCTCAGAACCTCATTGGACTTGAGACTCAATTCCACTTATTCATAAAATTGTGAGTTACCACTACTCTCATGCAACCTAACCCTTCCCTAAAAGGGAAAAAGTTGAAGCCAACTGCGAGAAAACCAAGAATTATGTGTGGGAATTCTAGTATTAATTTTTTCACTTTTTTTCTCCCAAAACAGAAACTTTAAAAACATGATATTACCGTGACCATTGTGTGGCCAAAAGTTTCCATGTTAGGGTATTTTCACACTAGCGTCGTGTGACGTACGTCGCAATGCGTAGTTTTGGAGAAAAAACGCATCATGCAAAATTTGCCCGCAGGATGCGTTTTTTCTCCATAGACTTGCATTAGCGACGCATTGCGACGCATGGCCGCATGTCGCATCCGTCGTGCGATGGATGCATCGTGTTTTGGCGGACCGTCGGCACAAAAAACGTTCCATGTAATTTTTTTTTGTACGTCGCGTCCGCCACTTTCGACCGCGCATGCGCGGCCAAAACTCTGCCCCCTCCTCCCCGGACATTACAATGGGGCAGCGGATGCGTGGAAAAACTGCATCCGCTGCCCCCGTTGTGCATTTCTTTTCACAACGTGCGTCGGTACGTCGGGCCGACGCATGGCAACGGCCCCGTACCGACGCAAGTGTGAAAGTACCCTAACCTTAAAATATCTGAGTGAGCTACATGGACTGCCGTTTAGCTGTACATTAGGGAAAGGAGGTGTCCACTTCGGCTGAGCAGCCTAAAGTGGACAATCGCTTTAAGATTTCCATGTAGATGTGTAAGTATTTCTCAGTTTTTTTTCACTCTTTCAAGCCAAGCCACCAAGTTAGCGAAGTCTTCTCCTCTAAAAGAAAATAGCCCTTGCCCAGACGTTGGTGCTGATGGTGGCTTGTAATGCACAAAATCTATCAGTAAACTCGTGCAATATTCATGGAATTGTACAAGTGCAGATGATAGATTGATAGGAAGTTGACATTTGCACTTGTGCGGGTCATGGACATCCAGAAAACCAGTCAATTTCTGTGATTCCGAAAGGGTGGCCCGAGTTTACTGATGAATGTGCCAAATAAGTATTCTCATGCAAAGCTTATGGAGGAAGGTTGAACTTGATGGACCTAGGTCTTTTTTCAACCTATGTAACTATGAGTCAGACTTTATAGGAAGAGACTGGAGAACTCCGGAAAGCTTGTTACTTGTCATCACCTTTTCAGTTAGTCATAAAAAGTATCAGTGAGAACTCTCAAATTTTTTATTATTATTGTTTTGTAGTCAGACTGCGCATGCGCTATATATATTTTTTGGCACTTGTGCATTTGCACATGTTCAGTGTGATCCATGGATCCTGATGGATGTGACACATCCCAGGTCTCGCCATAAGCAGCCATTCTCTGAGCAGGAGCAACAAGGATACCATTGGAGAAGACTGTGCTAACTAACGTTGCTTGGCTGGAGTAATAAAACAACGAAGAACTGCTAATTATGGAACACTTTCCTACCTATATGTCAAGATCATATATAACATATTACAAAATAGATATTTCTAATGGATTAGTAGCATAAGTACTTAAAGGGGTTGACCGGTGAAAACAAGTTATCACCTATGCACAGGTTAGGTACAAGCACCAATTGGCAAAATAGAAATCTTTTATCCCTTAGAAGAATGAAGCATCAGTACATAAAGTTTATGCTACTCTTATTTGTTCCCTATTGACTACTAAGGGCTGCACTTGTCTTTTTCTAGCGGCCCTTAGTAAAATGAATGGAGTAGTCGTCGGGCATTTGACCTACCGCCCCATTTTATAATGGGGATAAAAGTGTCCTATCGGGGATAAAAAGTCTCCACAGAGTTTTTCCATATCTAAAAGAAATCTGCCAACTCTACAGCAATAAGGTAACTACTATCTAAAAAAAACTAACCAAAGTTTCCCCCACTGTGTGTATTAAGTAAAGTAAATTACTACTATTGATTTCGGATTGTAACTTTATTAAAGTTTATTTTTCACCAAAGAATTGTTCTTGTAGGCAAGTTACTCAAGTTCTAAAAATGTCTCATTTCTCTTTTTCCCACTCTCCTTTACTTTTCACAACCTGCAGGCAGACAAATCTAATGGATTTTTTTTTATACATTGTAAAAAAAAATCTGCTACTTATTTCTCTAACTTTTTTGAACATTTTTAGTTAAAAATGGTAGAAATTCACACATTGGAGCATATAAAAGAAAAATGTATTTCTAGAAATGCCGGCGTCAAAGTCTAATAATTAAGGCTCCCCAGGGATCTTTTATTTCTCACTTATTTTCTCAGTATATTTTTAGTGTGGTTTATATTTTTCTATTTTTTAAATGCCATCAAGAAGGAGGAACATATGTTCTCTGTATTTTCCAGTCCACTTGGATCTACCTCTTGCTTTTGCTTTAAATAAAACTTTGTGTGAAACGAAGCTTAGAGCAGTTACACATTCGTTTTTCTGATACAGAACTCCAAATCTTCACCATAGAAAAAGATTTAAAGCGCCACTCCAGCACTTTTTTTTTAGTGCTGGAAAGGTACTTTAAATCTAAGTCTTCTGTCCCTGGTCATATACTCACCATCCAGTGCCTTTTCCTTTTTTCACCGCCGCTCCGATCCCAAGGCACCATCTTGTGACAGAAGTTTCCGACAGGCTGGACATCACAGGCTCTAAATACAAGTCTGTGAGAGCTGTGAGAGCTGGAACGTGGAATGGTGCCAGAACAAGGATCTTATAGATTTGTATTGAAAAGTGACCTCCGTGTACCTCCATAAAACACCAGAGCTGCATGACAGGTCACTTTTCACCGGACACCGACGTGAGCGGCGGTGAAAACATATGAAAACGCCAGAAGGTGAGTATGAGACAGGGGGCAGGGGAATTAAGTTTAACCCCTTTCTGCGATTGGACGTACTATTCCGTCCATGTGGGGTGGGCCTTACTTCCCAAGGACGGAATAGTACGTCCAGCACGATCGACCGCGCTCACGGGGGGAGCGCGGTCAATCGCAGCCGGGTGTTAGCTGCCTATCGCAGCTGACATCCGGCACTATGTGCCAGGAGCGGTCACGGACCGCCCCCAGCACATTAACCCCCGGCACACCGCGATCAAACATGATCGTGGTGTGCCAGCGGTATAGGGAAGCATCGCGCAGGGAGGGGGCTCCCTGCGGGCTTCCCTGAGACCCCCGCAGCAACGCGATGTGATCGCGTTGCTGTGAGGGTCTCTTACCTCTCCTCCCTGCAGCAGGCCCGGATTCAAAATGGCTGCGGCATCAGGGTCCTGCAGGGAGGGAGGTGGCTTACCAAGTGCCTACTCAGAGCAGGCGCTTGGTAAGCCTGCAGTGCTGTAAGTCAGATCGCTGATCTGACAGAGTGCTGTGCAAACTGTCAGATCAGCGATCTGTGATGTCCCCCCTGGAACAAAGTAAAAAAAAAAAATTTCCACATGTGTAAAAAAAAAATTCCTAAATAAAGAAAAAAAAATATTATTCCCATAAATACATTTCTTTATCTAAATAAAAACAAACAAACAATAAAAGTACACATATTTAGTATCGCCGTATCCATAACGACCCAACCTATAAAACTATCCCACTAGTTAACCTCTTCAGTAAACACCGTAAGAAAGAAAAAAAACGAGGCAAAAAACGATTTATTATCATACTGCCGAACAAAAAGTGGAATAACACGCGATCAAAAAGACAGATATTAATAACCATGGTATCGCTGAAAACGTCATCTTGTTCCGCAAAAAACAAGCCACAATACAGCATCATCAGCAAAAAAATAAAAAAGTTATAGTCCTCAGAATAAAGCGATGCAAAAATAATTATTTTTTCTATAAAATAGATTTTATTGTATAAAAGCGCCAAAACATAAAAAATTATATAAATGAGGTATCGCTGTAATCGTACTGACCCGAAGAATAAAACTGCTTTATCAATTTTAACAAACGCGGAATGCTATAAACGCCTCCCCCAAAAGAAATTCAAGAATAGCTGGTTTTTGGTCATTCTGCCTCACAAAAATCGGAATAAAAAGTGATCAAAAAATGTCACGTGCCCAAAAATGTTACCAATAAAAACGTCAACTCGTCCCGCAAAAAACAGGATCTCACATGACTCTGTGGTCTCAAATATGGAAAAATTATAGCTCTCAAAATGTGGTAATGCAAAAAATATTTTTTGCAATGAAAAGCGTCTTTCAGTGTGTGATGGCTGCCAATCATAAAAATCCGCTAAAAAACCCGCTATAAAAGTAAATCAAACCCCCCTTCATCACCCCCTTAGTTAGAGAAAAATTAAAAAAATGTATTTATTTCCATTTTCCCATTAGGGTTAGGGCTAGTGTTAGGGTTAGAACTAGGGTTAGGGTTAGGGCTAGGGTTAGGGCTACGGTTAGGGCTAGGGTTAGGGTTGGGGCTAGGGTTAAGGCTACAGTTAGGGTTGGGGCTAAAGTTAGGGTTGGGGCTAAAGATAGGGTTTGGATTACATTTACGGTTGGGAATAGAGTTGGGATTAGGGTTAGGGGTGTGTCTGGGTTAGAGGTGTGGTTAGGGTTACCGTTGGGATTAGGGTTAGGGGTGTGTTTGGATTAGGGTTTCAGTTATAATTGGGGGGTTTCCACTGTTTAGGCACATCAGGGGCTCTCCAAACGCGACATGGCGTCCGATCTCAATTCCAGCCAATTCTGCGTTGAAAAAGTAAAACAGTGCTCCTTCCCTTCCGAGCTCTCCCATGTGCCCAAACAGGGGTTTACCCTAACATATGGGGTATCAGCGTACTCAGGACAAATTGGACAACACATTTTGGGGTCCAATTTCTCCTGTTACCCTTGGAAAAATACAAAACTGGGGGCTAAAAAATAATTTTTGTGGAAAAAAAAATATTTTTTATTTGCACGGCTCTGCATTATAAACTGCAGTGAAACACTTGGGGGTTCAAAGCTCTCACAACACAGCTAGATGAGTTCCTTAAGGGGTCTACTTTACAAAATGGTGTCACATGTAGGGGGTTTCTACTGTTTAGGTACATTAGGGGCTCTGCAAATGCAATGTGACGCCTGCAGACCATTCCATCTAAGTCTGCATTCCGAATGGCGCTCCTTCCCTTCTGAGCCCTCCCATGCGCTCAAACGGTGATTCCCCCCACATATGGGGTATTACCATACTCAGGATAAATTGCACAACAACTTTTGGGGTCCAATTTCTCCTGTTACCCTCGGAAAAATACAAAACTGGGGGCTAAAATATCATTTTTGGGGGAAATTTTTTTTTTATTTTCACAGCTCTGCGTTATGAACTGTAGTGAAATACTTGGGGGTTCAAAGTTCTCACAACACATCTATATAAGTTCCTTGGGGGTCTAGTTTCTAATATGGGGTCACTTGTGGGGGGCTTCTACTGTTTAGGTACATTAGGGGCTCTGCAAACGCAATGTGATGCCTGCAGACCAATCCATCTAAGTCTGCATTCCAAATGATGCTCCTTCCCTTCCGAGCTCTGCCATGCGCTCAAACGGTGGTTCCCCCCCACATATGGGGTATCAGCGTACTCAGGACAAATTGGACAACAACTTTTGGGGTCCAATTTCTCCTGTTACCTTTGGGAAAATACAAAACTGGGGGCTAAAAAATATTTTTGTGAGAAAAAATATTTGTTTTATTTTTACGGCTCTGCATTATAAACTTCTGTGAAGCCCTTGGTGGGTCAAAGTGCTCACCACACATCTAGATAAGTTCCTTAGAGGGTCTACTTTCCAAAATGGTGTCACTTGTGGGGGGTTTCAATGTTTAGGGACATCAGTGGCTCTCCAAATGCAGCATGGCCTCCCATCTCAATTTCTGTCAATTTTGCATTGAAAAGTCAAACGGCGCTCCTTCCCTTCCGAGCTCTCCCATGCGCCCAAAAAGTGGTTTACCCCTACATATGTGGTATCAGCGTACTGAGGACAAATTGTACAACAACTTTTGTGGTCCAATTTCTTCTCTTACTCTTGGGAAAATAAATAATTGGGGGCGAAAATATAATTTTTGTGAAAAAATATGATTTTTTTTATGTTTACGTTCTGTATTATAAACTTCTGTGAAGCACTTGGTGGGTCAAAGTGCTCACCACACCTCTAGATAAGTTCCTTAGGGGGTCTACTTTCCAAAATGGTGTCACTTGTAGGAGGTTTCAATGTTTAGGCACATCAGTGGCTCTACAAACGCAACATGGCGTCCCATCTCAATTCCAGTCAATTTTGCATTGAAAAGTCAAATGGCGCTCCTTCGCTTCCGAGCTCTGTCATTCGCCAAAACAGTGGTTTACCCCTACATATGGGGTATCGGCGTACTCAGGACAAATTGTACAACAACTTTTGGGGTCCATTTTCTCCTGTTACCCTTGGTAAAATAAAACAAATTGGAGCTGAAGTAAATTTTTTATGAAAAAAAGTTAAATGTTCATTTTTATTTAAACATTCCAAAAATTCCTGTGAAACACCTGAAGGGTTAATAAACTTCTTGAATGTGGTTTTCAGCACCTTGAGGGGTGCAGTTTTTAGAATGGTGTCACACTTGCGTATTTTCTATCATATAGACCCCTCAAAATGACTTCAAATGAGATGTGGTCCCTAAAAAAATGGTGTTGTAAAAATGAGAAATTGTTGGTCAACTTTTAACCCTTATAACTCCTTAACAAAAATAATTTTGGTTCCAAAATTGTGCTGATGTAAAGTAGACATGTGGGAAATGTTACTTATTAAGTATTTTGTGTGACATATCTCTGTGATTTAATTGCATAAAAATTCAAAGTTGGAAAATTGAAAAATTTTCTCCAAATTTCTGCTTTTTTCACAAATAAACGCAGGTACTATCAAAGAAATTTTACCACTATCATGAAGTACAATATGTCACGAGAAAACAGTGTCAGAATCTCTGGGATCCGTTGAAGCGTTCCAGAGTTATAACCTCATAAAGGGACAGTGGTCAGAATTGTAAAAATTGGCCCGGTCCATAACGTGCAAACCACCCTTGGGGGTAAAGGGGTTAAAGCACCACTCCAGCGGTGCAATATAAAAAAAACAAAACCCTGACGTGGTGCCATAAGCTGATTTTATTAGTGACTGTAAGCAAACTAGATGTGTATCATTTAAAGGGAACCCGCCACCTTGTACAAGAAGTCTGATCTTTACGCAGCATGTTACACAACAGAAGGAGCTGACTGGATTGATATAAAGGTTTGCGGGAAAAGGAGTTGGTCATAATTGGTGGTTTTAGGATTTGAGGCTTTGCATCAGAAAAAGATTATTAGTAAAGAATTGCGGGAAAACAATAAGTGCTGATGCTCACAGGAGAACATTCAGAGCAAAAACTAACCAGTTTTTGAGGAACTTTGAGTTTTTGAAAAGGATTTGTAGAGTTTCCACTCAGTTTATACTCCGATAAAGCCTCAAAAAACGGTGTGTGCACATAACCTTAGGGTGGAATCACAATTTTATTAGCGGTGGAGAAATTTGACAGTTTTCAAGGGAAATCCACTTTAGGGTATGTGCACACAACAGCTTTTTCAGGGGGATTCTAATCCAAAAACAACCTGAAAAATGAACATATTCATCTCTATGTAAAAACGACTTACTGGTCATATGTTCCATCTTTTGAGCCGCATTTCAGGATTATAAAGATGCTAAGTGGTTCAAAGAAATGAGCGGTTCATTCTTCATTTCCACTCTATAGTTTTTAATAGAAGTCAACGGGAAGGCTCAAAAGATAATGGAGCTATGTGCACACAACGTCTTTTAAACTGAAGCGAACCTGACAAATTTTTTAAGCAAAAGAGCAGAAGCTGTTTTAGGAAACTTTTCCTAAAGCTTTTTCGTTGTCATTTTTTCAGTTGCTTCCTGATCGTTTTTCCTATGGTTTTGGCAGTTTTCGGAGGATTTTCCAATTTTTTTTTTTTTGACATCTGTTATATGATCTTTTTTTGGTATAACAAACCCTTAGCTTTTTTGTTTTTTATTAAGCACAAACAATGGCACAATTGCTCCTAAACATCCAGGCATCTTTTGAGCTTTCCCAGTGACTTGTACTGTATAGTAAAGTACCGTACATAGTATTGTAATGTTTAGAACATCTTCCAAATGGAAAATTCCTAAGGAATGGTCAGGCCATAAGTTTTTTTTTAAAGGTTTTTCAGGCGAAATCTGTCTGAAAAATAAGTCATGTGCAAATAGTTTTAGGAAACTTATTCAAAGATTACTCACATCAAATATCAATAGTCATTTCCATAAGAAGAATGTTCCAATAACTTATTTGCATCACATCTTAAAATAAAGACAAAAAACCTACAGGCCTGAATTTTGTCTTCTCTTTTTTTCAGGAGGTGGTGCTACCAGATACGCTCAGATAGATATTGCCGCAACGGAGACAGCACACAAAGTTGGGTCCCAGCATGCTCAGTCCAGAGAAGAACGTTTACAAGAGCTGGAGCAGAAAAGGAAAGGAAATCCGCAATGATCGATCTTGGCGTGTGATCGAAAAGCCGTTGGTTCTAATTCTTGGGTGCAAACTTATGTGACTCGTTAAGGTCCATTGGGCTTGATGAACTACTGGGACTTTTTTCGAGTCAGATGGTCGGCCCGGTGTGACTTTTTTTTTAAAGGACTGGATTACATGTTGCTCGATGGAACAAGGGTCATTCCAAAACTGATATTGCCTCTTGGAGACATAACAGTCTGAAGTGTCTGGTCATAGTTGTGCCCTTTAAATCTTGAGGTGGAATGAAACAAAAATGATCTATAAATACCTGTATATTCACGTTAATTTTTTTTTTCCTTCCTTGAAAATGTCATATAGTTTTGTATGCGTACGAAATCTAGGTATTTATTTCTTCCTGTTACTTAGTATTATTATTATTTAATTTTATTTGCATATCATTTTATACATGAAGGTTTTCTGCAACATACCTCTTCAGTTTTACTGTCTTACACATAGGACTTCTTTTTTTTTGTTATTTACAAAGCAAAACACAAATGACTTTAGTTTTGCTGTTTTCAATAAAGGAAAATTCCAGTTTAAAAATGGATGTAAGTTATTACATAGGGTTTAGACATTGTAAAGGCTTTATGTTTCTTGTATGGATTGTCACAGCGTGGTTTTTATATTGTAGTAGATTGTGACTTATAGAAATTCTACATAAAGCTGAAGCATGTCCCCCATACATTTCTACTGTATCTATACCTATTGGTGTAATATTAAGGAGGTTGTCCATTATTTTAACATCCCTAGGATAGGTCATCAATCTCTGATCAGTGGAGGTGCGACACCCGGGACCCCCCCCGCTGATCAGCTGTTTTAGGTGTTGTTGGTGGCGGAAAGAACTGCTCAGTTACCGAGCTGTACAGCACAGTTCCGTCAACTCTGCATTTGCTTCAAACCGATAGGGGACGGATGCGCAGGACCCGGCCATGGCTACTATTCAATAGACTGACGCAACACCGTGAACAGCTGATCAGTGAGGACACTGGGTGTCGCACCCCCATCAATCAGACATTGATGACCTATCCAAGGAACAATCTCTTTAACCTCTTGGATCCCAATGCAAAAGCCATACCAGGTCGCCCCACCTACTCTGAGCATAGTTGGAAACATTAGAAAATATTTCTTAGAGGTGCTTTCTCAAGTCGTGGCTTTTCAAGATGTAGAGCAGGGTTTGTTAGAATGAACAAGTAATATGACAGTTATAACACTAAGGCTAGGGTCACATTGCGTTAGTGCAATCTGTTTAGCGCTAGCGCTAGCGGATTGCGCTAACGCAATGTTTTCTATGGGGCTGCGGTCAGGGTCGCGGTAACGTCCCCGCTCTCGTAGATCCCCGATCTGCGAGAGCGGGGAACGGACCGCGGGCGCACCACGGACGCTGCTTGCAGCGTCCGCGGCGCGCCAGGAAACACCGGCACGTCGCTAGCGGAACATGACACGCGCTAGTGAAGCGCGTTCCCATTGCCTTCAATGGGCGCGTTAACGGACGCGTTGCACGGCGTTAATTTCGCCGTGCAACGCTGTCCGTTAAACGCGGTCCCATAACGCAATGGGAACCCAGCCTTACAGATATTCCCTGTACAATGTTCTTATTATAAGGATCCTACAGAGAGGACAGAGAGAGGGGATCGCCCACAATAACGATCTCGGATAGCATTGGCTGATGTTTAATGAAGACAGGATAACCCCTTTATTCAAGATCAGAAACAGAAATACAGCTCTGGCAAAAATTAAGAGACCATCACATCATATCCCTGTCATGGGCAGCCCAATCTGCAGACCTGAAAACCTCTGGAATGTAATCAAGAGGATGATGGATAGTCACAAGCCATCAAACAAAGAAGAACTGATTACATTTTTGACCCAGAAGCAGTGTGAAGGATTGGTGGAAAGCATGCCAAGACGCATGAAAGCTGTGATTAAAAATCATGGTTATTCCACAAAATATTGATTTCTGAACACTTCCGGAGTTAAAACATTAGTATTGTTGTTTCTAAATGAAAATGAACTTTTTTCTTTTCATTATTTGAGGTCTGAAAGTACTAGATTTTTTTTTTTTTTTGACCAATTTTCTTTGTCAGAAAAAAAATACAAAATGTATTGCTTGGAAATTCAGAGACATGTTGTCAGAAGTTTATAGAATAAAAGAACAATTTACATTTCACTCAAAAATATACCTATAAAGAGAAAAAAAATCAGACAAACTGAACAATTTGCAGCGGTCTCTTAATTTTTGCCAGAGCTGTATTTCCAGATCTTGGATCCCAAAATTTAAACCCTAGACAATAATTCAGAACCTAGATGACATTTGATATTTTAGGCATGAAAGGTCCCAATTCCGGCTCTTTGAACCTTAAAATACATAGCTCATGCCATACCCCAGATAAAAATAAAAATAATCTTGTTATTTATATAGCGTCAACATATTCCGCAGCGCTTTTTACAGTTTTTGTACACATTATCATCGCTGTCCCCGATGGGGCTCACAATCTAAATTCCATATTAGTATGTCTTTGGAATGTGGGAGGAAACCAGAGTAGCCGGAGGAAACCCACACAAACACATATAAACTCCTTGCAGATGTTGTCCTTTGTGGGATTTGAACCCAGGACTCCAGCGCTGCAAGGCTGCAATGCTAACCACTGAGCCATCTACATTCAAAACTCAAGTTTGATCTCATCAGAATTCAGAACCAAGATGAGACACCATCACTGGGCTACAGACCACAACCCATAATCAGACCCCAGACCAGAACCCTTAATCAGTTCTAAGACCAAAACCCCAAATCAGACAGCAGACTAGAACTCATAATAAAAACCAAGACTAGTCCCCACAACCATATCAGAACCTATAATCAGAACCCATAATCAGTCCAAAAGCCACAACCCGTAATCAGAACTCAGACCAAAACCCCAAATCAGACCCCAGACTAGAACTCATGATCATAACCCAGACTTGTCCTATTAACCAGACCAGAACCCATAATCAGTCCCCATACTAAAACCCATAATTAGACCCCAGACTAGAACTTGTAATCATAACTGAGACTAGTTCCCATATCTAGACTTCAGACCAGAACCCATAATAAGATTCTTGACCAGAACCCATAATCAAACCACAGACCAGTCCAAATAATCAGACCTTAGACCAGAACCCATAAGCAGAACCTAGACCAATTCCCATAATCAGACCTCAGACCAGAACCCATAATCAAATCCTACAGAAGATTCCCATAATCAGACCTCAGACCAGAACTCATAATCAAATCCTACAGAAGATTCCCATAATCAGACCTCAGACCAGAACTCATAATCAAATCCTACAGAAGATTCCCATAATCAGACCTCAGACCAGAACTCATAATCAAATCCTACAGAAGATTCCCATAATCAGACCTCAGACCAGAACTCATAATCAAATCCTACAGAAGATTCCCATAATCAGACCTCAGACCAGAACTCATAATCAAATCCTACAGAAGATTCCCATAATCAGACCTCAGACCAGAACTCATAATCAAATCCTACAGAAGATTCCCATAATCAGACCTCAGACCAGAACTCATAATCAAATCCAATTTCGATTAAATAAGACCTCATACCAGACCCCCATTATCAGATTCCATACCAGAACTCATAATCAGACTCCAAACCAGACCCCTTAATTCATAACATATAAGACCACAGAACAGCCCACATAGTTCAGAACCAATAAACAGAACTCAGATCAACCCCATCTAATTATACACTTCTCCATTTTCCTGGCTCCTCATTAGCATCTTCGTCCCTTCTTCAGCTTAGGCCTCTGTCCCGCATGACAATGTTATGTTCAGCAACATCCAGATCCAGAGATGTCGGAAGTAAGAAGAAGTGAGCAGTTAGAGGAGTATGGTCTACTTGATGTCCCAAAACCAAGAGTATGCAGGGCAGGGTCTGTGCATGAGGGATGGACATAAGCCATTACACCTGGTTCAGATTTTGCACTGGAGCCCTGGTGCTACCCATTATTCCTCTGTTTTTCTTTATGAACGTATTAATTTATAGATGTAAACAGTCACCTAACGAATAAGCTCTGCTCTGGGAAAAATAAAAAATAAATGTAATTGGACTTGATGCATTATGGCAGAGCAAAAAAATCTAAAAAAAATAATATTTATAAATTTTAATTAAACATTTTTCAATCGCAAAAAGGAGCCCTATTCCTAAGAAAACCTGATAACTGGAGTTTTCCTTTAATGTCATATTTCCTGGGGCATTTATGTACAGTGTTGGTATTTGGAACATTTTTATCAGTTCTTTTTGTGTATACATGCCTTTATTATGCTGAACGCAGGAGGAGGTTTTCTGCTGTGTCACAGTCCTGCATGTATGTATATACCGTAATACTCAGATAACATATTATTTACTGTGATATAAGGAATGTAATATATAACCAAATATAAAACACTAAAAAATAGAAGGTTTTGCGGAAATAAAATCCTAAAATGGGATGTATATGAAATGTGTGTAATATTCTAAGTATTTTTTTTATTTTAATTTGCACATATACAACCTGATATATTTGTTTTATGGACATTTACATGTATTTCGGTTGAACAACTTTTTCCTAACAATGTATCAAATGCAATAATTTTGTAAGAACAGTGAAATTGGTTTCCTGTAGCAATCCAGAAAATGCAGGATGGCCGGAAATGAACACATTTCCATTTACAGCACGTCTTTTATTGAATAGCGGTTGTGGACTGTTAGCTAAATTACCAAGAATATCGTACTGCCATTGATTTCCGTCATTCATTATTACTAAAAACGCCCAATAAAACTTTACCGGCAAAATTATGATTGTTTATCATTTTTATTTAATTAGTCAGTTTTTTCTTTAGATTTTATTTAATTCTATAACACCGTTGAGAGTGAGCAAGAAAAATACAAATTAAAACCTATGTCAACACCCTCAATTATCTCCCATGAGTGCATTAGTGCTTAAGACCCCTAAATATCTAACTACAGTAATAAAGTAAATATACAAAAAAGGTTGCACTCTATCGTGCAAAAGCATGTCTAATATGAAATATATGAAATATGAATAGCAAAATGGCTTTTGAACATTAGGAAAATATTTAAGAGACGCTTTGCACAGAATTTTATTATTATTATTATTTTCCTAATGTTCAAAAGCCATTTTGCTATTCATATTTCATATATTTCATATTAGACATGCTTTTGCACGATAGAGTGCAACCTTTTTTGTATATTAATGTATGGAGGTAGCTGCTCCTGGTATGCACCTATTCACACTAGTTTGGATGTGCGAGTCTTTTTTCCTGTCATTTCTATGTTAGCTGACTGACTGCGCACTCCTCCCATCACCATGTGGTTTTTAATTGCATCTCATCACACTTGGTCCCGGTCAACCCATATGTAGGCTTTGTCCACATTCACCCAGGCATACAGACATTGGCCTTCGGTAAGTGTTCACATTTGGACAGGGAGATCAGGGACCCATCAGTTTTATGAGACCACCTTGACGATTGGTTGATGGGCTCACATTATTTGATTATATCAAATTCTGTGCAAAGCGTCTCTTAAATATTTTCCTAATGTTCAAAAGCCATTTTGCTATTCATATTTCATATATTTCATATTAGACATGCTTTTGCACGATAGAGTGCAACCTTTTTTGTATATTTATGTATGGAGGTAGCTGCTCCTGGTATGCACCTATTCACACTAGTTTGGATGTGCGAGTCTTTTTTTCTGTCATTTCTACAGTAATAAAGTAAATATAGGAAGGGGAGGAGGGAGATGCAGCTGCAGCTTTTCTTTGTGTGCCATGAGAGGGGAGGAGGAGAATCAATGACCTCTGATTGGATGTACCACACACAGCGTCGGACTGGAGCACCTTGGGCCCACCAGAGAAAATCATTCTTGCGGCACACTATGTAACAACATAGAACATAGAAATAAATTCAAGACCATCAATTGTGTGGAAAAACACGCTAATATCAGGGTATAAGATAAGGTAGTACACGTTTTAATTATGTAGCAGGGGTTGGGGTAGCCCCATCACAGAATATAAAGTAGCCCCCCTCATAGAATATAATGTAGCCTCCCTCATGGAATGGAATGCAGCCCCCCCTCATAGGGTATAATACAGCACCCCACAAAATATAATGCAACCCCCTCATAAGGTATAATGCAGCCTCCCATAGAATATAATGTAGCACCCTCATATGGCATAATGCAGCCCCCTCATATAGTACAATGCAGCCCATCCACAGCACATAATGTAGCACCCTCAGAGTATAATGCAACCCCCTCATAAGGCAGCCCCCCATAGAATATACTGTATCCCCTCATAGGGCATAATGCAGCTCCCCTCATATAGTATGATGTAGCCCCCTGAGAGAATAATGCAGCCCCCCACAGAGTTATAATGTAGCCCCCACATAGGGTATAATGCACCCCCCTGAAAGGGTGTAATGCAGCACCCTCCACACCATCATTGTTCTCCCCCTCCACTCCCATCATTGTACTCATCACCACCTCATCATTGCCTTCTCACCCACCAACTCTATCATTGCCTCCTCCCCACCATTGTTCTTTCCACAACTACCATCTTTGTCCTTTACACCACACCCATCATTGCTTTCTCCCCCTCCACTCCAACATTGCACATTCCAACACCTCCATCTTTGCCTCCCCACCACCATCATCATTGTCCTTTCCACCACAACCATCATTGCTTTCTCCCCCACCACCCCATCATTGCCCATTCCACCACCTCCATCATTGCCTTCTCCCCACCATGCCATCATTGTCCATTCTACCAGGTCCATCATTGCCTCCCTCACCATCATTGTGTCCTCCCTCACCATCATCATTGCCTCCACCACATCATCATTGCCTCCCCCACCACCATCATGATTGCCTCCCCCACAACCACCATCATTGCCTCCCCCACCACCATCATTGCCTTCTCCCCCACCACCCCATCATTGCTTCCCCCACCACCACCATCATTGCCTCCCTCCACCACCACGATCATTGCCTCCACCACCATCATCATTGCCTTCCCCACCACCACCATCATTTCCTCCGCCACCATCATTATTGCCTCCCCCACCATCTTCATCATTGCCTCCCCCCACCACCACCATCATTGCCTAGCCTCCACCACCATCATTGCCTTCTCCCCCACCACCCCATCACCCACATCATTGCCAATCTCCAATATCTCCAATACACACACAGCACCACTATCACACATACAGCACCATACACAGACAGCACCGCACTACTCTCTCTCACACACACACACAAAGCACTTTACCACATACACACACAGCTGCACACGCACGGAGGCAGACAGACACGCACACACACAGCACCCACTCACCTCTCCGCATGTTCTCAGCAGCCGCAGCACATCCCGGCAGCTCCCTCTCTGAAACAGCTGCGCTGAATGTTGACGTCATCAAGCCGTGCTGAGTCAGACAGGAAGTGCTGGGCAGGCGGGCATGAAGGAGGGCGGTGTTGGATCCCTGCAGCTCTGCTCTGGTCCCAAACTGCAAGTATCGCAATCAGGATTCACCGCCCTTTAGAGGCCCATCTACGGGGCTCAGATTCAGCAGCACCATCGGGCAGTGTTAGCCTCAGTCTGTGGCTAACGCTGCCCGCTATTAAAGTGAAATGGTATTCACTCCTCTCCACGCCCATGGGGGCGTGGGGAAGCATGAATATTCATTTCTCTTTAGCAGTGCGGACAGTCTCTAGATGCTGCTCTCTGGCACCGGGAGGGCCTCCCTGGAGCAGTGGGGACCCTAGGCAGCTGCTGGCCAATATGCCAGCAGGTGTCAGTGCCTGGGACTACCGGAGATTCCCCCGGTTCTCCGGTGGGCCAGTACGACCATGACCACATATGATACTAGCAAAGGCCCACCTTCTCAGCATATATGCAGGGAAAATCAGGTAACATGATAAATTACTATCAGGATATAACAGTCATAAGACTGGAGTGCCATGAGACAAAATGCTTCATGGCAGAAATCAAATGGAAAAAAATGGAATAAGAAAATAGTTAGATAAAGTATGAGTTTCTAAACCACAGGAAAAAGTCAATCTGCCTCCTAAAGGAGGATCTCGGGAACAGGAACAAGGGGTGTAAGGGTCTGATATAATGCACCAGCAAACCCCCCTACTAATGACTGTGTTATATAGGGATGAAGCGGCATGGAAGCAGAGGTAGGGGACTACAACCAAAAGAGGGGTTCGTTTTTTTTTTTTTTTCCTCCCCTTCTTCATCCATATCTTTTTTATTTTATCAATCCATATAATCTTTGTTTTTTTTTGCGGGACGAAATGTACTTTTGATTGACACCATTCATGTCACCGCATACTATACTGGAAAACAGTATAAAAAAAATTCCAAGTGCTCTTAAACCCTTACCGACATCGGGCGTAATAGTTTGCCGATGTCGGTCTCCCTCCCTTTGATGTGGGCTCCGGCGGTGAGCCCACATCTTTTCGGGGATATGTCAGCTGTTTTGAACAGCTGACATGTGCCCGCAATAGCCGCGGATGGAATCGCTAGATACTATATAAAGGATGGAAAATAAAGGATCTATCTTTGTCTAAACATCCTTACATGCAGAATGTAATATTGTATTACCTATGATTATAATGCATGATGTGTCTGCACTGCCCTGGTATTTACATATTAGCGTAATTATCTGTATCCGAGGATAATCTGTAGCTGAGCACCATCTGGAGAGACAAAGTTTAACTCATCTTTATACAAACTAAAATAATAAATGTAAAGACAAAATGAATAGCCTCTAACAAGTCCATAGCAAGAAACAAAGCAATGCATATTGAGTAGGGTTGAGCGAAACGGGTCGAACATTTTCAAAAGTCGCCGACTTTTGGCTAAGTCGGGGTTTCATGAAACCCGATCCGACCCCTGTGCGGGGTCGGCCATGCGGTACGCGACTTTCGCGCCAAAGTCGCGTTTCAATGACGCGAAAAGCGCCATTTCTCAGCCAATGAAGGTAAACGCAGAGTGTGGGCAGCGTGATGACATAGGTCCTGGTCCCCACCATCTTAGAGAAGGGCATTGCAGTGATTGGCTTGCTGTCTGCGACGTCACAGGGGCTATAAAGAGGCGTTCCCGCCGACCGCCATCTTACTGCTGCTGATCTGAGCTTAGGGAGAGGTTGCTGCCGCTTTGTCAGAAGCAGGGATAGCGTTAGGCAGGGTCCATTAACCACAAAACCGCTTGTGCTGCAGCGATTTGCACTGTCCAACACCACCCTCGGTGTGCAGGGACAGTGGAAGTTTTTTTTTTTTTTTTTCCCCTCAGCGCTGTAGCTCATTGGGCTGCCCTAGAAGGCTCCCTGATAGCTGCATTGCTGTGTGTACGCCGCTGTGCAAACCAACTGCTTTTTTCAAAGCACAAATCCTCTTGTTCCTTCCTTTCTGCACAGCTATCTTTTTTGTTTGTCCACACTTTTTATTTCATTTGTGCATCAGTCCACTCCTTATTGCTGCCTGCCATACCTGGCTGAGATTACTGCAGGCAGGGAGATAGTAGCTGCCTGCCATACCTGGCTGAGATTACTGCAGGCAGGGAGATAGTAATTGTAGGACATTCCCTGTGTTTTTTTTTTTTTTTTTTTTGGTGGGAGATTAAGATTGGCAATTTGGCATTTCTGCTAGAGTGCCATCCCTGTGTGTGCCATCTCTCTCACATAGTGGGCCATAGAAAGCCTTTTCATTTTTCTGTATTTTTTTTTGTGGGGTGTATAAATTCTCCCTGATAAAAATACAGTGGGAGATTAATATTGGCCTTTGGGCTTGTGTGCCAGTCCTGAGTGTGCCATCTCTCTCACAAATAGTGGGCCATAGAAAGCCTATTTTATTTTTTTTGGGGTTTTATAAATTCTCCCTGAAAAAAAGGGAGATTAATATTGGCCTCTGGGCTTGTGTGCCAGTCCTGAGCGTGCCATCTGTGCCAGCCCTGAGCGTGCCATCTCTCTCACAAATAGTGGGCCATAGAAAGCCTATTTAATTTTTTTTTTGGTTTTATAAATTCTCCCTGAAAAAAAGGGAGATTAATATTGGCCTCTGGGCTTGTGTGCCAGTTGTGAGCGTGCCATCTGTGCCAGTCCTGAGCGTGCCATCTCTCTCACAAATAGTGGGCCATAGAAAGCCTATTTAATTTTTTTTTTTTGTTTTATAAATTTTCCCTGAAAAAAGGGAGATTAATATTGGCCTCTGGGCTTGTGTGCCAGTTGTGAGCGTGCCATCTGTGCCAGTCCTGAGCGTGCCATCTCTCTCACAAATAGTGGGCCATAGAAAGCCTATTTAATTTTTTTTTTGGTTTTATAAATTTTCCCTGAAAAAAGGGAGATTAATATTGGCCTCTGGGCTTGTGTGCCAGTTGTGAGCGTGCCATCTGTGCCAGTCCTGAGCGTGCCATCTCTCTCACAAATAGTGGGCCATAGAAAGCCTATTTAAATATTTTTTTGGTTTTATAAATTCTCCCAGAAAAAAAGGGAGATTAATATTGGCCTCTGGGCTTCTGTGCCAGTCCTGAGCGTCCCATCTCTCTCACAAATAGTGGGCCATAGAAAGCCTATTTTTTTTTTTGGGGGGGTTTTAGAAATTCTCCCTGGAAAAAAAAAGGGAGATTAATATTGCCCTTTGGGCTTGTGTGCCAGTACTAAGCGTTCCATCTCTCTCTCTCTCTCTTAGTCAGTGGGCCATAGAACGCCTATTTTTGGTTTTATTTGTTTTCTAAATTCTCCCTGAAAAAATCATTTTATTTTATTTGGTTTCTAAATTCTTCCTGACAAAATCATATTTTTTTTATTATTTTTTTTTCTAAAGTCTCCCTGAAAAAAAAAAAAAAAACAGTGGGAGATTAATATTGGCCTTTCTGCTTGTGTGCCAGTCTTGACTCCTGGGTGCGTCATCTCTCAGTCAGTGGGCCATAGAACGCCTATTTTTGGTTTTATTTGTTTTATAAATTCTCCCTGAAAAAATCATTTTATTTTATTTGGTTTCTAAATTCTTCCTGATAAAATCATATTTTTTTTATGATTTTTTTTTCTAAAGTCTCCCTGAAAAAAAAAAAAAAAAAACAACCAAAAAAAACAGTGGGAGATTAATATTGGCCTTTCTGCTTGTGTGCCAGTCTTGACTCCTGGGTGTGCCATCTCTCTCTCTCTCTCTCTCTCTCTCTCTCTCTCTCCAATTGTGGTCCATAGAAAGCCTATATTTTTTTTCCTTGATTTGGGTTCCAAAATCTACCAGAGAAAATAACTCCATCAATCATTGGTAGAAAAATATTGGCCTCTGGGCTTGTGTGCCACTCCTGATTCCTGTGTGCGTCATCTCTCAGTCAGTGGGCCATAGAACGCCTATTTTTGGTTTTATTTGTTTTATAAATTCTCCCTGAAAAAATCATTTTATTTTATTTGGTTTCTAAATTCTTTCTGATAAAATCATATTTTTTTTATTATTTTTTTTTCTAAAGTCTCCCTGAAAAAAAAAAAAAAACAGTGGGAGATTAATATTGGCCTTTCTGCTTGTGTGCCAGTCTTGACTCCTGGGTGCGTCATCTCTCAGTCAGTGGGCCATAGAACGCCTATTTTTGGTTTTATTTGTTTTATAAATTCTCCCTGAAAAAATCATTTTATTTTATTTGGTTTCTAAATTCTTCCTGATAAAATCATATTTTTTTTATTATTTTTTTTTCTAAAGTCTCCCTGAAAAAAAAAAAAAAAAAAAAAAAAAACAGTGGGAGATTAATATTGGCCTTTCTGCTTGTGTGCCAGTCTTGACTCCTGGGTGTGCCATCTCTCTCTCTCTCTCTCTCTCCAATTGTGGTCCATAGAAAGCCTATATTTTTTTTCCTTGATTTGGGTTCCAAAATCTACCAGAGAAAATAACTCCATCAATCATTGGTAGAAAAATATTGGCCTCTGGGCTTGTGTGCCACTCCTGATTCCTGTGTGCGTCATCTCTCACTCAGTGGCCCATAGAAAGCATATAGTTTGTTACATTTGTTTTCTAAATTCTCCCTGCAAAAATCAATGTTTTTTTTTTGGGGGGGTTTCTAAAGTGTTCCTGAAAAAAATAAAAATAAAAAAAAAATAATAGTGTGACATTAATATTAACATTTGTGCTTCAGTGACAGTCCTGCGTGTGGGGCATCTCTCTAATTTGCAGCCACCAAAAAAAGAGTGTGTAACATTGGGCCTGATTTTCGCTGTGGTCTCACCAACCTGTAAAGGGGAAGCTAAATCATACTGAAGTTATAGCTCACCGTGTAAGTTGTGTGACTGCAACAAATAACGTTAGTTTGGTTACGCTTTTAAAACAATGAGGAAGTCTAGTGGAAGAGGTCGTGGCCGGGGGCGTTCATTGTCAGCTGGTAATGAGGGTAGTGGTAGTGGTGGAGCATCAGGTGGTCGTGGGGAAAAAAATATTGCACCTAAGTCTGGAGCTGTGGAGCCAGGTTCGTCGTCCGGCTACACAAGGCCTCGAACGCTCCCTTTTCTGGGATTAGGAAAACCGCTTTTAAAGCCGGAGCAGCAAGAGCAAGTTTTGGCTTATCTTGCTGACTCAGCCTCTAGCTCTTTTGCCTCCTCTCGTGAAACTGGTAAAAGTAAAAGCAGCGCGTCGTTAGTGGATGTTCACGGTCAGGGACAAGTCACTTCCTTGTCCTCTTCAGCAAAAACAACAACAGAGAAGAATGCAGCAGGCGACACAACGGGTTACTCCATGGAGCTCTTTACACATACCGTCCCTGGCTTAGAAAGTGAAGCAGTTAACAGTCCATGCCCATTACAAATTGAATCTGACATGGAGTGCACTGACGCACAGCCACAGCCAGACTACTATGCTGGTCCTTTGACTCAGACCACAACATTGCCCTCGCAGGGTGCTGATCAAGAATCAGACCCTGATGAGACTATGTTGCCCCATCACGAACGCTATACCACCGAACGACACGGTGACACAGACGAAGTTGCGCAGGAGGTACAAGAAGAGTTATTAGATGACCCAGTTCTTGACCCCGATTGGCAGCCATTGGGGGAACAGGGTGCAGGCGGCAGCAGTTCTGAAGCAGAGGAGGAGGAGGGGCCGCAGCAGGCATCAACATCGCCACAGGTTCCATCTGCCGGGCCCGTATCTTGCCCAAAACGCGTGGCAAAGCCAAAACCTGGTGGAGGACAGCGTGGCCATCCGGTTAAAGCTCAGTCTGCAATGCCTGAAAAGGTATCCGATGCTAGAAAGAGTGCAGTCTGGCATTTTTTTAAACAACATCCAATTGATCAGCGCAAAGTCATCTGTCAAAAATGTTCTACTTCCTTAAGCAGAGGTCAGAATCTGAAAAGTCTCAATACTAGTTGCATGCATAGACATTTAACCACCATGCATTTGAAAGCTTGGACTAACTACCAAACGTCCCTTAAGGTTGTTGCACCCTCGGCCAATGAAGCTAGTCATCAACGCAACATCCCTTCCGGCAGTGTAGGACCACCATTTAGCGCACCACCTGCTGTATCTGTGCAGGTATCTTTGCCAGGCCAAAGCAGTCAGGGTCAGGGAATCACCAGTTTCGTAGTAGGAAACACTGCATCTAGGGCACCGGCGGCAACAATACCATCTCCCACCGTCTCTCAGTCTGCCATGTCCACCGGCACCCCCGCTAGTTCCACGATCTCCATCTCTCCAGTCCAGCTCACCCTACATGAGACTATGGTTAGAAAAAGGAAGTACTTAGCCTCGCATCCGCGTACACAGGGTTTGAACGCCCACATAGCTAGACTAATCTCGTTAGAGATGATGCCCTACCGGTTAGTTGAAAGCGAAGCTTTCAAAGACCTGATGGACTACGCTGTACCACGCTACGAGCTACCCAGTCGACACTTTTTTTCCAGAAAAGCCATCCCAGCCCTCCACCAGCATGTTAAAGAGCGCATCGTCCATGCACTCAGGCAATCTGTGAGCACAAAGGTGCACCTGACAACAGATGCATGGACCAGTAGGCATGGCCAGGGACGTTACGTGTCCATCACGGCACACTGGGTAAATGTGGTGGATTCAGGGTCCACAGGGGACAGCAAGTTTGGGACAGTTCTGCCTAGCCCACGGTCTAGTAAACAGTTGTCTGTAGCCGTTCGCACCCCCTCCTCCTCCTCCTCCTCCTCGTCCTCCTGCAGAAGCAAGAGCTCGTCCACAGACCGCAGTCGCACAAACACTCCATCCGCACCTGCCACAGTTGCACACCAGGTCTCCCATTATGGGGCAGCTACTGGCATACGTCAGCAGGCTGTATTGGCTATGAAGTGTTTGGGCGACAATAGACACACCGCGGAAGTTCTGTCCGAGTTCTTGCAGCAAGAAACGCAGTCGTGGCTGGGCACTGTAGATCTTGAGGCAGGCAAGGTAGTGAGTGATAACGGAAGGAATTTCATGGCTGCCATCTCCCTTTCCCAACTGAAACACATTCCTTGCCTGGCTCACACCTTAAACCTGGTGGTGCAGTGCTTCCTGAAAAGTTATCCGGGGTTATCCGACCTGCTCCTCAAAGTGCGTGGACTTTGCGCACATATCCGCCGTTCGCCTGTACACTCCAGCCGTATGCAGACCTATCAGCGTTCTTTGAACCTTCCCCAGCATCGCCTAATCATAGACGTTGCAACAAGGTGGAACTCAACACTGCACATGCTTCAGAGACTGTGCGAACAGAGGCGGGCTGTTATGTTTTTGTGGGAGGATACACATACACGGGCAGGCAGTAGGATGGCAGACATGGAGTTGTCAGGTGTGCAGTGGTCGAAGATTCAAGACATGTGTCAAGTCCTTCAGTGTTTTGAGGAATGCACACGGCTGGTTAGTGCAGACAACGCCATAATAAGCATGAGCATCCCCCTAATGCGTCTGCTGATGCAAAGTTTGACGCACATAAAGGATCAGGCGTCTGCACCAGAGGAAGAGGAAAGCCTTGATGACAGTCAGCGATTGTCTGGTCAGGGCAGTGTACATGACGAGGTACCGGGCGAAGAGGAGGTGGAGGATGAGGAGGATGATGGGGATGAGTATATTTTTAATGAGGAAGCTTTCCCGGGGGCACGGGAAATTGGTGGCGTGGAAGGCCGGGTTCTGGTTTTTTGAGGGACACAAGTGACGTAGATTTGCCTGCAACTGCCCCTCAACCAAGCACAACCGCAGATTTGACAACGGGAACTTTGGCCCACATGGCGGATTATGCCTTGCGTATCCTCAAAAGGGACACACGCATTACAAAAATGATGAACGATGACGATTACTGGTTGGCCTGCCTCCTTGATCCTCGCTATAAAGGCAAATTGCAAAATATTATGCCACATGAGAACTTGGAACTAATATTAGCAACAAAACAATCAACTCTTGTTGACCGTTTGCTTCTGGCATTCCCTGCACACAGCGCCCGTGATCGTTCTCACACGAGCTCCAGGGGCCAGCAGACCAGAGGTGTTAGAGGGGCAGAAATCAGAAGTGGCGTTGGCCAGAGGGGTTTTCTGACCAGGTTGTGGAGTGATTTTTCTATGACCGCAGACAGGACAGGTACTGCAGCATCAATTCAAAGTGACAGGAGACAACATTTGTCCAGTATGGTTACAAACTATTTTTCATCCCTTATCGACGTTCTCCCTCAACCGTCATTCCCATTTGATTACTGGGCATCCAAATTAGACACCTGGCCAGAATTGGCAGAATATGCATTGCAGGAGCTTGCTTGCCCGGCAGCTAGTGTCCTATCAGAAAGAGTATTCAGTGCTGCAGGTTCAATACTAACAGAAAAAAGGACTCGTCTGGCTACCCAAAATGTAGATGATCTAACCTTCATTAAAATGAACCACAACTGGATTTCAAAATCTTTTGCCCCACCCTGCCCGGCTGACACCTAGCTTTCCTATGAAAAGGTCTTGCCTGTGGACTATTCTGAATGACTTTTCCAATCTCGTAATTTTCTTCACCTGATTGTCCAGCATACGACATGTTTCCACCTCACGAAATGGCCAAACTCCCCACACGGGGCCGTGCTATCGCCACTTTGCGCTTGGACCCTTGAGAGTGCTGTTTGTCTGAAGAGGTGGGTGTGGCCGCTTTTGGTCGACGGCACTGCCACTGGGTCCCTCATAGTACAATAAAGTGTCTCTGGCGGTGGTGGTGCGCACCCAACGTCAGACACACCGTTGTAATATGAGGGGCCCTGTGCCTGTACCGCCGGCCACAAGCCAGTTCCCCCCCCAGCTCAAACAGTGCTCTACCACTAGCAAAATTATCTCTCACAGCTTCACCAATGTGTAGTCTAGGCGCTGACATCCTTCAATGCCTGGCACTGACAATACCATTGTTTTGACATTTTTGTTATGTTAGGCCTTCGAAGCCTGTCTGCGGTCCCTTCTTTCTACAACTACTACACTGACCAGGCCACTGCTGGCCGTGTTACCCTGGAACCAATTTAAAAGTGCCTATAGTCAGCCCAATTTTGTTATGTTAGGCCTTCGAAGACTGTCTGCCGTCACTCCTTCCACTAGACTTCCACTGACCATACACTGCTGCCCATGTACCCCTGGAACCAATTTAAAGTGCCTACAGCCAGCCCAATTTTGTTATGTTAGGCCTTGGAAGCCTGTCTGCGGTCACTCCTTCCACTAGACTTCCACTGACCAGACCACTGCTGCCCATGTACCCCTGGAACCAATTTAAAAGTGCCTACAGCCAGCCCAAGTTTGTTATGTTAGGCCTTCGAAGCCTGTCTGCGGTCACTCCTTCCACTAGACTTCCACTGACCAGACCACTGCTGCCCGTGTACCCCTGGAACCAATTTAAAAGTGCCTACAGCCAGCCCAAGTTTGTTATGTTAGGCCTTGGAAGCCTGTCTGCGGTCACTCCTTCCACTAGACTTCCACTGACCAGACCACTGCTGCCCATGTACCCCTGGAACCAATTTAAAAGTGCCTACAGCCAGCCCAAGTTTGTTATGTTAGGCCTTCGAAGCCTGTCTGCGGTCACTCCTTCCACTAGACTTCCACTGACCAGACCACTGCTGCCCGTGTACCCCTGGAACCAATTTAAAAGTGCCTACAGCCAGCCCAAGTTTGTTATGTTAGGCCTTGGAAGCCTGTCTGCGGTCACTCCTTCCACTAGACTTCCACTGACCAGACCACTGCTGCCCGTGTACCCCTGGAACCAATTTAAAAGTGCCTACAGCCAGCCCAAGTTTGTTATGTTAGGCCTTGGAAGCCTGTCTGCGGTCACTCCTTCCACTAGACTTCCACTGACCATACACTGCTGCCCATGTACCCCTGGAACCAATTTAAAAGTGCCTACAGCCAGCCCAAGTTTGTTATGTTAGGCCTTCGAAGCCTGTCTGCGGTCACTCCTTCCACTAGACTTCCACTGACCAGACCACTGCTGCCCGTGTACCCCTGGAACCAATTTAAAAGTGCCTACAGCCAGCCCAAGTTTGTTATGTTAGGCCTTGGAAGCCTGTCTGCGGTCACTCCTTCCACTAGACTTCCACTGACCAGACCACTGCTGCCCGTGTACCCCTGGAACCAATTTAAAAGTGCCTACAGCCAGCCCAAGTTTGTTATGTTAGGCCTTGGAAGCCTGTCTGCGGTCACTCCTTCCACTAGACTTCCACTGACCATACACTGCTGCCCATGTACCCCTGGAACCAATTTAAAAGTGCCTACAGCCAGCCCAAGTTTGTTATGTTAGGCCTTCGAAGCCTGTCTGCGGTCACTCCTTCCACTAGACTTCCACTGACCAGACCACTGCTGCCCGTGTACCCCTGGAACCAATTTAAAATTGCCTACAGCCATGTTTTATTATTTTAGGCCTTCGATGCCTGTCTGCGGTCACTCCTTCCACTAGTCCTCCACTGACCACACCACTGCTGCCCGTGTACCCCTGGAACCAATTTAAAATTGCCTACAGCCAGCCCAATTTTTTTATTTTAGGCCTTCGATGCCTGTCTGCGGTCCATTCGTTCAACTACTACTACACTGACCAGGGCACTGCTGCCCAAGTACCCCTGGAACCAATTTAAAATTGACTACAGCCATGTGTTAATATTTTAGGCCTTCGATGCCTGTCTGCGGTCACTCCTTCCACTAGGCCTCCACTGACCACACCACTGCTGCCCGTGTACCCCTGGAACCAATTTAAAATTGCCTACAGCCAGCCCAATTTTTTTATTTTAGGCCTTCGATGCCTGTCTGCGGTCCATTCTTTCAACTACTACTACACTGACCAGGGCACTGCTGCCCGTGTACCCCTGGAACCAATTTAAAATTGCCTACAGCCATGTGTTATTATTTTAGGCCTTCGATGCCTGTCTGTGGTCCCTCCTTCCACTAGGCCTCCACTGACCTGTCTACTGCGGCCCGTGTACCCCTTGAACCAACCTAATAAAATATTTAAAAAATTAATTTGATTATAAAAAATAAGATCGTGTTGAGATCTCAAATGCAGACATTTTAACAATCAAAACAAACACACAACAAATATCTGGAACTGTACTACAAAGGTCCAACAGCTACAATTTCTTTCTCCTGCAAGAAGTTAACTGAAAGTTTTTTGGAGTTGTTAACACAGATATGGCATCCACCGAGTGTTGTCCTGTCGCGTCTCCTTTAAATTATTTCCAATAAGATGTTAAACTATTAATTTAATAAAATCAATAATTAAAAAAATAATTGAGTAAGTCAAAAGCACATTGCAAATAAACATTAATTACAAATCAAGAAGCATGGCGCGTCCGAGGGTGAGTAGATACCGAATAAGAATATAATCACCCTCGGACGCGCAATGCTTATTTACAACAGCCTTCCTTCCTAAGAATCAGCCCTTCCGTGGTGTAGAGAGAGGTTGTGTTACACTCCAAGGTGTTCCCCAGGTTGCCTTTCCTGAGCTTCTATCTTCAGGCTCTCATTAAATTGTGGTTAAATGGAACAACTGCATTTGGCGTACTAGTTGGTTTGGGGCCTACTATCGGTGTCTGCCACTCCTTGCTGTTCTCCTGGTTTCCTGTCCTGAAATTCCATTTTCAGCCTCTCGTTAAGTAGTTGTTAATGTTAGACTGCATTTGGCCTACTAGTTGGGTTGGGGCCTACTATCGGTGTCTGCCACTCCTTGCTGTTCTCCTCCACTGAACAAAGCTGTGCCGCCTGTTTACTACGGTTGCCAATTTTGAACTGCATTTCGACTACTTACTGATTTGGCCCTACTCTCTGTGTCAGCCTCTCATTCCAGTTGTCCTCCACTGCAATGCCCCCTGGTTATTCCTGTGTTACCAATTTTGAACTGCATTTAGCCCACTTTCTTCTTTGGGCCTATATCTGTGTTTCCACTTCATCGTGCCCATTGCCCAGCCAGTGATAGATGAGTCTGCTGGTACATTGACCCATAACGCAACATTCCCCGTGCACGCTACACAACAACATTGTGACCCTGCTGAAAGTCAGGTTGCTCTTCCCGCATACCATACCACCTTACACGGGGACAAAGAGGAAGGTGCAGATGAAAGTGCAGGTTCCTTCATCAGGTGGGGGGAGGAATACTAGTTGGCGACGTCACTGGCACAGGGCCTCTCATAGTACGCAAAAGTGTTGCTGCCGGTGGGAGGCGCCCCCGCCGTGCAAACACACCGCTGTACTTTGAGGGGCCCTGTGCCAGTGCCAATGCCAACGAGTGGGCCCCCCCCTGCTTGCTCAGGATCACAGCACTTGCAAAGTTGAAATACTTACCTCTCCCTGCTCCACTGCCGTGACGTGGTCCAGATTTACTGGGCCCACTAATTACTTGAACCAGCCCTACCCCCCACAACTTTAGCCAAATGACCCCCAATTTCAAATGCCTTCCATTTATTTTAAGGTAAATTACGCTTGACAAGCTTCATTAAGAAGAATGGATGGTTTTGACATTAAAATGGGCACTCTAGGTGTTTTCCTGGCCCCCACTCACTGCCGACTATGCTGCCCCATTGACTTGCATTGGGTTTCGTGTTTCGGTCGATCCCGACTTTACGTCATAATCGGCCGATTTCACTCGACCCGATTTTGGACATAGTCGGGTTTCGCAAAACCCGGCTCGACTCTAAAAAGGTCAAGGTCGCTCAACTCTAATATTGAGAAATAAGGATGGCTGGTCAAAAAATCCCATTTTCAAATATTATTAGGGACTTCTGAGATAACTTTGGGGACGAGATCTCCAATTAAAATCCCTCTGCTATTCACCAGAGTAGAAAACAGCTATAAAGAGGGTCTCTCCCTTTTGAGGACCCCGAATGCTTGTACATGGACATGCCATTATAGCAGTTGTCCACTACTTGGGCAACTTCTTGTCATACCACCTTGCTTTGCCCCCATAAAGTAATAAAGCTTATACTCACCTCAGGATCAGAATGCAAAGAAGTAAACAGTAAACTAGACAGGGTCAAACCAAAAGGAGCATCAGTCTGAGGGTATATTACATGGTAAAAACGACTTTCGGCACACACATAGACCCCAGAAAATGATCTAGAAGAGAATCGGATTGGTGCTGGAAACTAGGGAAGACAGTGATTGGTAAGAATAATACCGCACCTTCACTACACTAAATATACGTTTAGACAGATTTAGGCAATAGAAAACAGGTTTTTGCCATTTAATCTGAGAACATCATAATGTGGGGCAGAGACCCTGACCTCAAATGTGACCAGTGATGTATCACTTACTAGGTTGCTTGTAGTTTCAATAAAATTAGTGTTTTATCAATAGGAGATTATCACTAGAAGACTAGGTGTCTTGTGTAATGTAATTCTCCTGCTCTGTGTAGCCTCGCCTCCATCACCGATTTTCAGCTTTCCACAAATGTACAGTGTACACACTTAGCTGCCAATCAGTGGTGTCGATGGGTACGGCTGGGTTCACACTGCGTTAGTGTGACCCGTTTAACGGACTACGTTACACCGCGGCATAACGTGGTGTAACGTAGTCCGTTAACGCCAACATTACTTTCAATGGCCGACGCATCGCTAGCGCACGCCCACAATGGGCTTGTGCTAGTGATGTGCCATCATTGAGTGACGGACCCGAGACGCGGGCTGCAGCGTTTCCAGGTCCGTCTCTGCTAGCGCTGTGCAAACGTCGGCACTTGCGTTAGTGCAGTCCGTTTAACGGATGTGTTGAACGGACTGCACCAACGCAGTGTGAACTTAGCCTTATACAGGGCACAGCATTCAGAGCTCCGCTAGATCTGCAGCAGCGCAAACAGGGATTAAAATTGCACCATTTAATCGAGATGTGCTCCCATGTGTTACTTATACTGAGTTATGTCTAATAAACTCACACTATCTTGCATAAATTATCACTAGAGCGTGCAGTGTCTTCCAAGTAATATTTGATTACTAGGACTACAGTCCGTGACACTGGCACCTCGTTCTAAATTGACTGAGTGCACAGCATTGTACTCTATTAGATCTTCCCTTACAGTGGCATGTAAAAATTTGGGCACCTCTCGTCGAAATTACTGAACTGTTAAGTAAATTGACGATGAAATGATCTCTAAAAGTGCTAAAGTTAAAGATGACTAATTTCCTTTGTATGTTAGGCAAAAAAAATCTTATCATGTTTACACTTTAAAAACTACAAAAATGAAAATGGGCCGATGGAAAAGTTTGGGCGCGCTTAGATATTTGTGTGCTCAGATAACTTTGACCAAAGTTTCCGACCTTATTTAGCCTGTTAGGGTTATGGCTTGTTCACTACCATCATTAGGAAAGGCCCGGTGATGCAAATTTCTCATGTACGATTTTGACTAACACACAAATTCCAGGTGTCAATTCCGCGCCATGATATTTTCGACCAGAGTATTCTTTGCTCTTATTTTGCCCTTCTGTGACCATTGTTGACGCTATGATGTATGCTTCTGTCACACGTTCTTTCCATATCCGAACATATTCAGGGTAAGTTTTGTAAGTCTATGAAACTGGCGTATCCAACATTATATCGATAGGTAGTCTTGAGATTGACCAAACAACAGGAAGAATGGTAAATAACCTGTGGCTTCACTCTTGGTACAATTGTAGGAATGCACCAATTTTCATACAAAACTCTTACAATCCTTCTTGTCGGCTGTCAAAGTTCTCAACATTGACAGTAGCGTGCGACTGAAACGTTCAACTTGTCCATTGCCATTGAGGTGGCAGGGTGTTCTGTGAGATCTCTGGATCCTACAGGATTTCCTTGACTTGGCAAAGAGTTGGTTCTCAAATTCTCTTTCCTGGTCATGGTGTAATCTCGTTAGGAAACCAAACTTCAGAACGAAGTCGTTGATGATGTTCTCTGCTGCTGTCTTACCAGACTTACTTGTGGCAGCATATGCATGAGCAAATCAAATAAAATGGTCCTTTACCACTAACATGTATCCATATCCACCCTTGCACTTCTCAAAGTGCAGAAAGTCTATTGACACCATCTCAAATGGGTAGGTAGTTTGGATGTTGACCATAGGTGCACGGGTTGGGGTGTTAGGACGCTTGTCTTTCAAACAACCACATGCTTTGGTCAAATACCTCTCGAAATCTCTTTGCATGTATGGTTAGAAGAAACGTTCATGAACCACGTTCATAGCCCTTTCAACTCCTAGATGTCCCATGTTTTCGTGCAGTTCTTTGAAGACCAATCTATAATATATTCTTTGTAGCACCAACTGTTGTTTATGTCGTCTTTTGCGATTCAAGATACCGTCTGTGCTGATGTAGAGCTTTGCCCATTCTTTAAATAAGACAGCCACTGCTAGTGACTCTGTAACTCTCTCTCACTTCCTTGGTAACCGATGTTGGCCCACATAAGGTAGAATTCTGCAAATTGTTTAGTCTTCTCTAGTGATGAGCGAGTATACTCGTTACTCAGGTTTTCCAAACATGCTCGGGTTGTCTCCCAGTATTTTGGGCGTGCTCAGAGATTATGTTTGAGTCGCCGCAGCTGCTAGACAGCCTGAATACATGTTGGGATTCCCTAACAAACAGGCAATCCCCGCATTTATTCAGGCTGTCTAGCAGCTGCAAATCATGCAGCTGCGATGACTCAAACATAAGCTCCGAACACGCCCAAAATACTCGGAGACCACCCGAGCATGCTCGGAAAACCCGAGTAACGAGTAACCTCGCTCATCACTAGTCTTCTCTTTGTGCTTTCTGGATCGCTTCTTTTGATAATTGTCGAATGGACATAGTGTGAGCTTGATCCTTCGCTTTCACAGTAGTTACCAGTGTCAATGGACACCACAGTGGTGTGCATTCTTTGTGCTGGACTTGTACTGCCTGTACATTGCTCACAATAGCTTCTAGGCTGAGTTCTTCAGAGCACTCTTGCATGAACTCCTCAGGCTCCAATGGCATTCCCAACAATCTGTCTGCATCAGTAATGTCCTGTACTTGATACCAAAATTGAATTGACCTAGTTCAGCTACTCAATTTTGGCCCGTAGCTTTCAGTCTGGCAATGGTAAGGACGTAGATCAGAGGGTTGTTGTCAGTGTATACCTCAAACTCGTGGCTGAAATAGAGATAATCTCTAAATCGTTCACAGATAGCCCATTTCAAGGCCAGGAACTCATTTCCCAGAATGTAGATGCTTAGCTTCTGTCAGCGTTCTGGAACCGTAGCCGATGACTTTCAATTTGTCATGTTGATGCTGGAACAGGGCAGCTCCAAGTCTTACATGAAAAGTGCCACAATGAAAGATGAATGGTTAGTTGAAGTCAGGATATCCCATTTTGGGTAGTCTTACAAGGTAATACACCAGTTCTTCCAATATCTCCTACTGACGATATTTCCAGATAATTGGTTGCTGAGCAGATACTGGGGCATATTTTGTATGGAGCATCTTATGGGGCTCATCATGAACTTTATGGAGCATTATGTGGGGCGTATTTTGTATGGAGCAACTTATGGGGCTCCTGATTCAATATGGATATTCAAAAACATTTAACCTACTGATGTCCCAATCAATTTCACTTTTATTGGTATCTATTTTTATTTTTTAAATTTACCAGTAGCTGCTGCATTTCCCACCCTAGGCTTATACTCAAGTCAATAAGTTTTTTCAGTTTTTTTGTGGCAAAATTAGGGGTCTTGGCTTATACTCGGGTCGGCTTATACTCGAGAATATACGGCACCTATCCGGTATTGCCACGGGATCTCTTCGTGCTGGCGGCCATGACATGAATCCTTTGTCGGAAATGGTGCATGTGTATAGCGCACTTCAGGCGCCATTTTGTAAGTAACGCATGATGAGTATTGTAGCCCAGGAGGGTTGTGGAGCCTGCGCAGTCCGCGCTTTCCGGCACCATTTTTATATACTTAATCTATATATCAAATACGTCAGCGGAGCAATACAGCCACATTCTACTGAATATACGGTATATATAGAAAATACGTCAGTGCAGCAAGCCAGTGACTTTTTACTGCACATGACAGAATGGGGGTGCAGGATGGGAGCAGCACATGACAGAATGGGGGCACAGAATGGGTGCAGTACATTACAGAATGGGGGCACAAGATGGGACCAGCACATGACAGAATGGGGGCGCAGGATGGGAGTAGCACATGACAGAATGGGAGTGCAGGATGGGAGCAGGACATGACAGATTGGGGGCGCAAGATGGGAGCAGCACATGACAGGATGGGGGTGCAGGATGGGAACAGCACATGACAGAATGGGAGTGCAGGATGGGAGCAGCACATGACAAGATGGGGGCACAGGATGGGAGCAGCACATGACAGAATGGGGGCGCAGGATGGGGGCAGCACATGACAGAATTGGGGTGCAGGATGGGAGCAGCACATGACAATATGGGGGTAAAGGATGGAAGCAGCACATGACAGGATGTGAGCACCACATGACAGGATGGAGATGCAGGATGACAGCACCACATGACAGGATGGGGATGCAGGATGAGAGCACCATATGACAGGATGGGGGCGCAGAATTGGAGTAGAAGATACCAGGATTGGGGCAGCACATACCAGAATGGGGGCACAGGATGGGAGCAGCACATGACAGCATGGGGATGCAGGATGGGAGCACCACATGACATGATTGGGGCGCAGGATGGGAGCACATGACAGGATTGGGCGCAGGATGGGAGAACATGACAGGATTGGGGCGCAGAAAGAGAGTAGCACATGACAAGATTTAGGCGCACAAAACAGGATGAGGGCACAGGATGGGGCTGCACATGACAGGAAGGGGGCACAGGATAGGAGCAGTATATGACCGGATGAGGGTGCAAGATGGTAGCAGCACAGGACAAGTATATACAGCACCTATCCGGTATTGCCGCGGGGTCTCTTTGGGCCGGAGGCCAGGAGTTGAATCCTCTGTCGGAAATGGCGAATGCTTATAGCACACTTCAGGCTCCATTTTGTAAGTTACGCATCCGGGGATGAGGATTGTGGCCCAGGAGGGTTGTGGCGCCGGAATCGGTGCCTGCACAATCCGCACTTTCCGACGCCATTTTTATATACTGAATCTATATATAAAATACATCAGCAGAACAATCCAGGCACTTTCTACTGAATATATATAGAAAATACATCAGCGCAGCAAGCCGGTGACTTTTTACTGCACATGACAGAATGGGGCACAGGATGGGAGAAGCACATGACAGAATGGGGATGCAGAAAGGGTTCAGTACATGAAAGAATGGGGGTGCAGGATGGGAGCAGCACATGACAGGATGGAGGCACAGGATGGGAGCCGCACATGACAGGATGGGGGCGCAGGATGGGAGCAGCACATGACAGAATGGGGTGCAGGTTGGGAGCAGCACATGACAAGATGGGGGTGAAGGATAGGAGCAGCACATGACAGGATGGGGATGCAGGATGACAGCACCACATGACGGGATGGGGGTGCAGAATTGGGGTAGAACATACCAGGATGGGGACAGCACATGCCAGAATGGGGGCGCAGAATGGGAGCAGCACATGACAGCATGGGGGTGCAGGATGGGAGCACCATATGACAGGACGGGGGCACCACATGACAGGATAGGAGCGCAGGATGGGAGCACATGACATGATTGGGGCACAGGATGGGAGCACATGACAGGATGAGGGCACAGGAAGAGAGTAGCACATGACAAGATGGAGGCACACAAAACAGGATGAGGGCGCTGGATGGGGGCTGCACATGACAGGAAGGGAGCACAGGATGGGAGCAGCATATGACAGGATGGGGGCACAAGATGGTAGCAGCACATGACAAGATTAGGGCGCAAGATGGAAGCAGCACATACGAGAATGGAGACCATATACCAATATAAATGCTTGCCATCCGGGCATAGAATGGGTTCAATAGCTAGTATCTACTATACAATTGTCTAAGGGTCACTTCCGTCTGTCTGTCTTTCTGTCTGTCACGGATATGCAATGGTCGCGGCCTCTGTCTGTCATGGAAATCCAAGTCGCTGATTCGTCGTGGCAAAACACACACAACCAATGCCACGACCAATCAGCGATGGCCATAGTCTGGCAGCGAAATGGCCGCTGCTTTACTGCCCTGCAGTCAGCGCTGAGTGCTCACACAGGGTTAATGCCAGAGTTAACGGACCGCGGTGTAATGCACTCCGTTAACGCTGCTATTAACCCTGTGTTACCAACTTTTTACTTTTGATGCTGCGTATGCAGCATCAATAGTAAAATGATCTAATGTTACAAATAAGAATAATAATAAAAAAAAGGTTATTCTCACCCTCCGACGTCGCCTGCTGTCCTCGGCAGTGCAAGCGGCAGGTTCCAGTGCCAAGGATGCTATGCGAAAAGGACCTGCCATGACGTCACGGTCATGTGACCGCGACGTCATCACAGGTCCTGCGCTCATACCAACCCTGGGACCGGAACCTGCCACGTGCACCGCACACAGGCGCCAGGACTTCAAGGGGTCTTCGGAAGGAGAGTATATGTTTATTTTTTATTTTAAGTCTTTTTTAATCACGCATATAGTGCCCACATTGCTATATACTACGTGGCCTGTGTTACATACTGCGTGGGCTCTGTTATATACTACATCTCTGTGCTATATACGATGTAGCTGGGCAATATACAATGTGACTGTGCAATATACTACGTGGCTGTGCAATATACTACGTGCTCTGTGCTATATACTACGTAGCTGTGCAATATACTATGTGGCTGTGTCGGTTCTGTTATATACGACGTCGACTGTGCAATATACTACGTGGCTGTTATATACTACTGTACATGGTAGTGCAATATACTACGATATACGACGTGGCTATGTTAAATACGACGTGGCTATGTTAAATACTACGTGGCTCTGCTATATACTACGTGGCTGACCAATATACTACGTGCAAGTGCAATACATTTCGTAGCTGTGCAATACACAACGTGGCTATGTTATATACTACGTGGCTGCGGTATATACTACGTAGCTCTGCTATATACTACGTACGCTGTGTTACATACTACGTAGCTCTGTTATATACTACATTGGTTGTGTTATATACTACGTCACTGTGCAATATAGTACGTAGCCTGTGCTATATACTACCTACATATTCTAGAATACCCGATACGTTAGAATCGGGCCACCATCTAGTATTTATATAAGCAGCTCTGGCAAAAATTAAGAGACCACTGCAAAATTTTCAGTTTGTCTGATTTTTCTCTTTATAGGTATATTTTTGAGTAAAATGTAAATTGTTATCACTAGTATTTTGTTGCACCACCTCTGGCTTTTATAACAGCTTCAGGCTCTGAGGCATGGACTTAATGAGTGTCAAACAGTACTCTTCATCAATCTGGTGTTAGGGCTGGCAGAACGCACCGAATATTAATAAGGAAGGTATAAGGTGCGTTCGCAGCCCGGGGTCCACCGTGCAGAGATGACACCTGCTGCTCGGTAATGGCGGACAGTATATGGCGGTATAATGTGAACACACATGGGTTAGCTTCACCCGGTATGTAAGGAAGCGAACCCTGTTGCGTCACACCGCAGAGTGAATGCTAGCATTGGGTCACTAGACCACTAGTGCTCGGCGCCGCAACTGCAGAGCCAGGGAAAAACCTAAATAATGATTTACCGCACTGAGGGCATACAGCGCCACTCTGGCGGACGCCATTAACCACCCTAACAAAGGCCAGGAAAGCGCACTAGCTGCGCAAGGCGCCACACTGGCGGTCGCTGCTAATTGACGCTGTGTACTCATGCCTAGTGCTGGATGGCACAGTCTGGCGCTAGGTAGCTCAATCACCAAAGTACATTCAACAACACTAGGGATGGGTATGATTAAGGAGCTTTCACCAGATTCAGTCACACATCCTTACTAGTGCTCCAATCGGAGCTGCTACAGGACCTGACCATGTGACCCCCGACCACCAATGAGAGGTCCTCCCGTGGGCATGCTCAGTAGAAGAAAAGCAGGACTTTGTCCCTGGAAGTCTGTACACCGCTGATCAATGCTGGTTACGAAGGCTGAGCCTGGAATGGCAGCTGTAACCAAACGCACAGTATCTGCTTGAGCCAGATGCTGGGATCGACATCTCTGCTGGGCAGGTTCCACTGCGGCTGAAGGAGAATGGGGGACCGCAGCAGACATGGTTTGAGATTCCCCCTGTGCAGCGGTGGGAACTCGACACCTAACATCTGGCTCCAACTTTCTCTGATTGCTGTTGCCAGATCAGTTTTGCAGGTTGGAGCCTTGTCATGGACCATTTTCTTCAACTTCCACCAAAGATTTTCAATTTGATTGAGATCCGGACTATTTCAGGCCATGACATTGACCTTATCTGTCTTTTTTCAAGGAATGTTTTCACAGTTTTTGCTCTATGGCAGGATGCATTATCATCTTGAAAATTGATTTCATCTTCCCCAAACTTCCTTTCAATTGATGGGATAAGAAAAGTGTCCAAAATATCAACACAAACCTGTGCATTTATTGAAGATGTAATGACAGCCATCTCCCCAGTGCCTTTACCTGACATGCAGCCCCGTATCATCAATGACTGTGGAAATTTGCATGTTCTCTTTAGGCAGTCATCTTTAAAAATCTCATTGGAATGGCACCAAACAAAAGTTCCAGCATCATCACCTTGCCCAATGCAGATTCGTGATTCATCACTGAATATGACTATCATCCAGTCATCCACAGTCCACGATTGCTTTTAATTAGCCCATTGTAACCTTGTTTTTTTTCTGTTTAGGTGTTAATGATGGCTTTCGTTTAGCTTTTCTGTATGTAAATCCCATTTCCTTTAGGCAGTTTCTTACAGTTCGGTCACAGACGTTGACTCCAGTTTCCTCCCATTCTTTTCTCTTTTGTTTTGTTGTGCATTTCCTGTTTTGGAGACATATTGCTTTAAGTTTCTGGTCTTGACACTTTGATGTCTTTCTTGGTCTACCAGTATGTTTGCCTTTAACAACCTTCCCATGTTGTTTGTATTTGGTCCAGATTTTAGACACAGCTGACTGTGAATTTTTGCCAGGGGTTGTAAAAACTACTGACAACATGTCTCCGAAGTTAAAAGCAATACATTTTGTATTTATTTTCTGAAAATGAGAAATGGTCAAAATAACAAAAAAATGTATTGCTTGCAGACCTCTCAAATAATGCAAAAAAAAACCAACAATACTAATGTTTTACCTCAGGAAGAGTAGTTCATGAAATCACTGCACACGTACAAGTTGAAAAGTATGCTTCTAGTCAGGGTTTATTTATAGTGATTGGTGAAGAGACAGACAGGCAAATGCCAGTTAGTAACCTTGATCACATAGTCGCTGTTTTCCGCTTGATGAATAATTCATGTGTCCTGGCGCAGGGAATATAGCGAGCTGCGTCACCTTTGATAAGCGTTTTTCTAATGGAGGAGCTGATGGACTGGTTGTCTGGTCACCGACTCCACCATCAGCAGTCATTTTATATCTAACAATAAAAGGGACTATGTAATAAAAGAAGGCGCTGCGAATAACAAAAATAACAAGAATACACTATGTAAGAGACAGCACTATACATAACAACAAAGGAAGCTATATAAGGGATGGCATTATATATAACTAGAGATGATGGTACGTAATAAGGGATGGTGTTATATATAGCAAAAGAGGAAACTATGTAACTAAGGATGGTGCTATACATAATAAGTGAGTACACTATATACTAAGGGCCTGTGTTAGGCATAATAAGTGTTAATACCGTCTTCCTCCACCTCTCCCTGTTCCTAAATCCATTATAAATACCCCTTCCTCCCATCCCAATCCCCCACACCCTTCATTGTCCTCCTCCCCTCACATCCCTTTATTGTTCTCTCCCCACCCCCATCATTGCCCTCTTCACCACCTCCATCATTGCTTTCTCCAACAACACCCCATCATTGCCCATTCCACCACGTTCATCATTGCCACCACCATCATTTCCTTCTCCCCCACCACCCCCATCATTGCCCATTACTAAGCTGTGGGCTTGATGTCACCTAACAATACAAAGGTGACATCAACCCCAGAAATATGAACCCCACTTGCTACCTCTATAGGGCAAGTGGGAAGAGCCGAGCAAAGCATCAGAATTGACGCATCTAATAGATGCACCTTTTCTGGGCAGCTGCAGGCTGTTGTTTTAATTCTGGGGGGTCTATATCAATGGTCCCTTATCAGCTTGAGAATACCAGCACCCAGCTGTGAGCTTTAGCAAGGCTGGTTGTCAGAAATGCGGGGAACCCAACACTGTTTTTTAAATTATTTATTTAAACCACTAAAAAACAGTGTGGGAACCCCTCTATTCTTGATAACCTACCTTGCTGAAGCTGACAGCTGAGGGTTGCAGCCCCTAGCTGGGAGTTTTGCCTGGTTGGTTCAAAAAAATAGGGGGGAACCCATGTCAGGTTTTTCATTCATTTATTTAGTTATATCGCAGCCAGCAGCTGTGAAATACTCCGATCAGCAGCTCCTGCTGTCACTGTTATTAGCGACAGCAGGTGTCAGATAATGGGAGTAAGAGTCTCAAAAGCCCCCACCTGCTGTTTTCATTCGGACTTTAATATAACTCTCTTCATTCTCCTCTGCTCGCGCCGATCGCCGGCAGAGCAGGGGAGAATGATGACAGCTGGCTTCAGCACCTGCCGCCGGGGAACAGTGCTTAATGTAGCGCTTCTTCCCCAGTGCCGATGCGTGTCACACGGATTACATCAATTTGTGTTCTCCGTGTGCATGCGTGTGGGACCTTTTGCCGTCCATGCCGACAGTAAAAAATGTACATGTCTGTGTGTGGGGCACATGGACACATGGTCCATGGAAACACACTGACATGTGCACAGACCTATTCATTTGAATGGGTCTACATGTGTCAGTGTCTCCGATACGTGTGAAAACTGTCACCACACGTAGAGGAGACACGGATGTATGAAAGAGGCCTTATGGTCTATGTGAAAGAGATTGCAGCGGACAAAGACCAGGCTGGTGATGTCGCTAGCAGGCCACTGTGCACAGAATATGAGGATATGTCATTTTCCTTAGTTCACCGGCATCAGTGATGAGCGAACGTGCTCAGATTAGGCATTATTCGAATATGCTTGTGTGCTGAGAGTTTTTGGCATGCTCGAATAATATTTTCGACTCCCCACAGCTTCATGTCTCGCGGCTTTTCGACAGCTGCTACACATGCAGGGGTTGCCTAACAAACGGAATCCAGCATGTGTTGCGGCTGTCAAACAGACATGTATCATACAGCTGCGGAGACTCGAACATATTATTAGACAACGCCGAAGATGCTCTATTAGCACTTGAGCATGCTCAGATAATGCATTATCCGAACATGCTCGCTCATGACTAGTAACCACTGCTCACAACATGGTTCATATATAAATTGTTGTTTCTTTATTTTTCAAAACAAAACTGTAGGCTTACAAAATTTCCACAAGGCAGAAAAGATCCTGTCAGCCTGGGCCACACTCGTCCTCTGCAGCAGCTTCCTGCTCCAATCTGCGACTCTAGTGCACCGAAGACACTTGACGATCATCCCGTCAGCCAATCACAAATGTACTTGTAAGGCAAAGTCTGTGATTGGCTGAGAAGTAACAATGCACAAATGTCACTCTGCAGTCCATATAACCTGAGACATTGTACCAGAGGGAGCTCTGTAGATCTCCATCCCATCCCCCTATATAGTTGATCATGTTAATACTTGTATTCCCAGCCCTTCTACCTAACCTAGTGATCCCGCCTCACTCCCCCCCTATTCTCATATATACTAGTCCCGATGATCACTGAGAGACGCTGAGAAGAGTATCGCGTGCGTGTCAGGAATCAACTTCCTGCTTAGTTCCCGGAAATCACAACAAAGCTTCATCGTGCATTCCTTCTTCCTGTGCAAATTGCCTCTTCAGAGAAAAAGAGGACTTAAACTCTATAGCGTCACCTGTTGGAAGTAGTGATCCTACAAGTCACAATCAATCACTTTTTCTGTCACGGTGTGGAGTATGACAAGAGATGTGGCTATCGCATCCACCACAAGGGTCCCTGATTTGTGTTTCTTAATAATGTTACTGATCACGTTGTAACCCAAGATAGGTTCTTCGGCCACCTTCTGATCACCGGTGATGAATAAAGGGTGCCAATAACTTAATGGAGTTGTTATTTTTCGTGACCTTGAGTTGAAATGTTATTTCCACCCAGTCTACGAAAGAGATTTCTGACTGATTGACAGAAGAGTTACATTGGTCCTAAAAGTTCTTTTAGGGGACGAAGACAGGTGTGTGGTAAATGGCACCTTCTCCATTCTTCATTTAGGAGGCTCGCTTGGGCACCTGTGTCCCATAGCAATTTCACCAGGAGTCCATCTATCTTGTGTTGAATAAAGTACCTTTAACCAATTAGGCTGATGAGGATATCCTTACTAACCGAGGAATCTTCTTGTTCCCAGGAATGCATAGTCAGACTCCCGCACTGGAGTAAAGATAGAAAGGGGCGCACCAATGTATAATGTCACAATAACCATCAAGGGGTGCAATACTTAGTCTACATATAGAACATGACAAAGGAAAAGAGAAAGGGTAGACTAAAAATGGTATGCACAACCCCAAATATAAAGACAATCAGTAGCTGCATAAAGCAAAACACCTTTATTAAACACCTCAAAAAACACTCAAGGATCGCCGTTCATTGTGATTGTTTTCCTGTTGTCATGGCATGGCCGGCGTCTTCCGGCTTTTACCTCTCTCTCTCCCACACCGGTATGCAATTTACCTTATTGGATTTATTATTTAAGCACACACTGCTGCACCTTTAGCTTCACTTCCCCTGACGAAGCTGCTGCGGCAGCGATACGCGTGGGGTGCGTTCCCACCATATCCTCCTCCTACCTCAGGGCCATTTTGGGGCTCTTTTGTTCCCTGGCTCTATGTGGATTTAACCCCTGTGGTGCCCTGTGCCTTTTGACATCGCTGCATCTCCATATACCAGAATTTATGCAGGACAGGTTGTATCCACGGCTGTTATATAGCATGCCACCACATTTTTATCCTAGGACCATGTATGGCATTGATGTTGCATTTTCTGGTTATTAGCAGTGGATACCGACATATTGTGGTCAAGTCCTTTGCGGCCTGTATAGGCACATTTTGCCGGAGAGCACATTTGATTAGGTGCACCTAGGGTAGGATATATGTTTACTGTTAACATATTGTATTATGGGACTGTCATTTATTGTGGGATATGGTGGGTATAGGGATTTGGATATTTGATTTGAAATGTTTTTAACATGTTTTTTGAGGTGTTTAATAAAGGTGTTTTTCTTTATGTAGCTACCGATTGTCTTTATATTTGGGGTTGTGCATACCATTTTTAGTCTACCCTTTCTCTTTTCCTTTGTCAGACTCCCGCACTGGGCATTAAGTAGCTGATGCCCCTGTCTCTCTTGCAGCTGTTGCAGATGGTTACACACCTGGGGGTAGTGCTGATGCAGCCGTTTTATCTTTGAAGCCATTCTGGGTGTTGGTGGTGTTTATGTTTGTTTCTGAGGCCTCATCTTTCTCGCGGTTACAAGTCGCCCCGCACTGGCAACCTTCTGACTTTTAACTTCAGGGGTCGTGGCACTTGATATTTACTGGAATAATATCCTATTTCACCGTGTCTGAAACAATGGACATAGGCAGCACTATGATTTGATGGCCGGCAAACCTCACAAGCAGAATATCTTCTATTTTGGAACACACTCCTGGCACTGAACAGTCTGGACACTGGCATGGTACGAATCAACTTTTTCACCTCTGTCAAATTTTCCGATTACTTCTTCAAGGTTAGCTCCGGCTGTTTTTTCTTTTGATGGTTATGTTGGGTTCACTCTCGGCAGTGATGCCGGAGAGTCTCGAGGACTGTCTTCTGGCTGACAGCTAGGGCTCTCCATCTTCAGCTGATTCATTTTGGTAGTTTTGGTAGCAGAGCCTTTTGTTCACCTCATTCATCTTTTCAATTCTTGTATGCTACTTCAACATCACATCATAACGCAAGTAAATTGGGTCAAATTGTGCCTCGCAAGGTACCACGAACTCAACAAGCAAGTTGCATAAAGTTTTGTCTTTTTGCACCTTCACTGTTGCAATACCTTACAGGTAACGATGCAACCCCATTCACTTGGATCATGGTGGCATGGCCTGTGTTGCTGCCAAAGTCACCTTCTATCCCAAGCCTAAAAGACACCAGTATTTAAATGGCACATGACAGGTGGGTAACCAATTACAGATTTGGCATTGAGACCCAAGAAATTTGAGTTGCACATCTCATGGGTGCCACTTCTTGCATATGTACCAATGGTTTGCCATCCATCATTGGTCTGCACCTAAAAGGTTAATGCTGTACAATTTAAACACTCTGCTCAATATTCCATAGAAAGGTAGTAAAAGTAAATTGATGTGTGGCAATAAATGTGCTCAGCTTACCTGGGCCCCATCCTGATAATAAGATGAATGTGTTATAGGATCTGCTGTGTCAGGATGCTTTGATACTATGAAGCAATCTGCTGGAATCGTGAATATTATACAATATTATGGAGTAGAGCCGTGTTCCGTGAAAAGAAGCAATTTGTGCTTGTGCGATGCAGGAACCTGCTCTCCTTACAAATAACAAAATCAGTGTGGAATGAATGCGAGAATGTGAACAATGGCTCTTTGTATTGTATGAGCACATTTTCCTCCGAGGTATGATAACAAACCCCTGGTAATTAATAAGTGTTATTCTGCTTCATAAACTTCATCATGAGTTCCTCATCCAAGTGCGGATGTGAATGAATATGTCTTACAAATGACAATATAAAGTATCTTGTGTATTCTTATGGCACAGTCATTATCTTCCAGATTCATCGAGCTATAGAGCCAATACACATAATCATCTTGTAGTTACCCATTAAACAGAAGATTTTTTTTTGCAGAGTTCCTGTTACTAAACCAATACACTTAAAGGGTTTATTGAGGACTTTTTCTTTTATTACTATGGGCTTAAAAACGAACAGGTTGCTTACTACTTTCCTCTTTATCCGGTGCCGGCACAGAGCAGTTATTGACAACTCCTTCCAGCAATTCAGCTGCTCAATGTGTAGACACCATGCTGATTGACAGGCGGATTGCTGCAGTTAGGCAGTGGAGAGCTAGCTGTCAATCAGCATGACGTCGGCAGTCATGCCCATCAGCAGAGCAAAGGGGGAAAGAGCCAGTTGCTTTCTTGACGTGATGTCAGCGGATGTCACAGATGGGAGCCCTCTGTGATCGCTCTGTGCCAGAAGAGATTGGCGCCGGGCAAAACAGGCAGGTAGGTAGCAACTTCCTGCTGGTTAGTTTTTAGGTCCACTGTAAAAAATAAAATATTAGTCCTGGATAGTGATGAACGAATATACTCGTTACTTGAGATCTCCCGAGCATGCTCGGGGGTCCTCCGAGTATTTTTTAGTGCTCGGAGATTTAGTTTTTCTTCGCCGGAGCTGAATGATTTACAACTAATAGCCAGCATAAGTACATGTGGGGGTTGCCTGGTTGCTAGAGAATCCCCACATGTACTTATGTTGGCTAACAGATGTAAATCATTCAGCTGCGGCGAAGAAAAACTAAATCTCCGAGCACTAAAAAATACTCAGAGGACCCCCGAGAATGCTTGAGAAATCTCGAGTAACGAGTATATTCGCTCATCACTAGTCCTGGATAACACCTTTAACTGCAATAAAAATTGCACCTTCAGTGTTCTAACTGATTAACATTGTTAATAGAGTAAGCTGCATAAGAAGGCATTTTAATGTGGCAAAATGAAATCCACTGGTTTTACTTTGTCATGCTTAATGTCAACCTATAAAGAATATGATGACTAGTGTTGAGCATTCCGATACTGCAAGTATTGGGTATCGGCCGATATTTGCTGTATCGGAATTCTGATACCGAGTTCCGATATTTTTGTGATATCGGAAATCGGTATCGGAGTGTGCGGTGTGTATGGTTCCCAGGGTCTGGAGGAGAGGAGACTCTCCTTAAGGCCCTGGGATCCATATTAATGTAAAAAATAAAGAATAAAAATAAAAAATATGGCTATACTCACCCCTCCGAAGAACCCTGAATTCAAGCGTCTGCCTCCGTTCCTGAGAATTGCAGAGAGTGAAGGACCTTCGATGACGTCGCGGTCAGGTGAGCGGTCACGTGAGCGGTCAGGTGACCGGTCAACTGACCGCGACGTCATCGAAGGTCCTTCACTCTCTGCAATTCTCAGGAACGGAGGCGGACGCTTGCAGCGGTGACAGCCGGGGTCCTTCGGAGGGGTGAGTATAGCCATATTTTTTATTTTTATTCTTTATTTTTTACATTAATATGGATCCCAGGGCCTGAAGGAGAGTTGTGGATTACGATTCCTAATTACAGCACAAGCATGAAATGTGGCAGCAAATCCGGCATTTTCGGATGTTGATTTTGGCAATAAACGTGACCTGAAACAGTCAATATGCCTATCTATCTAACTGTAGGTGCTATTTCATCCTTGAGTACTTTGGCTCCAGAATGTAGTGAGGTACATGCACGGTTAGTGCACGGTTAGGTTTCTTATCAATCCCGGGTCTACACCAACCTATTGATGTATATGAATAGATGTGAGGCCCCTCCAGCAGGTGAATGGCACCATTGATGACACTTAATACATCAGCATCATCTAATACCTTTCATGCTAGATCTTGGCCTTTTTCGTTTCTCAGCAGCGGTCACGAACACAATCGGCTCGAATCTGCAACTGCTCTGGTATCAGTGGGATGCTTCCGCAAGAGGATGTCGTTGGATTCCCCTCCAGCACATCCTCTCCCTGTTCTGAATAACTGCAGACTGTCCTTAAGATGGCCGCACTTCCTTTTCCTGTGTTTCACACCACTCAGATTGTAGCCCCACTTCTCACATTTTGCATTCATCTAACAGTCTTTCAGAAATACTTTGGCAACAGCATCATCTTGTGAATAATACCATTACTGCAAAGAATCAAATCTATTTACATCAGGTACAGTATTATACTGATGCGGACACAGATATACACATTTATACCACCCTGGTGAGCAGTCACACATCTCACACTTCTGTTTATTTGCTAGAGTCAGGAGTTGCTCGTGATAGGATACAAGTCATATAGTGGCTAGAAATAATGTTTTTCCTCATCTACATACAGAGGACAACTTATTGTAAAAGTCACGTGAAATGACACATGGAGAAATTTGCTTACAGGAGTCCTTTAACCCCTTAATCCCATATGACGTACTATCCCGTCAAGGTGACCTGGGACTTAATTCCCAGTGACGGAATAGTACGTCATATGCGATCGGCAGCGCTCACGGGGGGAGCGCGGCCGATCGCGGCCGGGTGTCAGCTGCCTATCACAGCTGACATCCGGCACTATGTGCCAGGAGCGGTCACGGACCGCTCCCGGCACATTAACCCCCGGCACACCGCGATCAAAGATGATCGCGGTGTTGCGGCGGTGCAGGGAAGCATCGTGCAGGGAGGGGGCTCCCTGCGGGCTTCCCTGAGACGATCGGTACACGGTGATGTACTCACCGTGTACCGAGCGTCTTCTCCCTGCAGTCCCCGGATCCAAAATGGCCGCGGGGCTGCATCCGGGTCCTGCAGGGAGCACTTCCGGGTCAGGATCAGGCTGCAGCTGCAGCTCTAATCCTGCCCGGCTGTATGTCAGATCACCGATCTGATAGAGTGCTGTGCACACTGTCAGATCGGTGATCTGTGATGTCCCCCCCTGGGACAAAGTGAAAACGTAAAAAAAAAAAATTTTCCACACGTGTAAAAAAAAAAAAAAAAAAATATTATTCCCATAAATACATTTCTTTATCTAAAAAAAAAAAAAAAAAACAATAAAAGTACACATATTTAGTATCGCCGCTTCCGTAACGACCCAACCTATAAAACTGGCCCACTAGTTAACCCCTTCAGTGAACACCGTAAAAAAAAAACGAGCCAAAAAACAACGCTTTATTATCATAATGCTGAACAAAAAGTGGAATAACACGCGATCAAAAAGACAGATATAAATAACCATGGTACCACTGAAAGCGTCATCTTGTCCCGCAAAAAACGAGCCACCATATAGCATCATAACCAAAAAAATAAAAAAGTTATAGTCCTCTGAATAAAGCGATGCCAAAATAATTATTTTTTCTATAAAATAGCTTTTATCATATAAAAGAGCCAAAACATAAAAAAAATTATATAAATGAGGTATCGCTGTAATCGTACTGACCCGAAGAATAAAACTGCTTCATCAATTTTACCAAACGCGGAACGGTATAAACGCCTCCCCCAAAAGAAATTCATGAATAGCTGGTTTTTGGTCATTCTGCCTCACAAAAAATCGGAATAAAAAGCGATCAAAAACTGTCACGTGTCCGAAAATGTTACCGATAAAAACGTCAACTCGTCCTGCAAAAAACAAGACCTCACATGACTCTGTGGACCAAAATATGGAAAAATTATAGGTCTCAAAATGTGGAGACGCAAAAACTTTTTTGCTATAAAAAGCGTCTTTTAGTGTGTGACGGCTGCCAATCATAAAAATCCGATATAAAAAACGCTATAAAAGTAAATCAAACCCCCCTTCATCACCCCCTTAGTTAGGCTAGGTTCACATTGCGTTAATGGGTTAACGCTAACGGACAGCGTTGCACGGCAAAAATGTCACAATTAACGCCGTGCAACGGGTCCGTTAGCACACCCATTGACAGCAATGTGATTTTCGGGTGTAGCGCATCGCTAGAGCGTGCCATTTTCGGCTCGCGCTAGCAAGGTGCCGTTCTTTTGTGGCGCGCCTCGGACGCTGCTTGCAGCGTCCGCGGCGCGCCCGAGGTCCGATCCCCGATCTTCCAGAGCGGGGACGTTAACGCGACCATTAAACACGACACCTAAAAAGACATTGCGTTAGCGCAATCCGCTAGCGCTAAACGGATTTCCCTAACGCAATGTGAACCTAGCCTTAGGGAAAAATAATAAAATTAAAAAAAATGTATTTATTTCCATTTTCCCATTAGGGTTAGGGCTAGGGTTAGGGCTAGGGTTAGGGCTAGGGCTAGGGTTAGGGCTAGGGTTAGGGCTAGGGTTAGGGCTAGGGTTAGGGTTTGGATTACATGTACGGTTGGGATTAGGGTTGGGATTAGAATTAGGGGTGTGTCAGGGTTAGGTGTGTGGTTAGGGTTACAGTTGGGATTAGGGTTAGGGGTGCGTTTGGATTAGGGTTTCATTTATAATTGGGGGGTTTCCACTGTTTAGGCACATCAGGGGCTCTCCAAACGCGACATGGTGTCCGATCTCAATTCCAGCCAATTCTGCATTGAAAAAGTAAAACAGTGCTCCTTCACTTCCGAGCTCTCCCGTGCGCCCAAACAGGAGTTTACCCCAACATATGGGGTATCATCGTACTCGAGACAAATTGGACAACAACTTTTTGGGTCCAAGTTCTCTTGCTATCCTTGGGAAAATAAAAATTTGGGGGGCTAAAAATCATTTTTGTGGGAAAAAAAAGGATTTTTTATTTTCACGGCTCTGCATTGTAAACTGTAGTGAAACACTTGGGGGTTCAAAGTTTTCACAACACATCTAGATAAGTTCCTTGGGAGGTCTAGTTTCCCATATGAGGTCACTTGTGGGGGGTTTGTACTGTTTGGGTACATCAGGGGCTCTGCAAATGCAACGTGACGCCTCCATCTAAGTCTGCATTCCAAATGGCGCTCCTTCCCTTCCGAGCTCTGCCATGCGCCCAAACAGTGGTTCCCCCCCCCACATATGGGGTATCAGCGTAATCAGGACAAATTGGACAACAAATTTTGGGGTCCAATTTATTCTGTTACCTTTGTGAAAATACAAAACTGGGGGTTAAAAAATAATTTTTGCGAAAAAAAAAAAAATTATTTTCACGGCTCTGCGTTATAAACTGTAGTGAAACACTTGGGGGTTCAAAGCTCTCAAAACACATCTAGATAAGTTCCTTAGGGGGTCTAGTTTCCAAAATGGTGTCACTTGTGGGGGGTTTTAATGTTTAGGCACATCAGGGGCTCTCCAAACCAACATGGCGTCCCATCTTAATTCCAGTCAATTTTGCATTGAAAAGTCAAATGGCGCTCCTTCCCTTCTGAGCTCTGCTATGCGCCCAAAAAGTGGTTTACCCCCACATATGGGGTATCGTCGCACTCAGGACAAATTGCACAACAACTTTTGTGGTCTAATTTCTTCTCTTACCCATGGGAAAATAAAAAATTGGGGGCGAAAAGATCATTTTTGTGAAAAAATAAGATTTCTTATTTTTATGGCTCTGCATTATAAACTTCTGTGAAGCACTTGTTGGGTCAAAGTGCTCACCACACATCTAGATAAGTTCCTTAAGGGGTCTACTTTCCAAAATGGTGTCACTTGTGGGGATTTCAATGTTTAGGCACATCAGTGGCTCTCCAAACGCAACATGGCGTCCCATCTCAATTCCAGTCAATTTTGCATTGAAAAGTAAAATGGCGCTCCTTCCCTTCCGAGCTCTGCCATACGCCCAAACAATGGTTTACACCCATATATGGGGTATCAGTGTACTCAGGACAAATTGGACAACAATTTTTGAGGTCCAATTTCTTCTCTTACTCTTGGGAAAATAAAAAATTGGGGGCGAAAAGATCATTTTTGTGAAAAAATATGATTTTTTATTTTTATGGCTCTGCATTATAAACTTCTGTGAAGCAATTGGTGGGTCAAAGTGGTCACCACACATCTAGATAAGTTCCTTAGGGTGTCTACTTTCCAAAATGGTGTCACTTGTGGGGGGTTTCAATGTTTAGGCACATGAGGGGCTCTCCAAACGCAACATGGCGTCCCATCTCAATTCCTGTCAATTTTGCATTGAAAAGTCAAATGGCGCTCCTTTCCTTCCGAGCTCTGCCATGCGCCCAAACAGTGGTTTACCCCCACATATGGGGTATCAGCGTACTCAGGACAGATTGTACAACAACGTTTGGCATCCATTTTATCCTGTTACCCTTGGTAAAATAAAACAAATTGGAGCTGAAATAAATTTTGTGTGAAAAAAAGTTAAATATTCATTTTTATTTAAACATTCCAAAAATTCCTGTGAAACCCCTGAAGGGTTAATAAACTTCTTGAATGTGGTTTTGAGCACCTTGAGGGGTGCAGTTTTTAGAATGGTGTCACACTTGGGTATTTTCTATCATATAGACCCCTCAAAATGACTTCAAATGAGATGTGGTCCCTAAAAAAAAATGGTGTTGTAAAAATGAGAAATTGCTGGTCAACTTTTAACCCTTATAACTCCCTAACAAAAAAAAATTTTGGTTCCAAAATTGTGCTGATGTAAAGTATACATGTGGGAAATGTTACTTATTAAGTATTTTGCATGACATATCTCTGTGATTTAAGGGCATAAAAATTTAAAGTTGGAAAATTGCGAAATTTTCTAAATTTTCGCCAAATTTCCGTTTTTTTCACAAATAAACGCAAGTTATATCGAATAAATGTTACCACTAACATGAAGTACAATACGTCACGAGAAAATATTGTCAGAATCGCCAAGATCCGTTGAAGCGTTCCAGAGTTATAACCTCATAAAGGGACAGTGGTCAGAATTGTAAAAATTGGCCCGGTCATTAACGTGCAAACCACCCTCGGGGCTTAAGGGGTTAAGGAAACAGCTAATTATGCCCTTTAGAACACAGTTACGGTAATTGTTTATGCTTTCGCAGTCTGTTTTGTCCAAGTTGAAGTCAAATATTCAAATGTTATATCCATTCATAGCACTAAGGCTCCCGTTCCCCAGTGGGAAATAGGTAACCTCTTATCATTTGTCATTTTTAATATTAGTGTCATCTGATATGGTTTGGGGGCTTAATAATATTCTCTCTCGATCTGTTTTCTGAGTGAGATTAGAGGAGAAAGAGGTCACGCTTTGAGGGTATTTTTAATATTCAAAACAATTTTCATATTGCTCCAATGTATATAGTGGAAAAAACTCAAGCAACCTTGCAAATCGCCTTTTCTGTATCACCTCCTGTGCAGATCCATGAAATTACGTGAAATTGTTAGTATTGGGAAAACATTTTTTTACCTACCTAGTTTGCAGTCCCTTACTGTAATGTGTAATCCACTACGTCCATTTTAAGTAATTGCTAAGATTTCTCAGTGTGCGGGATTAAATCTGAACCAAGCAAGACCATTTGACTTCTATTTTCCGACACTTTCCATATCGCAGTATGAAAACATTTCAGAGCTGCTGTAAATTCCAGGAAATGAAATCAATGGATAAATTTCTTAGCAAAGGCGCATAGGATTTACATAACTTTGATTTTGTTGTTCGGAGTTTTGCTATAAATAAGTCTTAAAGTGGTATTATGGATTTAGCAAATAAAGCTTATTCAAGATGTATTGAATAGTTACATAATATTCTAATATACAGGTGTTTCTCACAAAATTTGAATATCAGGAAAAAGTTAATTTATTTCAGTTCTAAGGGACCTTTTTAAACCCTTAGGAAGCCTTTGCATGTGTTTTTTGCTAATTATTCTAATTTACTGAGATAATGATTTTGGGGTTTTCATTGGCTGTAAGCCATTATCATCTACATTAACAGAAATAAACACGTGAAATAGATCACTCTGTTTATAATGACTATCTAATATATGAGTTTCACTTTTTGTATTGAAGATCTGAAATAAATGAATCTTTTGAATATATTCTAATTTTGTGAGAAGCACCTGTAATTTTCGTATAATTTCTTTATGGTTTTTAAGATCTTTTTCTTACAGATATGGAATGGGATCATTTATGTATTTTGTTGATAGGGTAAGAGTCCGTGCTGATCATGTGATGGACACAAAGGTGTACAACTGATATAATGGATGTCATATCAGTTTAAAAACAGAGGATCAGCACAACAGCCACATTTATAGACACCAAAATCTCAAACATCAATTTGAGAAGAATGTGTCAGAATTTTTTCACTAAGCGCCAAAAATACACACCCATTAAAGTAAACCTGTCATGTCGGATAACGCTATCAACCTGCACATATAGGGTTAATCTGCAGGTTAACAGCATTAGAAAGGTGCATGGCCACAGTATCAAAAGAAAAGCTCCTGGTAGCAAATTAACTTTATTCCTCAGGGGAGCAGCCGGCTTTCAGTCATGTTGATGTGGCTACATTGTGAGCAGCTGTAATCACACCCCAGAACTATGATTGGCAGCTGACAATGCAGTGCATCAGTCCACAACTGTCTGTTAGTTAGTGCTGGGGCGTTATTACAGATGCCACTTACAGCCTGTGAGCAATGATTGCTGCTGCACCTGTATAACTGAAAGCCGGCGGCTCCTGGGAGGAATAAAGTTCATTTTTTCCCAGGAGCTGCATTCTCAGTACGGCGACCAAACAGTTTTCTAATGCTATTAACCTGCAGAATAACCCTATATTTGAAGGTTAAAGGGATCTTGTCAATAGGATTTTCCCATATAAAGTAGGGCCAGCACCTGTACACCCTTATATACAGCATTCTGAAATGGTAATGTTAAGAAAAACCCCTTAAACGTTTAAATCCTTGACAATCACATAGTTACTTATGAAAAAGTGGATTTCAGAGCAGCAACTTAGATGAATGTTAAATCCTAGAGATGCACATCACAAAGTTACGTCTTCCTTATCCAAGTCGGAATAGGATTCTTGTTGGAGAGATGTAGGAGAAGAACCCATTATCCTCCCAAATCCTTGACATAACATGCGGGCAATCACTCACTTTGGTATTGTGAGATATTGTCCTTTTAATCACTGAATCCTTGGGCTAAGATAAGCAGCTGCTACTATAATGTCATAGCGAATGTGCAGAAACCTCATTTAAGAGAACATGTCAAGTAGAACCAGTGCATTTTTTCAGTGGCACAGAAAAAAATTGATTGCTACTTGTCCTTGACATTCATAGTAAGAGTTTTATATTATGACTAGAGTTGAGCGACTTTTACTTTTTTCTGATCTAGTCGGGTTTCGCGGTGAAATCTAGTCGGGTTTCGCGGTGAAATCGGCCGATTATTGCGAAGGGAGGTATAAAAATGGCCTATGGTGGACATTCAGCAGCTGCAAATGGAGGAATTGGAGAAGTCAGTAAGAGGAGGCCAAAAGCAAGACATTTTTCAGGCAAGCTACGCGTCAGCAGGGGAAGGTGGGGCAAAATAATTTGAAATCCATGATTGGTTCATTTTAATGAAGGTTAGGTCATCCGGCTTTAAAAGCTGTTTTCCTACTCCCAGATAAGGGAGCCTTCGAGGCCTTGTGTAGCCAGACGATGACGCTGGCTCAACACCTCCAGCCTTAGGTGCTATTGTGCTTTTGCCACTACCACCAGATGCACCACCACCACCATCAGTACCAGCTGGCAACCACCGCCCACGGGCTCTTCCACCAGACTTCCTCATTTTTTGGAAAATCTAACCAAAATAACAACCATTATTTGGTACTGTAAAACAAGGTAGAAGGTGTATATAAACTTGTCGAGAATTTAAATCTCCCTTTTTTTTGGGAGACTGAACCAAAACTCAGGCCCAGTGTATAAAACAACACAATGTGAGTGGCAGAAAGTGGCTGGCTGACATACGACAAACTAACAGGACTGCAGTATATCCACTTTGTGAGAATTTGAATCTCCGTTTTTTTTGGGGAGACTGAACCAAAACTCAGGCCCAGTGCATAAAACAACACAATGTAAGTGGCAGAAACTGGCTGGCTGATATACAACAAACTAACAGGACTGCAGTATATCCACTTTGTAAGAATTTGAATCTCCCTTTTATTTGTACAAAATTGAACTAAAACTCAGGCCCAGTGTATATAACAACGCATTCTAAGTGGCAGAAAGTGGCTGGCTGACATACGACAAACTAACAGGACTGCAGTAGATCCACTTTGTAAGAATTTGAATCTCACTGTTTTGGGGGGAGACTGAACCAAAACTCAGGCCCAGTGTATATAACAACGCATTCTAAGTGGCAGAAAGTGGCTGGCTGACATACGACAAACTAACAGGACTGCAGTAGATCCACTTTGTAAGAATTTGAATCTCACTGTTTTTGGGGGAGACTGAACCAAAACTCAGGCCCAGTGTATATAACAACACAATCTAAGTGGCAGAAAGTGGCTGGAAGATATATGAAAAAATACAAGGACTGTAGTACAATTTCAATCTCCCTACAATGATCTCAGGAAAAGTATGGCAGCAATAAAAAGGACTGCTGCACACAAAAGTGTGGACAAATAAACAAGATAACTGTGCAGAAAGGAGCAACAGGATTTTTGCTTTTAAAAAAGCAGTTGGTTTGCACAGCAGCGTGCAAACAGCAATGCAGCTATCAGTGAGCCTTATAAGGCAGCCTAATAAGCTACAGAGCTGATGCACAAAAATATAGCCTCTACTATCCTTGCAAAAAAAATGGTGGTGTTGGACAGTGGAAATCGCTACAGCACAAGCAGTTTGGGGGTTAATCTTCCCTCCCTAACTATATCCCTTCTTATGATGAAGCTGCAGCAACTCTCCCTGTGCTAAGATCGGCAGAAGTAAGATGGCGGCCGGCGTGCACACCACTTTATAGCCCCTGTGACGCTGTAGAAAGCAAGCCAATCACTGTCATGCCCTTCTCTAACCCTTTCACCCCCGGAGCTTTTTCCGCTTTTTCATTTTCGTTTTTTGCTCCCCTCCTTCCCAGAGCCATAACTTTTTGTTTTTCCGTCAATATGGCCATGTGAGGGCTTATTTTTTGCGGGACGAGATGTACTTTTGAACGATACCATTGATTTTACCATGCCATGTAACAGAAAACGGGAAAAAAATTCCAAGTGTGATGAAATTGCAAAAAAAGTGCAATCTCACACTTGTTTTTTGTTTGGCTTTTTTGCTAGGTTCACTAAATGCTAAAACTGACCTGCAATCATGATTCTTCAGGTCATTACGAGTTCATAGACACCAAACATGTCTAGGTTATTTTTTATCTAAGTGGTGAAAAAAAATTCCAAATTTTGCTAAAAAAATGCACGATTTTCCGATACCCGTAGCGTCTCCAATTTTCGTGATCTGGGGTCAGGTGAGGGCTTATTTTTTGCGTGCCGAGCTGGCGTTTTTAATGATACCATTTTGGTGTAGATACGCTCTTTTGATCGCCCGTTATTGCATTTTAATGCAATGTCGCGGCGACCAAAAAAACGTAATTTTGGGGTTTTGATTTTTTTCTCGCTACGTCATTTAGCGGTCAGGTTAATCCTTTGCTTTTATTGATAGATCGGGCGATTCTGAACGCGGCGATACCAAATATGTGTATGTTTGATTTTTTATTAATTGTTTTATTTTGATTGGGGCGAAAGGGGGGTGATTTGAACTTTTATATATTTTTTATTTTTTTAATATTTTTAATCACTTTTTTTTTTAATTTTGGCATGCTTCAATAGCCTCCATGGGAGGCTAGAAGCATGCATAACTCGATCGGCTCTGCTACATAGAGGTGAAGTACAGATCACCTCTATGTAGCAGAAATGCAGGGTTGCTTTGAACGCCGACCACAGGGTGGCGCTCAAAGCAATCGGCCATCAACAAGCATAGAGGTCTCAAGGAGACCTTTGGTTGTTATGGCGATGCACTGCTGACCCCTGATCATGTGACGGGTGTCAGCAGTGCGAGCACTCCCGGCCGCGCGGCCGGGAGCGCTAGTTAAATGCCGCTGTCAGCGCTTGACGTCGGCATTTAACTAGTTAATGGGCGCGGGCGGATTGCGATTCTGCTCGCGCTCATTGCGCGCACATGTCAGCTGTACAAAACACCGCCGCAGCCCACTGCCGGAGCCCACCTCAAAGCAAGGGATCTGCCAGCTGACGTACTATTCCGTCAGCTGGCAGAAAGGGGTTAAGATGGTGGGGACCGAGACCTATGTCATCACGCTGCCCACACACTGCGTCCTCCATCATTGGCTGAAAAATGGCGCTGAAAGCGTCATACGAAACGCGACTTTTGCGCGCAGATCGCCGACCTCATAGCCAATCCCACACTAGGATTGGGTCGGGTTTCATGAAACCCGACCTTGCCGAAAGTCGGCGATTTTTGAATTTGTCCGATCTGTTTCGCTCAACATTAATTATGACACTTGCTGTTTTTACAGGTCAAATCTAGTCAGATATGAAATTGTGATAGGGGGCAGCAACATAAAAGCTGGTGCTGATGTTGGATTCCATTATTCTATTTTTTTTTATTTTTTCTTACCCAAACATGAAAACTTTCCCATACATTCGAAATCTTGTCGCTGCTTTTTGTCCCAACTTAACAATTTATCACCTATTCAAAACGCAGTGTTAAGCTGTGGTCACAGTTGCGAGTGCAATCCGAGAAACTCGCGCATCAATACCCGGCACTGCCACCATCACTCATGACCGGAGCATGCGGCTGCTTGTATCTCTATGCAGCTTGAACTTTTCGGAAGGTGTATGTCCCATTACATCAGGTGTAGAAGTAACAAAGCATTTCAGAAAAGGAACATCCTACCAACAGTAAAATATGGTGGTGGTAGTGTCATGGTCTGGGGCAGTTTTCCTGCTTCAGGACCTGTAAGACTTGCTATGGTAAATGGAACCATGAATTCTGTTGTCTACCAAAAAATCCTGAAGGAGAATGTCTGGCCATCTGTTTGTGACCTCAAGCTGAAGCGCACTTGGATTATGCAGCAAAACAATGATCCAAAACACGCCAGCAAGTCCACCTCTGAATGTCTTAAGAAAAACAAAATTAAGACTTTGGAGTGGCCTAGTTAAAGTCCTGACCTTAATCCTATTAAGAAGCTATCTCATGACCTTAAAAATGTGGTTCCTGCCTGGAAACCTTCCAATGTGGTTGAATTATAAGAATTCTGAAACGATTATTGGGTCAAAATTCCCCCAGAACGTTTGTAAAAGACTCCTTATGAGTTATTGCAAACACTTGATTGCAGTTTTTGCTGCTAAGGGTGGACCAACCAGTTATTAAGTTTAGGGGGAAATCACTTTTTTTACAAGAGGCCCTGTAAGTTTGGATTTCTTTTTCCCCTTAATAATAAAGACCTTCATTTATAAACTGCATTTTGTGTTTACTTGTGTCATCTTTGTCTAATATTTAAATTTAGATATTGTTACCTGACTATTCACACCTACAGTCATGGACAAAAATTTTGAGAATGAGACAAATATTAATTTTTCCAAAGTCTACTGCTTCATTTTTTTCTAATGGCAATTTGCATATACTCCTGAATGTCAGAGTGATCAGCTTAACAGCAATTACTGTACTTGCAAAGTCAATATTTGCCCAGAAAATGAACTTTAACCCCCAAAACACATTTCAACATTATTGCAGTCCTGCCTTAAAGGGAACCTGTCACCTGAATTTGGCGGGACTGGTTTTGGGTCATATGGGCGGAGTTTTCGGGTGTTTGATTCACCCTTTCCTTACCCGCTGGCTGCATGCTGGCTGCAATATTGGATTGAAGTTCATTCTCTGTCCTCCATAGTACACGCCTGCACAAGGCAAGATTGCTTTGTGCATGTGTGTACTATGGAGGACAGAGAATGAACTTCAATCCAATATTGCAGCCAGCATGCAGCCAGCAAGTAAGGAAAGGGTGAATTAAACACCCGAAAACTCCGCCCATATGACCCAAAACCAGTCCCGCCAAATTCAGGTGACAGAGTCCCTTTAAAAGGAGCAGCTAACATCGTTTTAGTGATTGATCCATTAACACAGGTGTGGGTGTTGATGAGGACCGGGCTGGCGATCAATCAGTCATGATTAAGTAAGAATGACATCTCTGGACACTTTAAAAGGAGGCTGGTGCTTGGAATCATTGTTTCTCTTCAGTTAATCATGGTTATCTCTAAAGAAACATGTGCAGCCATCATTGTACTGCACAAAAATGGCCTAACAGGGAAGAGTATCGCAGCTACAAAGATTGCACCTCAGTCAACAATCTATCTCATCATCAAGAACTTCAAGGAGATAGCTTCCATTGTTGTCAAAAAGGCTCCAGGGCGCCCAAGAAAGACCAGCAAGCGCCAGGACCGTATCTTAAAACTATTTCAGGTGCGGGATCGGACTACCAGCAGTGCCGAGCTTGCTCAGGAATGGCAGCAGGCTGGTGTGAGTGCTTCTGCACGCACTGCGAGGCGGAGACTCTTTGAGCAAGGCCTGGTTTCAAGGAGGGCAGCAAAGAAGCCACTTCTCTCCAGAAAAAAACATCAGAGACCGACTGATATTCTGCAAAAGGTACAGGGAGTGGACTGCTGAGGACTGGGGCAAAGTCATTTTCTCTGATGAATCCCCTTTTCGATTGTTCGGGACATCTGGAAAACAGCTTATTCGAAGAAGAAGAGGTGAGCGATACCACCAGTCTTGTCTCATGCCAACTGTAAAGCATCCTGAAACCATTCATGTGTGGGGTTGCTTCTCAGCCAAGGGAATCGGCTCACTCACAGTCTTGCCTAAAAACACAGCCATGAATAAAGAATGGTACCAGAATGTCCTTCAAGAGCAACTTCTCCCAACCGTCCAAGAGCAGTTTGGTGCCCAACAATGCCTTTTCCAGCATGATGGAGAACCTTGCCATAAAGCAAAGGTGATAACTAAATGGCTCATGGAACAAAACATGGAGATTTTGGGTCCATGGCCTGGAAACTCCCCAGATCTTAATCCCATTGAGAACTTGTGGTCAATCATCAAGAGACAGGTGGACAAACAAAAACCAACAAATTGTGGCAAAATGCAAGCATTGATTATGCAAGAATGGACTGCTATCAGTCAGGATTTGGTCCAGAAGTTGATTGAGAGCATGCCAGGGAGAATTGATTGCAGAGGTCTTGAAGAAGAAGGGTCAACACTGCAAATATTGACTTGCTGCATTAACTCATTCTAACTGTCAATATAACCTATTGGTACTCATAATATGATTGCAATTATATTTCTGTATGTGATTTAAAAATCAGACAAACACTAATAAAAACCAGAGGGCAGCAGATCATGTGAAAATATAATTTTGGTGTCATTCTCAAAACTTTTGGCCATGACTGTATATAAAAAAAGCTGCACAAGACAAAAAACACCAGTGGTGGTGTATTATTAATGAGATTATTAAAATGAAAAAACGTCTCTGCACTATATAGTGTGAACATGTACGGTAATTAGTCCTATGAGATACTATCCACCCTTGTGCAAATGCCTGCTTGATTAATTGAATTGTTAGTCATGCATAGCAAATTGCAGTAAAAAAAGGATATAATTAGTGACGAGCTAATATACTCGTTACTCGAGATTTCCCGAGCACGCTCGGGTGTCCTCCGAGTATTTTTTACTGCTCGGAGATGTAGTATTCTTCGCCGCAGCTGGATGATTTACAGCTACTAGCCTGCTTGATTACATGTGGGGATTCCCTAGCAACCAGGCAACCCCCACATGTACTTAGCCTGGCTAATAGCTGTAAATCATTCAGCTGAGGCGATGAAAACTAAATCTCCGAGCACTAAAAAATACTTGGAGGACACCCGAGAGTGCTCGGGAAATCTCAAGTAACGAGTATATTCGCTCATCACAAGATATAATCAAAACAGCAAGCACATATAGTTAAACATCATACACCATGCAGTAAAAATTTGTTATCCAATAGCCATAGTTGATAAAGTGAATAACACAGTTGACAGATACAGTTAGTTATTTACTTTGACCGATGGTTAACCCCTTTACCACCATGGGTGGTTTGCATGTTAATGACCAGGCCAATTTTTACAATTCTGACCCCTGTCCCATTATGAGGTTATAACTCTGGAACGCTTCAACGGATCCTTGTCATGATTCCAATGGCAGGGAATCACAAAAGGACAAGCACCAACGAGCTCTAGGGTGATGGAACCTGAGCTGACCGTGACCCTAAACCTGAACACACAAATAACAATAGCCGGGGAACGTGCCTACGTTGATCCTAGACGTCTCGCACCAGCCGAAGATCTAACTTCCCCTATTAGAAGAAACACAGACCTCTCTTGCCTCCAGAGAAATACCCCACAGAAATAGCAGCCCCCCACATATAATGACGGTGAAATGAGAGGAAGGCACATACACAGTATGAAATCAGATTCAGCAAAATGAGGCCGCTAAAACTAGATAGCAGAGGATACAAAAGTAAACTGCGCGGTCAGCAAAAAACCCTTCAAAAAACCATCCTGTAATTACTTGAACTCATGTTCCAACTCATGGAACATGAGGAGCAATTACAGCCCGCTAGAGCAACCAGCAGCAAAGAAACAATTATATGCAAGCTGGACAAGACAAAAATAAATCAAAACGTGGAACAAGAAAATCAAAAACTTAGCTTGTCCTGAAGATTACTGAAGCCAGAAGCTGAGGTAACAAAACACTCTGATAACCTTGATAGCCAGCGGGGAAATGACAAGAAAGCCCGGTTAAATAGGAAACTCCCAAATCCTAATAGAACAGGTGGACACCAGAGACAGCAGAACACAAATCACCCAGTACCATCAGTAACCACCAGAGGGAGCCCAAAAACAGAACTCACAACAGTACCCCCCCCTTGAGGAGGGGTCACCAAACCCTCACGAGAACCACCAGGGCGACCAGGATGAGCCCTATGAAAAGCGCGGACCAAATCATCAGCATGAACATCAGAGGCAACCACCCAAGAATTATCCTCCTGACCATAACCCTTCCACTTGACCAAATATTGGAGTTTCCGTCTGGAAACACGAGAATCCAAGATCTTCTCCACAACATACTCCAATTCTCCCTCCACCAGCACCGGAGCAGGAGGCTCAGGCGAAGGAACAACAGGTACCTCATACCTCCGCAACAACGACCGATGGAACACATTATGAATAGCAAACGATGCCGGGAGATCCAAACGAAACGACACAGGGTTAAGAATTTCCAAGATCCTATAAGGACCGATGAACCGAGGCTTGAACTTAGGAGAAGAGACCTTCATAGGAACAAAACGAGAAGACAACCACACCAAGTCCCCAACACGAAGTCGAGGACCCACGCGGCGACGGCGATTAGCAAACTGCTGAGCCTTCTCCTGGGACAACTTCAAATTGTCCACCACATGACTCCAAATCTGACGCAACCTATCCACCACCATGTCCACTCCAGGACAATCAGAAGGCTCCACCTGACCAGAGGAAAAACGAGGATGAAACCACGAATTACAAAAGAAAGGAGAAACCAAGGTAGCAGAACTAGCCCGATTATTAAGGGCAAACTCGGCCAGCGGCAAAAAGGTAACCCAGTCATCCTGATCAGCAGAAACAAAACACCTCAAATAAGTTTCCAAGGTCTGATTAGTTCGCTCCGTCTGGCCATTCGTCTGAGGGTGGAATGCAGACGAAAAGGACAAATCAATGCCCATCTTAGCACAGAACGTCCGCCAAAATCTAGACACAAACTGGGATCCCCTGTCAGAAACGATGTTCTCCGGAATCCCATGCAAACGAACCACGTTTTGGAAAAACAGAGGGACCAACTCAGAGGAGGAAGGCAACTTAGGCAAGGGTACAAGATGAACCATTTTAGAAAAGCGGTCACACACAACCCAGATGACGGACATTTTTTGAGAGACAGGGAGATCCGAAATAAAGTCCATGGAAATGTGCGTCCAAGGCCTCTTCGGGATAGGCAAAGGTGACAACAATCCACTGGCTCGAGAACAGCAAGGCTTAGCCCGAGCACAAACCTCACAAGACTGCACAAAAGAACGCACATCCCTAGACAAGGAAGGCCACCAAAAAGACCTGGCCACCAAGTCTCTAGTACCAAATATTCCAGGATGACCTGCCAACGCAGAAGAATGGACCTCAGAGATGACTCTACTGGTCCAGCTATCCGGAACAAACAGTCTCTCAGGCGGACAACGATCAGGTTTACCCGCCTGAAACTCCTGCAAAGCACGTCGCAAGTCTGGGAAGACGGCCGACAAAATCACCCCATCCCTAAGGATACCAGTGGGCTCAGAATTTCCAGGGGAGTCAGGCACAAAACTCCTAGAAAGAGCATCCGCCTTCACATTCCTTGAACCTGGCAGGTATGAAACCACAAAATTGAAACGAGAGAAAAACAGTGACCAAAGAGCCTGTCTAGGATTCAGACGCCTGGCAGACTCAAGGTAAATCAGATTTTTGTGATCAGTCAAGACCACCACACGATGTCTAGCACCCTCCAGCCAATGACGCCACTCCTCAAATGCCCACTTCATGGCCAAAAGTTCCCGATTACCCACATCATAATTCCGCTCAGCGGGTGAAAATTTTCTAGAAAAGAACGCACATGGCTTCATCACCGAGCAATCGGAGCTTCTCTGTGACAAAACCGCCCCCGCTCCAATCTCGGAAGCATCAACCTCAACTTGGAAAGGAAGCGAAACATCAGGCTGACGCAACACAGGAGCAGAAGAAAACCGGCGTTTAAGTTCCTGAAAGGCCTCCACAGCCGCAGGAGACCAATCAGCAACATCAGCACCCTTCTTAGTCAAATCCGTCAAAGGCTTAACAACACTAAAAAAATTAGTTATAAAACGACGATAGAAATTAGCAAAGCCCAAGAACTTCTGCAAACTCTTAAGAGATGCAGGCTGCGTCCAGTCACAAATAGCCCGAACCTTGACGGGATCCATCTCAATAGTAGAAGGGGAAAAAATATACCCCAAGAAAGAAATCTTCTGGACTCCAAAGAGACACTTTGAGCCCTTTACAAACAAGGAATTAGCCCGCAGGACCTGAAACACCTTCCTGACCTGCTGAACATGAGACTCCCAGTCATCAGAAAAAACCAAAATATCATCCAAATACACAATCATAAATTTATCCAGATATTCACGGAAAATATCGTGCATAAAGGACTGGAAGACTGAAGGAGCATTAGAAAGTCCGAAAGGCATTACCAAATACTCAAAATGGCCCTCAGGCGTATTAAATGCGGTTTTCCACTCATCACCTTGCTTTATTCGTATAAGATTATACGCACCCCGGAGATCAATCTTAGTGAACCATTTAGCCCCCTTAATGCGAGCAAACAAATCAGTCAACAAAGGCAAAGGATACTGATATTTTACGGTAATCTTATTCAAAAGACGATAATCTATACAAGGTCTCAAGGACCCATCTTTCTTGGCCACGAAAAAAAAAACCTGCTCCCAAAGGGGACGAAGATGGACGGATATGTCCCTTTTCCAAGGACTCATTAACATAATCCCGCATAGCAGTATGCTCTGGCACTGACAGATTGAACAAACGACCTTTAGGAAATTTACTACCAGGAATTAAATCTATAGCACAATCGCAATCCCTGTGAGGAGGAAGCGAACTGAGCTTAGGCTCCTCAAAAACATCCCGATAATCCGACAAAAATACAGGAACCTCAGAAGGAGTAGATGAAGCGATAGAAATCGGAGGTGCATCATCATGAACCCCCTGACATCCCCAGCTTAACACAGACATTGTTTTCCAGTCAAGGACTGGATTATGAGTTTGTAACCATGGCAGACCAAGTACTAGAACATCATGTAAATTATACAACACCAGGAAGCGAATCACCTCCTGATGAACGGGAGTCATACGCATGGTCACTTGTGTCCAGTACTGAGGTTTATTCATAGCTAAAGGTGTAGAGTCAATTCCCTTCAAAGGAATAGGGACTTCCAGAGGCTCAAGACTAAACCCACATCGCTTGGCAAATGACCAATCCATAAGACTCAGGGCAGCGTCTGAATCTACATAGGCATCGACGGAAATGGATGATAATGAGCAAATCAGAGTCACAGACAGAATGAACTTAGACTGTAATGTACTAATGGCAACAGACTTATCAACCTTTTTTGTGCGTTTAGAGCATGCTGATATAACATGAGCTGAATCACCACAATAAAAGCACAACCCATTTTTCCGCCTATAGTTTTGCCGTTCACTTCTAGACTGAACTCTATCACATTGCATTGTCTCAAGTGCCTGTTCAGAAGACACCGCCAAATGGTGCACAGGTTTGCGCTCCCGTAAACGCCGATCAATCTGAATAGCCATAGTCATAGACTCATTCAGACCCGTAGGCGCAGGGAACCCCACCATAACATCTTTAATGGCCTCAGAAAGGCCATCTCTGAACTTTGCAGCCAGGGCGCACTCATTCCACTGAGTAAGCACTGACCATTTCCGAAATTTTTGACAATATATTTCTGCTTCATCTTGCCCCTGAGAGAGAGCTAATAAAGCTTTTTCAGCCTGAATCTCTTGGTTAGGTTCCTCATAGAGCAAACCCAATGCCAGAAAAAACGCATCCACATTAAGCAACGCAGGATCCCCTGGTGCCAATGCAAATGCCCAATTTTGAGGGTCACCCCGCAGGAAAGATATAATAATCTTAACCTGCTGAGCAGGGTCTCCAGAAGAGCGAGATTTCAAAGAAAGGAACAGCTTGCAATTGTTCCTAAAATTCAGAAAACTAGATCTATCTCCAGCAAAGAACTCTGGAATAGGAATTCTAGGTTCAGACATAGGAGCATGTACAACAAAATCTTGTATATTTTGAACCTTAGCAGCAAGATTATTCAAGCTGGAAGCTAAACTCTGGACGTCCATGATAAACAGCTAAGGTCAGAGCCATTCAAGGATTAAGAGGAGGAAAAAAAATAAAAAAATCAGCCAGGCTGCAATTAGGGCTAGGCAGCAACCTCAGAGGAGAAAAAAAAAAAAAAAACTTCCTCAGACTACTTTTCCTCCTACTTCAGCCCAAACATTTTGGGCCGGCTATACTGTCATGATTCCAATGGCAGGGAATCACAAAAGGACAAGCACCAACGAGCTCTAGGGTGATGGAACCTGAGCTGACCGCGACCCTAAACCTGAACACACAAATAACAATAGCCGGGGAACGTGCCTACGTTGATCCTAGACGTCTCGCACCAGCCGAAGATCTAACTTCCCCTATTAGAAGAAACACAGACCTCTCTTGCCTCCAGAGAAATACCCCACAGAAATAGAAGCCCCCCACATATAATGACGGTGAAATGAGAGGAAGGCACATACACAGTATGAAATCAGATTCAGCAAAATGAGGCCCGCTAAAACTAGATAGCAGAGGATACAAAAGTAAACTGCGCGGTCAGCAAAAAACCCTTCAAAAAACCATCCTGTAATTACTTGAACTCATGTTCCAACTCATGGAACATGAGGAGCAATTACAGCCCGCTAGAGCAACCAGCAGCAAAGAAACAATTATATGCAAGCTGGACAAGACAAAAATAAATCAAAACGTGGAACAAGAAAATCAAAAACTTAGCTTGTCCTGAAGATTACTGAAGCCAGAAGCTGAGGTAACAAAACACTCTGATAACCTTGATAGCCGGCGGGGAAATGACAAGAAAGCCCGGTTAAATAGGAAACTCCCAAATCCTAATAGAACAGGTGGACACCAGAGACAGCAGAACACAAATCACCCAGTACCATCAGTAACCACCAGAGGGAGCCCAAAAACAGAACTCACAACAGATCCTGGTGATTCTGACACTGTTTTCTCATGACATATTGTTCTTCATGATAGTGGTAACATTTCTTTGATAAGACTTGTGTTTATTTGTGAAAAAAATGGAAATCTGGCAAAAATGTCACAATTTTCCAACTTTGAATTTTCATGCCCTTAAATCACAGAGATATGTCAATAATAAGTAACATTTCCCACATGTCTACTTTACAACAGCACAATTTTGGAACCAAATTTTTTTTTTGTTAGGGAGTTATAAGGGTTAAAAGTTGACCAGCGATTTCTCATTATTACATTTTTTTTTTAAGGACCACATCACATTTGAAGTCACTTTGAGGGGCCTATACGATAGAAAATACCCAAAAGTGACACCATTCTTAAGGTGCGCAAAACCACATTCAAGAAGTTTATTAACCCTTCTGGTACTTCACAGGAATTTTTGGAATGTTTAAAAAAAAAAAAATCAACATTTAACTTTTTTTCACAAAAAAATTCCTTTAGATCCCAATTTTTTTTTATTTTCCCAAGGGTAACAGGAGAAATTGGACTCCAAAAGTTATTGTGCAATTTGTCCTGAGTATGCTGATACCCCATATGTGGGCGGGAACCACTGTTTGGGCGCATGGCAGAGGTCAGAAGGGAAGGAGCACATTTTGACTTTTTCAACGCAAAATTGCTTGGAATTGAGATCGGATGCCATGTCGTGTTGGAGAGCCCCGGATGTGCCTAAACAGTGGAAACTCCCTACAAATGACACCATTTTAGAAACTAGACCCCCAAAGAACTTATCCAGACTTGTGGAGAGAACTTTCAACCTCCAAGAGCTTCACAGAAGTTTATAACCTATAGCCGTAAAATAAAAAAAATCATATTTTTTCCACAAAAATTATCTTTTTACCCCCAATTTTAATTTCCCCAAGGGTAACAGGACCCCAAAAGTTATTGTGCAATTTGTCCTGAGTACGGTGATACCCCATATGTGGGGATAAACCACTGTTTGGGCGCATGGCAGAGTTCGGAAGGGAAGGAGCGCCGTTTGACTTTTTCAACGCAAAATTGGCTGGAATTGAGATCGGATGCCATGTTGCATTTGGAGAGCCCCTGATGTGCCTAAACAGTGGAAATCCCCCACCATTTTGACACCATTTTGGAAACTAGACCGCCCCAAGGAACATATCTAGATGTGTGGTGAGATCTTTGAGCCCCAAGGTGTTTCACTAAAGTGTATAACGCCCAGGCGTGAAACTAAAAAATATATTTTTTTTCCGCAAACATGATCTTTTAGTCACAAATTTGTTATTTTTCCAAGTGTAACAGGAGAAATTGGAACCTAAAAGTTGTTGTTCAATTTGTCCTGAGTACACGGATACCCCATATGTGGGAGAAAACTACTGTATGTTCACATACATACATACATATTTTTGTGGGCAGCAGATCACCCAATGTAAACACGGGTCCATCTTTCTTCGTCAGCCTGTGTAAAGAGGCTATTAAACAAGCACCGAACAACTTCAATATAGTCGATTGCGCTTGAACGATCTGAAATCAGGTCAAGTAAATACAACCTAAATGTTTTTCTGTAATGGTGCATTAGTTTAGCAATTGGGGCCCTATTTTTAACTTTTGACCAGAGCCCCACTTTGTCTAAAACATGTCATAATAGATAAATAGACATACTGCTTTAATGCTGATTTTGAATTTTTTTTTTTTGCGTGAACATACATTCATGTAACACATAAAACCTAGGAAATAAAGAATAAATGTGAACAATCTACCACATTCATAGTCTCTATCACAGATAGAAAAAGAAGAGAGAGAATATATCAGCCACATCGATTAATATTATTGCATTAGCGTTACACTGAGAATCGATCAGGAGCCGAAACGTAAAGAGCCTCTAACCATAAACATTGATTCAATGTGAAAAACATAATACAATTTCTGAGTATTGCATGTTCTCACGGGTTTCCTAGAAGCATTATGGTATCTTATCACAGTCCATCAGGTTCATTGACTTTGAGGTAAATAGAAATAGTGGGAACATGCGATGCAGAATTTATAATGGCAGCTCCGCAGGCGCAGACTGGTAAGAAGCTTAAACATTTTTCACAGATGTAAAATAATGTGATATAGTTGCATTAAGTTCAGTAGCTTTAGGACCGGGTGGGCGGTGGTCCGGGCTCCTAACTCGGAGAGGCCCATCTAGTGCAACCGCCACTCATAACTATATTGGTGCGTACAGCATGCTGATACAGTTAAACTCTATGGTAGAGCAGGGAGCCATGTTCTCTCTGCAGTACCTCTCTCCATTCTGCTCCTAAAGTGACCTGCTACTTACAAAATGGACAGGTTGATGCGCTGAATGAGTCTTTGGCAGGGGTGGAGCAACATGATAATATAATAGTGCCAGGACTCTGACTTCTTGTATGTGCCCCGGAGAACAACTGTGAGGGCCATCATACTGTGTATAGTGGCCATTGTGGGGCATTATACTGTTGTGAGGATCACTGTTGGGAGTGTTGGGAGCATTATACTATTTATATGGGGTGGCTTTAAAGCCATTATTCTGTGTATAAGTGGATTTGAGAGATATTATACTATGCGTTAGAAGCTGTGGAAGCCTCATACTGTCTATAGGGAAGCAGTGATGAAAATCATACTGTATAGAAGGTTTTGGGAGCCATCATACTGTCTATAAGGCAGCAGTGAGGAAAATCATACCGTGTAGAAGGCTTTGGGAGCCACCATAATGTGTTTGGGGGGCTATGGTGCCATCATACTGTCTATAGGGCAACAGTGATGAAAATCATACTGTGTAGAAGGTTTTGGGAGCCACCATACTGTGTTTGGGGGGCTGTGGAGACATCACACTGTCTATAGGGCAGCAGTGAGGTAATCATACTGTTTAGTAGGCTTTGGGGGCCATCATACTCTGTTTGAGGGGCTCTGGGGACATCATACTGTATATAGAGGTGCTGTGGACCCATGTGCATAGAGGAGCTGTAGGGCTATCATATTGTGCTTAGGGAGCTGTTGAGAACATCATACTGTATATAGGAAAGCTATGGGAGCATTATACTGTACATAGAGAAACTGTTGTGGCATCACACTGTGTATAGGGGAGCTGTGGGGCCATCACACTATATAATGGGGAGTTGTGTGAGCATTACACTTTGCTTAGGGGAACTGTGGGGACATCATACTGTGCATAGGTGAGCTATACATAAGGGGACTCAGAGGACATTATTACTGTACAAAGACAGAATCAGGGGACATTGTTGTATGTGGGGGACTCAAGGGGCATTATTAAATGTTAGGTGAGCACTTAAGAAAAATTATTATTAAAGGGACACTCAAATTATTGTGATTGTCAAAGTGGGATATTACTTTCTAGGGGACAAAATGTGGGTACTTTTTTCTAGGGCATTAATATTTTGTAAGGGACACTTTTATCATCTAGACAGCACAAAGGAAGCATTATACAATGTAAGGGGAACCATGATGGGCATCATTATGTTGGGCACTACGAAGATCATCGCTCTTGTGCCACACAGTAATAGGGACACATACGGCAACAGCAGCTCAGTATTGAGGTATCAGCAGGATAACGAGTTTGGGCAGGTTGGGAATAGATGGGGACGGTGCTGGAAATGTGAGAATGTGTCTTTGTTGTTATCTGTGCAGATCATATAATCATAGGATGTTAGAGTTGGAAAGGACCTCCTGGGTCATCTGGTCCAACCCCCTGCTCAATGCAGGATTCACTAAATCATCCCAGACAGATGTCTGTCCAGCCTCTGTTTGAAGACTTCCATTGAAGGAGACTCACCACTTCTGGTGGCAGCCTGTTCCACTCATTGATCACCCTGTCAAAACGTTTTTTCTAATATCTAATCTGTGTCTCCTGGCTGGAGGAAGTTGTCATGCCGGTGTTCTGCCTTCCTCCACGTATGATGCTGTGTGGATTCTAGCATACGGCTAAACCTTCATTCATTGCCTCAGTAAGCAGACTGTATATGTTCTTAAGTGTATATTTATTGTGATGGTAAACGATGAACAACAATAGTAGATGATATTGTGAGATATATGATATAATGGATGATAAGGTAAAAACTCCAAAGAAAATAACAGTGCATCAGTACTTGGCATATTACAGCATGTTACAAGATGCAATAACATGAATAACAGAGAGATTAGAGAGCTAACATTGAACACAGGATAAGGCTGATACACAGTTATCATGGCTATCTTGGAGCAGGTTCAGGCTGTCAGCATTGTATTACTTTATACAGGCAAACATCTATCTGCATACAGAGAAACAGCAATCTACTATATAAAGCTGAATGTGTGTGTGTGTGTGTGTGTGTGTGTATGTCCGGGATTGGCATCTGCACCGTCGCAGCTACAGCCACAAAATTTTGCACAGTCACACGTCTGGACCCCGAGAGCGTCATAGGCTATGTTGTGAGGTGAAATATTAACCCCGCGCTTTCCAATTCACCAAACAATTTTGCCCCTATCTACATAATGGGGAAAAAAGTGAAAGGAAAAGTGTTGGAGGCGTCGCAGCTACAGCAACAAAATTTTGCACAGTCACACGTCGGGACCCTGAGAGCGTCATAGGCTTCGTTGTGAGGTGAAATTTTAACCCCGCGCGTTCCAATTCACCAAACAATTTTGCCCCTATCTACATAATGGGGAAAAAGTGAAAGGAAAAGTGTTGGAAGCGTCGCAGCTACAGCAACAAAATTTTGCACAGTCACACGTCTGGACCCCGAGAGCGTCATAGGCTATGTTGTGAGGTGAAATTTTAACCCCGCGCTTTCCAATTCACCAATTTTGCCCCTATCTACATAATGGGAAAAAATGAAAGGAAAAGTGTAGGAGGCAAATTGACAGCTGCCAGATGTGAACAAGGGGGACTTAAAGAATGAGAGCGTTGGCACCAAAGAGTATATACCGTACAGTTGCTAAGGTGGGGCCTTGACATGGGATACTCACCACACACGGGGATATGAACACACACAAAATGCGCCACACACTACCACGTGCTTGAACACATATTACCCTCAGCACACATTTCACCACAAATACACCAACCTCGCCACATAAAAGTCAAAACACAAAAGTCGCCACTCAAAACTCGCCACGCGCAGAACTCGCCACATGCAAAAACTAGGCTCTTGCAAAACTCGCCACAAGTGCAAAATTCTCCTCATGAAAAACTCGCCACACGCAAAACTTGCACATGCGGAAAAATTGCCACATGCACAAAAGTTGCAACACATGCAAAAGTTGCCTCACACAAAACTTGCACATACTCAAAAGGCACCACACATAATACTCGCAACGCGCAAAACTCGCCATGCGCAAAACTTGCTGCACACAACTTGCTACACTAACCTGTCACATGCAACTCGACACACAAAAAGTTGCTACACGCATGTTGCTACACAAAACTCATCTCACAAAAGTCGCTACATGCATGTCGCCACACGCAACTCAACACACACAACTTGACAAACGAAACTCGCCCTAAAACACACACAAGTCTGGTATTATCCTTCAAAAATAAAAATCTGATTAATAAGCAGACAAACTACAACAATTGCACCATATAGGAAATACGGCAGCTGTCAGTCACATGACCTGTCTATTATGTGTATGTGTGAGCTAATATATACTGCCAGGGGGAGGGCTTCCTGTTGGCTGGGGATTTATCAGGCTGCCAATTTAGCTTACAAATACTGAGGTAAAAATACTGAGCAAATAACGTGTGAACGAGGTCTAATACAGGAGGAGATGACACACAGGTATATACTATATACAGGGGAGATGACACACAGATATATACTATATACAGGAGAGATGACACACAGGTATATACTATATAGAGGAGGAGATGACATATAGGTACATATATATACAGGAGGAGATGACATACAGGTATATACTATATACAGGAGGAGATGACATACAGGTATATGCTATATATAGAAGATGACATGCAGGTATATACTATATGCAGGAGGAGATGACACTCAGATATATACTATATACAGGGGAGATGACACACAGGTATATACTATATACAGGAAGAGATGACATACAGGTATATGCTATATATAGAAGATGACATGCAGGTATATACTATATGCAGGAGGAGATGACACTCAGATATATACTATATACAGGGGAGATGACACACAGGTATATACTATATACAGGAGGAGATGACATACAGGTATATACTATATATAGAAGGAGATGACATTCAGGTATATACTATATATAGGGGAGATGACACAGCAGGTATATACTATATACAGGGGAGATGACATACAGGTATATACTATATACAGGAGATGACATACAGATGTATACTATATATAAGGGAGATGACAAACATGTATATACTGAGGTGATGAGGTGAAAATGAGAGGTGTGAGGTGAAAATGAAAAGGTGTGAGTGCAAAATGAGAGTAGTGAGGAAAAATAGTGGAGTGATCAGAAAATGACAGATGTGAGGTTGAAATGACAAGTGTTAGGGGGGAATGAGAGGAGTGAGGGAGAAAATGAGAGGTGTGAGGGAGAAAATGAGAGATGTGAGGGGGAAAATGAAAGATGTGATTGGGAAAATGAGAGGCGTGATGGGAAAATAAGAGAAGTGAGGTGCTATAACTAACCGCAGATATTTACTATGCCCAGGCAACGCCGGGCTCTTCAGCTAGTATGAAATAAAGCACAACATGCCTAACTACACACTCTGCTAGACAGTGGCTGCTTAACTGTTCTAACATAACACACACATGTAAGTACATTTGTGCCTCACCGGAATCCACTTATCTAGAGCAATGATCTGCAGGAAGAGAGAGCCACGAACATGTGTGTAAGACTCAAGGTCCGGGGGAAAATGGCTACTTTTGCCCGGGAAACCAGGGGGAGGTGCGGTTCTAGTCAGAACTCTATTGGTGACAACTGGTACTACATTGCGAATTAACTTGCTGCACATTAATGGGCACAACACTCCCCGCTTGGCTTCAACGGATGCCACTATTTGGTTCTTTTGGGGAAAATAACAATACAAGTTCAGTAACTGCTAATCAACATCCCCCATAAAACATGGGAAATATAGAGGCAGCAACCAAAGAATAAACAGACCGTATAAAATTTAATAATTTATTGAATACATATTAATAAAAATAAACAAAGGGAAAATCACACAAACATCCGAGGATAGTACAAAAAACACATAGGTAACAGTGCACACATATAATGATCGACAAGAAACACCCAGCTAACCTGATCTTAGTGTAAACACAATGCAAAAAAATAGATAGAGACTGCTCAATGCCAGAATCCTATAAAGTGACAATGCATACAGTGGGGCAAAAAAGTATTTAGTCAGTCAGCAATAGTGCAAGTTCCACCACTTAAAAAGATGAGAGGCGTCTGTAATTTACATCATAGGTAGACCTCAACTATGGGAGACAAACTGAGAAAAAAAAATCCAGAAAATCACATTGTCTGTTTTTTTATCATTTTTTTTGCATATTATGGTGGAAAATAAGTATTTGGTCAGAAACAAACAATCAAGATTTCTGGCTCTCACAGACCTGTAACTTCTTCTTTAAGAGTCTCCTCTTTCCTCCACTCATTACCTGTAGTAATGGCACCTGTTTAAACTTGTTATCAGTATAAAAAGACACCTGTGCACACCCTCAAACAGTCTGACTCCAAACTCCACTATGGTGAAGACCAAAGAGCTGTCAAAGGACACCAGAAACAAAATTGTAGCCCTGCACCAGGCTGGGAAGACTGAATCTGCAATAGCCAACCAGCTTGGAGTGAAGAAATCAACAGTGGGAGCAATAATTAGAAAATGGAAGACATACAAGACCACTGATAATCTCCCTCGATCTGGGGCTCCACGCAAAATCCCGCCCCGTGGGGTCAGAATGATCACAAGAACGGTGAGCAAAAATCCCAGAACCACGCGGGGGGACCTAGTGAATGAACTGCAGAGAGCTGGGAGCAATGTAACAAGGCCTACCATAAGTAACACACTACGCCACCATGGACTCAGATCCTTCAGTGCCAGACGTGTCCCACTGCTTAAGCCAGTACATGTCCGGGCCCGTCTGAAGTTTGCTAGAGAGCATTTGGATGATCCAGAGGAGTTTTGGGAGAATGTCCTATGGTCTGATGAAACCAAACTGGAACTGTTTGGTAGAAACACAACTTGTCGTGTTTGGAGGAAAAAGAATACTGAGTTGCATCCATCAAACACCATACCTACTGTAAAGCATGGTGGTGGAAACATCATGCTTTGGGGCTGTTTCTCTGCAAAGGGGCCAGGACGACTGATCCGGGTACATGAAAGAATGAATGGGGCCATGTATCGTGAGATTTTGAGTGCAAACCTCCTTCCATCAGCAAGGGCATTGAAGATGAAACGTGGCTGGGTCTTTCAACATGACAATGATCCAAAGCACACCGCCAGGGCAACGAAGGAGTGGCTTCGTAAGAAGCATTTCAAGGTCCAGGAGTGGCCTAGCCAGTCTCCAGATCTCAACCCTATAGAAAACCTTTGGAGGGAGTTGAAAGTCCGTGTTGCCAAGCGAAAAGCCAAAAACATCACTGCTCTAGAGGAGATCTGCATGGAGGAATGGGCCAACATACCAACAACAGTGTGTGGCAACCTTGTGAAGACTTACAGAAAACGTTTGACCTCTGTCATTGCCAACAAAGGATATATTACAAAGTAGTGAGATGAAATTTTGTTTCTGACCAAATACTTATTTTCCCCCATAATATGCAAATAAAATGATAAAAAAACAGACAATGTGATTTTCTGGATTTTTTTTTCTCAGTTTGTCCCCCATAGTTGAGGTCTACCTATGATGTAAATTACAGATGCCTCTCATCTTTTTAAGTGGTGGAACTTGCACTATTGCTGACTGACTAAATACTTTTTTGCCCCACTGTATGTGCAAAAACGGCAAGGTAATGTCAGCATCAATGCAACACCTTCACATAGAAACTGCTCAGTGTCAGGATCCTAATGATACGCCCCCTGTTGAGGAAGCTACATGGCGAAACGGTGCTGTCGAGGTGCCCGAGGGATTACATACGAGGTTTAACGCCACATGTAAGTTACGTTACATTGTATTAGTTAACTGATTCTGACGGTTACAGAGGTTCAGTTTGCACATGCATTGCCACTTTATTAGTAGGATTAATTTGCACATGCATGGCCACTTTATCATTAGGATCCTGACATTGAGCAGTTTCTATGTGAAGGTGTTGCATTGATGCTGACATTACCTTGCCGTTTTTGCACATATGCATTGTCACTTTATAGGATTCTGGCATTGAGCAGTCTCAATCTATTTTTTTGCATTGTGTTTACACTAAGATCAGGTTAGCTGGGTGTTTCTTGTCGATCATTATATGTGTGTTACCGGTCTGTTGCGGTCTTTTTGCCACTTTATCCTGATTTGCAGAATGGAGAGATATTGATTTCTCCATCTGTCCCAAAAAACATTGGACATGCTTTGTACAACACAAAGTAATGTAACCTTGGCTCTTTCCAGGTTGGGAAAGGTAAACGCATGCTTGCAGTGATGCCAACCGTTACAACGTTTCTGGCATGCAGGTAGTGCTGACTTGTAGGACTGGGCTACATGAAGTAGACAAGCGATGGCTCGAACAAGTGACTTCCAGGTTGAGAACCTGATGAACCGATGAGGTGTTGACTTGAAATCACTGTATGTAGAGCAGACACTCGAGGACGGAGCTCTTGGGTGGTATCTGGATTCACTAGCTCGAATGTATCAGACCTGCTGATGTGGGGTATAGAATGGTTCAAGGACGCAGGGCCTGTGAATAATGTAGTGTCTTTAAGATGACTTGGTGCAATGGATCTAGTCGCATGGTCTGCAGGATTGTGGTGAGTAGGCACGTAGTGCCACTGATTAGGGCAGGTGGATCTTCTTATCCTCAGTACCCGGTTGCTGACGTAGACATAGAAGCATCGCGTTTTGTTGCAGATGTATTCCAGTACCACCTTGCAATCAGTGTAGAACTCTGCATCTTTGATCTCTAGATTCATCCCATCTGAGGTAACCTCGGCTAACTCCACTGTAAGGACAGCAGCACAGAGTTCCAATATGGACATCGTGTGTTCACAGGGTGGCGTCAGTTTAGTATGGCTCATCACAAACCCGATATGGCATTGTTCATTATCGTCTATGGTTTTCAGGTACGCTACTGCTGCGATCGCTTTGACTGATGTGTCACAGAAGATACAAAGCTTTTGTGTTTTGACTTCTGTGGATGGCACGAACGGCAGTGAAGGCTTCGAGAAACTTCCTCCACTCTGCCCACAGGTCAGCCTTTTCTGCCAGAAGTGGATCGTCCCAATGAGATGTGTCTTTGGTGAAGTCCCTTAGCATCATTTTTCCTTGGATGGTTACTCCGAAGATGGGGAAGTACCAACACTCCTCTGAGTGCAGAACTGCAGGTGCGATCTCTGCGTGGTTGTTCTGGAATATCTTCCCCATGAAAGTAAAGAAATGTTCCTTCGTCTCAGGTGACTTCTGAAACTTGTGTCTGAGGGAGATGAATCAGTTGTAGACCAGTTCCCTGTTGTTGGGTAGGCGCCCTCTCCGAGGTCGAAATGGCAATGGTGCGACCCAACTGTTTGACTTATCCTTGACAATTTGACTATCCAGGATGTCCAAGAACATCCTGTCTTCTATAGACATTGCTACCTTGTCATCTTCCTTCGTCCTGTGGAAGACTGTACATCCTATGTTGTCTTGTTCACCTTCACAGGCGTGGTCTTCGTCAGTATGAACTGAGAAAGGGCAAGGTAGGGAAGTGTTGTTTGGTAATTCCTTTACCAGTAGACTATTGTGACATGACTGGAAGAGAGACGGACGTCCATTTTCAAGTGTGATGGTAAGCATACTGTTGACTGAGGCCGGCTTGTGTGCTCCTCCTAAACAAACATCTCCTATAATGACCCATTCAAGGTCGAGCCTCTGTGCGCATGGAGCGTTCCGGGAGCCGTTGATATATTCTCTAGTCTTGTGGGCTTGTAGTATATCTCTTCCCAGGTGTAAAGCTATTGGGGCTTCTGGGTCCAACTCGGGTATCAGGTGGGCTATACGCTTCAGGTGGGGGTGTTGTGCTGCCACCTCCATTGATGATATCTCTGAGCTGTTGTTGGGAATCTGGTTGCACTCCAGGATGGTCGGTAGTGATAGGCAGGTCTGGCCATCTAAGGACTCCACCTTGTATCCGGTTGCTTTCCTCCCCGCCATCTCAACGGTACCTGAACACATCTTCAAGGAGTAGGGAGAACCGGGGACTAAAATGTGGAAGTTGTCAAAGAAGATGGACTTCGCTAGAGACCTGTTACTTTGGTCATCTAGGATTGCATATATCTTGAATGCTTTGTCCCTGCAGCCTGCTGGGTAGACTCGGACAAGGCAGATTTTTGAACAGGATCTTCCTCCTGTGAGTCCCTTACAGATCTCCGTAATTGAGAGGTAACCACAAGGGTGTCTTCTTCAGTGTTCTTTTGCTTCTCATCATGCTCCTCTGCTTGTGACAATGCTCATGGAGGTGGTCCATGGTGCAAGGCTGTGTTGTGACCCGTGCTGCTGCATTCTGCACATTTCACACTAGCTTCACAGTTCCTGGCGAGATGAGAGGTTGCGGTACAGCATTTGAAGCAGATGTTGTTTTCCTTGAGGAAACCTTTGCGATCCTCCAGAAACTTCTCTCTGAAGGCTCTGCACTTCAGTAGAGGAAGTGGTTTCCTGTGTAGAGGACACTACTTACTGACATCTTGAGTTTTGTTCTCTTCTGGAAGGGGCTTATTTGTATTGTGAGGAGGACCTGTGGAAACAATATTAGTTTTGTGGACTGCCACGGGTGTCTTACTGGGTTTGACACCGGGGGCAGTGGAACACGACAGAGTGAAGTCAAAACTAGGGTCATTTCTGATCCTGGCTTGTTGGGTGACAAATTCCACAAATACAGTAAAAGGAGGGAATGGTACATTATGAGTTTGCTTATACCGTGAACCATGTGTAACCCACTTTTCTTGTAAGTTGTAAGGGAGTTTCTGTACTATCGGATTGACACCCCTAGCAGTGTCTAAGAATGCCAATCTGGGCAAGTGAGCTTCCTTCTGGGCAACCTGTAACTCTATCAATAAATCACTCAATTCTCTAAGCTTCTGATAACCTTTAGGCCCTATCTTAGGGAAATCATCAATTCTTTTGAATAAAGCATTCTCTATGACTTCTATGGACCCATAGCATTCATCAAGTTTACGTAGACCTATGTGTGGATACTTTATATTAATGTCTCTTAGTCTTTTGGTGTGCTCGACCAACTCACTTCCGAGCCACTTTACCAGGAGATCTAATTCCTCGCTACTAGAAAACTCATGTCCCTGAATGGCATTCTGGAACGAGGCACGTCATGATCTATAGTTTTCGGCTTTATCAGTGAAGTTTATAAGTCCTATAGTAACCAGTTCTCGGCGGGCAGAGAACTTTGCAAAGTCCATGGTGGCTGGTATGAGCCGGTGTGTTATAGTCATGTCTAATGTGTGGTGTACCACCATACCTGTGAGACGCTCCTGGCTTCGGATAGTCTGCGTAGTACCTTTCCGGTGAAGGTGTCTCTTTAAGGCGGGACGGGAGCTGTACCTTCTGCTCAGGGGAACAATAGCTGTGGTTGACATCTCCATGCTGGGCGTCCTCTTGCCTATAGTAACGAAGTCCGGGGTTTGATCACTGATAATCAGTAGGGTTGAGCGAAACGGGTCGAACATTTTCAAAAGTCGCCGACTTTTGGCGAAGTCGAGTTTCATGAAACCCGATCCGACCCCTGTGCGTGGTCGGCCATGCGGTACGCGACTTTCGCGCCAAAGTCGCGTTTCAATGACGCGAAAAGCGCCATTTCTCAGCCAATGAAGGTAAACGCAGAGTGTGGGCAGCGTGATGACATAGGTCCTGGTCCCCACCATCTTAGAGAAGGGCATTGCAGTGATTGGCTTGCTGTCTGCGGCGTCACAGGGGCTATAAAGGGGAGTTCCCGCCGACCGCCATGTTACTGCTGCTGATCTGAGCTTAGGGAGAGGTTGCTGCCGCTTCGTCAGAAGCAGGGATAGCGTTAGGCAGGGTCCATTAACCACAAAACCGCTTGTGCTGTAGCGATTTCCACTGCCCATCACCACCTTCGGTGTGCAGGGACAGTGGAAGCTCCTTTTTTTTTTTTTTTCCTCAGCGCTGTAGCTCATTGGGCTGCCCTAGAAGGCTCCCTGATAGCTGCATTGCTGTGTGTACGCCGCTGTGCAAACCAACTGCTTTTTTCAAAGCACAAATCCTCTTGTTCCTTCCTTTCTGCACAGCTATCTTGTTTGTTTGTCCACACTTTTTATTTACCGTATATACTCGAGTATAAGCCGAGATTTTCAGCCCAAATTTTTGGGCTGAAAGTGCCCCCCTCGGCTTATACTCGAGTCACGGTAGCGGTGGGGTCGGCGGGTGAGGGGCTGAGGGCGCTGGGGTATACTTACCTAGTCCCAGCGATCCTCGCGCTGTCCCTGCCGTCCCACGGGCTTCGGCGCTGCAGCTTCTTCCTCTCTTCAGCGGTCACGTGGGACCGCTCATTACAGAAATGAATAAGCGGCTCCACCTCCCATAGGGGCGGAGCCGCTTATTCATTTCTCTAATCAGCGGTGCCGGTGACCGCTGATAGAGAAAGAAGCTGCGGCACCGAAGACAGGAGGGGACAGCGCGAGGATCGCCAGGACTAGGTGAGTATGTTATATTCACCTGTCCACGTTCCAGCCGCCGGGCGCCGATCCATCTTCCCGGCCGGCGCCTCCATCTTCCCGGCGTCTCTGCTCTCTGACTGTTCAGGCAGAGGGCGCGATGACGCATACAGTGTGCGCGGCGCCCTCTGCCTGATCAGTCAGAGCAGAGACGCCGGGAAGATGGAGGCGCCGGAACGAGACGCCGGGAGCTGCAATCAAGGGAGGTGAGTATGTGGTTTTTTTTCTTTATTGCGGCAGCGGCGGCACAAATTTATGTGGAACATCTATGGGGCACAGTGAACGGTGCAGGGCACCGTATATGGAGCACATCTATGGGGCACAGTGAACGGTGCAGAGCACCGTATATGGCACAGCACAGCTATGGGGCACAGTGAACGGTGCAGAGCACCGTATATGGCACAGCTAGGGGGGGCACAGTGAACGGTGCAGAGCACCGTATATGGCACAGCTAGGGGGGGCACAGTGAACGGTGCAGAGCACCGTATATGGCACAGCTAGGGGGGGCACAGTGAACGGTGCAGAGCACCGTATATGGCACAGCTAGGGGGGGCACAGTGAACGGTGCAGAGCACCGTATGGGGCACAGTGAACGGTGCAGAGCACCGTATATGGCACAGCACAGCTATGGGGCACAGTGAACGGTGCAGAGCACCGTATATGGCACAGCACAGCTATGTATGGGGCACAGTGAACGGTGCAGAGCACCGTATATGGCACAGCACAGCTATGGGGCACAGTGAACGGTGCAGAGCACCGTATATGGCACAGCACAGCTATGGGGCACAGTGAACGGTGCAGAGCACCGTATATGGCACAGCACAGCTATGGGGCACAGTGAACGGTGCAGAGCACCGTATATGGCACAGCACAGCTATAGGGCACAGTGAACGGTGCAGAGCACCGTATATGGCACAGCACAGCTATGTATGGGGCACAGTGAACGGTGCAGAGCACCGTATATGGCACAGCACAGCTATGGGGCACAGTGAACGGTGCAGAGCACCGTATATGGCACAGCTATGGGGCACAGTGAACGGTGCAGAGCACCGTATATGGCACATCTATGGGGCACAATGAACGGTGCAGAGCACCGTATATGGCACAGCTAGGGGGCATAATGAACGGTGCAGAGCACTATATGGCACAGCTATGGGGAAATAATGATCTATTTTTATTTTTGAAATTCACCGGTAAATGCTGCATTTCCACCCTAGGCTTATACTCGAGTCAATAAGTTTTCCCAGTTTTTTGTGGCAAAATTAGGGGGGTCGGCTTATACTCGGGTCGGCTTATACTCGAGTATATACGGTAATTTGTGCATCAGTCCACTCCTTATTGCTGCCTGCCATACCTGGCTGAGATTACTGCAGGGAGATAGTAATTGAAGGACAGTTCCTTTTTTTTTTTTTTTGTGGGAGATTAAGATTGACATTTCTGCTAGAGTGCCATCTCCGTCTGTGTCATCTCTCACTCAGTGGGCCATAGAAAGCCTATTTATTTTTTTGCTTGATTTGGGTTCCAAAATCTACCAAAAAAAATCACTAAATCAATCAGTGGGAGATTAATATTGGCCTCTGGGCTTGTGTGCCACTCCTGACTCCTGTGAGCGTCATCTGTCACTCAGTGGGCCCTAGAAAGCCTATTTTTTGTTTTATTTGTTTTCTAAATTCTCCCTGAAAAAATCATTTTATTTTCTTTGGTTTCTAAATTATTCCTGAAAAAAATCATTTTTTTTGTATTTTTTTTCTCTAAAGTCTCCCTGAAAAAAAAAAAAAAAAATCTGTGGGAGATTCATATTGCCCCTTCTGCTTGTGTGCCAGTCTTGACTCCTGGGTGTGCCATCTCTCTCTCTCTCCCCAATTGTGGGCCATAGAAAGCCTATTAATTTTTTTGCTTGATTTGGGTTCCAAAATCTACCAAAAATAATCACTAAATCAATCAGTGGGAGATTAATATTGGCCTCTGGGCTTGTCTGCCACTCCTGACTCCTGTGTGCGTCATCTGTCACTCAGTGGGCCCTAGAAAGCCTATTTTTTGTTTTATTTGTTTTCTAAATTCTCCCTGAAAAAAATCATTTTATTTTCTTTGGTTTCTAAATTATTCCTGAAAAAAATCATTTTTTTTGTATTTTTTTTCTCTAAAGTCTCCCTGAAAAAAAAAAAAAAAAATCTGTGGGAGATTCATATTGCCCCTTCTGCTTGTGTGCCAGTCTTGACTCCTGGGTGTGCCATCTCTCTCTCTCTCCCCAATTGTGGGCCATAGAAAGCCTGTAAAGGGGTAGCTAAATCATACTGAAGTTATAGCTCACCGTGTAAGTTGTGTGACAGCAACAAATACCGTTCGTTTGGTAACGTTTTTAAAACAATGAGGAAGTCTGGTGGAAGAGGTCGTGGCCGGGGGCGTTCATTGTCAGCTGGTAATGAGGGTAGTGGTAGTGGTGGAGCATCAGGTGGTCGTGGGAAAAAAATATTGCACCTAAGTCTGGAGCTGTGGAGCCAGGTTCGTCGTCTGGCTACACAAGGCCTCGAACCCTCCCTTTTCTGGGAGTAGGAAAACCGCTTTTAAAGCCGGAGCATCAAGAGCAAGTTTTGGCTTATCTTGCTGACTCAGCCTCTAGCTCTTTTGCCTCCTCTCGTGAAACTGGTAAAAGTAAAAGCAGCGCGTCGTTAGTGGATGTTCACGGTCAGGGACAAGTCGCTTCCTTGTCCTCTTCAGCAAAAACAACAACAGAGAAGAATGCAGCAGGCGACACAACGGGTTACTCCATGGAGCTCTTTACACATACCGTCCCTGGCTTAGAAAGTGAAGCAGTTAACAGCCCATGCCCATTACAAGTTGAATCTGACATGGAGTGCACTGATGCACAGCCACAGCCAGACTACTATGCTGGTCCTTTGACTCAGACCACAACATTGCCCTCGCAGGGTGCTGATCAAGAATCAGACCCTGATGAGACTATGTTGCCCCATCACGAACGCTATACCACCGACCGACACGGTGACACAGACGAAGTTGCACACGAGCTACAAGAAGAGGTAATAGATGACCCAGTTCTTGACCCCGATTGGCAGCCATTGGGGGAACAGGGTGCAGGCGGCAGCAGTTCTGAAGCGGAGGAGGAGGGGCCGCAGCAGGCATCAACATCGCAACAGGTTCCATCTGCCGGGCCCGTATCTTGGCCAAAACGCGTGGCAAAGTCAAAACCTGTTGGAGGACAGCGTGGCCATCCAGTTAAAGCTCAGTCTGCAATGCCTGAAAAGGTATCCGATGCTAGAAAGAGTGCAGTCTGGCATTTTTTTAAACAACATCCAATTGATCAGCACAAAGTAATCTGTCAAAAATGTTCAACTACCTTAAGCAGAGGGCAGAATCTGAAAAGTCTCAATACAAGTTGCATGCATAGACATTTAACCACCATGCATTTGCAAGCTTGGACTAACTACCAAACGTCCCTTAAGGTTGTAGCACCCTCGGCCAATGAAGCTACTCATCAACGCAACATCCCTTCCGGCAGTGTAGGGCCACCATTTTCTGCACCACCTGCAGTATCTGTGCAGGTTTCTTTGCCAGGCCAAAGCAGTCAGGGTCAGGGAATCTCCAGTTTCGTAGTAGGAAACACTGCATCTAGGGCACCGGCGGCAACAATACCATCTCCCACCGTCTCTCAGTCTGCCATGTCCACCGGCACCCCCGCTAGTTCCACGATCTCCAGCTCTCCAGTCCAGCTCACCCTACATGAGACTATGGTTAGAAAAAGGAAGTACTTAGCCTCACATCCGCGTACACAGGGTTTGAACGCCCACATAGCTAGACTAATCTCGTTAGAGATGATGCCCTACCGGTTAGTTGAAAGCGAAGCTTTCAAAGACCTGATGGACTACGCTGTACCACGCTACGAGCTACCCAGTCGACACTTTTTTCCAGAAAAGCCATCCCAGCCCTCCACCAGCATGTTAAAGAGCGTATCGTCCATGCACTCAGGCAATCTGTGAGCACAAAGGTGCACCTGACAACAGATGCATGGACCAGTAGGCATGGCCAGGGACGTTACGTGTCCATCACGGCACACTGGGTAAATGTGGTGGATTCAGGGTCCACAGGGGACAGCAAGTTTGGGACAGTTCTGCCTAGCCCACGGTCTAGGAAACAGTTGGCTGTAGCCGTTCGCACCCCCTCCTCCTCCTCCTCCTCGTCCTCCTGCAGAAGCGAGAGCTTGTCCACAGACCGCAGTCGCACAACCACTCCATCCGCAGCTGCCACTGTTGCACACCAGGTCTCCCATTATGGGGCAGCTACTGGCAAACGTCAGCAGGCTGTATTGGCTATGAAGTGTTTGGGCGACAACAGACACACCGCGGAAGTTCTGTCCGAGTTCTTGCAGCAAGAAACGCAGTCGTGGCTGGGCACTGTAGATCTTGAGGCAGGCAAGGTAGTGAGTGATAACGGAAGGAATTTCATGGCTGCCATCTCCCTTTCCCAACTGAAACACATTCCTTGCCTGGCTCACACCTTAAACCTGGTGGTGCAGTGCTTCCTGAAAAGTTATCCGGGGTTATCCGACCTGCTCCTCAAAGTGCGTGGACTTTGCTCACATATCCGCCGTTCGCCCGTACACTCCAGCCGTATGCAGACCTATCAGCGTTCTTTGAACCTTCCCCAGCATCGCCTAATCATAGACGTTGCAACAAGGTGGAACTCAACACTGCACATGCTTCAGAGACTGTGCGAACAGAGGCGGGCTGTTATGTTTTTGTGGGAGGATACACATACATGGGCAGGCAGTAGGATGGCAGACATGGAGTTGTCAGGTGTGCAGTGGTCGAAGATTCAAGACATGTGTCAAGTCCTTCAGTGTTTTGAGGAATGCACACGGCTGGTTAGTGCAGACAACGCCATAATAAGCATGAGCATCCCCCTAATGTGTCTGCTGATGCAAAGTTTGACGCACATAAAGGATCAGGCGTCTGCACCAGAGGAAGAGGAAAGCCTTGATGACAGTCAGCCATTGTCTGGTCAGGGCAGTGTACAGGACGAGGTAGCGGGCGAAGAGGAGGTGGAGGATGAGGAGGATGATGGGGATGAGTATATTTTTAATGAGGAAGCTTTCCCGGGGTCATTGGAAATTGGTGGCGTGGCAAGGGCGGGTTCTGGTTTTTTGAGGGACACAAGTGACGTAGATTTGCCTGCAACTGCCCCTCAACCAAGCACAACCGCAGATTTGACAACTGGAACTTTGGCCCACATGGCGGATTATGCCTTGCGTATCCTCAAAAGGGACACACGCATTACAAAAATGATGAACGATGACGATTACTGGTTGGCCTGCCTCCTTGATCCTCGCTATAAAGGCAAATTGCAAAATATTATGCCACATGAGAACTTGGAACTAATATTAGCAACAAAACAATCAACTCTTGTTGACCGTTTGCTTCTGGCATTCCCTGCAAACAGCGCCCGTGATCGTTCTCACACGAGCTCCAGGGACCAGCAGACCAGAGGTGTTAGAGGGGCAGAAATCAGAAGTGGCGTTGGCCAGAGGGGTTTTCTGACCAGGTTGTGGAGTGATTTTGCTATGACCGCAGACAGGACAGGTACTGCAGCATCAATTCAAAGTGACAGGAGACAACATTTGTTTACAAACTATTTTTCATCCCTTATGCTGCAGGTTCAATACTAACAGAAAAAAGGACTCGTCTGGCTACCCAAAATGTAGATGATCTAACCTTCATTAAAATGAACCACAACTGGATTTCGAAATCTTTTGCCCCACCTTGCCCGGCTGACACCTAACTTTCCTATGAAAAGGTCTTGCCTGTGGACTCTTCTGAATGACTTTTCCAATCTCGTAATTTTCTGCACCTGATTGTCCAGCATACGACATGTTTACTCCTAACAAAATGGCCAAACTCCCCACACGGGGCCGTGGTATCGCCACTTTGCGCCAGCACCCGTGAGAGTGCTGTTTGTCTGAAGAGGTGGGTGTGCCCGCTTTTGGTCGACGGCACTGCCACTGGGTCCCTCATAGTACAATAAAGTGTCTCTGGCGGTGGTGGTGCGCACCCAACGTCAGACACACCATTGTAATATGAGGGGCCCTGGGCCTGTACCGCCGGCCACAAGACAGTTCCCCCCCCCAGCTCAAACAGTGCTCTACCACTAGCAAAATTATCTCTCACAGCTTCACCAATGTTTAGTCTATGCGCTGACATCCTTCAATGCCTGGCACTGACAATACTATTGTTTTGACATTTTTGTTATGTTAGGCCTTCGAAGCCTGTCTGCGGTCCGTTCTTTCTACAACTACTACACTGACCAGGCCACTGCTGGCCGTGTTCCCCTGGAACCAATTTAAACTTGCCTACAGCCAGCCCAATTTTGTTAAGTTAGGCCTTCTTAGCCTGTCTGCCGTCACTCCTTCCACTAGACTTCCACTGACCAGACCACTGTTGCCCGTGTACCCCTGGAACCAATTTTAAATTGCCAACAGCCCAATGTTATGATGTTAGGCCTTTGATGCCTGTCTGCCGTCACTCCTTCCACTAGGCCTCCACTGACGTGTCTACTGCTGCCCGTGTTCCCATGGAACCAATTGTAAATTGCCTACAGCCAGCCCATTTTATTACGTTAGGCCTTCGAAGCCTGTCTGCGGTCCCTCCTTCCACTAGGCCTCCACTTACCTGTCTACTGCTGCCCGTGTTCCCCTGGAACCAATTTTAAATTGCCTACAGGCAGCCCAATTTATTATGTTAGGCCTTCGAAGCCTGTCTGCGGTCCCTCCTTCCACTAGGCCTCCACTTACCTGTCTACTGCTGCCCGTGTTCCCCTGGAACCAATTTTAAATTGCCTACAGCCAGCCCATTTTATTATGTTAGGCCTTCGAAGCCTGTCTGCGGTCCCTCCTTCCACTAGGCCTCCACTGACCTGTCTACTGCTGCCCGTGTTCCCCTGGAACCAATTTTAAATTGCCTACAGGCAGCCCAATTTATTATGTTAGGGCTTCGAAGCCTGTCTGCGGTCCCTCCTTCCACTAGGCCTCCACTGACCTGTCTACTGCTGCCCGTGTACCCCTTGAACCAACATCATAAAATAAAAAAAAAAGTATTTTGCTTATAAAAAAGAAAATACTGGTGAGATATCAAATGCAGACATTTTAACATTAAAAACAAACACACAACTAAAATCTGGTACAGTACTAAAAATGGCCACCAGCTACAATTACTTTCTCCTGCAAGTAGTTAACTGAAAGGTTTTTTAAATTGAAAACACAGATATGGCATCCACCGAGTGTTGTCCTGTCGCGTCTTCTTTATATTATTGCCGAGAAGATGCAAAGCAATGAAAATAATAAAATCATTAATTACCAAAATAATAGAGAAAGTCAACACCACATTGCAAATAAACATTCATTCCAAATAAAGAAGCAGGGCGCGTCCGAGGGTGAGTATATACCTAATAAGAATATAATCACCCTCGGACGCGCAATGCTTATTTCCAACAGCCTTCCTTCTTAAGAATCAGCCCTTCCGTGGTGTAGAGAGACGTTGTGTTACACTCCAAGGTGTTCCCCAGGTTGCCTTTCCTGAGCTTCGATCTTCCGGCTCTCGTTTAGTAGTTGTTGGAAACTACGCTGCATTAGGCCTTCAAATTGGGTATGGGGTGTAGAGAGATGGTGTGTTCCACTCCAAGGTGTTCCCCAGGTTGCCTTTCCTGAGCTTCGATCTTCCGGCTCTCGTTTAGTAGTTCTTGGAAACTACACTGCATTAGGCCTTCAAATTGGGTATGGGGTGTAGAGAGAGGGTGTGTTACACTCCAAGGTGTTCCCCAGGTTGCCTTTCCTGAGCTTCGATCTTCATGCTCTCGTTTAGTAGTTGTCGTAAACTACGCTGCATTAGGCCTACAAATTGGGTATGGGGTGTAGAGAGAGGGTTTGTTACACTCCAAGGTGTTCCCCAGGTTGCCTTTCCTGAGCTTCGATCTTCCGGCTCTCGTTTAGTAGTTGTTGGAAACTACGCTGCATTAGGCCTTCAAATTGGGTATGGGGTGTAGAGAGAGGGTGTGTTACACTCCAAGGTGTTCCCCAGGTTGCCTTTCCTGAGCTTCGATCTTCCGGCTCTCGTTTAGTAGTTCTTGGAAACTACACTGCATTAGGCCTTCAAATTGGGTATGGGGTGTAGAGAGAGGGTGTGTTACACTCCAAGGTGTTCCCCAGGTTGCCTTTCCTGAGCTTCGATCTTCCGGCTCTCGTTTAGTAGTTCTTGGAAACTACACTGCATTAGGCCTACAAATTGGGTATGGGGTGGAGAGAGATGGTGTGTTACACTCCAAGGTGTTCCCCAGGTTGCCTTTCCTGAGCTTCGATCTTCATGCTCTCGTTTAGTAGTTGTCGTAAACTACGCTGCATTAGGCCTACAAATTGGGTATGGGGTGTAGAGAGAGGGTTTGTTACACTCCAAGGTGTTCCCCAGGTTGCCTTTCCTGAGCTTCGATCTTCCGGCTCTCGTTTAGTAGTTGTCGTAAACTACGCTGCATTAGGCCTACAAATTGGGTATGGGGTGTAGAGAGAGGGTTTGTTACACTCCAAGGTGTTCCCCAGGTTGCCTTTCCTGAGCTTCGATCTTCCGGCTCTCGTTTAGTAGTTGTTGGAAACTACGCTGCATTAGGCCTTCAAATTGGGTATGGGGTGTAGAGAGAGGGTGTGTTACACTCCAAGGTGTTCCCCAGGTTGCCTTTCCTGAGCTTCGATCTTCTGGCTCTCGTTTAGTAGTTCTTGGAAACTACACTGCATTAGGCCTTCAAATTGGGTATGGGGTGTAGAGAGAGGGTGTGTTACACTCCAAGGTGTTCCCCAGGTTGCCTTTCCTGAGCTTCGATCTTCCGGCTCTCGTTTAGTAGTTCTTGGAAACTACACTGCATTAGGCCTACAAATTGGGTATGGGGTGGAGAGAGATGGTGTGTTACACTCCAAGGTGTTCCCCAGGTTTCCTTGCCATTGCTTCGGTCTTCCGACTCTCGTTTAGTAGTTGTAGAAAAGTACACTGCATTAGGCCTACAAAATGGGTATGGGGTGGAGAGAGATGGTGTGTTACACTCCAAGGTGTTCCCCAGGTTGCCTTTCCTGAGCTTCTATCTTCAGGCTCTCATTAAATTGTGGTTAAATGGAACAACTGCATTTGGCGTACTAGTTGGTTTGGGGCCTACTATCGGTGTCTGCCACTCCTTGCTGTTCTCCTGGTTTCCTGTCCTGAAATTCCATTTTCAGGCTCTCGTTAAGTAGTTGTTAATGTTAGACTGCATTTGGCCTACTAGTTGGGTTGGGGCCTACTATCGGTGTCTGCCACTCCTTGCTGTTCTCCTCCACTGAACAAAGCTGTGCCGCCTGTTTACTACGGTTGCCAATTTTGAACTGCATTTCGACTACTTACTGATTTGGCCCTACTCTCTGTGTCAGCCTCTCATTCCAGTTGTCCTCCACTGCAATGCCCCCTGGTTATTCCTGTGTTACCAATTTTGAACTGCATTTAGCCCACTTTATTCTTTGGGCCTATATCTGTGTTTCCACTTCATCGTGCCCATTGCCCAGCCAGTGATAGATGAGTCTGCTGGTACATTGACCCATAACGCAACATTCCCCGTGCATGCTACACAACAACATTGTGACCCTGCTGAAAGTCAGGTTGCTCTTCCCGCATACCATACCACCTTACACGGGGACAAAGAGGAAGGTGCAGATGAAAGTGCAGGTTCCTTCATCAGGTGGGGGGAGGAATACTAGTTGGCGACGTCACTGGCACAGGGCCTCTCATAGTACGCAAAAGTGTTGCTGCCGGTGGGAGGCGCCCCCGCCGTGCAAACACACCGCTGTACTTTGAGGGGCCCTGTGCCAGTGCCAATGCCAACAAGTGGGCCCCCCCTGCTTGCTCAGGATCACAGCACTTGCAAAGTTGAAATACTTACCTCTCCCTGCTCCACTGCCGTGACGTGGTCCAGATTTCCTGGGCCCACTAATTACTTGAACCAGCCCTACCCCACACAACTTTAGCCAAATGACCCCCAATTTCAAATGCCTTCCAATTATTATAAGGTAAATTACGCTTGACAAGCTTCATTAAGAAGAATGGATGGTTTTGACATTAAAATGGGCACTCTAGGTGTTTTCCTGGCCCCCACTCACTGCCGACTATGCTGCCCCATTGACTTGCATTGGGTTTCGTGTTTCGGTCGATCCCGACTTTTCGCCATAATCGGCCGATTTCACTCGACCCGACTTTTGAGATAGTCGGGTTTCGCGAAACCCGGCTCGACTCTAAAAAGGTCAAGGTCGCTCAACTCTAATAATCAGTATAGGCTGATCGATGTAGTGCGTCAGGGCTGTCATCCATACCAGAATGTTGATGGACGTACTCTGCGATGCGCTGCACTGGATCTTGAGGCTCTAGATGTGATCCGAGAACGTTGCTGCGTCTCTCATGATCCTCCATAGCTTCCAAGTACTCTGCCTTAGCTATTGTAGCTGCTGTCTCTTTCTCTGCCTGCAAACGTGCAGTTTCTGCTTCATGTTCTCCTTGTCTCATCTTTAGATGCATATCTTGTTCGGCGAAAGAGGACCTCGCTTGGGCCGCTTCAGCTTTGGCACAAGCAACAGCAGCAAGCTCTTTTATTGAAGACTTGTTAGAGCCTGCTCATAACCTCGTTTTGAGTGAGGATGTATCGCGTCGAGACATTGTGAGCTTAGCTGCGTACTACTGAGTGCTTCGGCGGGAAACTGAGTCTTTGTGTGGATGAGCTTCCGCTCGGTGTAAATGGCATAGCACTTCTTGGCGGGCTTCGTTCTGCGGCTGTATGGCGGCTGCTGTGATACCCGTATGTGCAGCAGTGTGGGTGTTAGCGGTCCCGTACAGTCTGATCAACTACAGCCTGCGACCGGCTATCAGTTTCACTGAAGGGCTAATCTGTTCTTACTGGGTCCTATTCCCTGCGGCTGTATGGCAGCTGCTGTAATACCCATATGCGGAGCAGTTTGGGTGGTAGCGGTCCCATAAAGTCTGTGTAATCACCGCATGCGACCGGCGGTCTGTTTTTACTGGGGCCTGGACTCTTGTTTCCGCGGCTGTATGGCGGCTGCTGTAATACTCGTATGCGGAGAAGTTTGGGTGGTAGCGGTCCCATACGGTCTGTACAACCACTGCCTGTGGCCAGTGGTTCCGTTTTTACTGGGGCCTGGACTACTGTTCCCCGAGGCTGTATGGCGGCTGCTGTAATACCCGTATGCGGAGCAGTTTGGGTGGTAGCGGTCCCATACAGTCTGTGTAATCACCACGTGTGACCGGCGGTCTGTTTTTACTGGGGTCTGGACTCTTGTTCCCCGCGGCTGTATGGTAGCTGCTGTAATACCTGTATGCAGAGCAGTCTGGGTGGTAGCGGTCCCATACAGTCAGCGGTTCCATTTTTACTGTTCTGCCTTCCTCCACGTATGATGCTGTGTGGATTCTAGCATATGGCTAAACCTTCATCCATTGCCTCAGTAAACAGACTGTATAGGTTCTTAAGTCTATATTTATTGAGATGGTGAACAATGAACAACAATAGTAGATGGTATTGTGACATATGCGATATAATGGATGATCAGGTAAAAACTACAAAGGAAATAACAGTGCATGAGTACTTGGCATATTACGGCATGTTACAAAATGCAATAACATAAATAACAGAGAGATTAGAGAGCTAACACTGAACACAGGATAAGGCCGGAGTCACACACAACGTATTAAAATACGGTCCGTTTTTGATGGCCGAGATATGCAGAAAATTTCCTGAACAGTGATCCGTATTCAATGCGAGGATGTGATTTTTTTCTCCATAAATTATCCGTGTGTCATCCGTATGGCATCCGTACAGCGAGATTTTCTCGGCAGCTTACAAAATGGACATAGAATGGATCCATGGCCTCAAATATTTGTAAAAACATATATACAGTCTATATAAATATATATATACCGTATATACTCGAGTATAAGCCGAGATTTTCAGCCCAAATTTTTGGGCTGAAAGTGCCCCTCTCGGCTTATACTCGAGTCACGGTGGGCGGCAGGGTCGGCGGGTGAGGGGGAGAGGGCGCTGAGGCATACTTACCTAGTCCTGGCGATCCTGACGCTGCCCCTGCCTGTCACACGGTCTTCGGGTGCTGCAGCTCTTCCCCTCTTCAGCTGTCACGTGGGACCGCTCATTAGAAAAATGTATGCATATTCATTTCTCTAATCAGCGGTAACGGTGACCGCTGATAGAGGAAGAGGCTGCGGCACCGAAGACCAGCTGTCCGGGGGAAGAAGCGGGACGCCGGGAGCAGGTAAGTATGTCATATTTACCTATCCCCGTTCCACACGCCGGGCGTCGCTCCATCTTCCCGGCGCCGCTCCATCTTCCCGGCGTCTCTCCGCTCTGACTGTTCAGGTCAGAGGGCGCAATGACGCATATAGTGTGCGCGGCGCCCTCTGCCTGATCAGTCAGTGCGGAGAGACGTCGGGACAGGACGCTGAGGAGCTGCAAGCAAGAGAGGTGAGTATGGCTTTTTTTTATTGCAGCAGCAGCAATGGCAGAGCTTTCTATGGTACATCAATGGGGCAATAATGAACGGCGCAGAGCACTATATGGCACAGCTACGGGACAATAATGAACGGTGTAGAGCACAATATGGCAGAGCTTTCTATGGTACATCAATGGGGCAATAATGAACGGTGCAGAGCACTATATGGCACAGCTATGGGGCAATAATGAACGACGCAGAGCACTATATGGCACAGCTATGGGGCAATAATGAACGGTGCAGAGCACTATATGGCACAGCTATGGGGCAATAATGAACGACGCAGAGCACTATATGGCACAGCTATGGGGCAATAATGAACGGTGCAGAGCACTATATGGCACGCTATGGGGCAATAATGAACGGTTCAGAGCACTATATGGCAAAGCTATGGGGCAATAATGAACGGTGCAGAGCACTATATGGCACAGCTGTGGGGCAATAATGAACGGTGCAGAGCACTATATGGCACAGCTATGGGGCAATAATGAACGGTGCAGAGCACTATATGGCACAGCTATGGGGCAATAATGAACGGTGCAGAGCACTATATGGCACAGCTATGGGACAATAATGAACGGTGCAGAGCACTATATGGCACAGCTCTGGGGCAATAATGAACGGTGCAGAGCACTATATGGCAGAGCTATGGGGCAATAATGAATGGTGCAGAGCACTATATGGCACAGCTATGGGACAATAATGAACGGTGCAGAGCACTATATGGCACAGCTATGAGGCAATAATGAACGGTGCAGAGCACTATATGGCAGAGCTATGGGGCAAGAATGAACGGTGCAGAGCACTATATGGCACAGCTATGGGGCAAGAATGAACGGTGCAGAGCACTATATGGCACAGCTATGGGGCAATAATGAACGGTGCAGAGCACTATATGGCACAGCTATGGGACAATAATGAACGGTGCAGAGCACTATATGGCACAGCTATGGGGCAATAATGAACGGTGCAGAGCACTATATGGCACAGCTATGGGGCAATAATGAACGGTGCAGAGCATTGTATATGGGGCACAGCTTTATATGGAGCATCTATGGGGCAATAATGAACTGTATGGAGCATTATATGGGGCTCCTGATTCAATATGGATATTCAAAAACACTTAACCTACTGATGTCTCAATTAATTTTACTTTTATTGGTATCTAATTTTATTTTTGACATTAACCGGTAGCTGCTCCATTTTCCACCCTAGGCTTATACTCGAGTCAATAAGTTTTCCCAGTTTTTTGTGGCAAAATTAGGGGGGTCGGCTTATACTCGAGTATATACAGTATATGTCATTGAGACACATATATATATATAAATATACATATAGTTATATTTCATATAGCGCTAGATAGCAGAAAAGCCGGCAATTCAATTGCCGGCTTTTGTTATCTCCTTCTCAAACCCGACAGGATATGAGACATGGTTTATATACAGTAAACCATTTCATATCCCTTATTTTTTTATATATTCCTTATTACTAATGTTAGAAGTGTCTGTGTGCAAAATTTGGGGGCTCTAGCTGTTAAAATAAAGGGTTAAATTGTAGAAAAAATTGGCGTGGGATCCCGCGCAATTTTCTCCGCCAGAGTGGTAATAGCCTAGAGAGGGACCATGGTAATTCCCTCCCCCCCCCGGCTAAAAGTATCTGCCTGCAGCCACTCCAGAAAAGGCACATCTGTAAGATGCGCCTATTCTGTCACTTGGCCACTCTCTTCCCACTCCCCTGTAGCGGTTGGCTATGGGGGTAATAAAGGGTTAATGTCACCTTGCTATTGTAAGGTGACATTAAGCCAGGTTAATAATGGAGAGGTGTCAATAAGACACCTATCCATTATTAATCCTATATTAATAAAGGGTTAAAAAACACACACATTAGGAAAAAAGTATTTTATTGAAATAAAGACAGATGGTGTTGTAATAGTTTATTAAACGCGCAATCCAATTGAAGACCCTTGTCATCAGAAGAGGTTAAATATTTTTACAAGCAGGAGCCTGCTAATGCAGCTGTGCTCCTGCGTGTAAAAAGTGGGGAATGAATGGAAGCAGGAGAATGTAGCTACCTACGCCCCCTGCTGGCATAAACTCATATGAACTCGAGCGTTAGAAAATATTCAGTAAAATTCCCACTCTCAAGGTCATATGAGTTTATGCCAGCAGGGGGCGCAGCACCGCATCTCTAGGTACTGCGTTCCCCTGCTTTCCATTCATTCCCCACTTTTTACAGGCAGGAGCACGGCTGCATTAGCAGAGCTTCTGCTTGTAAAATTATTTAACCCCTTCTGATGGATTTACATTGTGGGACTTAACAGTAACGCCGGAGAGGTATGGGATATTGTTGTTTTTTTATTTTAACTTTGTTTCAGGTGACAAGAGTCTATACAAATACTATGTGTAAACATTTATTTGATCTACTAGATGGTGGCCCGATTCTAACGCATCGGGTATTCTAGAATATGCATGTCCACATAGTATATTGCCCAGCCACGTAGTATATTGCCCAGTCGCATAGTATATTGCCCAGCCACATAGTATATTGCCCAGCCACGTAGTATATTGCCCAGTCACGTAGTATATTGCCCAGTCACATAGTATATTGCCCAGTCACGTAGTATATTGCACAGCGATGGAGTATATTGCCCAGCCACGTAGTATATTGCCCAGCCACGTAGTATATTGCCCAGTCACGTAGTATATTGCCCAGCCACGTAGTATATTGCACAGCGACGGAGTATACAGCACAGAGCCATGTAGTATACAGACTTAAAATAAAAAATAAACATATACTCACCCTCCGTTGAAGTCCTGGCCCTGTGTGCGGTGCACGCGGCAGCTTCCGGTCCCCGGGTTGGTATGGGTGCAGGACCTGTGATGACGTCGCGGTCACATGACCGTGACGTCATGGCAGGTGCTTGTCGCATACCATCCTTGCCACCGGAACCTGGCGCTTGCATGGAGCGGTTACCGGAGCATCACGAGGAGCGGGAAAGGCGCCGTATTGTGAATATATGATGATTTTTTATTTTTACCCGGCTCCCTCGCAGTGTCCTGTCCTCGCCGCAGCTTCTCCTGTATGTGCGGTCACGTGGTGCCGCCCATTACAGTGATGAATATGCGGCTCCACCCCTATGGGAGGTGGAGCTGCATATTCATGACTGTAATCGGCGGCACCACGTGACCGCTCATACAGGAGAAGGTGCGACGAGGACAGGACACTGCGAGGGAGCCAGGTGAGTATTTTATTAACAGCCGGCGGGCGCACAGGGGGTGGGGACATGGATCTTTATTTTAAACACAAGAAAAAAAAAAGGATTATTCATATCTTCTCTCCAGCGAACGCTGCTGGAGAGAAGATATGAATGGCGGCTTCAGCACCATGTGGGGGGGACAGCGCTTACTGTAGTGCTGTCTCCTGCACAGCACACGGACTGCACACGGACAGCGTCCGTGTGCGGTACGTGTTTTACACGGACCCATTGACTTTAATGGGTCCGTGTAATACGTGCGCTCCCACGAACACTGACATGTCTCCGTGTTTTGCACACGGACACACGGTGCGTGAAAACACGCTGACATGTGCAGAGACACATTGATTTCAATGTGTCTACGTGAGTCAGTGTCTCCGGTACGTGAGGAAACTGTCACCTCACGAACTGGAGCCACTGACGTGTGAAACCGGCCTTAAAAAGGTTGTTGCGATTTCGTCTTTGCTGCAAAATGTATAAAAAGAAGTTGTTTTATTTTTTATAATAAAACTTTTTTATTATTATTTTTAAACTCCATTACTGGACTTCACAATGCACTTAATCATTATTTTTTAAAGTAAACTTTTAACTGGGTTTCTTTTTTATTATTATTATTATTTGTTTTTTATGTCATTACATTGGCTACCCATCCACTCCAGAATCCAGTACAAAACTACTACCCTTATCCACAAAGCACTCCATGGCTCAGCACCACCCTACATCTCCTCTCTGGTCTCAGTCTACCACCCTACCCGTGCCCTCCGCTCCGCTAATGACCTCAGGTTAGCATCCTCAATAATCAGAACCTCCCACTCCCGTCTCCAAGACTTTACACGTGCTGCGCCGATTCTTTGGAATGCACTACTTAGGTTAATACTATTAATCCCCAATCCCCACAGTTTTAAGCGTGCCCTAAAAACTCATTTGTTCAGATTGGCCTACCGCCTCAATGCATTAGCCTAACTATCCCTGTGTGGCCTATTAACCCTGCTGTTGTCTTCGGTCTAGGGAGACCGATTTTGAACTTTGGTATTTTTTGGGGTGTTCAAGATGCGGTTCTGAAACTTGTGGTTGATTGACTTAAATGAGGATTGGTCGGTCGGCCACGGGTTTCAGAGCCGCATCTTGAATATTTTAAAGAATATTGAAGTACAAGGTCGGTCGTTTTTGACCGAAGACAACAGCAGGGTTAAAAAAACAAACACAAAAAAAACAACATAATCAGGTTCCTCGCATCATGTTCTCATACACTTTATGCAGTTAATAGCCCACTGTGTCTGTACTGCTACATACTTAGGCAGTTAACCGGTTCATGCAGCTTTACATGAACACCCGATTGTTACACTATGGCTGGTCCGAATAACTAAAGCAATTGTTACCATCCACCTCTCGTGTCTCCCCTTTTCCTCATAGTTTGTAAGCTTGCAAGCAGGGCCCTCATTCCTTCTGGTATCTATTTTGAACTGTGATCTCTGTTATGCTGTAATGTCTATTGTCTGTACAAGTCCCCTCTATAAGTTGTAAAGCGCTGCGGAATACGTTGGCGCTATATAAATAAAAAATTATTATTATAATTATTATTTATTTCAACGGATATCTCTTCCAATTTCTACTACTCCACTAATTCTGGAACAGTATTTCTTTTTTTTCTCTCTGACTCTGCATTTCAAAGTTATGTCCTCTGGTAATAAAGAGGCAGATTTTCCCTTCATCCAAGTGGGTGTATACCACAGAACTTGGGTGTTTGCATCTTATCCTCCGATCCTGTCAAATCAAAACATGACCGCACCCACAGAGAAGCTCTATGGTATACTCCCAGTTGGTTGAAGGGAAAATTTGCAGTTATTACTGGGAAGCATAGCACTGGAACAGACGCCAGAGAAGAAGAAAAGCTATTCCAGCAGTATATGGGGCAAGTTGTACTATACAGAGCACTATGTGGTGCCCATTATACTGTATGGAGCATTATATGGGCCCCATAATACTGTATGGAGCAATATATTGGACCCATTATACTGTATGGAGCATTATATGGTGCCATTATATATTGTATGGTGCAATATATGGAGGCATTATACTGTATGGAGCAATTTTTGGGCTCATGATACTGTATGGAAGACTATGTGGTGCTCATAATTCTGTATGGAGGGCTATGTAGTGCCCATAATTCTGTTTGGAGGGCTATGTGGTGCCTATAATACTGTATGGAGGACTATACTGTCTGGTCTAAAATAATAAGTCTGCAGTCACATTGTGTGCTGCGAGGATTCGCTTGTTTCTGAGCTATTGTAGAATATACAATAGATATCACTCATGTAATGCAACAAGTAAGGTAAATCTTTGGCATTGTACTTACCTACATTTCTTATCTGTGTATCATGAATCCTGGTATGTGTTAAAGGAGCCCACTGAGACTCTTTTGTCAGGGACCCATTAAAACCTGGAGCGGGCCCTGTCTCCTATGATCATTAAAGGAGTATTGTAATGACAGACACGGGGGTCATCAGCAGACCCCAGGTTGTCATTGGAACGACCACATGAGAGGGGCACCTATGGGTGGGATGAATAACAGCGGGATTTAACTGGTTAAAAGCTCCAGGCGGATTTATTCAGTCATCATGTGTGGGGAAAGATGCAGGCTTAGCTTGTGAGCTTGCATCAAAAGCAGACAAATATACAGTGGGGAAAAAATATTTAGTCAGCAACCAACTGTGCAGGTTCTCCCACTTAAAAAGATGAGAGAGGCCTGTAATTGACATCATAGGTAGACCACAACTATGAGAGCCAAAATGAGAAAACAAATCCAGAAAATCTCCTTGTCTGATTTGGCAAGATTTATTTTCCAAATTATGGTGTAAAATAAGTATTTGGTCATTAACAAAATTTCATCTCAATACTTCGTTATATATCCTTTGTTAGCAATGACAGAGGTCAAACGTTTTCTGTAAGACTTCACAAGGTTGCCACACACTGTTGTTGGTATGTTGGCCCATTCCTCCATGCAGAGCTCCTCTAGAGCAGTGATGTTTGGGGCCTGTCGCTGGGCAACACGGACTTTCAACTCCCTCCAAAGGTTTTCTATGGGGTTGAGATCTGGAGACTGGCTAGGGCACTCCAGGACCTTCATATGCTTCTTACGAAGCCACTCCTTTGTTGCCCTAGCGGTGTACATATGTCATGAAGGGGTTAATTAAAAAAAATACATGGAAGGACCTACTCACAATACTAAACCATTATTGCCGGTCAGTAAGAAACAAACAAGCAGTTTGTTTAACCACCTTAAAGCACCACTTCCTTCTTTACTTTACCGTTGGAGTGGTGCTTCAAATCTAAGTTTTCTGACGCTATTCTTACACTAACCCATCTTCACTTTCTATCACTACCACTCCTGTCAGGCTCCAGCAGTTTGTGACCTCCTGGATTGCTGCAGTGTTTGCTGCGCGAGCCGTGGGTCACTTTTCAATGCAAGTCTGAGAACCTCGTTCTGGCTTCCATAACTTGCATTGAGCGCTTGTCACTGTTACTTTTGATTTCTGGCCAGTCAGAAGTTACAGTCACAAGATGGCATCATGGGACCGAAGCGGCGCTGATAAAAAGGTGAAGATGGTGGCTGGTAAGTATAAGACTATGGTCAGGGACCTTAGATTATTAGCACCACTCCAGTGTGAAGAAAAACCCACTGGAGTGGTGCTTCATTAGTGTCAATAGCATCTAAGATCATATGATCTATAGATCATAGACAGCTGAGATCATAGATTTTGGCTGTATTCACTTTTTATGACACAGCTGCTTCTTAAGCTTCAAATTCAGGGCTCAGTGGGTGTTCCCTGTAAAGCATATGCTTTCTTCAATTTCCCTTTCTTAAAGGGTTAGTCTCAAGCTCGTTCTTCAGTAGCACTGACCTCCCTAACCTACTTCCTGATTGCGGAGGGGCAGGAACTCCTCTTTGATTGACAGTTCAGAGCAGCAGCTTCATTGCACTGCTGGCTTGAGCTTTGTGTGCTCTGATGCCCCTACATGACTCAGCTTTGTCAGTCTTTGCAGCATCGGAAATGCTCGGATCCTGATAACTCACTACAGTAAGCATAGTTGTCACAATTTCCACCTATAACAAGTGTATTGTCCTATAAATGCCCTGGCAAGGCCTGTACTGCTGAAAGGCCCAGGGTGAAAGGCGGGAAGCACTATAAAAGCACTCACAAGACCTTAGCAGCTAATAGACAATGGTTAGTGGCGGCTAAGTTGTCAAAGCCCTTACAACTGATCGAATATAGAGGAACCATCCAGGAGTTGAAAAGACAAAGTCCTTAACTGTCCATAGGAAAACATTTTAAGGGTATGTGCACACGTCAAGATTTTTTGCAGAAATCCTGATGGGACTCCAAGAAATTGTCCCTCTCTTAGAGATTTGTACCAATTAAATAAGATATCCCCTGTTCTCTATGGGACTGACAGAGATAGGCATGTATCCAGCGTCGGACTGGAGCACCTTGGGCCCACCAGAGAAAATCATTCTTGGGGCCCACTATGTAGCTACATAGAAATAGATACAAGACCACCAATTGTGCGGTAAAAAGCGCTAATATCCGGGTATAATATAAGGTAGTTCACGTCTTAATTATGTAGCAAGGGTTGGGGTAGCCCCCTCACAGAATATAATTTAGCCCCCTCATAAAATATAATGTAGTCCCCACCATACAATATAATGTAGCACCCTCATAGGGTATAATGCAGCCCCCCTTATATAGTATAATGCAACCACCACAGAATATAATGTAGTCAACTGAGAGAATGCAGCCCCACCACAGAATATAATGCAGCCCCCGATAGAGTATACTGTAGCCCCCTCATATAGTATGATGTAGCCCCCATAATATAATGTAGTCCCGTGAGAAAAATACAGTCCCCCCACAGAATATATAGCCCCCTCATAAAGTATAATGCAGCCCCTCTCCACCCCATCATTGTCCTCATCACCACCTCCATCATTGCCTTCTCCCCAACACCCCTATCATTCTCCCCCACCACCTCCATCACTGCCCATTCCACCACCTGCATGATTGCCTCCTCCCCCACCATCATTGTCCATTTCATCACCTCCCTCATCGCCTCCCCCACCACCATCATTGCCCATCACCTCCATCATTGCCTCCCCACCACCATCATTGCCCATCACCTCCATTATTGCCTCCCCCCACCATCATTGCCCATTTAATCACCTCCATCATTGCCTCCCACCACCACCATTGCCCATCACCTCCATCATTGCCTCCCCCACCACCATTGCCCATCACCTCCATCATTGCCTTCCCCACCACCATTGCCCATCATCTCCATCATTGCCTCCCAACCATCATTGCCCATCACCTCCATCATTGTCTCCCCCACCATCATTGCCTCCCCTCACCTCCATCATTGCCTCCCCACCACCATCATTGCCCATCACTTCCATCATGGCCTCCCCTCACCTCCATCATTGCCTCCCCCCCACCATCATCATTGCCCATCACCTCATCATTGTCTCCCCCCACCAATATCATTGTCCTTCACCACACATACAGCTCACCGCAGCAGCAGCTCATCACACACACACAGGCACACGGCACAGCTCACTTCCCCGCAGCAGCAGCTCATCCCAGCAGCCTCTTTCTAGCTGGAAGCGTTCTGACTAAGACAGCGTGCTGGATGATGACGTCATCCAGCTGGGCTGTCTCAGACAGGAAGCAGGATGCCGGGAGGTGAGCTGCTCTGTGTGAGTCTGTGTGCCTGCATGTGTGTATGTGTGCGGTGCTGTGTGTGTGTGTGTTGGTGTGCGGTGCTTTGTGTGTGTGTGTATGGTGCAGCTTTACATGTGGGCAGTGTTAGCTGCAGCCTGCAGCTAACGCTGCCCGCTATTAGGCTGCCGTCACACTAGCAATATTTGGTCACTATTTTACATCAGTATCTGTAAGCCAAAACCAGGAATGGAACAATCAGAAGAAAAGTATAATAGAAACATATGCACCACTTCTGTATTTATCACCCACTCCTGGTTTTGGCTACAAATACTGAGGTAAAATACTGACCAAATACTGCTAGTGTGACGGCAGCCTTAAAGAGAAATGGTATTAACGCCTCTCCACGCCCATAGGGGTGTGGGGAAGCGTGAATATTCATTTTGCTTTAGCAGTGGGGACAGGATCCTGTCTCCAGCTGCTGCTACTGGCACAGAGCGGGCCCCCTTGACTAAGGGGCCCCATAGCCACTGGCTCAATCCTGAAAACACGACCCGTGGGGTCCGTGAGAACTGGAGTTTTGGAAACACTGCCATAGACAATAAATGGAGCTGCGGTCAAGCGTCTGACCTGCTGTGCTATTTTGTACAAGACATAAAAGTTTCCTGTTGGGGCTAAAAATTTCCCAGCCTCCCTAATGGTGAGGGTCCCAGTGGTTGGACCCCCATCGATCAGCATGTCATTACCTATCCTGTGGATAAATAACTTGTTTTAACTGCACAACCCCGTTAATGCAGAATGTTATTTTTTTAAAACTCACAAAAACTGTATTCTGAAACCTAGACTCACAAGCTGTATACATAGTTAATCTTGGTATATACACTGCATTAGGCTTACAGAGTCACAGTGCCATTTAGTAAGCCAGCTACACACTTCTCAGATAGCTGTCACCGACATTCCTGAAAACATTTCCATACTATATGAGAACTGTGATGACAGCGCTTTCTTGAAAATCAGCTGCCATTGAGGTTAGAAGGGATCATTACAGAAACTGTCTATGTACAAGAAACACAACTCCCAGCTCATCTCAAAAGTGCATCAACGGCTGCTAAATATTCTGTTCTCTGTGACATTGAATTACATTTACTCCCAAGCAGGTTAGAGAGAAGGATTATAAGCAAAGGTTCGCTGCAAGTACAGAACTATTGAGCAAAAGCTACAACTAAACACATAAATAGGATACCTAGATAGATAATAGATGATAGATAAATGACAGATAGATAATAGGTAGATAATAGATAAAAGATAGATTACACATAGATGCTAGATAGATAGATAATAGATAGATAAAATATAGATTATAGATATATTTAGGTTGATAGCCTGAGAGTGGCATATACAGTAGAACAGGGACCCATCAGAGGGAGGTCACCTTGCCATGGTTGATGGGCACACATGAATTGGCCAATTTATGCGCTAAGAACCTTCATTTTTATTCATTTCTGTAATTATATTTTTTGAGTAGTAAAATCTGGATTCAGTGTTTTTCAGTGTTTTCACATGGCCTAAACTTATGCATATTGCTGCTGTGTTTTCCTTTTTCTATATAATGCAGTCTCACAGCTTGCACATGTTCACACTTAGGAGGTGTTGGTCAGGTTTTTTTTCTGTATAGATAGATTAAAGATAGATGATAGATATGAGATAGATCATAGATAGATAATAGAAGATATAGATAAATCGATCGATAGATAGAAATTAAATATAGATAATAGATATGTATAAAAAAGCACAACAGTACTCTGTGAATGCCAAGACATATAATGTCAATGGAAATAACTTCCAACCGCATTGTCCCTCAGCAAAATGTACTTACAAAAAGGCTAAGGTTCTTAGCACATAAATTGGCCAATTCATGTTAGCCCATCAATCATGGCAAGGTGACACTTCTGTGATGGATCCTATCATAACTTTTCCCTATCCTAATGTACGTGCCACTTTCGGGCTAAAAAGCTTACAATAATGGACAAATATGTCTCTCCTCGGCTGCAAGCCTACAATCTAAATGGGCAAGTAGAATTGGTTGAGAACACCTGCAGGTCAATGGGAGCAGTGCAGTGTCAGAGCAGAGGGAGCCACACCCTCAAAACTAGATATACAAAAAAACCTGACCAGCACCTCCCAAGTGTGAATAGGTGCAAGCTGCAGTGACTGCAAAAAAAACTTGGCCATTGCAACAAGCGAACGTTTTTCTTTGTTAACCAATTTTATACTATATTGGATGTGTGCTTAGTATCATTGTCTTGCTAGAGTTTTTAGCCTCTGCCTACTTTGGTTTTACCAAGGGGCAGCATTACATTGTCCAGTATATCCTTGTACATGGTAGCATTCATATTTCCATTGAGCCAATGGCAGATGCAGAAAAGCAGCCCCAGAAATGACATTGCCACCACCATGATTTACTGTAGGAGTTTGTACGGTACCTTACATCTTTATGTTTTCCAATTGGCCGGCATACTGTGGGTACGGAAAGTATTCATACCCCTTTAAATTTTTCACTCTTTGTTTCATTGCAGCCATTAGGTAAATTCCATAAAGTTAATTTTTTTCTCAATGTACACTCTGCACCCCATCTTGACTGAAAAAAACAGAAATGTAGTAATTTTTGCAGATTTATTAAAAAAAGAAAAATTGAAATATCACATGGTCATAAGTATTCAGACGCTTTGCTCAGTAATGAGTAGAAGCACCTTTTGAGCTAGTACAGCCATGAGTCGTCTTGGGAATGATGCAACAAGTTTTTCACACCTGGATTTGGAGATCCTCTTCCATACTTCCTTGCAGATCCTCTGCGGTTTGTTAGGTTGGGTGGTAAATGTTGGTGGACAGCCATTTTCAGGTCTCTCCAGACATGCTCAATTGGGTTTAGATCAGGGCTCTGGCTGGGCCAGTCAAGAGTGGTCACAGAGTTGTTCTGAAGCCATTCCTTTGTTATCTTAGCTCTGCGCTTAGGGTCTTTGTCTTGTTGAAAGGTGAACCTTTGGCCAAGCCACCACCATGCTTCCTTGTTGGGATTGTTTTGGGCAGGTGATGAGCAGTGCCTGGTTTTTGCCACACATACTGCTTAGAATCCTGACCAAAAAGGTCTATCTTCATCTCATCAGACCAGACAATCTTATTTCTCATAGTCTGGGAGTCCTTCATGTGTTCTATGCGGGCTTTCATTTGTTTTACACTGAGTAGAAGCTTCCGTCGGTCCACTCTACCATAAGAGCCCGACTGGTGGAGTGCTACAGTGATAGTTGACTTTGTGGAACTTTCTCCCATCTCCCTACTGCACCTCTGGAGCTCAGCCACAGTGATCTTAGGGTTCTTTTTTACCTCTCTCACCAAGGCTCTTCTCCCACGATTGCTCAGTTTGGCTGGATGGCCAGGTCTAAGAACACTGTGCTCTTAGGAACCTAGAGTAGAGCAGAAATTCTGTTGTAACCATGGCCAGATCTGTGCCTTGCCATAATTCTGTCTCTGAGCTCTTGGCCAGTTCCTTTGACCTCATGATTCTCATTTGGTCTGACATACACTGTGAGCTGTGAGGTCTTATAGACAGGTGTGTGCCTTTCCAAATCAAAATTAATTAAATTAATTTAATTAAACACAGCTGGACTCCAATGAAGGCGTAGAACCATCTCAAGGAGGATCACAAGGAAATGGACAGCATGGGACTTAAATATGACTGTCTGAGCAAAGGGTCTGAATATTTATGACCATTAGAGATGAGTGAATGTTTTATTGTTCGATAAGGATTACGTTCGCCGAATTTGCAATATTCGCCGATTAATTCGTTGAATAATCGCTGAAGATAGCCGAACGCCATTCACGTCAATGGGAGGCAAAAACAAACGCATGCACAACACCTTAGAATGGCCCCAAATGCTGCCAAAACACATCAAATGAGGGACAGACACCAGGAAAATAGCCTCAATTTACCCACAGTTCAAACTGCAGCATGGATCTGCAGCAGTCAGCCAGGCATAAGATATTGGCATCTTGGACAACATTTAAAGTTCTGAATCTCCTTGTTGGCCTTAGTGATATTTATGCATTTTGTAGGTCACCACTTTACCCCAACAGAAGACAGTATTTCTTGTTTCGCTGTCCATGGCTAGTACACTTGCACACACAAAACTCAACTTATGTGTCCATATTTGTGGTCTCTGTTCCCTACATATATATTTTTTTTTCCAATGAACGTTACAGAAAGACGAGGTGGGTGAGGGATCGGTGTAGTGCCCCTTTGCTAGGAGCCCTGACACCATATGCAACACCTCTACCTGCTTTTATGCTGAGCCACACTCAGGTGGCAGAAATATCAGTTTTCTAGACTACCATTGTCAGAAAAATTTAAGGATAGTAATACGGGTAGTTGAGTCCAAGGAAGTGGAGGCTTGAAGGTCTCAGAGGCCTACTGCTACAGGGAACACACATGAAGGAGACCCAAACCAGGAGTCTACACATTTACAAAAATTAGTGGCAGACACTACGAAAGTGGCATCACTTTCACCATAGTAGAAATAATCTAATAGGGACCAACAGCAGATGGACCCAATCCAGCAGATAGACACTCCAACCATGAGTGTTCACATTTACAAAAATTATTGGCAGACACTACCAAAATGGCATCAATTTCACCATAGTAGAATAGGGACTGACAGGTCTTTCACTATACCCAATCCAGCAGATGGACACCCTACAAGCAGTGTTCACATTTATAGAAATGAGGGCCTTACACCACAGAAGTGGCATCAATTTCACCACAGTAGAAATAGTCTAATAGGGACCGACAGGTCTTTCACTATACCTAATACAGCAAGATGGACATGTAACCAGGAGTGTTCACGTTTCCAAAAATGATTGCCAGACACCACCAAAGTGGCATCAATTTCACCACAGTAGAAATAGTCTAATAGGGACCGACAGGTCTTCATCTACACCCAATCCAGCAGATGGACACACCAACCATGAGTGTTCACATTTCCAAAAATTATTGGCAGACACCACCAAATTGGCATCAATTTCACCACAGTAGAAATAGTCTAATAGGGACCGACAGGTCTTCATCTACACCCAATCCAGCAGATGGACACACCAACCATGAGTGTTCACATTTCCAAAAATTATTGGCAGACACCACCAAATTGGCATCAATTTCACCACAGTAGAAATAGTAGAATAGGGACCGACAGGTCACTACACCTAGTACAGCAGATGGACACCCAACCAGGAGTGTTCACGTTTCCAAAAATATTGTTTGTGGCCTATATATCAGGCCTCTATAACACACTAGATGCAGCGTCCTTGCTAGCGATATCGTCCAGTGTGACAGGCAGCAGCGATCAGGATTCTGCTGTGATGTCGTTGGTCGGGGAAGAAAGTCCAGAACTTTATTTCGTCGCTGGATCTCCCGCTGACATCGCTGAATCGGTGTGTGTGACGCCGATTCAGCGATGTCTTCGCTGGTAACCAGGGTAAATATCGGGTTACTAAGCACAGGGCCGCGCTTAGTAACCCGATGTTTACCCTGGTTACCATCGTTAAAGTAAAAAAAAAACCACTACATACTTACCTACCGCTGTCTGTCCCCGGCGCTGTGCTTTCCTGCACTCACTGTGAGCACAGCGGCCGGAAAGCAGAGCGGTGACGTCACAGCTCTGCTTTCCGGCTGCCCGGCGCTCACAGCCAGAGCAGAGAAGCGGAGCGCCGGGGACAGACAGCGGTAGGTAAATATGTAGTGGTCGTTTTTTTTACTTTAACGATGGTAACCAGGGTAAACATCGGGTTACTAAGCGCGGCCTAGCGCTTAGTAACCCGATGTTTACCCTGGTTACCGGCATCGTTGGTCGCTGGAGAGCTGTCTGTGTGACAGCTCTCCAGCGACCAAACAGCGACGCTGCAGCGATCCGGATCGTTGTCGGTATCGCTGCAGCGTCGCTGAGTGTGAAGGTACCTTAAGTCCTCTCCTATATGTAGCCACCTTGGTCTTCTGGACTTGGTGCAATGACCTCGTTATCCTTATTGGTTTAATTGCTTGAGTTTCACATTCACTTCCATTATGCTCATTACTCGAGTTAAGCAGAGTCTGAGCTGCTTGATTTGAGTACTGAGCACTTCAGTGCTTGATCATCACTACTGGAACAACAGTTTACCTGAGAATTGAGAATTCTGACAATGATTAGACCAGAAGAAAGAAGCCAATTTCTCTAAGAAAATATCTCACAAAGTGTCTCATTTTCACATTTATTTTTGAGTTATGAAAATAAATTTATGACTGTAATTCTATAAATCATGGAAAATAGAAGTTAAGCTTCTATTCCTTTTTTTTTTTTCTTCTTCTTCTAATGAAGACTTTTGAGTCGCCACCACTGGCCGTATATAACTCACCACAGCGCTTTCTACAATGGGTTTTTGTGGTTTCATCACTATAAACCTTACAGAGCTGTAATTATAAGCCCGGATCTTCCTGCTGAGCGGATTGCTGGATGTAATTGTAGTATTGTAATAAAAACCGCAGGATTCCTCCATCGTCACAAATCCTAAATATTTATTATCTTGCATTAAATCCTGGCTTCCATCACTGGGTGATGACCATGATCATTAGCTTTCCACCAGGTGCAAAAAAACCCACATAGAGCCATCGATGAATGAACATAAATTCTTGTGTTCCGCAGAAATAAAACCAGAAACAACATGGTGATGGGTTCAGAAACTTGAGGATGGAGAGCCACTGGTGACACACTGTCCAATCTGTCAGGGTGCCACCACTTTAAAGTCAGAAGGGAATCTTACGTACAATTTATTGTATTTTTGGCATGGAGGTGCTTGTGTTCTTTGTGGTTGTGCCATTTTTCAAAACTGTACGGTGCTCTAGGCAAGCTGATTTTTTTCTGCCGATTTGTGCCACTCCTATCCCACAGACGTCTATTGCTGCCACCCTTCCCAACTGTTAAAAATGCATACGTTTATGTGCATTGCATTTTTTAGTGCCATATTTTAATTTTTGTCATTACAAGTCATGTGGTTCTTAAAGGAATAGTGCGAGCACATGACTGTATTGTTATAAAACACATTAGGGTCAATTTTCTAAAGCCTTTGAAACTTGGCGCATCTTCAGACTGTCTAGCCTAAATAGCATCAAATTTTTTCGAACATGGTGTTTGTTGCCTAAGTCACCTCCATTCCTACGGAATGCTCCCCCTTTCTTGCTGAGCCACAAGCACCATGTCCAATGAAGTCACAAAAAGTTTTTCAAAGACTTAAGAAATGAAATGTGATATTTTTGGCACAGAATTCTTAAGTTGAAAAGAGGATGGCTTCTACAAATGAACATCATTGAAAATCTGTGGCTAGACCTCAAAACAGCAGTGAGAGCAAGGAATCTCAGAACTGGACGACTTTTTCAAGGAAGAACGGATGAAAATCCCGCAAACAAGAATTGAAAGACTTGTCTGGCTCCAAAAAGCATTTACAAGATGTAAAAAAAAGGGTGTTACTAGGTACTAACCATGCATGGTGCCCAAACTTTTGCATCAGCACTTTTTTTTTTTTTTAACGCCTTCACCACCTTGGGTTTTTCAGTTTTTGAGCTTCCGTTTTTTGCTCCCCTTCTTCCCAGAAACATAACATTTTTATTTTTCCATCAATATGGGCATGTCAGGGTTTTTTTGTGGAACGTGTACTGGAAAACGAGAAAAAATTCAAAGTGGGTTGAAATTGTAAAAAAGTGCAATTCCACAACTGTTTTTTTGTTTTACCGTGCTCACTAAATGCTAAAACTCACCTGCCAAGACAAGTGGTGGAAAAAAATACAAAGTTTCTAAAAAAAAAAAAAAAAAAGTCGCCATTTTCCGAGACCTGTAACGTCTCCACTTTTCTGCGGCTGGGTGAAGGCTTATTTTGTGAATGCCAAGCTGGCATTTTTATTTTGGTGTGGACACAATCTTTTGATTGCCCGTTGTTGCATTTTAACCCCTTAATCCCATATGACGTACTATCGAGTAAAGGTGACCTGGGACTTAATTCCCAGGGACGGGATAGTACGGCATAGCGATTGGCCACACTCACGGTGGGAGCGCGGCCAATCGCAAGTGTCAGCTGACTATCGCAGCTGACATCTGGCACTATGTGCCAGGAGCGGTCACGTACCGCCACATTAACCCCTGGCACACTGCCATCTTCTCAGCTCTCCTGTGCGCCCAAACAGGGGTTTACCCCAACATATGAGGTATCAGCGTACTCAGGACAAATTGGACAACAACTTCTGGGGTCCAATTTCTCTTGTTACCCTTGGGGAAAATAAAAATTTGGGGGGCTAAAAAACCATTTTTGTGGGAAAAAATGATTTTTTATTTTCACGGCTCTGCGTTATAAACTGTAGTGAAATACTTGGGGGTTCAAAGTTCTCAACACCTCTAGATAAGTTCCTTGGGGGGTCTAGGTTCCAATATGGGGAATATTGTGGGGAGTTTCTACTGTTTAGGTACATCAGGGGCTCTGCAAACGCAATGTGACGCCTGCAGACCAATCCATCTAAGTCTGCATTCCAAATGACGCTCCTTCCCTTCCGACCTCTGCAATGGGCCCAAACGGTGGTTTTCCCTCACATATGAGGTATCAACGTACTCAGGACAAATTGGACAACTTTTGGGGACCAGTTTCTCCTGTTACCCTTGGGAAAATACAAAACTGGGTGTTAACTCCTTTCTGACCTCGGACAGGATAGTATGTCCGAGGTCAGATCCCGCGTTTTGATGCAGAGCTCCGGCGGTGAGCCCGCATCAAAGCCGGGACATGTAAGCTGTTTTGAACAGCTGACATGTGCCCGCAATAGCGGCGGGTGAAATCGCGATTCACCCGCCGCTATTAACTAGTTAAATGCCACTGTCAAACTGACAGCGGCATATAACCGGCGCTTCCGGACGGAAATGAGCGCATCGCCGACCCGTCACATGATCGGGGGTCAGCGATGCATCAGAATGGTAACCATAGAGGTCTTAGAGACATCTATGGTTACTGATCCCGGCTAGCTGTGAGCGCCACCCTGTGGTCGGCGCTCATAGCAATGCAGGAATTCAGCTACATAGGAGAGATCTGATTTCGTATTGCCGCGTTAAGAATCGCCCGATCAATTAAAAAAAAGGATTAATCTGATCGCTAAACGGCGTAGTGAGAAAAAAATTAGAAACACCAGAATTACGTTTTTTTGGTCGCCGTGACATTGCATTAAAATGCAGTAACGGGCGATCAAAAGAACATATCTGTACCAAAATGGTATAATTAAAAACGCCAGCTCGGCACGCAAAACGTAAGCCCTCAACCGACCCGAGATCATGAAAAATGGAGACGCTAGGGGTATCGGAAAATGACGCAATTTTTTTTTTTTTTATCAAAGTTTGGAATTTTTTTCACCACTTAGATAAGTGAACCTAGACATGTTTTGTGTCTATGAACTCGTAATGACCTTGAGAATCATAATGGCAGGTCAGTTTTAGCATTAAGTGAACCTAGTAAAGAAGCCAAACAAAAAACAAGTGTGGAATTGCACTTTTTTGCAATTTCACCGCACTTGGAATTTTTTTCCAATTTTCTAGTACACGACATGCTTAGGGGGTCTACTTTCCAAAATGTTGTCACTTGTGGGGGGTTTCAGTGTTTAGGCACATCAGTGGCTCTCCAAACGCAACATGGCGTCCCATCTTAATTCCAGCCAATTTTGCATTGAAAAGTCAAATGACGCTCCTTCGCTTCCGAGCTCTGCCATGCGTCCAAACGGTGGTTTACCCCCACATATGGGGTATCGTGGTACTCAGGACAAATTGTACAACATCTTTTTGGGTCTATTTTCTCCTGTTACCCTTGGTAAAATAAAACAAATTGGAGCTGAAGTAAATTTTGTGTGAAAAAACTAAATGTTCATTTTTTTTTTAAACATTCCAAAAATTCCTGTGAAACACCTGAAGGGTTAATAAACTTCTTGAATGTGGTTTTGAGCACCTTGAGGGGTGCAGTTTTTAAAATGGTGTCACACATTTTCTATCATATAGACCCCTCAAACTAACTTCAAATGTGATATGGTTCCTTAAAAAAAAAATGTCGTAAAAATGAGAAATTGCTGGTCAACTTTTAACCCTTATAACTCCCTGACAAAAAAAAAATTTGTTTCCAAAATTGTGATGTAAAGTAGACATGTGGGAAATGTGATTCATTAACCCCTTCATGACCCAGCCTATTTTGACCTTAAAGACCTTGCCGTTTTTTGCAATTCTGACCAGTGTCCCTTTATGAGGTAATAACTCAGGAACGCTTCAACGGATCCTAGCGGTTCTGAGATTGTTTTTTCGTGACATATTGGGCTTCATGTTAGTGGTAAATTTAGGTCAATAAATTCTGCGTTTATTTGTGATAAAAACGGAAATTTGGCGAAAATTTTGAAAATTTCACAATTTTCACATATTGAATTTTTATTCTGTTAAACCAGAGAGATATGTGACACAAAATAGTTAATAAATAACATTTCCCACATGTATACTTTACATCAGCACAATTTTGGAAACAAAATTTTTTTTTGTTAGGAAGTTATAAGGGTTAAAATTTGACCAGCGATTTGTCATTTTTACAACGAAATTTACAAAACCATTTTTTTTAGGGACCACCTCACATTTGAAGTCAGTTTGAGGGGTCTATATGGCTGAAAATACCCAAAAGTGACACCATTCTAAAAACTGCACCCCTCAAGGTACTCAAAACCACATTCAAGAAGTTTATTAACCCTTCAGGTGCTTCACAGCAGCAGAAGCAACATGGAAGGAAAAAATGAACAAACTTTTTAGTCACAAAAATTATCTTTTAGCAACAATTTTTTTATTTTCCCAATGGTAAAAGGAGAAACTGAACCACGATAGTTGTTGTCCAATTTGTCCTGAGTACGCTGATACCTCATATGTGGGGGTAAACCACTGTTTGGGCGCACGGCAGGGCTTGGAAGGGAAGGAGCGCCATTTGACTTTTTGAATAAAAAAATTGCCTCCACTCTTTAGCGGACACCATGTCACGTTTGGAGAGCCCCCGTGTGCCTAAAAATTGGAGCTCCCCCACAAGTGACCCCATTTTGGAAACTAGACGCCCCAAGGAACTTATCTAGATGCATAGTGAGCACTTTGAACCCCCAGGTGCTCCACAAATTGATCCTTAAAAATGAAAAAGTACTTTATTTTCACAAAAAAATTCTTTTAGCCTCAATTTTTTCATTTTCACTTGGGCAACAGGATAAAATGGATCCTAAAATGTGTTGGGCAATTTCTCCTGAGTACACCAATACCTCACATGTGGGGGTAAACCACTGTTTGGGCACATGGTAAGGCTCGGAAGGGAAGGAGCGCCATTTGACTTTTTGAATGAAAAATTATTTCCATCGTTAGCGGACACCATGTCGCGTTTGGATAGCTCCTGTGTGCCTAAACATTGGCGCTCCCCCACAAGTGACCCCATTTTGGAAACTAGACCCCCCAAGGAACTTATCTAGATGCATATTGAGCACTTTAAACCCCCAGGTGCTTCACAGAAGTTTACAACGCAGAGCCATGAAAATAAAAAATAATTTTTCTTTCCTCAAAAATGATTTTTTAGCCTGGAATTTCCTATTTTGCCAAGGATAATAGGAGAAATTGGACCCCAAATATTGTTGTCCAGTTTGTCCTGAGTACGCTGATACCCCATATGTGGGGGTAAACCACTGTTTGGGCGCACGGCAGGGCTCGGAAGGGATGGCACGCCATTTGGCTTTTTAAATGGAAAATTAGCTCCAATCATTAGCAGACACCATGTCACGTTTGGAGAGCCCCTGTGTGCCTAAACATTGGAGATCCCCCAGAAATGACCCCATTTTGGAAACTAGACCCCCAAAGGAACTAATCTGGATGTGTGGTGAGGACTTTGAACCCCCAAGTGCTTCACAGAAGTTTATAACGCAGAGCCGTGAAAATAATAAATACGTTTTCTTTCCTCAAAAATAATTATTTAGCCCAGAATTTTTTAATTTTCCCAAGGGTAACAGGAGAAATTTGACCCCAAAAGTTGTTGTCCAGTTTCTCCTGAGTACGCTGATACCCCATATGTGGGGGTAAACAACTGTTTGGGCACATGCCGAGGCTCGGAAGTGAAGTAGTGACGTTTTGAAATGCAGACTTTGATGGAATGCTCTGTGGGCGTCACGTTGCGTTTGCAGAGCCCCTGATGTGGCTTAACAGTAGAAACCCCCCACAAGTGACCCCATTTTGGAAACTAGACCCCGAAAGGAACTTATTTAGATATGTGGTGAGCACTTTGAACCCCCAAGTGCTTCACAGACGTTTACAACGCAGAGCCGTGAAAATAAAAAATCATTTTTCTTTCCTCAAAAATGATGTTTTAGCAAGCATTTTTTTAGATTCACAAGGGTAACAGGAGAAATTGGACCCCAGTAATTGTTGCGCAGTTTGTCCTGAGTATGCTGATACCCCATATGTGGGGGTAAACCACTGTTTGGGCACACGTCGGGGCTCGGAAGTGAGGGAGCACCATTTGACTTTTTGAATACGAGATTGGCTGGAATCAATGGTGGTGCCATGTTGCGTTTGGAGATCCCCTGATGTGCCTAAACAGTGGAAACCCCTCAATTCTACCTCCAACACTAACCCCAACACACCCCTAACCCTAATCCCAACTGTAGCCATAACCCTAATCACAACACACCCCTAAGCCTAATCACAACCCTAACCACAACCCTAATTCCAACCCTAGCCCTAAGGCTATGTGCCCACGTTGCGGATTCGTGTGAGATATTTCCGCACCATTTTTGAAAAATCCGCGAGTAAAAGGCACTGTGTTTTACCAGTGTTTTTTGTGGGGATTTCACCTGCGGATTCCTATTGAGGAACAGGTGTAAAACGCTGCGGAATCCGCACAAAGAATTGACACGCTGCGGAAAATACAACGCAGCGTTTCCGCGCGGTATTTTCCGCACCATGGGCACAGCGGATTTGGTTTTTCATGTTTACATGGTACTGTAAACCTGATGGAACACTGCTGCGAATCCGCAGCCAAATCCGCACCGTGTGCACATAGCCTAATTCTAAAGGTATGTGCACACACTGCGGAAAACACTGCGGATCCGCAGCAGTTTCCCACGAGTTTACAGTTCAATGTAAACCTACGGGAAACAAAAATCGCTGTACACATGCTGCGGAAAAACTGCACGGAAACGCAGCGGTTTACATTCCGCAGCATGTCACTTCTTTGTGCGGATTCCGCAGCAGTTTTACAACTGCTCCAATAGAAAATCGCAATTGTAAAACCGCAGTGAAATGCGCAGAAAAAAAACGCGGTAAATCCGCTATAAATCCGCAGCGGTTTAGCACTGCGGATTTATCAAATCCGCAGCGGAAAAATCCGCAGAGGACCAGAATACGTGTGCACATACCGAAACCCTAACCCTAACCCTACCCCTACCCCTAACCCTATTCTAACATTAGTGGAAAAAAAAAAAAAGTCTTTATTTTTTTATTGTCCCTACCTATGGGGGTGACAAAGGGGGGGGGGGTCATTTATTATTTTTTTAATTTTGATCACTGAGATATAATCTATCTCAGTGATCAAAATGCACTTTGGAACGAATCTGCCGGCTGGATCGGAGTGCAGGGGGGGGTGATTGGAGCACGGGGGGGTGATTGGAGCACGGGGGGAGCGGACAAGAGCACGGGGGGGAGCGGAGCACAGGACGGAGGGGAGCCGGAGCAGTGTACCGGCCAGATCGGGGGGCGATCGGGGGGGTGGGGTGGGGGCACATTAGTATTTCCAGCCATGGCCGATGATATTTCAGCATCGGCCATGGCTGGATTGTAATATTTCACCCGTTATAATAGGTGAAATATTACAAATCGCTCTGATTGGCAGTTTCACTTTCAACAGCCAATCAGAGCGATCGTAGCCACGAGGGGGTGAAGCCACCCCCCCTGGGCTAAACTACCACTCCCCCTGTCCCTGCAGATCGGGTGAAATGGGAGTTAACCCTTTCACCCGATCTGCAGGGACGCGATCTTTCCATGACGCCACATAGGCGTCATGGGTCGGATTGGCACCGACTTTCATGACGCCTACGTGGCGTCATGGGTCGGGAAGGGGTTAACTATTTTGTGTGACATATATGTGATTTAGGGGCATAAAAATTCAAAGTTGGAAAATTGCTAAATTTTTGCCAAATTTCCATTATTTTCACAAATAAATGCAGGTAATATCAAAGAAATTTTACCACTATCATGAAGCACAATATGTCATGAGAAAACAAAGTCAGAATCACCGGGATCCGTTGAAGCGTTCCTGAGTTATAACCTCAAAGGGACAGTGGTCAGAATTGTAAAAATTGGCCCGATCATTAACGTGCAAACCACCCTCGGGGCTTAAGGGGTTAATGCAATGGTGCAGCGACAAAAAAAAAAAACACGTAAGAATGTAGCTTTGATTTCTTTTCTCGTTACGCATTTAGTTAACTATATATTGATAGATCGGGCGATTCTGAATATGTGCTTTTTTATTGTTTTTTTGTTAATGTGGCAAATGGGGGATGATTTTAACTTTTTACTTGCTTCAATAGTCTTCATGGGAGACTAGAAGCTGCGATCATCCAATCGCCTGTGCTACACAGAGTTGGGCAGCATTCATAGCAATCCAGGAATGACAAAAAAAGGGTCTGCTACATCGGGGTTGTCATGCCAACCCATTGGCGACCTGCGGTCATGTAACACGGTTGCCGATGGGTGGGATTACTGACACTTCCGGCACAATCGTGTTAAATGCCACTGTCCGAGATTGACAGCAGCTGAATCTAGCCAACATGTGCTGCAAATGTTGCGATGAGCATGCAGTAAACAGGAGGGGCAACCGTAGACGTAACTATACGTGTACGGTTGGAAAGGGGTTAAAAAATAATTAATGACAATATTGTTTTTTTTTTTTTACCTAAAATACAAAAGGAAATGTGTCATCTTTAACTTTAGGCCTTTTAGATATGATTACATCTTCAACTTAACTGTTCACAATAACCGTAATTTTGACCAGGGGAGCCCAAACTTGTACATGCCACTGTAATCTGTCATTTTTCTTAAATTTTCCAGGCAACCTCACTTCTCTCTCTATTTCCAAAGATTTCTGGAAGGCCAGATTAATGATTCTATCAGTATATATATATATATATATATATATATATATATATATATATATATATATATATATATATATATATATATATATATATATATTACTCGATTTTATAATAGATTTTTTTTCTCATGTTTTCGGCAAGTTTGTGATAATTTTTGTTGTGGATAATACCAACAGAGTTGTAAACTGGTTGCACATGCGGAGTCTTTGACTAACGGGATAGAACACAAACTTTTAAAAGCAGAGTATGATTGCCAAGGGCGCAGTAGACGTCAGAGTGTGACTTACCATCGCCATCTGGACATGAATAAAGCTTGAAGATTTCATTTGGATGTGCCTATCCTCCTTTATTTTTACATTTCAGTTGTGTTATTTTTGTCCTCTCAAAACGATTTCAGTTTGTTTCTCAATGGAGTTGTACAGATTATGGGTGACATTAAGGTGAAAAAAAGTTCTGAAATGATTCATTAGATTTTTATTTTTCTTAGGGACAAAAACCTGGTGTGGTAACAGAGGTGTGTGTAGATTTGTTATGTATTAACTGTACATCTATTTGTAGACCACTGTACTGATGAGCGATCATGCTCGGATAAGCTGTTATCTGAACATGCTCGGGTGCTAACCATGCATCTTCAGCGTGCTCGAAAAATATGTTCGAGTTCCCGCGACTGCAGGTCTCACGGCTGTTCGACAGTCGCAACACATGCAGAGATTGCCTAACAAACAGCCGTGAGACATGCAGGCGACGGCACTCAAAAATATTTTTCGAGCTCACTAAAGACACTCGGTTAGCACCTGAGCATCTTTTAACCTGTAGATTAACAAGACCTTAAACACTGGCGGTGAAATGATGAACTTAGTTTTTTGATTTGGTCAGTTTATGCCAAAATGACCTTCAAAACCCTGCGCCATAAGGTGTTCCGGTATATGCCTGGCAATGGTAGGCTCACAGAACTGCCGAAATAATAAGTTCTCGATAATCCAGTAGCACGGTCACCGCCAGAAAGGTTTGATGGGACGCAACGCAAAGAACATATTGAGGTTTCAATAATTTCATACAGATACGGCAAAGGTTTCTTGGAAAATTTTTAATTACTATCACAATCATCCGATCTCTAAAAGGCAACTGAAACTCATTCGGCTCCAGAAAATACAAAACACAGCGTGAAGAATATATACACGATCCAAAATTTCTACAATGTGGCTACTAAAGAGAATTTTCGGCAACTCTATGAATGTTAGAAGATTTGGAATAACGATTCGGATTTTCTAGAGAAATGCGTTTGGACAGACTGAATGATTCCCCTCAAAAGCAGCCACGGGCTGTCCGGGGACGGAGATAACATCTGTCACGGAGAGTTTCCAGCATTCCCGACAGAAGCAGGGCTCTCTCCACACAACGGTGGGGAACACTTGATTTGGCCTTTTCTATGAAATGTCTCTTTTCACCTCCATCGTCGATCACAGCTCGTTGTGAGGGAGGCCATCCTTAAACACGCGGCTTGTTAAATCCTGCAGATGCTTCTTTACCTAGGCAGGATGAGAACACAGAAATATGTGTTACTGTCCTTAATTGTCTGGATTGGCCTGACCGCTATGCAGAGAGGATAGGCCAAGCTGGAAAATAATGTGAAAAGTAGAAAAAAAAAAACGCAAAGCATAAAGCGGAGGAATGGAGCGAAGAAAAGAATTTGCTGCACAAGATAAGTGGACTATTGACGGAGTTTATTCATTTATTGATCTGCGGCAGGAGAAAAAAAACTAGAATGGCAAGACCTGCTTCTTCCTAATGTTCTTTATCTATAGATCACAGAAACATAAATCCTCAGTTATCGGATTCTGCAGTTAGCAAAAGACACCAACACAGCGGCTATAGGAGCAAACGGTACAAACTTATTAATGAAACCCACTTGCTAAGATGTGCTTTTATTAGCCCCCAATTACATTTAAATAGTTGCAAAAAGAAGTCCTCAAAAAGGTGGGCGAATCTTAACACTAGTGATGAGCGAGTATACTTGCTAGACAGCCTGAATACATGTGGGGATTCCCTAACAAACAGGCAACCCCCACATGTATTCAAGATGTCTAGCAGCCGTACATCATGCAGCTGCGTCGACAAGCTAAATCTCTGAGCATGCTCAGGAAATCTCGAGTAACGAGTATACTCGCTCATCACTACTTAACACTGCTTCAGCCAAACTCTAATAGTGGAGTGATGTAGATATAGCAGATTGTAGGTATAAGCCCCAACTACAAGGGGCATCGACAGCAAGGACATCATCCCCATCTTCACTGCCTACTGCTTCTTGTTTACATTCACACTGCTGCTATAGGGGGCTCCAGACTACACATCCAGACTGCTGCTATAGGGGGGCTTCAGACTACACATCCAGACTGCTGCTATAGGGGGGCTCCAGACTACACATCCAGACTGCTGCTATAGGGGGGCTCCAGACTACACATCCAGACTGCTGCTATAGGGGGGCTTCAGACTACACATCCAGACTGCTGCTATAGGGGGGCTCCAGACTACACATCCAGACTGCTGCTATAGGGGGGCTTCAGACTACACATCCAGACTGCTGCTATAGGGGGGCTTCAGACTACACATCCAGACTGCTGCTATAGGGGGGCTCCAGACTACACATCCAGACTGCTGCTATAGGGGGCTCCAGACTACACATCCAGAATAGAGATATATATGGAATGGTTCAGATATTACTACAATGGTATGTTACCTAACTAGCAAATAAATGTTAAAAAGCGATTAATAAGACTTGAACAAAAGTACGTTTCTTTCGGTATAAACACTAGGTCAGAAAACATCTCAATGGCGGCTGCCCTTTACCATCATGCTTATGTGCAGGTGAATACAGCATGTTAATAATGTGGGCTAAGTACATCGGCCCCATCAGGCAAATGTCAGGAGATGAAGAACCTCACTGCTGGCGAATACAGATGGTGTTTTCTGTTGGACATTCACAGCAATAAACCTTGTTCTGGAGCTTATAAAAAGACAAGGATGTGTTGGGTTATGTACAAACATGACAGACCAAGGAATCACGGAGGATTTTGTGTTCAAGTCGACAGCCGCTTAAATCCTTTCAAACAAACACATATTGTCTTATGATTAAATCAAACGATTTGATCAAAATACAGAACTTTCTATAGCATGAATTACGAGCTGCCTTCCGTCCTTTCAGTAAATTCTTACAGTCTCCATGACATAACCCGACACATTTTTTCTTAAAACTCTACATTGTGTCGCTGTTATTCCCCTTGAAAAAGTGTGAAGAAACTGACTACTGACTACTATTCCCAGTCCCCTAAACACACCGACACTTTCCCTCGATCGGAGAGCAGCTACACTGTTAATCCCCTCCGCCTTCCCTCTTTCTTCAGCTCATCGGTTATTGAGAGGGTTTCTGACTAGTGATGAGCGAATATACTCGTCACTCGAGATTTTTTAGTGCTCGGAAAGTTAGTTTTTCATCGCCGCAGCTGAATGATTTACACCTGTTAGCAGCATAAGTACATGTGGGGGTTGTCTGGTTGCTAGGAAATCCCCACATGTACTTATGCTGGCTAACCGATGTAAATCATTCAGCTGCGGCAAGAAAAACTAAATCTCTGAGCACTAAAAAATACTCGGAGGACCCCGGAGCGTGCTCAGGAAATCTCGAGTAACGAGTATATTCGCTCATCACTATTTCTGACCATTTACAGATGTGGCAACAGGTTAAAAAAAAATGGGGAAGGTAATACCTTATTCTAAAAAGTTGCAAACATTTTATATATTGAAAAGCACCAATTTATGAAAAAAAAATGTATAAGGTGTTTTTTCACCTCGCAACGTAATGACAATAAGATAGAACATCACTTTGGGTGTCCAACGACTGGGACCCTCACTGATCCTGGGAAATAAGTGAATAGTGTAGCTCTTCTCCTAATTTTTCCCTCCTTGTTGTGTAGAAGCTGCAGTCACCTCTATTCACATAAAGACGACCTATAACTGGATTAAATTTAGATTTGAGTTCCTTTCCCAATTGGGGCTGTTCCACAGATTCTAGAGCAGTTATTCTTTTTCTTCTGTGCCACTCCATTCTAAAGTTATGCCCCGCGTGATAAAGATGCACATTTTCCTTTCAACCTACTGGGCGTGTACCACAGAACTTCGGTGGGCGTGGCAGTATTTTGATTGGTCAATGTCAGAGGATAAAAAAGAAAACGCCCACAAGGGGTCATAAAACACCCAAACCCAGTAAATCACACATTTATGGTCTGCCCTACCAATATACCAAAAAATGTAAGCAGCTCATAAAAAAAATCAAACAAAACCCCCCCCTCCCCCAAACTTGTGGATACAGACCTTATACCCCAGCTCCTTGATCTTGTCTGTGAGCGCATTATATTTTGCTTTACTCTTCTTGATATGCTCTTTGTCCCCAGAGTCTGCAATGTGCTTCAGTTTCTCCTGTGAGATTTCAAGCTGCTTCTGATAATGTTGATGTTTCTCGATTTTCGTTTCAAAGTGTTTCAGTTCCTCCTGAAGAAAAATAAAAAATGAATATATGCAAATTTTACTTTTTTTTTTTTTTTTAAATAGCAGTGTTTTTTGTTATGTTCCTTTACCTTGAATGATTCCAATTCACTGGGAGAGAAGTTTGCGCTCCTTGCCATGTCCCACAAGTCATTAACCCTTGGCTCGTTAAAATCTGAAATAAGAAACAAACAATTCACAATTTTCATAAAATATTTACTTTTGCCTTTTCCTTCTGGCAACATCTTTCATATGACTGCTTTTTTTTTTTTTGTGGGACAAGTTGTAGTTTTGAATGACACCATTAAAAGTAAATGTTTAGCTTCAGTTATTGTGAGTGCCAGAACCATTCCATTTTTCAGTGTATAGAGTTTCTTTGCGGGATGAGCTGTTCTTTTTATTGGTACTTTTTGGTGTCCACAAGAATTTATGATCCCTTTTTTTGTGGGGGTTGGGCGCACAAATGCGATGACGTCCTCTTCCTTGCTTCTGTCGCGGCTCCTGCGCAGGTGTACTTTGTCTGCCCTGTTGAGGGCAGAGTAAAGTACTGCAGTGCGCAGGCGCTGGGCTTCTCAGACCTTTCCTGGCACCTGCGCACTGCAGTACTTTACGCTACCCTCAATAGGGCAGACAAAGTACGCCTGCGCAGGAGCCACGACAGAAGCAAGGAAGAGGACGTCATCGCATGAAGATGGGAGGCGCTGGACCCGGACTGCGACACCCATCAGACCGGACCACCACCCAGGTGAGTATAATCTAACTTGTTTTTCATATCTTTCAGGGATACATCGGGGGCTTATCGACAGCATTACAGAATGCTGTAGATAAGCCCCTGATGGCGGTTGGCCGAAGCTTATATACCAAAATGCTAGGTCCCAGCAATCGGCAAATCAGGATGGATGATAAAAGGGGTTGTTCCATCTTGTCAAGTTAAGTATTATAGAAGATTTAACTTGGGGTTCAATAAAAGTGAAGATGATAAATAATGTGATGGATTTACAAAGAGACTCAACTTTTAAAAAGTACATTTCAAGTAGAAAGCGCACTGAAAAATGGTCACTTTACGATCTACGTTGGAAAAAAATTAGGCTCTAAAATGGAATTTCGTCATGAATCATGTGTCGGACACTCACCTCTTTCGCCATTGAAACCTTCATGACTTATTTTCCGAAGACGGTCAAATCCTTGGTTTATGCTCCGAAGTTTCTCCTTTAAATCTGTGTGTTTGCTGTGCAGGTCTTCTGCCTTAATCTCATTTTCATCAGGGCTGATAATATTTTTGTGGATTTCTGTTACCAAACAAATAGAGAAAATGGAATAAAATGAGAGTCGTGTGTCCACTCCGCTGTGCAAGTCTGTGTCCTAGAAATTTAATCTAATGATAATGTACAAATTACGGTTTTTTGAATGCCGGTGTACCAGCTTTATTTTTGAAGCAGAGGGCGCTTTAGGAAAATACTGGTGGCGTTTCCCTGAAACTTCTTTTCTGTTGTCTTTTACGGCCAGAAATTTTTAAAAAATGCCATAATATAGAAGGATAAAAATAAAGCAAAACAAACAAACATACACACACACACACACACACACACACCTTTTACCTATAAATGTATAAAAATTGATAAAAAGCTTTTATGCCAGAATTCTTGTGCAAAAAGCTTTGCATAGTTGCAAATGTTGGCGCAACACAAGGCTGCGCTAAAATTTTGCAACTTTTGGTGGTCTCACGGTTTTCTTTTTCCCAGTTCAGACAAAGTGGGCAGACCCGTGGCGGGAAAGGGGCATGGCAATCCCCACTTAGCATAAATTCAGGTCTAGCAGTGGCATTCCTTATGCCACAAAATGTTACTCCAGTGCCCAGATCGGAGTATGATCTGTGGTTACGTGTTCGAATCTCAATAAATCAGGAGCGTTGGGCTGGTATACATGATTCTGGGCCTTTGATTGAAAAAGATGCCATGCTGATGGTAAGTACGGACTTAAAAAATAAAATGGAGAATACCAGACACAAAGCACAAGTGGGAAATGTGTTGCATATTCCGGCTTTCAGAAAAGTCAACAGCACTCAGACATTGTGGGACAATAAAAAGATTACCTTGGGACATACAGATAATGGTTACTGTATCATTATAACATGGAGGATCATAGGAGAAACTGACAAACCAACGGGGTAATAGGATACAGTATTAAATGAAAAAACACAATGACTTCTGGCATAGTCCCTCCAAAGCATAAGCCTGCAGTGGCTGCATAAAAAAAAATGAGGACAGAAAGTCCAACTAACTCACCACCAACTGCGTGGATCACATTGTCTATATGCATTAATGAAGAGGAGTAAAAACATCCGGCTCCAGAAAAATCATGTTTGACCTTATTGAAGAACCCACATAAAATAGAACAGATACAAGTACAAAAAAAGAGTGACGCGTTCTGTATCATGTATATCTATGTAAAAGGATCATAAGTGATTTGAAACACGTCACTTTTTGCATTGTTGTAGTTTGAGGTTTTACTTCTCTGCAGTTGTAGACTCCACCAATTTTTTTTTTTTTTTTTTTACATATACCAGAAAAAAAAAAAAAAATTCAGAAAAGCCACACAGTCTACACCCTTTCCAGGGTAAAAGAAGAGCCTAGTTCCTACATTTCGAAGATTCTCTTTTCAAACAGAAGACTATGACAGCACTCGGATGTCATCGGTGTGCTGCATGTCTCCATTTTTCCAGCTCTTTAGTTTTTTCTGCAAACACGCAGCACACCAAACGCAATGGACGTATGAACTGTGGCAGACTATAATGGTTACGTGGATAGAACAAGTACAAGAAAAATGTAAGTCTGAATGAGGCCGTAGCGAGCACCCTTGTGTGTGCTTAAAGGGTCCATCCTTGCTTGTGGATGATAGATAAGGTAGACACCAGGGCATCGAAAAAAAAAAAAAAAAAAAAGGTTAGACTACCTTCAGTCCAAATAATTCTCTTGCTTCCAAGAAGAATATACGATCCATACCTGGCAATAGAAAGTTTAGAAGGTCTTACCCTATATCCTTGGGGCCACAAGGAGGACTAAAATTGCATAGGATCTCGCTTTTTTTTTTTTTTTTTTTCAAATGCTCTTATAAGGAAACATTGCAGTTATCAATGATTATTTCAGAAGCAGAAGATGCCATGGAGCCCAAAGACTAATAATCACATAGGTGATAAAATAATAATAAAAAAATATATGCAAAAATATAATCACAAATACAAGATCGGGACCACGGAAATGGTCTTTTCATCTCGTGTTGCTACTAAATGTCCGTTTGGCTACAAAACAAATGTCAGTTAAGGTTGTGGATTAGATTTCTGAAAGTCATTTGCCAGGGGCTTAGACAAAACCCTTTACTTAGTCATCGTCACCTGTACCTCACCCCGAAAAGGGCAAGTATTATTTACCGGAGTCCTCCCGCAAAGATCAAGGAAAACACTACACTTATTCTTAGTCTTCACCCACCGCCTCTGGCACAATATTTCTGATCTTTCCGTGAAAGCTCTATATCCGGCCTTTAATGGTCTCTGCGCTGACAAATCTCCCATTCTGTCCAATGCTTTACCTCTACAAACAGAAGCTACTCTGACATGTACACGCGCAGCCTGATTGTAATTGTATTTTAATGCAATCTTTCAATCTGAGAACATGGACCGAGCAAGAAGATTAATTAAATGGTATATTCTGCAAGAAATCACAGAGGTTGTCTGTATCAATAGAGGTTATGGATGAAACTGCAAATAGATTAAGCGTGCTCAAGGGGTTTTGGCGTTTGCTGCTCACAAGTTTTTAGTCTTTGGACCCCATGATTAAAGGGAACCTGTCACCCCGTTTTTTCAGATTGAGATATAAATACTGTTAAATAGGGCCTGCGCTGTGCGTTACAATAGTGTATGTAGTGTACCCTGATTCCCCACCTATGCTGCGAAATACATTACCAAAGTCGCCGTTTTCGCCTGTCAATCAGGCTGGTCAGGTCAGGTGGGCGTGGTGACATCGCTCTTTTCTTCCCCAGCTTTCCGTTGGTGGCGTAGTGGTGTGCGCATGTCGCAGTGACAAATCCACTGCGCGCACGTGAAGAAGCAGCGCGCGATCTGCGCTATTACCCCCTGTCATCGGTGGGGGCGGCCATCTTCCTGGGGCCGCGCGTGCGCAGATGGAGTGCTCTGCTGCACGGGGCTTCAGGAAAATAACCGCGGGATGCCGCGCGTGCGCAGATAGAGATCGCAGCGGCCATTTTCCCAAAGCCGAGATCGGATGGATTGAAGCCGTTGTCGGATGGATGGCAGCTAACGCATCGACTTCAATTAGTGCCACATCCTCTCAGGCACAGACCACTGGAGAGCAGCCATCTGTCTCTTCACCACCCGCCAAATTGGCCAGGCAGTCAGAGAGCCCAGGACAGGAGCCGTCTCTACTTCTGTTCTCTGAATCTCTTGGCTTGGAAACAGGGGGCCAGCCAAGCAGTATTGGAGAAATGGAAGAAGAGGCAGTGTGCAGTGATGCCCAACAGCTTTGTCTCTCTGACTCTGAAGAGGCGGGTGGGTCAGTGCCTGCGGTGACCACAGCGCAGTACGCATCTGATGATGAAACTCAGGTGCCGCTTTCTGGTGCGTACTGTGCTGCCGAGACTACCCAGGAGGAGCAGTTGGTGGCAGAGGGTAGTGGAGATGATGAGGTCCTTGACCCATCGTGGCGTGAGGAACAGGAAGGTGGTGGGAGCAGCTCAGAGGAAGAGATTCCCCTAACGGGCCAAAGAGGGAGAGGGAGGGGGAAGACTGCGGAGCCTGTAGCCTCCACTTTGGCACCAGTTAGGAGCCTGTCTCTTTCAAAAGCCAAAAAGGGCGCTCCCAAGACTTGCAGTGCCTGGTCCTTTTTTGACACAGTTGCAGATGACATTTGTTTTGTCAAATGCAAGCTGTGTCATCAGAAAGTAAAAAGAGGTAAAAGTGTCAGCAACCTCAATACCACAAATATGTGGAAACATGTGCGGACCAGGCACGCGGTGGAGTACCAAAAACACACTGAAGACCTAGGCCAACCAACAGCGGCAGCTACCACCTCTTCAGCTCGTGTTGCTTCTTCCTCCAGCTCACGCACAGCTGGTTCGGCTTCCTCCTTGGATCGCCATGGAAGAACCTCTGGCACTGTTGTCCAGAGACCTAGTGTAATTCCACCCACAGAACCACGTTCCCAGTCATCCTCACACTCCCAGCCTAGTCTACAGCCATCGGTAGTACAGGCATGGGAGAAAAGGCGGGCATTCTCGGCAAACCACCCCCGAGCACAGGCTCTGAATGCAGGCATTGCCAAACTTCTGTCCCTGGAAATGCTCTCATTCAGGCTGGTGGAGACTGACAGCTTCCGTGACTTGATGGCATTGGCAGTCCCACAGTACCAGGTGCCCAGCCGCTTTTACTTCAGCAGGCAAGCTGTCCCTGCCCTGCACAAGCATGTGGAGGGACAAATAAAACATGTGCTACTGAACGCCGTCAGTAGCAAGGTCCACCTCACCACCGATGCGTGGACCAGTCAACATGGACAGGGGCGATACCTTTCCGTCACTGCCCATTGGGTTAATGTTGTTGAGCCGGGTACAGACCGTGCGAGTGGCGCAGGACGTGTCCTGCCCACTCCAAGGATTGCAGGAATCCAGTCTGTACGCATTGACTCCTTCTCTTACACCAGTTCCTCAGATTCCTCGCTGCAGGATCCGTCACAGTCCACCTCCACATGGACCCGTGAACGTTTACCTGTTACGACTGACATGAGCACAGCCGTGGCCAAACGTCAGCAGGCCGTCTTGAAATTAGTTTCTTTGGGGAATCGAAGCCACACAGCGCAGGAGCTCTGGAATGCCCTAAAGCAGGAGAGCGATGTGTGGTTTGTGCCAGCGAATCTCCAGCCAGGCATGGTAGTGTGTGACAATGGCCGAAATCTGGTGGCAGCTTTAGGCCTTGGCAACCTCACTCACATCCCATGTCTGGCACATGTGCTCAATTTGGTTGTGCAGAGTTTTCTGAGGGACTATCCGGATCTTGATGCACTTCTGCACAAGGCCCGCCTAGAGTGTGCTCACTTGCGGCGTTCCAGCTTGGCAAGATCCCGCATTGCTGCTCTGCAGCGTCTGTTTCGCCTTCCTGAACATCGCATCATATGTGACCTACCTACCAGGTGGAATTCCACGTTACATATGTTGGAGCGGTTGTGTGAGCGGCAGCAAGCAGTAATGGAGTACCAGCTGCATCAGGCGCAAAAAAGTCGCAGTCAGCGCCGCTCAGACTTCACAACCACAGAGTGGGCCACTATGAAGGACGTCTGCCAGGTTTTGCGTCCTTTTGATTATTCCACGCGGATGGCAAGTGCAGATGATGCACTAGTCAGCATGACTGTCCCCCTTATCTGCTTGCTTCAAGAAACCCTGCAAGGGATAAGGGATGATGTGGAAGAGGTGGAGGACGAGGAGTCACCTTTTCCATCAGGTTCTGGACAGTCAGCGCCACGTGGTTCCTCACAAAGGGGTCGGCAGGGGACCCTTTGTGAGGAGGATGAGGAGGAGTCAATGGACGAGGAAGAGCTACGTCCAGAGGAGGGAGTTCCACCATTGTCCAGTGGTCAGTGTGTACAGCGAGGGTGGGGTGATGAAGAGCGGGCAGAGATCATGTCTCAAGCAGGGGACAGCGTTTCTGGGCCAGTTGGCAGTCTGCAGCACATGGTTGAGTTCATGTTGCAGTGCCTGAGAGACGACCGCCGCATTGACCACATTCTCAACGTGCCTGATTATTGGGTGTACGCCCTCCTCGATCCTCGCTACCGTGACAATATCCAAAACCTCATCCCGGCGTTGACACGGGAGCGTAAAATGCGGGAGTACCACGACACACTGGTGAATTCCATCATCTTCTCCAGTCCAACTGAGAGGAGTGCTGCTAGTGCTTTACAAAGCAGCTCAGTGCGTCGAGGCAGTGGAGGAGGAGGCTCTGTACAAAGAGGTAGCAGAAGCAGTGCCTCTGCCCAAGGCAAGCCAAGTATGGCACAACTGTGGAAAACTTTTGTGTGCCCGCCCCAAATGTCTACACCATCACCGGCGGCTCCAGTCAGCAGGAGGCAACGGTTCCGTCAGATGGTGACAGACTACATGGCTTGCCCTCTTAGTGTACTCCCAGACGGCTCTTCCCCGTTCAAGTTTTGGGTCTCTAAGCTGGATACATGGCCAGAGCTAAGCCAGTATGCATTGGAGGTGCTGGCTTGCCCTGCGGCTAGTGTCTTATCGGAACGTGTCTTTAGTGCTGCAGGTGGTGTACTAACAGACCATCGCATGCGACTATCCTCCGATAACGTTGACCGGCTTACTTTCCTGAAAATGAACCAGGCCTGGATCTCGCAGGAATTTGCCACTCCTCTGCCTGATTAAGTAATTGGGTGTCATCCAGGTCTCCTGATGTGTTCATCTTTCTACCACCTGAACTGCTATTCCTGGGCTCCAACACCGCCAGTTGCGGCTCAGAAGTGCAGGCTGCACAGTCAAAACATACGACCCAGTGTTATTGGGTTTCAGTAACGTCAGCTGATCCCCAGCTGTGTAGCCGGCAATGTGTCCTGCGACCGCCACGCTGGCACAACAACCTAAATGTAAGGGAACCTGTACCCCCCCCCCCCCTCGGCGTTTGTTACTGAAAGAGCCATCTTGTGCAGCAGTAATGTTGCACAAGGAAAAGGTAGCTCTTTTATTTTAGCTCCTTGCACACGCACAACTTAAAACTTATAAAATGTGTTCACTGATACCGTTATACCATCCCGGAGCTGGGACTTTCCTTCATAATGTGACGCAGCACAGCCGTCATTCCTACCCCCTTGGTGCCATGCGCTGCCTCCTCAGCGTTGTTTTAAGCTGTCACGGAGCCTGCGCTGTTCTGTTATCCCTTGGCCATGGCCAGTTTGCGCTGCCTGTCTTCTGACATAATTTGGTGTCAGGATGGCTGCGCCTGTGTGCCCGCGCTGCCCGAGAACCCGCCGCGCAGTGTCTTCTGATTGAATCACACTGCGAGCCTGGGATCCATGGGCATGCGCAGTGCATATCTTCACCTCGTGCTCTCGCCCATCTCCCTCCGCCTTCTTTAGACTGTGCGCCATCAGCTGATCCCTAATAGCATGCCACGGCCGTGACGCCGCAGTCTGAAGAAGAGGGAAGGAGGGGAGTGAGAGTCGAGGATATGCACTGTGCATGTCCATGGATCCAAGGCCCGCAGTGGGATTACAATAGACGACACTGCGAGGTGAGATCTGGAGCAGCGTGGACGCACAGGCACTGACAGCCTGACACCAAATTATGTCAGAAGACAGGCAGCGCTAATTGGACAGAACAGCGCAGGCTCCGTGACAGCTTAAAACAACGCTGAGGAGGCAGCGCACGGCACCAAGGGGATAGGAATGACAGCTGTGCTACGTCCCATTACGAAGGAAATTCCCACCTCCGGGACGGTTTTACGGTATAAGGGGACACATTTTTAGTGTTTACTTCTGTGTTTGCAAGGAGCATAATTAAAAGAGCAACCTTTTCCTTTTGCATCCTTAGTGCTGCACAAGATGGCTCTTTCAGCTACAAACGTCTTGGGGGGGGGTTAAAGGTTCCCTTTCAACTTGCTCCAATCAGGCTTCGGCCTACACTCTGTTCCTCTGCTCCTCCTGCTGTCCCTGGGCTCTAACACCGCCAGTTGGTGCCTGGAAGTGCTGTCTGCACAGTCAACAGTCGCTCCTCTGTTATTGGGGTTCAGTAACGTCAGCTGATCCCCAGCTGTGTGTGCGGCAATACCTCCAATCTGCTCCTCCTGCTGTCCCTGGGCTCTAACACCGCCAGTTGGTGCCTGGAAGTGCTGTCTGCACAGTCAACAGTCGCTCCTCTGTTATTGGGGTTCAGTAACGTCAGCTGATCCCCAGCTGTGTATCCAGCAACGTGTCATGCGACCGCCACGCTGGCACAACTAAAATGTAAGGGGACCTGTCCCTCCCCCCCCCCTAGGCGTTTGTTACAGAAATAGCCACCTTGTGCAGCACTAATACTGCACAAGGAAAAGGTCGCTCTTGAAATTATGCTCCTTGCAAACGCTGAACTACACACTCATGTAATGTGTCCCCTCACACCGTCCAACCGTCCCGGAGGTGGGACTTTCCTTTGTAATGTGACGCAGCACAGCCGTCATTGCTACCCCCTTGGCACCGTGCGCTGCCTCCTTAGCGTTGTTTGATTCCGTCATGGACCCTGCGCTGTTATGTTATCCCTTGGCCATGCACAGTTTGCGCTGCCCGTCCTCTGACATCATTTGTTGTCGTCCTGGCTGCGCCTGTGCGTCCACGCTGCCCGAAATCCCACCTCGCAGTGTCGTCTAATGTGATCCCACAGTGGGCCTGGTATCCATGGCCATGCGCAGTGCATATACTAGCCTCTCACTCCCCTTCTTCACGCTTCTTCAGACTAGGCGGCGTCAGCTGATCCCTAATAGCATGCCACGGCCGTGACGCCACACAGTCTGAAGAAGCAGGAAGGAGGTGAGTGAGAGGCAATGATATGCACTGCGCATGCCCATGGATCCCTGGCCCGCAGTGGGATTACATTAGATGACACTGCGAGGTAGGATCTCGGGCAGCTTGGACGCACAGGCACTGCCAGCCTGACACCTAAATGATGTCAGAAGACGGGCACCGTTAACTGTGCATGGCCAAGGGATAACATTACAGCGCGGGCTCCGTGACAGAACCAAACAACGTTGAGGAGGTGGCGCACGGCACCAAGGGGGTTGGAATGACGGCTGTGCTGTGTCACATTACAAAGGAAAGTCCCACTTCCGGGACGGTTTGACGGTGTGAGGGGACACATTATATGAGTGTGTACTTCAGTGTTTGCAAGGAGCATAATTTTAGGAGCCACTATTTTCCATGTGCAGTGTTACAGCTGTACAAGATGGCTCTTTCAGCAACAAATGCCTGGTGAAGGGGGGGTTGGGGGGGTTAAAGGTTCCCTTTCAACTTGCTCCACTGCAGGCTTCGGCCTACACTCTGCTCCTCTTTGATTCCCTGGGTTTCAACACTGTCAGTTGCCACCTGGAAGTGTTGTCTACACAGAAAAAACACTAGCTGATGTGTCAGTGGGGTTCAGCACCGCCAGCTGTTCCCCTGCTGTGTAGTCGGCAACGTGTCCAGCACAAGCCACGCTGGCACAACAGAACAAAAGCTGCCACCAGTGCAGGCTTCGGCCTACACTCTGCTCCTCTCCTCCTCCTGCTGCCCCTGGGCTCAAACACCGCTAGTTTTTGCCCGGAAGTGCTAGCTGCACAGAGAAAAACACCAGCCAATGTGTTAGTGGGGTTCAGCACCGCCAGCTGTTCCCCTGCTGTGTAGCCGGCAACGTGACCTGCAAACGCCACGCAGGCACATGAACTGAAATTAAAGGGACCCTGCCACCCACCCCAAGGTGTTTCTATGTATAAAAGCTACCTTGTACAGCAGTAATGCTGCATTTGTACAAGGTGGCTGACTTTTTCTCCTTGCCAACGTGGAACTCAACACGTAAAAAATGTGTCTCATTGAGACCATTCCACTGTCCCTGAGGTGTGACTTTCCTTTCTAATGGTACGCAGCACCACCCTTGGTAGCGCTGCCCGTCTTCTGACATCATTGGTTGGCTGCCTGTGCCTGTGCGTCCGCCCTGCCCGACACAACCCCCTCGTTGTCTCATATATTTTGGCTGCGAGGGTGTGATTGATGGGCATGTGCAGTGCATATGTTCGCCTGTCTTAACTCATCTCCTTCCGCCTTCTTCAGACTGTGCGGCCTCATGGCCGTGGTAGGCGATAAGGGATCAGCTGAGGCCGCCCAGTCTGAAGCAGGTGTAAGGACATGTGTGAGCGGCAAACATATTTACTGCACAAGGGCACGAATCCCAGCCACGCAGTGTGGTTTTTGAAAACACACTGCGGGTCTGGGATTCATGGCCATTGCTAACCGCACCGGCCAACATGAAATGAGGTGAGAAGACAGGCAGCGCTCACAGCGCATGGCCAAGGGATCACAATAGCGCAGACTCCTGTACAGCAAATAACAACGCTCAGGAGGCTGCGCCCAGCACCAAGGCGTTATTTATGTGCACCTGTGCTGCGTCTCCTTAAAAAGACAAGTCACGCCTCCAATACAGAACTGAACTACTGTTCAATGGGCTAAATTGTGTACGTCTTTCATTCTGCGTGTGCAATGAGCAAAACTTAAAGAGCAACCTTTAACTTGTGGAGCTTTACTGCTGCACAAGGTGTGGCTCTTCAACATTGTAACACCTGAGGGTGGGTTAAAGGTTACCTTTGAAATTGGTTCAAGTAGGCTTCCGCCTACACTCTGCTCCTCCTGCAGACCCTGGGCTCTAACTACGCCAGTTGGGGCCCGGAAGTGCTGGCTGCACAGAGAAAAACACCCACCATTGTGTCAGTGGGGTTCAGCACCGCCAGCTGTTCCCCTGCTGTGTAGCCGGCATCGTGTCCAGCACAAGCCACGCTGGCACAACAGACCAAAAGCTGCCACCAGTGCAGGCTTCGGCCTACACTCTGCTCCTCTACGCCTCCTCCTGCTGACCCTGGGCTCTAACACCGCTAGTTTTTGCCCGGAAATGCGAGCTGCACAGAGAAAAACACCAGCCAATGTGTTAGTGGTGTTCAGCACCGCCAGCTGTTCCCCTGCTGTGTAGCCGGCATCGTGTCCAGCACAAGCCACGCTGGCACAACAGACCAAAAGCTGCCACCAGTGCAGGCCTCGGCCTACACTCTGCTCCTCTCCTCCTCCTGCTGACCCTGGGCTCTAACACCGCTAGTTTTTGCCTGGAAGTGCTAGCTGCACAGAGAAAAACACCAGCCAATGTGTCAGTGGGGTTCAGCACCGCCAGCTGTTCCCCTGCTGTGTAGCCGGCAACGTGACCTGCAAACGCCACGCAGGCACATGAACTGAAATTGAAGGGAGCCTGCCCCCCACCCCCAGGTGTTTCTATGTATAACAGCCACCTTGTACAGCAGTACTGCTGCATTTGTACAAGGTGGCTGACTTTTTCTACTTGCCCACGTGGAACTCAACACGTACAAAATGTGTCTCATTGAGACCATTCCACTCTCCCTGAGGTGTGACTTTCCTTTCTAATGATATGCAGCACCCCCCTTTGGTAGCGCTTCGCGTCTTTTGACATCATTGGTTAGCTGGCTGCGCCTGTGCGTCCGCCCTGCTCGAAACAACACCCCTCGGTTTCTTATTTATTTTGTCAGCGAGGGTGTGGTTTATGGGCACGAGCAGTGCATATGTTCGCCTGTCGTCACTCATCTCCTTCCGCCTTCTTCAGACTGTGCAGCCTCATGGCCGCGGCATGCGAGAAGGGATCCAGCAGAGGCCGCCCAGTCTGAAGCAGGTGTAAGGACGTGTGTGAGCGGCGAAAATATTTACTGCTCAAGGCCACGAATTCGAGCACCGCAGTGTGACTTTATGAAAAGGCACTGTGGGTCTGGGATTAATGGCCATCGTTAACTGCACCGGCCAACATGAAATGAGGTCATAAGACGGGCAGCGCTAACAGGGCATTGACAAGGGATAACACAAGAGCGCAGACTCCTGTACAGCAAATAACGCTCAGGAAGCTGCGCCAAGCACCAAGGCGTTATTTGGGACACCTGTGCTGCGTCTCCTTAAAAAGACAAGTCACGCATCCACTACAGTTTGACTGTAGAATGGGCTAAATTGTGTACGTCTTTCATTCAGCGTGTGCAAGTAGACAAATTAATAGGGCAACCTTTGACTTGTGCAGCATTAATACTGCAGAAGGTGTGTCTCTTGTACTTTGTAACACCTGAGGGGGGGTTAAAGGTTTCCTTTGAAATTGGTTCAACTGGGCTTCGGCCTACACTCTGCTCCTCTCCTCCTCCTGCTGCCCCTGGGCTCTAACACCGCTAGTTTTTGCCCGGAAGTGCTAGCTGCACAGAGAAAAAACACCCGCCATTGTGTCAGTGGGTTTCAGCAACGCCAGCTGTTCCCCCACTGTGTAGTCGGCAAAGTGTCCTGCAAACGCAACGCAGACACAAAGCTGCCTCCAGTGCAGGCTTCGGCCTACACTCTGCTCCCCCTGCTTACCCTTAGCTCCAACACCGCTAGTTGGGGCTCTAGGAAGACAATCTTTAATAGGCAACGCATCCGGGTTCCAGCTCCGCCAGCTGGTTCTCGCCAGTGTTTTTGTCACGGGTACTCCCTCGTGCCCAGCCTGGTTCCAGCACCGTCAGCTGTTTCCGGGTACTGTCAAACTCACTGAGACACCTATGCGTTGCCCCGTCGTGTTGCGGTCGAGTTAGCCAACTCCAGGGTGCCTCCAGTTTAGGAGCTTCCTATGTGGGCTGCATGAATTGGTAGTCAAGGCTGGTTCTGTAGTGCCAGTAGGCCAAGCTCCCCCTGTAGGACTGTTGGGGTTCGGTAACTGCGGCTGCCTCGCGGCCTAGCTGTTCTCCCCTCTCCTGTGGACCTTGTGGTCCACCACCTGGTTCCAGCACCGTCAGCTGGTTCCGGGCCGAGCCTTTGGCTTAGGTGCCTCCTCCTGGGTATCCGAGTTCCGCCAACGCCAGGCGGTCCTTGGTAGTGCTTTTAAGCGCGGGCACCTACAGCTTAGTAACCGGGTTCCAGCACCGTCAGCTGGTCCTCGGTCGTGCCATTGGCTCTTGCACACTGGAGCCACGCATCCGGGTTCCAGCACCGCCAGCTGGTTCTCGCCAGTGTTTTTGTCACGGGTACTCTCTCGTGCCCAGCCTGGTTCCAGCACCGTCAGCTGTTTCCGGGTACTGTCAAACTCACTGAGACACCTATGCGTTGCCCCGTCGTGTTGCGGTCGAGTTAGCCAACTCCAGGGTGCCTCCAGTTTAGGAGCTTCCTATGTGGGCTGCGTGAATTGGTAGTCAAGGCTGGTTCTGTAGTGCCAGTAGGCCAAGCTCCCCCTGTAGGACTGTTGGGGTTCGGTAACTGCGGCTGCCTCGCGGCCTAGCTGTTCTCTCCTCTCCTGTGGACCTTCTGGTCCACATCCTGGTTCCAGCACCGTCAGCTGGTTCTCGGCAGTGTCTTTTGCTCTTGTACCTTCTGCTCCCCATCCTGGTTCCAGTACCGTCAGCTGGTTCCGGGCAGAGCCTTTGGCTTAGGTGCCTCCTTCTGGGTATCCAAGTTCCACCAACGTCAGGTGGTCCTTGGTAGTGCTTTTTAGCACGGGTACCTCCTGCTTAGTAACCGGGTTCCAGTAATGTCAGCTGGTCCTCGGTAGTTCCATTGGCTCTTGGACCTTCGGCTACCCATCCGGGTTCCAGTACCGTCAACTGGTTCTCGGCAGTGTCTTTTGCTCTTGTACCTTCTGCTCCCCATCCTGGTTCCAGTAACGTCAGCTGGTTCCGGGCAGAGCCTTTGGCTTAGGTGCCTCCTTCTGGGTATCCGAGTTCCGCCAACGTCAGGCGGTCCTTGTTAGTGCTTTTTAGCACGGGTACCTCCTGCTTAGTAACCGGGTTCCAGTAACGTCAGCTGGTCCTCGGTAGTTCCATAGGCTCTTGAACCTTCGGGTAGCCATCCGAGTTCCAGTTCCATCAGCTGGTTCTTGGCATTTTCATCAGCCTTCTTGTACCTTCTGCTACATTTCCAAGTTTTAGACCCTAAAGTCGACGACCCGGAAGACCACCCCGATGACGACGGCGTAGACGACGACGGCGTAGACGACGACGGCGTAGACGACGACGGCGTAGACGACGACATGGAAGACCGAGAAGCAGAAGAACAAGAGGCTGCAGAACAAAGAGCAGAAGAACATTAAGCATAACACTTAATATCAGAGCAAAACATAGTAACATAGTAACATAGTTAGTAAGGCCGAAAAAAGACATTTGTCCATCCAGTTCAGCCTATATTCCATCATAATAAATACCCAGATCTACGTCCTTCTACAGAACCTAATAATTGTATGATACAATATTGTTCTGCTCCAGGAAGACATCCAGGCCTCTCTTGAACCCCTCGACTGAGTTCGCCATCACCACCTCCTCAGGCAAGCAATTCCAGATTCTCACTGCCCTAACAGTAAAGAATCCTCTTCTATGTTGGTGGAAAAACCTTCTCTCCTCCAGACGCAAAGAATGCCCCCTTGTGCCCGTCACCTTCCTTGGTATAAACAGATCCTCAGCGAGATATTTGTATTGTCCCCTTATATACTTATACATGGTTATTAGATCGCCCCTCAGTCGTCTTTTTTCTAGACTAAATAATCCTAATTTCGCTAATCTATCTGGGTATTGTAGTTCTCCCATCCCCTTTATTAATTTTGTTGCCCTCCTTTGTACTTTCTCTAGTTCCATTATATCCTTCCTGAGCACCGGTGCCCAAAACTGGACACAGTACTCCATGTGCGGTCTAACTAGGGATTTGTACAGAGGCAGTATAATGCTCTCATCATGTGTATCCAGACCTCTTTTAATGCACCCCATGATCCTGTTTGCCTTGGCAGCTGCTGCCTGGCACTGGCTGCTCCAGGTAAGTTTATCATTAACTAGGATCCCCAAGTCCTTCTCCCTGTCAGATTTACCCAGTGGTTTCCCGTTCAGTGTGTAATGGTGATATTGATTCCCTCTTCCCATGTGTATAACCTTACATTTATCATTGTTAAACCTCATCTGCCACCTTTCAGCCCAAGTTTCCAACTTATCCAGATCCATCTGTAGCAGAATACTATCTTCTCTTGTATTAACTGCTTTACATAGTTTTGTATCATCTGCAAATATCGATATTTTACTGTGTAAACCTTCTGTTTTTTTACTGTGTAAAAGATATTATCTAAATTATATGCAGAAGAAGACTAAGCAGTGTATGGGGGTGAGTCCGTTCCTCCTCGTGGTGCCCCTGGATAAAGCCTAATGCTGCAGGCCAAACTGAACGCGGACAAATGTAACTTTTGTGACTGGCAGAACGGAAGGTGTAATCTTCAAACTTTTATAGATAACAACTACGGGAATGCCTGTCACAAATGAGAATATGATGAAGAAGTAGAATAGGAAGAATAATAATAGTTGAAGAAAATGAATATGTAGAATAGGAAGAATAATAATAGTTGAATAAAATGAATATGAAGAATGTAATAAAGAAAAAATAGGTAGAAGATGAAGAAGAAGATGAATAAGGTGAAGAAAGTTGATGTCAAAGATGCTGATGATGATGAAGATGAAAGTGTGGGAAAAGTAAAAAAAAAAAAAAGGGGAAGGGCGTGGAATAGTGAAACATCAATATTTGACAAAATAAAAAAAATATTACATAGTCAATATCTTCTTTGTCACTACGAACGTCTTTAAAAAAAAAAAAAAAAAAAAAAGGCTATTCTATTTGATTGCGCTAAACCTCTATGACTTTAATGTCTCCGCCACCTCCCCAAATACATCCTGCATTATTCTTTGTTGTTTTCCTTCATGTAGAATGAACCTACAAGGAAAGAAAGGGTTTATTTTAATTCCGATATTTTGGTCCCATTGACTTGCATTGGGATCGGGTATCGGTATCGGGGATATCCGATATTTTTGGAATATCGGCCGATCCAATCCGATACCGATACTTTCCGATATCGGAAGGTATCGCTCAACACTAATCATGACATATTCCAAGGGTTAAACCAATCAATTACAATGCATAAATTATAAAGTACAGGAGTTGTAACTTGAAGATTCTGGGCCTGAATAGAAATCCAAAGTTGGAATACAGTAGCTTTACATTTGGTGGAGGATGCGGGCACTATTGTTACATCTGCACCATTTATAGCTACAAACCAATAAGAAAAAAAAAACATATGTACCGTATATACTCGAGTATAAGCCGACCCGAGTATAAGCCGACCCCCCTAATTTTGCCACAAAAAACTGGGAAAACTTATTGACTCGAGTATAAGCCTAGGGTGGAAATGCAGCATTTACAGGAGAATTTCAAAAAATAAAAATAGATCATTCTTGCCCCATAGCTGTGCCATATAGTGCTCTGCACCGTTCATGATTGTCCCATAGCTGTGCCCCATATAGTCCTCTGCACCGTTCATAGTTCCCTATAGCTGTGCCCCATACAGTGCTCTGCACCGTTCATTATTTCCCTATAGCTGTGCCCCATACAGTGCTCTGCACCGTTCATTATTTCCCTATAGCTGTGCCCCATACAGTGCTCTGCACCGTACATAGTTCCCTATAGCTGTGCCCCATATAGTGCTCTGCACCGTCCATAGTTCCCTATAGCTGTGCCTCATATAGTGCTCTGCACCGTTCATAGTTCCCTATAGCTGTGCCTCATATAGTGCTCTGCACCGTTCATAGTTCCCCATAGAAAGCTCTGCCATTGCCGCTGCTGCTGCAGTAAAAAAAAAAAAAAAGCCATACTCACCTTTCTTGCTTGCAGCTCCCGGCGTCCGGTCCCGGCGTCTCTCTCCGCTCTGACTGATCAGGTAGAGGGCGCCGCGCACACTATATGCGTCATCGCGCCCTCTGACCTGCACAGTCAGAGCGCAGACGCCGGGAAGATGGAGCGGCGCCCGGCGGCTGGAACGCGGACAGGTGAATATTACATACTTACCTGGTCCCGACGTCCGGCTCCCTCTGCCTGTCACAGCTGTCTTCGGTGCCGCAGCTTCTTTCTCTATCAGCGGTCACCGACACCGCTGATTAGAGAAATGAATACGCGGCTCCACCCCTATGGGAAGTGGAGCCGCTTATTCATTTCTCTAATGAGCGGTCCCACGTGACCGCTGAAGAGGGGAAGAAGCTGCAGCACAGAAGACCGTGGGACGGCAGGGGGAGCGCCAGGATCGCTGGGACTAGGTAAGTATACCTCAGCGCCCTCACCCCCTCACCCGCCGACCTTGACACCCACCTTGACTCGAGTATAAGCCGAGAGGGGCACTTTCAGCCCAAAAATTTGGGCTGAAAATCTCGGCTTATACTCGAGTATATACGGTATATCATCCAGCGATGTATAACTATATCCAAGAAGTTTTACTGGACTCGCCACATGCGTTTCAAGCCTCATATATTATGTGGTAGCCACAATACTGCTGGCATGCAGCATAGAAATGCAAGGAAAAGGAATTGGCATTCCCAGAAGAGATATAGAAACAGGATTTTCTTTATTTAAATCTCCATTAAAAGTAAAAAAACAAAAAACAAACATACCACACACATACGAGCCGTTCCACATTAACCCTCTGACGCGTTTCTGGTGCGTCGCACGCCCTTAGTCATGGAGATAATCCACCTTTGACTGTGACTATTTAAAACCAGTAAGAACCAATCACATGTAAACAACCACAAAATGTACACAATATACAAATATAAAGTATTACTATAGACAGGATGTTGTTACCCTCTATATATACACACACACACACACTATTGTTTCTATAATTTAAGCCATTTGGTAGTTTAGTGTTTAGCAGCAAAATCAAACAAATTTCTTACATTAAATTTTGGCGACAATTATCTTCCCTTTCGAGGCAAGTAACCTTTTCCAACCCATAACATACCAAACTACTGATACTTTTATTCGGCTGCTCTATGAAGTGCTTGTTTGTCCCTCAATACTTATTGTATTCAGGGGCAATCCCTTCTGAATCTTCTGAATCCTTATTCTTAAGGCCAGTCCCTTCTAAATCCCTATGTTTCCCCTCCTTTAGGCAAATCAAGATACCTGGAGCAAGTGCGAGCAGTCGTAGTTCTCACTTACTCCGGATGTCAATGATGTCTGTAGGAGAGGAGTGGAGCCAGCACGGCTTGGCCACAGGGATCACATGACACTGTCACGTGATCATATGGAGAGCCAATGTCACCACCACTGGAATAGCGCTAGCACTGGAGCAGAGTATAGCTGTTAAATAATTGGAGAAACATAGGGATCTTATTGCCCTACTACCTGAGGACAGCCGTCTTATTGCCCTACTACCCAGGAACAGCCGTCTTATTGCCCTACTACCCGGGGACTGTCGTCTTATTGCCCTACTACCCGGGGACAGCTGTCTTATTGCCCTACTACCCGAGGACAGCTGTCTTATTGCCCTACTACCCAGGGACAGCCGTCTTATTGCCCTACTACCCAGGGACAGTCGTCTTATTGCCCTACTACCCAGGGACAGTCGTCTTATTGCCCTACTACCCAGGGACGGCCGTCTTATTGCCCTACTACCGAGGGACGGCCGTCTTATTGCCCTACTACCCGAGGACAGCCGTCTTATTGCCCTACTACCCGAGGACAGCCGTCTTATTGCCCTACTACCCAGGGACGGCCGTCTTATTGCCCTACTACCCAGGGACAGCCGTCTTATTGCCCTACTACCCAGGGACGGCCGTCTTATTGCCCTACTACCCAGGGACAGCCGTCTTATTGCCCTACTACCCAGGGACAGCCGTCTTATTGCCCTACTACCCAGGGACAGCCGTCTTATTGCCCTACTACCCGAGGACAGCCGTCTTATTGCCCTACTACCCGAGGACAGCCGTCTTATTGCCCTGCTACCCAGGGACAGCCATCTTATTGCCCTACTACCCGGGGACAGCTGTCTTATTGCCCTACTACCCGAGGACAGCTGTCTTATTGCCCTACTACCCAGGGACAGTCGTCTTATTGCCCTACTACCCGAGGACAGCTGTCTTATTGCCCTACTACCCAAGGACAGCTGTCCTATTGCCCTAGTACCCAATGACAGCCGTCTTATTGCCTTACTACCCAGGGACAGCCGTCTTATTGCCCTGCTACCCGAGGACAGCCGTCTTATTGCCCTACTACCCGAGGACAGCCGTCTTATTGCCCTACTACCCAGGGACGGCCGTCTTATTGCCCTACTACCCAGGGACAGCCGTCTTATTGCCCTACTACCCGAGGACAGCCGTCTTATTGCCCTACTACCCGAGGACAGCTGTCTTATTGCCCTACTACCCGAGGACAGCCGTCTTATTGCCCTGCTACCCAGGGACAGCCATCTTATTGCCCTACTACCCGGGGACAGCTGTCTTATTGCCCTAGTACCCAAGGACAGCTGTCCTATTGCCATAGTACCCAATGACAGCCGTCTTATTGCCCTACTACCCAGGGACAGCCGTCTTATTGCCCTGCTACCCGAGGACAGCCGTCTTATTGCTCTACTACCTGAGGACAGCCGTCTTATTGCCCTACTACCTGAGGACAGCTGTCTTATTGCCCTACTACCCAGGGACAGCTGTCTTATTGCCCTACTACCCAGGGACAGCTGTCTTATTGCCCTACTACCCAGGGACAGCTGTCTTATTGCCCTACTACCCAGGGACAGTTGTCTTATTGCCCTACTACCTGAGGACAGCCATCTTATTGCCCTACTACCCAGGGACAGCTGTCTTATTGCCCTACTACCCAGGGACAGCTGTCTTAAAGCACCTGGACACAGTTTGTGTATTGCAGTTTGTGCTTGTACCGTGTTACACAGACATCTGCATAAGCCATTATTGTCCTTTGAAGGCAACCATAATGTGGATGTGGCCCTTGGTGAAATGGAGTACGACATTCTTGAATTCTAAGATGTTTCAGTATTACAAGTGAATCATCTTTCAAACTGCACAGAACTTTTATTATCTGTACCACACAGTCAGGGACTGATGAATAAAACCTAGTAAAGACAATGGAGGATGAGTCAATCGCACCATTAGAAACCTCCTACGACAACACAGTCACTGTCTTGCTACCTACAACCGTGCACTTTACTACCAGCGCCAAGCAATAGGACAGAATATTGGATGGAAGACTTCAGACTCCTCTACAAGGCGTGACGTGAGGAGCTCGGATTGTCTGGACCATTGTTGCAGGATGGGTAAATTGTATTTCCTGGACATACTGTATATTAGAAAGAAGTAGGGGACAGATGGAAGAAAGTATATCGGCAGCATCAGACTACATAACATTCTGTTACCATAGAGACACATGACCCCTCATAAGAGCTGTATACGCAAAACGGTAGGAAAATGTGAATTAAGACCATTTTCACAGTTGCCTTTCTTCCCCTTCCTTCATTTTAGCAATACAAAAATGGAAACCGTGATAACTAAGCCAATGACCCTACCTTCAGTCCTGCTCACAGTGTCGAGCAATATATTGTATTCGTTGGTCTTCTCCTTATGATGGAGGAACTCCCGCCACAGGTTATCCAGCTCCTCATCTGAAAATTTCCTGGATGTCTTAGCCTAGAAACGAAAAATCCCATGTTATACAGTGCAAACATGCATTCCAAGAAAACTGTCACCCTGCCCACTGGAGACGCAGGGTCATCGAGTCACCCCGCCCACTGGACACGCAGGGTCATCGAGTCACTCCGCCCACTGGACACGCAGGGTCATCGAGTCACCCCGCCCACTGGACACGCAGGATCATCGAGTCACCCTGCCCACTGGACACGTAGGATCATCGAGTCACCCTGCCCACTGGACACGCAGGGTCATCGAGTCACCCCGCCCACTGGACATGTAGGATCATCGAGTCACCCCGCCCACTGGACACGTAGGGTCATCGAGTCACCCTGCCCACTGGACACATAGGGTCATCGAGTCACCCTGCCACTGGACATGCAGGGGCAAAGAGTCACCCCACCCACTGGACACGCAGAGTCATCGAGTCACCCCGCCCACTGGACACGCAAGGTCATCGAGTCACCCCGCCCACTGGACACGCAGGGGCAAAGTGTCACCCCACCCACTGGACTTCCAGAGTGATAGTCACCTCGCCCACTGGACTCACACGATCAGTTATCAGAAATTATAAGAAAAATTGCAATCTTTTCCATAAAACCATAATCTGCTAATCTTCTTCTGCTCTACTGCATGCTGCCTGAAGGCAAGAAACCATTGGCCCCAATTCATAATTAGCATTTTTTTTTTTACTTTAAAGGTATTCATTGACAGGTTTTTTTTTTTTTTCCACCAAATGCTTCAAAATCATATAAGACGATACATGAATGTTCTGCAAAATAGGAAATGCTCTTTAAACCTTTTTATTCCAATTTTTTTGTGTGAAAAGTTGCAAATTCAACCAAATGGTTTCAAAACTTGCGGAAAAAAAAAAAAAAAAATCAAGTCCACATAAAATCGTCACGGTGGGAGATCGAGTGGGAGTGGATTACATTACAGGAAAAATATTGCCACTTTTTAAAAGGTTGCAATTGATGAGCCAGGCAAAATCTTCTGGAACCCCGAAACCCTGCCCAGAATGGCAAACATATATTAAAAAAGAGGAATACATAAAAGACAAAAAAAAAAAAAAGCTGCAAATAAAAAGTATAAGGCAGAAATGAAAAAAAAAAACTAAAAAAAAAAAATTAAAAAAAAATTATACAGAATATAAGGGCGCAAATGCAGTAATAGATCGAGCTCCATGTTTGTCTTGACAAACCCCAAATAGAGGTTCCCCTAGAACTTCCGGCCTCACCTTGCTCCACAGCTTTTCTAACCGAGGATCATTTAACACATCATTCTCTGTGCCGTCCTTAATATAATTATTCTCTTCTGTCTGCGTTTGCTTTTTCCCATCCAGTCCAAACTTGGCCAATATTACTGAAAACACAAATATATAATAGGTGACAATATCGGAGCCACCCCAAACACATTTTTGGATCCCTTTTATCCCAATCCAAAAAGGTGTCCAACTGGTGGAATCCCACCCAAGTGATCTCGAGAACGGTCCCCTGGACCCCAGAGAACGAGGCGCTGTTGAACCACATTAGATAGAAAGGAGGTTTGGATACAGGACCTCTGCTCCATTCATTGTCTATAGGACTGCAAGATATAGCACAGCGCTGTATTTGATTTTTAGGCATTCCCATAGACAATGAACGGAGCAAAGGTCGAACATGTGCAACTTTGCAGAGTCACATTCTCGGAGTTGAAGAACCCTGATCTTAGGATCTCTGAAGGTTCCAGCGGTCTGACCATCGACAATTACAAAATGATCCCCTATCTGATGGATAACGAATAATTCCTTTGATCAGGCTGATTGGCTTCACCTTATTCCCTGCAGTGTAAAGTATGGAGGAGGAGACAGACCAGCAGTGGACCAACCTGTAGTCACTGACCAAACTGTGCCTTAATAGAGCAGAGCTAAAAATCATCCGATATCCAAGAAAACAAGTAAACTATGGACTTTTGCTTAATGTACAATTCCTTTAATTAGCCAAATTCTGGCCTTAGAATTTTTTTTGTTAGAAGGAAACACCAGTAAGGAATTAGGCTTTTATAATTACTCATTTACTTTTCTTTTTGCAGACAGTTCCAAGAAATGCACTTTGAAGCAAAATAATGAACATATTAACCATCTGCAAAAAGCCATCAAATCACATTCCCCAAGATAATGGAAGGTGCTCATGATTACTTATTAACACTGCATCCTAGGGGGACAGGCGGCAAAGTGACCTGTGAGGAGGCAAAGGGACACCTGCAGAAGGGTAAAAAAAAGGAAAGGACAATTCCCAAACCCTGAGCACAATTCAAGGGGAAAAAGCTGAAAATTATTAACTGCATACATTACTAGACATGATCAGACCCTTGTACTTACTGTACTAATACATGTCAGAAAGGCAGTATTTTCTTTATTGAAAGTTTAATCTTCCCTCTCCACCCGCTTAGCCAGATATACCTGCTCCTCAGTGTACTTCCTCCCTGCTGCATCTCCTTCCATCTAGCCTAAATGACAGCTCCTCAATGGCCTTCCTCCCTGGTGAGATCTCACACTGCTCAGGACAAGCTGCAGCTGTCAGTAGTGCTGAGTGCGCATAGACTGAATTCTGTTGTGAATTCTGTGGTCGAGCTCCCTCCTGTGGTCACAAGTGGTACTTCGGCTGATTCTGTCTATGGGCTTCCGTTGGTGGATGTGAGTGGTACTGCGGCTTCTGAGTTTCCTTCCTCAGTTGATGAGGTTAAGTCGTTAGGTGCTGCTCTATTTAACTCCACCTAGTGCTTTGATCCTGGCCTCCAGTCAATGTTCTAGTATTGGTCTTGCTTCCTCCTGGATCGTTCCTGTGGCCTTTCTATCCTGTATAAGCTAAGTTTTGCTTGTGTTGTTTTTGTTTGCTGTTTTTTCTGTCCAGCTTGCTATATTGGTTTTTCTTGCTTGCTGGAAGCTCTGGGACGCAGAGGGAGCACCTCCGTACCGTTAGTCGGTGCGGAGGGTCTTTTTGCCCCCTCTGCGTGGTTGTTTGTAGGTTTTGTGTTGACCGCAAAGCAATCTTTCCTATCCTCGGTGTGTTCAGTAAGTTGGGCCTCACTTTGCTAAATCTATTTCATCTCTGCGTTTGTAATATCATCTTAACTCACAGTCATTATATGTGGGGGGCTGCCTTTTCCTTTGGGGTATTTCTCTGAGGCAAGGTAGGCTTATTTTTCTATCTTCAGGGCTAGTTAGTTTCTCAGGCTGTGCAGAGTTGCATAGGGAGCGTTAGGCGCAATCCACGGCTGCCTCTAGTGTGGTTGGAGAGGATTAGGGATTGCGGTCAGCAGAGTTTCCACGTCTCAGAGCTCGTCCTATGTTTTTTGGTTATTGTCAGGTCACTTTGTGTGCTCTGAACTTCAAGGTCCATTGTGGTTCTGAATTACCTATTCATAACAGAATTCACTTGGACTACAAAGAGCGCTCACGCTTTTGCAGAATTAATATATTGCATATTTTAAATAACAGGATTATACAGCCATTCTGACATGGAATTTCAAAGCAAGCACATCAGCCTCATCAGATCCAAGAGATCCATTTAAAGATCTACTTAAAGGGAACCTGTCACCCCGTTTTTTCAAGATGAGCTAAAAATAGCGTTAAATAGGGGCAGAGCTGTGCTTTACATTAGTGTATTTTGTGAGTCTTTATTCCCCACCTATGCTGCCGAAATACCTTTGTAAAGTTGCCGTTTTGGGCCGTCACTCACGCTGGTCAGGTCATATGGGCGTGGTGACAGCGCTGTTTCTCCCCCAGATCTCCGTTGGTGGCGTAGTGGTGTGCGCATGTCCAAGTGGCGAATCCACTGCGCAGCTTGAAGGAAAATAGCGCGAACTGCGCTATTCAGCCGTTTATCGGTGGGCGCGGCCATCTTCCTGAGGCCGCGCGTGTGCAGACGGTTCTCGGCTTCCTGGGGCTTCAGGAAAATGGCCGCGGGATGCCGCGCGTGCGCACATGGAGATCTCGGCGGCCATTTTCCTGAAGCCGAGTTCACATCTCAGCTGCAGGAAAATGGCCGCCACGATCGCCATCTGCGCACGCGCGGCATCCCGCGGCCATTTTCCTGAAGCCCCGAGAAGCCGAGAAGAACCATCTGCGCACGCGCGGCCTCACAAAGATGGCCGCGCCCACCGATAAACGGTTGAATAGCGCAGATCGCGCTATTTTCCTTCAAGCTGCGCAGTGGATTCGCCAGTTGGACATGCGCACACCACTACGCCACCAACGGAGATCTGGGGGAGAAACAGCGCTGTCACCACGCCCATATGACCTGACCAGCGTGAGTGACAGCCCAAAACGGAAAATTTACAAAGGTATTTCGGTAGCATAGGTGGGGAATAATGGCTCACAAAATACACTAATGTAAAGCCCAGCTCTGCCCCTATTTAACGGTATTTGTAGCTCATCTTGAAAAAAAACGGGGTGACAGGTTCCCTTTAAGGGTATGTGCGCATGGTATCTTTAATAAGCCAGGAGAACGGCCAAGTGTTCCAAGGTGAAGTTGATTCAGGACAAAGTGTCCAATCTTTTTCGGACGCAGCTTCGCTGGCGGTTTTACGACAGCTCTACTGCCGGTGTCTTTGCGCTGTGCTTTCAATTACATAGAGCAGGCGGCTTACAAATGAAGCCACTTGAAGAATGACCATTTACTACTTTTAACAGCTTCAAGATTTCCGAACCCTTATGTGTAAGGGTACAGAAGTAATAAAAGATAACAGATTCCGTGTGAAAAAGATGTCGTTTGCACAAGGATCAGACAATTTTTTTTTTTAGAGTTTTCATATTGCTATTTCTTCCTGTTTTTGCAGAAACACAGCATATTGGGAAGTGGAGAGGCAAAACTGAGCAAAGAAAAAAAAAAACAAAACTGCTAACATTCTCCGCCCTCACTTTTTTTTTGGCCATCACAAGATGCTTTCTATCTGCACCTTTCTGGATAACAAATCCACAAGTCTAACACTTAGGCTTCTTTCACACTTCCATTTTTACAATCTGCACAGGATCCGTTGAAATAACGGATCCTGTGTAGATTGTAAAAAACGGGTGCACTGGGCCCGTTTTTCTGACGGACCCGTTGAGGCTATGTGCACCTGTTGTTTATGCGTCTTCGCAGCATACACAACACAACCCACGTTAAAAAAAAAAAACAAAACGCAATATTCTTTACCTTCCGGCGTCCCGCGCAGCGTTACCGATGCTCCCGTCAGCTCCCATTCCCAGTGATACATTGCGTGCAATGACCTCTGATGACGTGGCGGTCTTGCGACGTCATCGGGTCATTTTGCAATGCATTACTGGGAACGCTAGCTGCCGGGAGCATCGGTAACGCTGTGCGGGACGCCGGAAGGTAAAGAATATTGAGATGTTTTTATTTTTTTTTATTATTTTTAACATTATATGTTGTTACTATTGAAGCTGCATAGGCAAGAGAGAGAGCGAGCGAGAGAGAATTTACCTGACTGGAAGTTCTTTCGCACATGCTCAGTTTCGAAAGGCGGCGCCCGTCGCTGGATTCCTGCTTTTGACAGTCAGCGCCCATAGCGTTCCATTATAGCCAACGATTGGCAGCGCAGGATCCGATTTTCCGACATGCAGAAAAAAACATTCCTCTGTGCATTATCCCCGCCTGACGGACAGCGATTTTCTGACGGATCCAGTGCACGACGGATGAAACGGAAGGCCATCCGTCACAATCCGTCGCTAATACAAGTCTATGGGAAAAAACAGGATCCAGCAGAAACATTTGTTGGATCCTGCTTTAAAAAAAAAAAAAAAAAAACAAGACGGATTTCGAGGGAGCTCAAAGACGGAAGTGTGAAAGAGGCCTTAGTCTCTGGTGATGCAATGCTGGACCTGGGGAGGGCGAGTAGTGGCGATTTTATAATTTTTAACAGTCATTTGGATGGTGTGCAGAAAATTGCTAACAGAAAAAAAATCCTATAAGTGTATATATTTATTGTACGGTTATGGTGGATATATTATTGTACATGTCTTCTAGCCAATATAATACGCTTTATTTTACTATGTTCCGCCCTCCTCTTTTGTTCAGTGCCACAATAAAGCAATGAACAGGTAAAGTGTCACAATTCCACCACTCAGTGGTGTCTGACGCAGTGAGTGACAGTTCAGACGTCCAATCTGGGGCAAGTGCGAGCTGAGCTGTCAGTATTGAGTGACAGTCCGGCTGTCCAATCAGGGTAAGTGCATGATGGGTTTCCTCCTGGTGTCTCGTCCTCCTGGGTACCTTGCTATTTAGCTAGATGTCATATTACTGCAAGTCGTAGCCTTAGCTCGGTGACGTAGGTGTGCTTCTGATCGCTTGCCGCCTGACCTCGTACCTCACCATCTGTTTGCCTAGCCCCTTTGTCTTGATCAGCTACTTTTCAGGAATTCTGACTACATCTTTGTCTTTCCCCTTAATTTACAATGAGCTCTTTTGGTATATGACCACGGACCTCTTCACTACCCTGTCTCACAGCCCGCGAGTAGGGACTAGCGTCACATAAAGAGCCAGGATCAAAGCTTTCTGTGATTCCAAGAATTCACAACCTGCTTGCTCAGAATCCCCTTCAGCCACTGATAAAGTTTGGTTAAAGTATTGCAGTAAATACTTGGCTACTAGAGAGGGAGGAGGGAGATGCAGCTGCAGGTTCTTTTACACTTTGTAAAACTGTACACCTTAGAAGGAGAAGAGGAGCAGAAATGGACAGATATCCGGGCAGTATACAGTGCTGAAAAGGTGTGGAAAAATACCCAAAGTACACAGGATATATGAAGATCTCGAAGAATAGAAAAAAGTAAGTACCATTCAGGGATCGTCGGAGTTTGGCCTCTTTCTCTCCATCGTCGTCTAAACCTTCTGCCTTCAGCTTTTTCCAATTCAGCTCATCCTTCTCTTGGATTTTCAGATCACTGTGAAGTTCTGCTAATTTTACAGCAGAAAACTGGAGCTAAAAGGAGATAAAAGAGTCAAGAACAGGGAGTTCAGGGTCACAAGTTTCCCGAAATTATCCATTTAACATGAGGAAACGTAAAGTAAAACACGGGCGAGGGTCACCTGCTGGACGCACAGATGGTCAGAGGTTTTTTTATTTCATTTTGCAAAACCAAGCAGAGTAACCTGATAAATGTTTGGGGAGGTGAAGGTCTGTATGTATACGACTGCATAATTAAAGGGTTCAGCCAGTCCCCAAATATTGAGCCAAGTTAAAGGGGTGATGCAAAAGCAAAGATTTTTTCTCAACTTTCTAATTATTTAGTCCCATAATTCTAAGATATTTTCTAATATACTTGCTTTAAAAAAAATTTCCCAACTACACCATCTACCTGCTTTTGCATTTTTTTTCCTACTTCCTGTGTTACGACCAGGGCCGTATTTAGAGTTTCTGCTGCCCTAGGCACTTTTAGCGCTGCCTCCCCCTTTGGTGAGTATGACACTATCGGCAGTGACTTTGGCAAGAATCGCTGATGTGAAAGTCGCCTTTTGAGGCAGATCGGGCAGTTTTTCTGTATCTGCCACGTAACGTATCACTTACGGCAACACTGCGTTCTGGCCTCATTCATTCCAAAGGGACTTGCGGACATGTGCGGCACTTGCGGTTTTGCCGTGATCCGGCAAATGCGGTACTTGCAGCAATGGGAAAAAACGCTGCCAGCAGTGTTTTTGTCTCACCGCAAGTGCAAAACCGCAAGTGCCGCACATGTCCGCAAGTAGCCATCACTAGGCTTGAGCGAAACGGATTGGACAAATTCTAAAGTTGCCGAACTTTTGGCAAAGTCGGGTTTCATGAAACCCGACCCTAGTGTGGGATCGGCCATGCGGTCGGCGATCTTTGCGCCAAAGTCGCGTCTCGTATGACGCGTTTGGCGCCATTTTTTCAGCCAATGAAGGAGCGTGGAGGAGAGAGAGAGAGAGAGAGAGAGAGAGAGAGAGAGAGAGAGAGAGAGAGAGAGAGAGAGAGAGAGAGAGAGAGAGAGAGAGAGAGAGAGAGAGAGAGAGAGAGAGAGAGAGAGAGAGAGAGAGAGAGAGAGAGAGAGAGAGAGAGAGAGAGAGAGAGAGAGAGAGAGAGAGAGAGAGAGAACAAAAAAAAAAAGAAAAAAAAAAAAAAAAAAAAAAAAGAGAAAAGAAGATAGATTTCCCATTGACTTTTCATTGGGTTTCGTGTCGGTCGATCCCCGGCTTTTCGTCATAATCGGCCGATTTCACTCGACTTTCGCGAAACCCGACTCGACCCTAAAAAAGTAGAAGTCGCTCAACCCTAGCTATCACTACTTGTCCCTGCACCTTTCTAGCACATCCCTAACCATCCGTCCCTGACCTAAAACTACACTATAAAGCTTTAGAAAAACAATTTATTAATGGGAATCCGTCACCCCAAAAGTCATATATGAGAAAAGGCCACCGGCATCAGGGGCTTATCTACAGCATTCTGTAGAGCATAGACCACCACTCACAGTACCTTATCGCTGCAGACACTGACACCCAGGGACATCCTTTCACTCTATAATTTTGTCAGGAACATGTGGTGTGCTATATGGGCCATTGCGCTATGATCACTAACTGATAGACATCTGCATGTTCCACATACGAGCATAGTATTACCCCACCGATATATTTATGTGTACATGACCTGTACCAGGGATATACCCTACCTTGGGCTTTCCATATGGGGGCTTTTGTCTTTGTACCATCTTTTGGCCCAGTTGAGTCCGATTGTCTGACTTACTATGTCTTTTATATATTTTAGCCAATAAAATTGTTATTTTTGGACTTTCATGACTGCTTAGTCGTCTCAAGATACTTTTTTGCTCTGTGCGGTGCAGTTGTCCATACATCGGTGGTAGATGAGCAGGCTTAATATTATTCTTCATGCCTTTTGTGTTAATTAACACTTTCTACTACCGATTATGTTCATCAGAATTTTCTTTTGCAATAACACAAACAAATAAGGCCTCACACAACTACAACGATATAAACAAAAAAAAAAAAAAAAATTACGGTAAAGCAATTACAGCTCTTGGAAGAAGTGAATGAAAGAGAGATGACGAAAAAAAGTCGCCCTTTCCTTCCTCCTTTTTAACAAAACGTTTTTAAAAAGAAGTCAAGTATGTCAATGAATATCCAGAGGATGTAATTATTCACTGGAGTTAGTGATTTGTAGACTTCTCATTATAAACGAACACTTATTAACTTCACATCCCGCTAAGAAATGCATCCTCTCATTATCTTCGGATGTTTTTTGTTTTTTTTAAACGTTTTTCAGGCTGAAAGGCCATGTAAAAACTGTTTTTAATCATAAAAGGAAGAAAAAAAAAATTATAGTTCAATAAAAGAGCATTAAGGCCACGTTCACACGTTCAGTATTTGGTCAGTTTTTTACCTCAGCATTTATAAGCCAAAACCAGGAGTGGGTGATAAATACAATGTGCCAATCACGCAATAAATGTTCAAAACGCTCATACGGCGAAATTATCTTTTTTGTGGGCTGCACAAAAGAGCATCGTTCTCGACGGCACAATGTATTCTGAAAATAGAGTGCTGCCGAAATTAATGCCAGCCTACCCACAACTACCGCCAATACACATTTCAATAGCGGCAGTTAAGAGTACTTATTCCTCAGCGCCGCTTTGTAAAGGTGCTGAGAATTAAGCGTATAGCGCAACCCCCCCCCCCCCCCCAGCTTCCAAAAATCAGATTCAGGTCAGTTTTCACCGTCCCCAGTTACGTGATCGCTGTTATGTCTGGCTTTCAATTCCTTTCTCTCTCTCTCCTCTGATATGATACAGCATACCAGAGGAGAGAGAAACGAGGTCCCCAGAGCCCTCCCGGTACCTCCGCCAACCCCAGACCCTCCCATTCCGTCCACCGGCATCATCTTCCTGGAAGAAAATGGCGGGTGCAGTATAGAAACTATCACAGTGATCAAAATTATAAAAAAAAAAAAAAAAAAATTATAGAAAATCAAATACCCCTTTATCACCCCTAGATAAAAAAATAAAATAAATAAATTGTAATTTTTATCCATTCTTTGCAGTTGGTGTTAGGGGTGTAGTTAGAATTGGGGTGGTTTCCACTGTTTAGGTACATCAGGGGCTCTCCAAACACGACATGGTGCAGCCATCGATTCCTGCCAGTGTTATGTTCAAAAAGTCAAATGGCGCTCCCTCCCTTCCGAGCCTTGCCATGCGCTCAAACAGTGGTTTACCCCCAAATACAGTGTACTCAGGAGAAATTGCACAACAAATTTTTTGGTCTATTTTCTCCTGATACTCTTGTGAAAATATATATAAAAAAAGTAACTTTTTTTTTGTGAAAAAGGGTAAAATGTTTATTTTTTCATTGATTTTGTTCTCATGAAGCACCTGAAGGGTTAATAAACTTCTTGAATGTGGTTTTGTGCACCTTGAGGGGTGCAGTTTTCAGAATGGTGTTATTTTGACACCCCAAACTCACTTTAAATGTGAGGTGGTCCCTAAAAAAAAAAAAAAAAAACAGTTTTGTAAATTAGGTTGGAAAAAATGAGAAATCGCTCGTCAACTTTCAACCCATAGGCTATGTGCACACTTTGCAGATTCCACTGCGGATTTTTCCGCAGCGGAATTGCAAAATCCGCAGTGAAAACCCATCGCGGTTTTTACTGCGGATTTATCGCGGTTTTTACTGCGTTTTCTTCTGCGGATTTTCAACTGCAGTTTTCTATTGGAGCAGCTGAAAATCCGCAGAAAAGAAGTGACATGCTGCGGAATGTAATCCGCAGCGTTTCCGCGCGGATTTTTCTGCAGCATGTGCACAGCGTTTTTTGTTTCCCATAGGTTTACATTGAAATGTAAACTCATGGGAAACTGCTGCGGATCCGCAGCGGTCAAATCCGCTGCGGATCCGCAGCAAAATCCGCAAAGTGTGAATATAGCCTTATAACTTCCTAACAAAAAAAAAAAATTTGGTTCCAAAATTGTGCTGATGTAAAGTAGACATGTGGGAAATGTTACTTATTAACTATTTTGTGTGACATACGGTAACTCTCTGATTTAAGGGCATAAAGATTAAATCTTTGAAAACTGCTAAATCAACATTTTCACCATTTTTTTTTAACATACAAAGAAACGCAAGTTATATCGAAGAAATTTTACCACTAACATGAAGTACAATATGTCACGAAAAAACAGTCTCAGAATCAGTGGGATCCGTTGAAGCGTTCCAGAGTTATAACCGCATAAAGTGACAGTGGTCAGAAGTGTAAAAATAGGCCCGGTCATTAAGCTGCAAATCGGCTCCGTCACTAAGGGGTTAATGCCGCTAATCTGATGACATAAATGCGGCCCAACTTTTCTGATTTCAGGCTCGGTCGGCACGGAATTTGTGGCCACAGTAAGGCCGGCGTCACACTTGCGAGTTTTACAGACGTAAGAGCGCAGAATCTACGTCCGTAAAACTCGCAAAAAATACGGCACAATTATTCTCTATGCCCCTGCTCCTATTTGCCGTATTTTACTGATCAGTATTATACGGCTTTCTACGGCCGTACAAAATCGCAGCATGCTGCGTTTGTCACCGTACTGCGCAAGAAATACGCCAATGAAAGTCTATGGAAGCGTGAAAAATACGGATTACACACGGACAAGCAGTGTGACTTGCGAGAAATACGCAGCGCTGTTAGAGAGAAAAGCCGGCAATTCAGTGCGGTGTACAGTAAAATCACACTGACAGCTTACAGTCCAATAGGTAGAATAAATGTGTACACATAGAATAGGTATATATATATATATATGTCAGCGAGACACATATATGTATATATATTAATATTTATTCCAGCGCTATACAGCTTGAAAGCCGGTAATTCAATTACCGGCTTTTTCTTTCTCCTTCCTAAAACCCGACATGATTTGAGACATGGTTTACATACAGTAAACCATGTCTTCTCTCCATTTTTTTGGAGATTCCACACTACTAATGTCAGTAGTGTGTATCTGCAAAATTTGGCCGTTCTAGCCAGGGAGCTTTCTAGGTAATTTCCCACGATCTATGAACAGCCAGCAGAGGGCGCCTCACCGCAAATGAAGCTAAATATAGATCATTGATCTATTTTTAGCCTCATTCCCTGGGGTTTTGCAGCGAGGAGCAGCCTGCATTAGCACAGCTCCTTGCTGCAAAATGTTTTAACCCCTTCAGAAGGATTTACATCGTTGGACGTTACAGATCTGCGGAGGGTAAGTATATTGTTGGTTCATTATGTTTTTTTACTCACAGAACGAGGGTCTTCAGTGACTGGATTGGGCGTTGAATAAAATACTGCAACAACCATTGTTTTTATTTCATTAAAATAATTTTAAATAATGTGTTTGTGTTTTATTTAACCCTTCACTACAATTGGATTAATAATGGATAGGTGTCATAATTGACGCCTCTCCATTATTAATTAGGCTTAATGTCACCTTACAATAGCAAGGTGGCATTAACCCTTCATTACCCCATATCCCACCGCTACACGGGAATGGGAAGAGAGTGGCCAAGTGCCAGAATAGGCGCATCTTCCAGATGTGCCTTTTCTGGGGTGGCTGGGGGCAGATATTTTTAGCCAGGGGGGGGCCAATAACCGTGGACCCTCTCCAGGCTATTAATATCTGCCCTCAGTCACTGGCTTTACTACTCTGGCGGAGAAAATTGCGCGGGAGCCCACGCCAATTTTTTCCGCCATTTAACCCTTTATTTTAAGAGCTAGAACGGCCAAATTTTGCAGATACACACTACTGACATTAGTAGTGTGGAATCTGCAAAAAAAAATGGAGAGAAGACATGGTTTACTGTATGTAAACCATGTCTCAAATCATGTCGGGTTTTAGGAAGGAGAAAGAAAAAGCCGGTAATTGAATTACCGGCTTTCAAGCTGTATAGCGCTGGAATAAATATTAATATATATACATATATGTGTCTCACTGACATATATATATATACCTATTCTATGTGTACACATTTATTCTACCTATTCTACTGTAAGCTGTCAGTGTGATTTAACTGTACACCGCACTGAATTACCGGCTTTTCTCTCTAATATATGTGTCTACTGATATATATATATATATATATATATATATATATATATATATATATATATATATATATATATATATATATATAGACAGTATACATATATTTTCTTTTCTTTTTGGGACACATGGATCACTTCTATAGCGGTATGTTGGTTTTGCTAGCCTGCGAGAAAACCACGCAGTACGGATGCCATACGGATTACATACGGAGGATGCCATGCGCAAAAAACGCTGACACACCCTGCCTACGGAGGAGCTACGGACCACTTTTTTCGGGACTTTTCAGCGTATTACGGCCGTAATATACGGACCGTATTGTTTTACGCTGTGAGTGACGCCGGCCTAAGGATGTACAATGGGTGGATGACGCGGCAGTGAGAGGCAGCGTTACACAGGCGCCACCTCCGCTTTCTGCCTGGTCTGTGGCAGGTGTCGAGTGCGGCACAAGATTGTTTCACATTTCTTATTTCTCATACTGAAGTTACAGTACGAGGCTGAAGTTGGTTTCTTATTCGGCAGTTTCTAATTAGGCCATTTTTTTCTTTTCTGCTTTTTATAGGTTTAATGACAAAAAAAAAGCATCACAATAATACAACACAATGCAGTGAGCTGCCCTGATGTGAATACACTAAAAAAACAGCTACAAAAACAATAAAACTGGCACAAAAATGGGCATCAAAGTGGGCACCAAAGAGCGCTGAAGAAAGGGTTAAACGACTTTAGGCCACTGATCTCACACTGCAGACATATAGAACAGGGCGCCCCACATCAAAACCAGGCATCTTCAGCCTGGCCCACATGGGTTCTGGGAACCAGAACTGGCATTAAAGTGGGCAGACAGTCAATTTTGGCCATTTGAGTAAGTAACTGGTGTTTTTAAGGGGTTAAATGACTTTGGGCCACTGATCTGACACTTAAAATACAAAGACAGTGATGCCCTCTATCAAACCCAGGTCGCTCCAGGCTGGCCCAAATGGGTTCTGCGCACCAGAAATGGCATCACAGCGAGCAAACATATTTGAATAAGTAACTGATGTTTTTAAGCGGTTAGATACCACAGTGCATACATATAGAACAGGGAGCCCCACATCAAAACAGGTCTCTTCAGCCTGGCCCAAATGGGTTCTGGGCATCAGAACTGGCATTAAATTGGGCAAACAGTCCATTTTCACAGATTAGAATAAGTTGATGTTTTTAAAGGGCTAAATGACTTTGGGCCACTGATCTCTCACCACAATCTATGACCATTGGCCATTTGCCCACTTTGATGCCAATTCTGATGCCGAAAACCCATTTGGACCAGGCTGGAGGGACCTGTTTTTGATGTGGGGCTCCCTGTTCTATATGTATGCACTGTGGTATCAGTGGCCAAAGGCATTTAACCCCTTCACAAATATGTGAAAATGGCCACTTTGATGCCAGTTTTGTTGCCCAGGACCCATTTGGGCCAGGCTGGAGGGACCTGGGTTTGATAGAGGGCATCACTATCTGTGTATTTTAAGTGTCAGATCAGTGGCCCACAGTCATTTAACCCCTTAAAAACATCAGTTACTTATTGAAATGGACAAAAATGACTGTCTGCCCACTTAGATGCCAGTTCTGATGCCCAGAACCCATTTGGGCCAGGCTGAAGATACCTGGTTTTGATGTGGGGCACCCGGTTCTATATGTCTGCAGTGTGAGATCAGTGGCTCAAAGACATTTAACCCTTTATTCATCGCTCTTTGGTGCCCACTTTGATGCCCATTTTTGTGATTCACATCAGGGCACCTCACTGCACTGTTTTATTATTGTGATGCTTTTTTTTGTCATTAAACCTATAAAAAAAACAGAAAAGAAAAAATTGCTGATAAAGATCGGCAGCACACAAGTAATGAGGCCATTTGTGGAGCAATTTCTCACACTTGTGTTTTTTAAAGGGGTTTTCCTGCCCCGCACACTGTTGCACTGGAGGTGATCTGTGCCGATAACATTTATTTTACTCACTTATATGGCGCCATTAACTCCTTAGCGCTTTACAGACATTATCGCCACTGTGCCCATTGGGGCTCACTATCCAAATCAGGAAACCCACACGAACACGGAGAGAACAGAAAAAACTACTTGCAGACGTCCTTGTGGGATTTGAAGTCAGGACCTCAGCGCTGCAAAGCAACAGTGCTAACCACTGAGCCACCGTATATAAAAGCAGTGTTAACCACCGAGCCACCATGCTGCCCTATATAAAGCAGTGCTAACCACTGAGCCACCATGCTGCCCTATATAAAAGCAGTGTTAACCACCGAGCCACCCTATATAAAAGCAGTGTTAGCCACCGAGCCACCCTATATAAAAGCAGTGTTAGCCACCGAGCCACCCTATATAAAAGCAGTCTTAACCATCAAACCACCGTGCTGTCCTATATAAAGCAGCGCTAACCACCGAGCCACTGTGCTGCCCTATATAAAAGCAGTGTTAGCCACCAAGCCACCATGCTGCCCTATATAAAGCAGTGCTAACCACTGAGCAACCGTGCTGCCCTATATAAAAGCAGTGTTAACCACCAAGCCACCATGCTGCCCTATATAAAGCAGTGCTAACCACTGAGCAACCGTGCTGCCCTATATAAAAGCAGTGTTAACCACCAAGCCACCATGCTGCCCTATATAAAGCAGTGCTAACCACTGAGCAACCGTGCTGCCCTATATAAAAGCAGTGTTAGCCACCAAGCCACCATGCTGCCCTATATAAAGCAGTGCTAACCACTGAGCAACCGTGCTGCCCTATATAAAAGCAGTGTTAGCCACCAAGCCACCATGCTGCCCTATATAAAGCAGTGCTAACCACTGAGCAACCGTGCTGCCCTATATAAAAGCACTGTTAACCACCAAGCCACCATGCTGCCCTATATAAAGCAGTGCTAACCACTGAGCAACCGTGCTGCCCTATATAAAAGCAGTGTTAACCACCAAGCCACCATGCTGCCCTATATAAAGCAGTGCTAACCACTGAGCAACCGTGCTGCCCTATATAAAAGCAGTGTTAACCACCAAGCCACCATGCTGCCCTATATAAAGCAGTGCTAACCACTGAGCAACCGTGCTGCCCTATATAAAAGCAGTGTTAACCACCAAGCCACCATGCTGCCCTATATAAAGCAGTGCTAACCACTGAGCAACCGTGCTGCCCTATATAAAAGCACTGTTAACCACCAAGCCACCATGCTGCCCTATATAAAGCAGTGCTAACCACTGAGCAACTGTGCTGCCCTATATAAAAGCAGTGTTAACCACCAAGCCACCATGCTGCCCTATATAAAGCAGTGCTAACCACTGAGCAACCGTGCTGCCCTATATAAAAGCAGTGTTAACCACCAAGCCACCATGCTGCCCTATATAAAGCAGTGCTAACCACTGAGCAACCGTGCTGCCCTATATAAAAGCAGTGTTAACCACCAAGCCACCATGCTGCCCTATATAAAGCAGTGCTAACCACTGAGCAACCGTGCTGCCCTATATAAAAGCAGTGTTAACCACCAAGCCACCCTATATAAAAGCAGTTTTAACCATCAAACCACCGTGCTGTCCTATATAAAGCAGCGCTAACCACCGAGCCACGCTATATAAAAGCAGTGTTAGCCACCAAGCTGCCCTATATAAAGCAGCGCTAACCACTGAGCAACCGTGCTGCCCTATATAAAGCAGTGCTAACCACTGAGCCTGTGTTGCCCTATATAAAAGCAGTGTTAACCACCAAGTTGCCCTATATATAGCATAGTGCTAACCACTGAGCCATTGTGGTGCCATATATACAGTGCTAACCACTGAGCATTCGTGCTTCCCTACAAATAGCAGTGCTAACCACTGAGCCACTAGCAGCACGCCCCAAACAGCTTGCATAATACCACGCCTGGTGTGTGGGGCTTCTCTCTCCCGGCTCCTTATAACATCTCTGCTTCCTGTTAGCGAAAAGAACAATACTTGTGTCCAACCAGAGGCCGAGAAACCGTACAAGAGAATTCACCTCACCTGTGCTGGGATCGGCCTGGGAGCACCTCGGGGGCGGGGAAATGCACTCTGTCACACCCCCAAGGCACTTCCAGGCTAATCTGCATGTGGCTTCAGATCCTGTATATTGCTCAGTCACATAGTATATTGCTCAGCCACGTAGTATATTGCTCAGTCACGTATTATTTTGCTCAGTCACGTAGTACAGTATATTGCCCAGCCACGTAGTACATTGCCCAGCCACGTAGTACATTGCCCAGCCACGTAGTATATTGCCCAGCCACGTAGTACATTGCCCAGCCACGTAGTATATTGCCCAGCCACGTAGTATATTGCCCAGCCACGTAGTATATTGCCCAGCCACGTAGTACATTGCCCAGCCACGTAGTACATTGCCCAGCCACGTAGTATATTGCCCAGCCACGTAGTATATTGCCCAGCCACGTAGTATATTGCCCAGACACGTAGTATATTGCCCAGTCACGTAGTATATTGCCCAGCCACGTAGTATATTGCCCAGCCACATAGTATATTGCCCAGCCACGTAGTATATTGCCCAGACACGTAGTATATTGCCCAGTCACGTATTATTTTGCTCAGTCACGTAGTATATTGCCCAGCCACGTAGTATATTGCCCAGTGACGTAGTATATTGCCCAGTGACGTAGTATACTGCCCAGTCACGTATTATTTTGCTCAGTCACGTAGTATATTGCCCAGTGACGTAGTATATTGCCCAGTGACGTAGTATACTGCCCAGTGACGTAGTATATTGCCCAGCCACGTAGTATATTGCCCAGTGACGTAGTATATTGCCCAGTGACGTAGTATACAGCACAGAGCCATGTAGTATATTGCCCAGCCAGGTTTGTCACAGGTTAAAAAATAAAAAATAAACATATACTCACCTTTCCGAGGGCCACTTGTAGTCCATGGCAGCTTCCGGTCCCAGGGTTGGTATGAGCGCAGGAAATGTGATGACGTCGCGGTCATGGCAGGTCCTTCTGCCACCGGAACCTGCAACGGAAGATGGCTGCCAGCGGGAGCGGCTACGGAGGGTGAGTATAGCAGGTTTTTTTTTTATTATTATTATTTTTAACATGACATTTTTTACTACAGATGCCGCATAGGCAGCGTCAATAGTAAAAAGTTGGGGACACATAGGGTTAATAGCGGCGGTTACGGAGTGCGTTACCCGCGGCATAATGTGGTCTGTTACCGCCGGCATTAACCCTGTGTGAGCGGTGGCCGGAGGGGAGTATGCGGGCGCCAGGCACTGACAGCGGGGAGTAAGGAGCGGCCATTTTCTTCTGGACTGTGCCCGTCGCTGATTGGTCGCGGCAGCCATGACAGGCAGCTGGCGAGACCAATCAGCGAATGAATAACCGTGACAGAAGGACAGACAGACGGAAGTGACCCTTAGACAATTATATATATAGATTGTCCTGACAGGGTCTTCTGGCTGCAGGAAACCCCTTTAATGAGGCCAGAGAGCAGTGCGTCACAGGGGAGCGCTGTATCCAGCCTGTCCCGGCTCAGCGCAGCAGTCCTGACCCGCAGCCATCACTGCCCAATGCATTGTCTATGGAGATCACATGACCGGTCACCACTCACCCTCTGCGCCTTCTCCCACACCTGGTTCAGCCTCTGTATCCGGAACTCGGCCGCCTCCTCGTCCGCCCGGTTCTCATTCACGTCCCGGGAGTATTTCCCACCCCCGGCCCGGACCCCGAGCAGCTGCAGGGAGCAAAGCAGCAGCAGACACCGGCGCATCGGGGCGGACATGGCAACAGGGAGGAGCGGGAGAGCACAGGGACACCGCAGCCTCCGCCGCTCAGTGTTAGGCCGCAGGATCTAGCCGCTGATTGGTCAGCTCCTGACACGGAACACAGACTGGCAGTTCATTGGTTGTCCGCAAGCACGTGGACCGCCCACTGCAGAACATTAACTCTCTCAGTGCTGCAGCGCTGGGCTGCATTCCTCAGCATCATTACCTGTGCAGAGTGAGATGAGGCGAGAGAAAGGGGGCGACAGCGGAGAGACCCCTGCGTGTATGGGGGATGGGCGGGGGAAGAGGGAGCGGGCAACAAGCGCAGTGACCCCAAAGGGCAAACATAAATTGTTCACAAGGTTTTTTCTTTTTTTTATTATTATCTCTTTATTTTTGAATAGGGAAAGGTGGTGGATTAAAAATTGTACTTTTTTTTCGTATGTTTTGATTATTTTTTGCTTTGTTTTTTAGTCTCCTTTTGCAGTTTTTAGTGAAAGTGACGTCTTTGAAGCGCGGCGTCAGGTTGAGCTTCACAGGACCGCCAAGATGGCAGCTACAGGGGCTTTTCAGTAGGACCCCAGCTAACATGGTACCCCCGAGGAGGCGACGGGCGCAGCACAATCTGGCAACAAATAAATGTATATGTCAGTGATTGACAGCGGCATGTAACCTAGTAACATAGTTATTAAGGTTGAAGGAAGACTATAACGGTACCGTCACACAGTGCAATTTTGATCGCTACGACGGCACGACACGCTCCTGCGATCAGGGACCCCGCTGAGAATCGTACGTCGTAGCAGATCGTTTGAAACTTTCTTTCGTCGTCTAGTGTCCCGCTGTGGCGGCATGATCGCATGGTGTAACAAAGGTGTGCACGATATTGTATACGATGAGCGCATAGTAACCAACGGCTTCTGCATCGCACATACGTCATGAAATTATCGCTCCAGCGTCGTACATTGCAAAGTGTGACAGCAGTCTACGACGCTGGAGCGATATTGTTACGATGCTGGAGCGTCACGGATCGTGCCATCGTAGCGATGAAAATTGCACTGTGTGACGGTACCCTAAGTCCATCTAGTTCAACCCATAGCCTAACCTAACATGCCCTAACATGTTGATCCAGAGGAAGGCAAAAAAAAACCCATGTGGCAAAGAGTAAGCTCCACATTGGGGAAAAAAATTCCTTCCCGACTCCACATACGGCAATCAGACTAGTTCCCTGGATCAACGCCCTATCAAGGAATCTAGTGTCTATACCCTGTAACATTATACTTTTCCAGAAATGTATCCAGTCCCCTCTTAAATTTAAGTAATGAATCACTCATTACAACATCATACGGCAGAGAGTTCCATAGTCTCACTGCTCTTACAGTAAAGAATCTGCGTCTGTTATTATGCCTAAACCTTCTTTCCTCCAGACGTAGAGGATGCCCCCTTGTCCCTGTCTCAGGTCTATGATTAAAAAGATCATCAGAAACGTCTTTGTACTGTCCCCTCATATATTTATACATTAAAATAAGATCACCCCTTAGCCTTCATTTTTCCAAACTAAATAGCCCCAAGTGTAATAACCTATCTTGGTACTGCAGACCCCCAGTCCTCTAATAACCTTGGTCGCTCTTCTCTGGCACCCGCTCCAGTTCAGCTATGTCTTTCTTATACACCGGAGACCAGAACTGTGCACAGTATTCTAAGTGTGGTCGAACAAGTGACTTGTATAGAGGTAAAATTATGTTCTCCTCATGAGCATCTATGCCTCTTTTAATGCATCCCATTATTTTATTTGCCTTTGTAGCAGCTGCCTGACACTGGCCACTGAATATGAGTTTGTCATCCACCCATACACCCAGGTCTTTTTCATTGACGGTTTTGCCCAGAGTTTTAGAATTAAGCACATAATTATACATCTTATTACTTCTACCCAAGTGCATGACCTTACATTTATCCCCATTAGAGCTCATTTGCCATTTATCAGCCCAAGCTTCTAGTTTACATAAATCATCCTGTAATATAAAATTGTCCTCCTCTGTATTGATTACCCTGCAGAGTTTAGTGTCATCTGCAAATATTGAAATTCTGCTATGTATGCCCCCTACAAGGTCATTAATAAATATGTTAAAAAGAAAAGGGCCCAATACTGACCCCTGTGGTACCCCACTGCTAACCGCCACCCAGTCCGAGTGTGCTCCATTAATAACCACCCTTTGTTTCCTATCCCTGAGCCAGCTCTTAACCCACTTACACATATTTTCCCCTGTCCCCATTATTCTCATTTTATGTATCAACCTTTTGTGTGGAACCGTATCAAAAGCTTTTGAAAAGTCCATATACACTACGTCCACTGGGTTCCCTTGGTCCAATCCGGAACTTACCTCTTCATAGAAACTGATCAAATTAGTCTGACATGAACGGTCCCTAGTAAACCCGTGCTGATACTGGGTCATGAGGTTATTCATCTTCAGATACTCCAGTATAGCGTCCCTTAGAATGCCCTCCAGGATTTTACCCACAGTAGAGGTTAAGCTTACTGGCCGATAATTTCCGAGTTCAGTTTTTTTCCCCTTTTTGAATATTGGCACCACATTTGCTATACGCCAGTCCTGTGGTACAGACCCTGTTATTATGGAGTCTCTAAAGATTAAAAATAATGGTCTATCAATGACTGTACTTAATTTCTGCAGTAAAGTGTAATGTAAAGTGTCAGACAACAGCGATCGGAGGTGGCTCTGGTTGCTGATGTCTCAGACACATGCCCGCTGTATATACCTGCACCTGATATAAGATATACCTTGGGAAAGGGTTAATGACTTATCGTTAGGGCAGTCCATCAATCGGCTTCCACCCCCTCCCCCCACGAGAGAAGGAAAAGGCAGTGAAGATCCAGCCGGCGAGCCATGATCCCCACATGGTAACAACCGGTGTGACCGTCCTTGGTCCTGCACCTCAGCCCATGCAAGTTTAACGGGGCTGCATGTGGTTGAGTAGCGGTACCAGCCACGGACACACTCCTATGGATGTCACTGTCCCAGGTGCTGCAGAATAAGTCTGTGATCCCCAACTATCAGACATTGGTGTAAGGACCGGCCATAACTATCACTGCGCATTAAAAAAACCCATGAAGATGAATCAAGGACTTCTCCTTAACAAGTGAAGGGTTAATGACAGTAATCGGAGAAACCAATCGGAAGATATATCCACGCCGATCACTGAACTGTCAGCACTGGGGATGACTCTGAGCGCTATACTCGGCTACAAAGAAATCATGGGGCCCCAGAGCAGAAATCTCAATCGAGGTCACAGAAATGCATATCTCACAACTTTGAAGCCCTTAAAGGGAACCTGTCACCCCGTTTTTTGAGATTGAGATATAAATACTGTTAAATAGGGCCTGCGCTGTGTGTTCCTATAGTGTATGTAGTGTACCCCGATTTCCCACCTATGCTGAGAAATAACTTACCAAAGTCGCCGTTTTCGCCTGTCAATCAGGCTGGTCAGGTCGGGAGGGCGTGTTCACAGCGCTGGTTCTTCCTCAGCTTTACGTTGGTGGCGTAGTGGTGTCCGCATGTTGAAGTGACTAATCCACTGTGGGCACGTGAACAAGCAGCGCGCGATCTGCGCTGTCATCCCTTTCGTCGGTGGGGGCGGCCATCTTCCTGGGGCCGCGCGTGCGCAGATCGAGTGCTCTGCTGCACGGGGCTTCAGGAAAATGGCCGCGGGATGCCGCGCGTGCGCATTAGAGATCGCGGCGGCCATTTTCCCAAAGCCGAGTTTGCATCTCGGCTTTGGGAAAATGGCCGCCGCGATCTCTAATGCGCACGCGCGGCATCCCGCGGCCATTTTCCTGAAGCCCCGTGCAGCAGAGCACTCGATCTGCGCACGCGCGGCCCCAGGAAGATGGCCGCCCCCACCGACGAAAGGGATGACAGCGCAGATCGCGCGCTGCTTGTTCACGTGCCCACAGTGGATTAGTCACTTCAACAGGCGCACACCACTACGCCACCAACGTAAAGCTGAGGAAGAACCAGCGCTGTGAACACGCCCTCCCGACCTGACCAGCCTGATTGACAGGCGAAAACGGCGACTTTGGTAAGTTATTTCTCAGCATAGGTGGGGAATCGGGGTACACTACATACACTATAGGAACACACAGCGCAGGCCCTATTTAACAGTATTTATATCTCAATCTCAAAAAACGGGGTGACAGGTTCCCTTTAAGTAATCTCACCCATTAAGATTCATCTTTTATGGCCCCCATAAAGTATGATGCAGACATATGTGCCCCCCAAACACAGTATGATACCCCCATGATGAATTCTTACACAGTACTCTCCACGCGCACAGTTTGATGACCTTGGGTTACCACCTACCCAACAAAGTATGATACCAGGTATGATTCCCTCACAGTGACCCTAACACAGCCTTCCAGTCGGTATGATGGCCCCAGCACAACTCTCCACATTGTATAATAACCCATGCACAGTTTTAGGGTCCCACTAGACTTCCAAACAGTATAATGGCCCCAAATAGCCCCACAAACAGTATAATGGCCCCACATAGCCCCACACACAGTATAATGGCCCCACATAGCCCTCCAAACAGTATATTGACCCCCACATAGCCCTCCAAACAATATGGTGACCCAGCATAGCCCTACAAACAGAATAATGACCTCCACATAGCCCTCCAAATAGTAGAGTGACTCCCACATAGCCCTACAAACAGTATAGTGACCCCCACATAGCCCCCTAAACAGTATATTGACCCCCACATAGTCCTCTAAACAGTATAATGACCCCACATAGCCCTCCAAATAGTATAGTGACCTCCACATAGCCCAAAAAACAGTATAATGACCCCCACATAGCCCTCTAAACAGTATAATGGCCCTGCATAGCTCTACAAACAAAATAGTGACCTCCACATAGCCCTCCAAATAGTATAGTGAACCCCACATAGCCCTACAAACAGTATAATGACCCCCACATAGCCCTCCAAATAGTATAATATCTGCCAAATAGCACTCCAAACTGTACAATGGTCCCCATATAGTTCTCTAAATAGTATAATGGCTAACACATAGCCCTTCAAACAGTATAATGACCCCACATAGCCCTCCAACTTGTACAATGGTCCCCATATAGTCCTCCAAATAGTATAATGGCCCACACATAGCCCTCCAAACAGTAAAATGGTCCCCATCTAGCCCCCCAAACAGTAAAATGATGCCCATGTTATGCCCCAGGGTCCTGGTTGTCACAGTGGCATTGCTTTCCTCACGGGGAGAGAGATGTCACGCTGGGAAGCGATGAAGGATATCTTTCACCAGGTAATCACATACACACAACACGGTCACACTCCAGGCCAGAAGGGGAAACCTGGATTAGGGTGAACCCCCTATAAATACATTCTGGTCTGGAGGGAAGGAGTTTAGTTCAGTTAGACTGTCAGAGGACAGAGAAGAAAGCAGTCAGACATAGAGTGTCAGAAGGTCTGAAGGGGCCCTGTAGTCAGAGGTACTACAGCCCCTGGAGAAAGAGAACAGAAAGGAAAAGAACAACTTGTGGAAAGTGTGCAGGAGAGAAAAGGCACAGGAGAGTGACACCAGGGGAGCAGAGCAGTAATTTGGCTACCTCCCTGGCTAGCGCAGATTCCAGTAGCCGGAAGACCGAGGCCGTGTCGGACTCTAAGGGACATAGCAGAAACCGGCAGGACAGTTGAACTTTAAGTTACCTGTCCACCTTTACACCCAGGAGGCACAGTGACATATAGAGCCCGGGTCATGATAGAGACCCTATAAAAAGGCTTGAGTCACCTGTCATACGGGTTTGTGTCCTAACCTATATGGGGGACAGAGAGGAACTGTGAGGACCTTAGGTGAAGCCATAGGCAGTAAGGGACTACAACTCCACCACGCTTTGAGGAAGGCTTTTATCTCAACCTGGCAAAGGGGACTCTGGATTCGCTTCCAAGCCAGCCGGACCCTGCCTGCCCTGTGATCTGGTGCCCTGGACTGTGGTTGCCTGAAGCTTCAGTAAACCAGGTAAAAGACTGCAAACCTATGTCCTCGTTCTTCACTGCATCATTGACCATCTCCATCTACACACACGGGAGCCCTGGGGACCTACTTCACCTGTGGGAAGTTATACCATCTAGATGCCATACCATCACCTCAGAGGACCCCTTTAAGCAGCATCGGTCCCTACTGACCGAATACCACAGGTGGTGTCACGAACAAGCTTTATTCTCAAAACCCCTTTAAAGACATTCTCCTTTATTTGGGTGCCCAGGGCCATGGACTGGGTCGCAGCCACCGCGACATCCCCTTTAATTGCAACCGGACCCGGTACTGAGTACTCCACGGCCCTGGCGGTGACTCACCCACATAGCCCTCCAAACTGTATAACGGCCCACCTATAGCCCTCCAAACTGTATAATGGCCCACCCATAGCCCTCCAAAGTGTATAATGGCCCACCCATAGCCCTCCAAATTGTAAAATGGCCCCCATATAGTTCATCAAACAGTATAATGACCCCCACATAGCCATCCAAATAGTATAATGTTCCCCATATAGTACTTCAAACAGTATAATGGCCCCCACATAGCCTTCCAACATCCTGTGAGGTGAGACTTTGGTTACCTTGGTTTACAGCTGTCTAACAAAGTAGTAAGTATATACAGTATACTTAGAAATCATTGGGTCCCATTAGAATTGGACCCCTCTAAAAAAATAGCAAGAGTAGCGGACCATTGATAGGGTTACGACATGTAGGTGAAGTCACAGAATAAGAAAAACAGCAATGTCAGAAGACTTGGCTAGCCAAGAATCTGACCATATAGCTGCTATAGAGCCCATGACTTGGGGTCCTGGTTTTGAACAGCCCCCATCCCCTGCCTGGCGTCTGCTCACTTCGGTAGGTCTGGGCCAGACTTCTGGGCTCCTGCATCTATTGTGGCCAGAAACATTTCAGCTGGATGAGATGCAGAGAGAAGCTGAGACAAGTCTTTTGGCATTTGTGCCAACCTTTTCTGTGTCGGCACCTATAGACTAAGGACTCCCTTCCTAACATAGGCCCCGTGATTTCTCTGCTTTCAATGCTTTTTTGTTCAGGGGTGGCGGATTGGGAAGGAGTGAAAATCCCAAACTGTACTTTTGCTCACTGTACCCCATGATTTGTATGTGTGCCCCTGGTATATAGGCACACATGTAAGAGAAACAGCGCACGTTTTCGCACAGTTTTGTGCTCAGTTGACTCCTCTATTTGAGAGAGAGAGAGATGATATTGACATGTGTGCACATTATAGAAGGCAGGTTTTCTGGAAAAATCAGTAACTTCATTTTGAGAACCAACACTGAGAATCAATTGCAGATCTTTAGGCATTACTGGACTTAGGGGAATCGATTTGGCAACTTTAAAGAGCAAAACCTGAATCACAAATTCAGTAAAAACGATCCGCTCATCTTCAGCCCGTCTCGTAAAGGGTTTGTCTCTTCGTAGACTATTATGGCAAGTCATTTGCCATCACTCTCTGTGTATCCAAAGTGCAGCACATATTACCGGCAAAAAATCCTGCAGACATTAAAGCGGTTCCCCAAACTTCAGGCTCAAGTCTGCAGTCGCTCTATGTGACTGCAGACTTGTAAATCCTCACAGCATGCAACGTGCGCTCTGTTATGTTTCTCTCATGTCAGCGCATACATACATGCCGTCACATGCCGACTAGACGTGCGTGGACTCGCTCAGTACAAGTGAATTGAGCAAGGCCAAACACGTCTAGTTGGAATGTGGCTGGAAGTATGCAAATCGTATACTTGCGGTCAAATGACTGCCTGCTCCCACTACTGGAGAGTGCAGCATTAGGCATTTTTCTTGTTTTTTTTTTAAATAGTTTTAGTGGTGGGAGAAACACAGAATTTTACAGTAACACCAATGTGAATCAGATTTCTAAAATTTCTTTCACACAGTGTTTTTTTGTTTTAAAGTGTTAAATTTAATTTGGCAAAACCCCTGTTCACTAATATTGCCCTGTTCTCCCCTGATAGGTCGAAGAGGCTGTAGAGACCTCCCGGGCTCCCGAAAGAGTTGGAAAATCTCTCCAATGCTGCGGAAGTCTCATGGAATCACCCAGAAACCAGAACTTGGGGAAGATTTCCCGTGCCTAATGCTGCAGCGCTCCGTCATCATCCAATTACTCATTCAAGGGGGTGGTAAATGAGGCGTAAAATATGTGTGGTTACGAGCAAGACGTTTTGATAGTGCACAGAAGAGCTGACAATGTGAATGCCATATTGTTGTGTTTTACGGTCCTGATCCGTAAGCCCAGTTCTGGGTGATGGGGGTGTTCAGGTGACCGATGACATCTAGGCTCCTGTTCTATCTGCTGGATTCCAAATTTAACTCCAGAAGGAGGCTGGCTTGGGTATTAAACAGCAACTTTCACCAAATTTTTATATGTAGAGCTGATCACACGACTGCAGAGCGGACTAAAACGTTTTTTGTATTTTTTGTAACTTCACTTCTTGCCCTGACTTGCGCTGCATGTGAAGGGGGCAGGCTCAGCTTAGAGGGGGCCTTTCATCGCATTTTCATGTTGCACTGGACACACAATGTGATAGTGGTTGCAGAGCGGAATAAAACTTTTTTGGTTGTTTTTAATTTCGCCTCTCCCTTGTGGAGATATTAGCAATCAAAGTCTTGGCGCCTAATGAGTTAACTTTTGTTACGCCCCCAAGTGGGCGTGGTCAGATAGTGACTCATGCAGGGAGAAGTACACGCCCCCAGTGGACTTAGCAAATGTTAACTCATTGGATGTCAAATACTTTGATCACTAATATCTCGGCAACGGAGAGGCGAAATTAAAAACAAACAAAAATGTTTTATTCCGCTCTTCAGGCACTATTACATCATGCGTCCAGTTCAACATGAAACATTTGGTGAACGGCCCCCTTTAAACTGAGCTAGCCCTCTTCACACAGCATTATTCAGTTGCCAACACAAGAAGCTCTCTCCTTTGTCAAAGTAAAGCCATGAGGGGAGCTGAAAGGACCTGAGACTGACTGCAGGACGCCTGTAGGGCCCAATTCAGACATCCGTTCTCAACATTGTAATGGGTAGGAGAAACTTTCCAATTCTTTTTATTGTAATATATTAGAAAATTACTAATGGCAAAAAGAGACCAAGCACTCATGAAACTCCTCAAAACTGTTGAATACACATCAGAATGGCCGCGTAATATTTTGTGAACGTTTCCCTGCTTAATATTAAAATCAGAACTTTATGAGTGAAGCTGGACTCATAAAATTATGACATGCATTTTCAAAGCAAGTACACCAGTCCCATCAGATCTAACATACCTATGTTATAACGTATGCAGCTTGTATTGGAGAATCTGACGTATGATCCGCTTTAACCATTCACTATGAAAGGAGGCCAAGGTTTGGAAATTATGATTTTTTCTCTTTTTAGCATTGCCTTGAACATCCTCGCAGTCTGCCTGACCTTTCCAATCCCTGCAAAAAAAAAAAATAAATTTGACGCACAGTTATTCAAACAGTAGATTTCAGCATTATTGGCAAAGTATTGGACATTTATCATTTTTTTTCACAAAAGCAATAACTTTCTGTCGTTTATCTTCATTATTACACTTTGAAAAGCTTGAAGTTGTTTTCCACACAAAAATCAATTGAACGCTGAGATATTATTCCAGATACGGAAAAAAAAAATAGAGAGATTTTTTTTTTCTCTTTAGACGAAGTCAGGGAAGATAATGCTGCCAACGGAATGCGTGCCCTTTTATAAGAGATTCTCCATTATTTTTCTATTTCAAAGAGTTAACCCCTTACAGCCGAACACATTTATTTTCTACATTTTTTTATATATATTTTTTTTTCCATTGTCACATTTATATCAGGACTTGTTCTTTATAGGATGAATCCCATGATTTGATTTACCTTATAACGTACTAAATATTGGCAAAAAAGATAGTGAAATGAAAAAAAAAATAACCTCAAAATATTTTGGTGTGATTAATATCTAATTCCTGGGTACTCGACACCAGTTTACAGCATATTCCTGCACTTGACCACTTTCGCTGTATTCATGCCCATGGGGTAGGCAGAGATAGCAGAGCCATGTGCAGACGCTGAAGGCAGCCAGTAGTATATGGCTAATAGCCGCGGACCGCTAGGGGGAGGGTGAATTTTGGGGGATCCGGTGCCTGCACCAGGCCCCCTTATTTACTTGCTGTAGGGTATATGCTCATTTTATTTTTTTCATTCTTGGGTTTTGTCCGTGAAATGGCCACAGTGTGAACATGCTATTACAATTTGCACATAAACCAGTTTATAGTCCGGCTAAGATTTTTGGGTTAAACTATATGGAAGGCTGTGTGGGGGCCAATTATATTTAGAGGGCAATGTGGGGGCCTATATAATGTATGGAGGGCTACGTGGGGACAATTAGACTGTATGGAGTGCTGTATGGGGGATAATTATATTGTTTGGAGAGCTATGTGGGGCCTATTATACTGTTTGAAGGGCTAGGTGGGGGGCCATTATGCTGTTTGGAGGGCTATTTTAGGGCCATTGTACTGTTTGGAGGGCTATGTTAGGGCCATTGTACTGTTTGGAGGGCTATGTTAGGGCCATTGTACTGTTTGGAGGGCTATGTGGTGGCAATTATATAGTTTGAAGGGGCATCATAATATGTGGAGGATTGTGTGGGGGCCATCATACTGTATGTAGGGGTGTTGGGCTCATCATACTATATGGAGGCCACTCATACTGTATAGAGGACTGTGGAGGTCTCATACTGTGCGGGAGTAATGTGTCTGGGCCATGATAATGTGTATGTGTGGGACTGTGGGGGCCTTCGTAGTGTATTGTGGTCACTGTTGGGGCAACAGACTGTGTTGGGGTCACTGTTTGGGCATCATATTTTGCGGGAGGTATTCTAGGATCACTATACTGGGCACGTGGAGGAACTCACTATGAGGGTGTCATACTGTGTTTAGGGGGCTCTTTTGTTGGCATCATACTTTATAGGGAACATGAAAGAGGTATCTTAGTGTACGGGGCTTCAATGGGTGCAAAATTACTTTTTAAGGGCTGCAGAGTTGTGAGATTATCTTCTGTCACCCCACTAAATATTATTATCATTTTTTGGGGGGAGGGCCCAATTAGAACTTCTGATGCAGTGAAGAAGTACAGTGGATTAGGACCCCCTTTCTTCAAATGAATTGGGGTCCTGCAGTGGGGACCACAGTGATTAGAATCTTATCAGCTATCTTACCATGAATAATTAGTGATCTCTTTCATGGGAAATTTACTTTAAAGGCGTTGTCCACTACTAGGACAACTGAAGCTTCTGTGGACTCCTTCTATGAGCTCAGAGCTTAATGTCCTTTCATAAATTTTCTATTGGGTTCAGGTAAGTTGATTGGCTCAGCCATTCCAGCAGCTTTATTTTCTTTCTCTGAAACCAACTGATGGCTTCCTTGGCTGTGTGTGTGTGATCATTGAAAAGACATTGAAAAACTGGAGCAAGTTCAGCGAAGACCTACCAGGATCGTGAGCGGACTGCAAACTATGTCCTACAAGGAAGGGTGAAACCATCCGTTTAGCTTGCAAAAAAAGAAGACTAAGAGGAGACTTAATAGCTGCCTACAAATATCTGAAGGGATGTCGCAGTGTACAGGGATCATCATTATTCTCATTTACACATGGAAACACAAGAAGCAATGGAATGAAACTGAAAGGGAGAAGATACAGTTGTTGACAGTGAGGGTGATCAATGAGTGGAACAGGCTGCCACGAGAGGTGGTGAGTTCTCCTTCAATAGAAGTCTTAAAGCGGAGGCTGGACAGACATCTGCCATTAGTGAATCCTGCATTGAGCAGGGGGTTGGACACAATGACCCTGGAGGTCCTTTCCAACTCTAACATTCTATGACTGTCTTGCTGAAATGTCCACCCTCTTTCATCTTCATCATCCTGGTAGATTGCATCAGATTTTTTGTCAAGAATGTCTGGGTAAATTTATCCATTCATCCTTCCTTCTATTATATGAAGTTTGCCAATGTCGTATGCTGAAAAACAACCCCACACCATGACGTTCCCACCTCCAAACTTCAGTGTTGGCATGGCGTTTTTGAGGCGATATGCAGTTTGACCTCAAAATATGGTGTACATTGTGGCATCCAAAGAGTTCAATTTTAGTCTCATCTGACCAGACTATATTATCCCAGTATTTCATCTGCTTCTCTGAATGTTGTTGAGCAAACTTTAAACGTACTTGAACATGATTTATGTTCAGCAATGGGGTCTTGCATCGAGAGTGTACATACCGTCCATGGAGGTTGAGTGCATTACTTATAGTTTTCTTGAAAAAATTGTACCTGCTGATTTTATATCTTTCTGTAGCTCTCCATAGGTGGTCCTTGGCTTTTGGACAATTCTCCTGATAATTCTGATTATTCATTTCACTCCTCTGTCTGAAATCTTGCGGGGAGCACTTGGTCATGGCTTGTTTATGATGAAATGATTTCACAATTAGGGGCCCAACAGTGCTCGCTTGAACCTTCATTAGTTTAGAAATTCTTCTGTAACCAATGCCATCAATATGTTTTGCAACAATAAGGTTGCAAAGGTCTTGAGACAGCTCACTGGTTTTACTTATAATGAGCTGTTTCTTGTGTGGCACCTTGGCAATGAGACACTCTTTTATAGACCATGAGATGAACAAGCTGATATTATTTTTCACTAAGTGGCATGATTACTTTCTAGTTACTAATAGATTTCAGCTGGCATCATGACTTTACATGTCTTTTTGCACCTCTGTTTCTTTAAGTGTTCATTACTTTTTCCCAGTGTAATAGTATAGAAAGTTTATATTGGATAATTGGATGATATATGATTTAACACAGGTTTTATAATTGGGAGATCACTATAAACTGGTCATCTCAATAAGATTAACCCGACTAGGGCTTATAGCTGGTGGGGGGATGGTTCTCCTGCTAACAAACAATTCAAATAGACCTGGTCAATATGGAGGCATAAGTCTCTGGGCACCAATGCAAAAGCTTTGACAGGAGCCCCACCTGCCATGATTCATTATGTTAGTGGCAGAGGAGCCCTGCTATTCTTAAGCTTCAGATTCAGTATGCAACTGCAGCTTCTGCATTCCTTATACTAGAGGTATTCAGTAAGTTGTCTATCCCAGCACGTTCTGTCTGTGATAGAGAGCTGAGGTTTTCTGTGCATGTTGGGAGATGTCTGGACATGCAACACACACGCTCTGGAAGTGACAGGATGGCAAGTGCAGTACAGTGGAGTGATGCAGCGAAAGTGAAATATTTGTAAATATAAACATGTAAAGCGCCATGGAATAAGCTGCGCTATAATAATAGTAAATGATAATAATGTTTGGAGTTTCGTTCTCTGATCAAATTCCAAATAAAGGAAGATGAATATGCAAATTGCCTCTTCATAGAGGAAGAGGACTTGTACTCTATAGCGCGATCTATATCTTATAATATAAGTCCTGCCCAGTGTGATCTCATCCCCTAATCATTAATAGGTGAGTGTAAAAATGTATTCCACTATCCTTGCAATTTTTTAGTGCTGTTATTTATTTTGTGTGTGACTGGATGAAAGTCATATTCAGTGATGAATCGCGAATCTGCATTGGGCAAGGTGATGATGCTGGAACTTTTGTTTGGTGCCGTTCCAATGAGATTTATAAAGATGACTGCCTGAAGAGAACATGCAAATTCCCACAGTCATTGATGATATGGGGCTGCATGTCAGGTAAAGGCACTGGGGAGATGGCTGTCATTACATCTTCAATAAATGCACAAGTTTATGTTGATATTTTGGACACTTCTCTTATCCCATCAATTGAAAGGATGTTTGGGGATGATAAAATCATTTTTCAAGATGATAATGCATCCTGCCATAGAGCAAAAACTGTGAAAACATTCCTTGAAAAAAGACACATAAGGACGATGTCATGACCTGCAAATAATCAGGATCTCTATCCTATTGAAAATCTTTGGTGGAAGTTGAAGAAAATGGTCCATGACAAGAATCCAACCTGCAAATCTGATCTGGCAACAGCAATCAGAGAAAGTTGGAGCCAGATTGATGAAGAGTCCTGTGTGACCCTCATTAAGTCCAGGCGTCAGAGACTGCAAGCTGTTATAAAAGCCAGAGGTGGTGCAACAAAATACTAGAGATGTTTTTGTGTTTGTTTGTTTTTCATGATTCCATAATTTTTTCCTCGGAATTGAGTGATTCCATAATTTTTCTCCTATGCTTGGTTAAAAAAAAGTAACCATTACTGACTACCCCTTTTTTTGTTCTTGATTTCTTTTAGTGTTTCTTAAAGCCAAAAAGTTGCCATTTGGAATGACTTTAGTTTTGTGCCGTGTCTGTGATCTGCTTTTTTTCTACAAAATTAAATAACTGAATGAACATCCTCCAACGCCGGTGATTCCATAATTTTTGCCAGGGGTTGTAGTATTTGCAGATCCTTAGTTGGTTTGGACATTTTTTTGATGTATGTTCTACATTAATCTTACACCTATTATCACTACTAAGGATTGATCCTTTTGAATATCTTTCATTAATGGATTTATCTTTTCTTTGTGATTGACCATAAATCAGTATAATAGTTGCGCTTGTCATTTTCTCTTCATTGTTTACATGCACTTATCACTTTATTAACTTACACTTACCTAATGATTGGACTATTTGTGACACCTGCCAAGATGCGCTGATTTTTTCCTTTTTTATAAACCTTAGACATTGATGCACCTTATGAATTTTTTCTCATTTCTATACCGCGACCTGTTGGAAGCAGCAATCCTTTCCATTGGCATGCCAGAGTCGGTATTTCACTCTCCACAAGAACAAATGTTACCCCTTAGACCTCAGTTACAAAGAAAGAAAAGAAGTCTCAAGAAATCCTTGAAAGGATGATTGATGCATACGATGATGATGGTACACATTGCTGCTACCAAGTTAAACTTTAAGCAAGCAGTTAAAATGGGGTAAGGACTCAATTGAAGAAGACCCCAGTTTACGTCGACCTGTCGAAGCATCTTCATAGGAAATGTGCCGTAAAGTGGAAGCCATCATTTTAGAAGATCATCGGGTCAAAGTCAGCGTCGTAACTTGTTAATTAGGCATTTCAGTTGGCACGGTTTCCAGTATAAATTATGATGTTTTGATGATGTCAAAGAGCAATTCCTGGTGGGTGCCACGAATGTTGATACCTGAGCAAAAAAGATGTTGCCAGAAATTTAGTCAAGAGAATTTAGACTTGGTTAGAAAAAATCCATGAGATGACTATTCTCAAATTATTATGGGTGATGAAGCCTAGGTCCACCACTGTGATCCCAAGACCAAACAAGAGTCCATGCAGTAGAAGCACAAGGGGTCTCCAACTCCAAAGACATATGTGCATCAATAAGCTGGAAAGTTCTCATCAACAGTTTTTTGGGATACAGGAGGCATTTTAATACTATAATTCATGCTACACAAGGCTGCTTCACAACAATGTACGAAATCACAAGCTGTTATCATGGGGCTCTTCCGTCCACAATATGGTCCACCCCCGGCTCCCAGCGATTAATATTTATTTCGGAACCTGAAGAAATTTCTGCGTGGGCAAAAATTTCCTGATGGTAATGGAGACACACAGGCAGTGCTGGGGTTCTTGCAGCATCAAGAAGTCTCCTATTCTGAGGGCATCTGGTCACCGGAGGCAAAGTGGAATAAGTGTATTGAAGCCCAGGGGGATTACATGAAAAAATAGCAAGTTCAATTTTCTCTGACAATTTGGTTTTATATTCAGGGATGTAAAGTATTGAACACTTCTGGTAGCTATCACCTTCTCCTCCATGTCTTGGAAAATTTTATGTTGTCCTTTTATAAGAATTACTCAGAAATATTCCCTGTCTTAGAAAAAATATAAAAAATGCTAACCATACATTAACCGCTCCCTTTAATCTAAATTGGTTCGAAAACAGATAGTATAAACATAACACTAAAGCAAATATTATCCAATAATTCTATTCAAATCATTTAATGTGATAGATAAATATGGAGCCGGCATCTATTATTGATGCAATTTTAATCTCCCACTTATAAAAACTCCATTATCTTTATACTGCAAAGCCATTGTAATATAATAATTAATTTATGTTGTGCAGTGTGTTCTCAGTATAGGGGACAACTCATATAAGATCAATAGAAATGGCACGTAATGCATTTAACCCTTGGTGTACAGAGATTAGAGGGGTCTGGCAGTGGTCGCGATGTGAGGATTCACAAGTCTACAATCACATAGAGTGACTGCAGACTCGTAGTCTAAGGCTGAACAACCCCTATAGTGTGATATTTGGCCTGAGCAAGGAGTTTAGTTGTGTGCTATTTGCTGTGTGTAAGGAGCTGAATTATCTGTTTAACATATTGTAAAAGTATTGTAAGAGAACTCCTGGTGAAACTGTGCCGCTGTGCCTGGGACACTCTGTAAGGTGTGAAGGGCAGTAGTCATGGGCGAGGGGCTGCTGTGTTCCCATACCCTGGCACCCTACAATAAAACAGTGTCCCGATTCCCATGTGCTATGCGTGTGGTGCAGTACACTTATGTTTCAGCTGCAGGCCTCCTCTTACTCCACGATTCCGGATTCAGGGACATCTGCACACAAATCAGGGGACAATCGCCTCTTAACAAATAGTTCAACTGTACTTAGCATCTTGAGTTCAATTGCAGCTACAGCACAGTACGTTTCCAAGTTCTCTGTTTGTTCTGCTTGAGCTGTCTGTCATGCACAGTGTAGGACAGCAAAGTGAAACACAAAGGGATAAGGGAAATGGGGGCCCAACACTAGGGAAGCGGGGAGGAGAGACCCCTAGGCAGATCTAACGTCACCCTTTTTGCCCTAAGAGACCCTAAATAGGTTCCGCACCTATCGCTGAGCAGGATACCTAATCCCTCCCAGACCCTAGCGGTAAGCCCTGCTTAGGGAAGGAAGGGGTG